>NC_134358.1:167626832-168313723 GCF_048569485.1 Anomaloglossus baeobatrachus
AGATGGCTATATGGGGGCCAATTATACTGTTTGGAGAGCTATGTGGGGAGGGAAATTACACTATCTGGAGCTCTGTATGGGGCCAGTTATTCTATTTGGAGGGCTATGTGGGTGCCAACTATACTGTTTGGAGGGTTATGTTGGGGCTACTATACTCTTTGTGGGGCTATGTGGGGGGCCATTATATTGTTTGTGGGGTTATGTAGGGGCCATTAATGTGTTTGCAGGGTGATGTGCAATGCCATTATACTGTTTTCAGGGCTAAATGGGGAATGATAGTGTTTTGAAAGCTATGTTGAGGGCCATTATAATGTATGGATGGCTAGTGGAGTCCATTTTACTATATGCAGACAATTATACAGTGTGGAGAGTTGTGTGGAGTCCATGATACTGTGTGGACAGGTGTAAGGGCCATTACATTATTTGCAGAGACTAGGGATGAGCGAGTAGTGAAATACTCTGACTCGCTATACTACACCGTGTGCAGAATTATTAGGCAAGTTGTATTTTAGAGGATTTATTTTATTTACAACTATGTTCTCAATCTACCCAAAAGACTCATAAATATCAAAACTTAATATTTTTGGAAGTTGGAGTGTTTTTTTTTTAGATTTGACTATCTTAGGAGGATATCTGTTTGTGCAGGTAACTATTACTGTGCAGAATTATTAGGCAATGTAATAAAAACCAAATATATTCCCATCTGACTTGTTTATTTTCACCAGGTAAACCAATATAACTGCACAAAATTTAGAAATAAACATTTCTGACATGCAAAAACAAAACCCAAAAAATTAGTGACCAATATAGCCACCTTTCTTTATGATGACACTCAACAGTCTACCATCCATAGATTCTGTCAGTTGCTTGATCTGTTTACGATCAACATTGCGTGCAGCAGCCACCACAGCCTCCCAGACACTGTTCCGAGAGGTGTACTGTTTTCCCTCCCTGTAGATCTCGCATTTTCTGAGGAACCACAGGTTATCTAAGGGGTTCAGATCAGGTGAACAAGGGGGCCATGTCATTATTTTTTCATCAAATCATGTTTTTCTTGAACGATACTGACTTCTTCTTGTACCACTGCTTGAATAAGTTGTCTTCCAGAAACTAGCAGTAGGTCTGGGAGTTGAGCTTCACTCCATCCTCAACCCGAAAAGGTCCCACAAGTTCATCTTTGATAATACCAGTCCATACCAGTACCCCACCTCCACCTTGCTGGCGTTTGAGTTGGAGTGGAGCTCTCTGCCCTTTACTGATCCAACCTCTAGCCCATCCATCTGGCCCATCAAGAGTCACTCTCATTTCATCAGTCCATAAAACCTTTGAAAAATCATTCTTAAGATATTTCATGGCCCAGTCTTGACGTTTTATCTTCTGTTTCTTGTTCAAAGGTGATCATTCTTCAGCCCTCCTTACTTTGGCCATGTCCCTGAGTATGGCACACCTTGTGCTTTTTGATACTCCAGTAACATTGCAGCTCTGAAATATGACCAAACTGGTGGCAAATGGCATTTTGGCAGCTTCACGCGTGATTTTCCTCAATTCATGGGCAATTATTTTGCGCCTTTTTTGCCCAACACGCTTCATGCGACCCTGTTGGTTATTTGCCATGAAACGCTTGATTGTTCGGTGATCACGCTTCAAAGGTTTGGCAATTTCAAGACTGCTGCATCCCTCTGCAAGGCATCTTACAATTTTGGACTTTTCAGAGCCCATCAAATCTCTCTTCTGACCCATTTTGCCAAAGGAAAGGAAGTTGCCTAATAATTAAGCACACCTTATATAGGGTGTTGATGTCATTATACCACACCCCTCCTCATTACAGAGATGCACATCACCTGATTTACTTAATTGGTAGTTGGCTCTCAAGCCTAAGCAGCTTGGAGTAGGACAACATGTATAAATAGCATCATGTGATCAAAATATTCATTTGCCTAATAATTCTGCACACAGTGTGTGTATGCATGTATGTATATATATATGTATATATATATATATATATACATATATTTATATATATATATATAGTACAGACCAAAAGTTTGGACACACTTCTTTCTCATCTCTAGAATTGTTAAGAGGAGACTTTGTGCAGCAGGCCGTCATGGTAAAATAGCTGCTAGGAAACCACTGCTAAGGACAGGCAACAAGCAGAATAGACTTGTTTGGGCTAAAGAACACAAGAAATGGATATTAGACCAGTGGAAATCTGTGCTTTGGTCTGATGAGTCCAAATTTGAGATCTTTGGATCCAACCACCGTGTCTTTGTAGAAAAGGTGAACGGATGGACTCTACATGGCTGGTTACCACCGTGAAGCATGGAGACGAAGGTGTTATGGTGTGGGGGTGCTTTTCTGGTGACACTGTTGGGGATTTATTCAAAATTGAAGGCATACAGAACCAGCATGGCTACCACAGCATCTTGCAGCGGCGTGCTATTCCATCCGGTTTGCGTTTAGTTGGATCATCATTTACTTTTCAACAGGACAATGACCCCAAACACATCTCCAGGCTGTGTAAGGGCTATTTGACTAAGAAGGAGAGTGATGGGGTGCTACACCAGATGACCTGGTCTCCACAGTCACCAGACCTGAACCCAATCGAGATGGTTTGGGGTGAGCTGGACCGCAGAGGGAAGGCAAAAGGGCCAACAAGTGCTAAGCCTCTCTGGGAACTCCTTCAAGACTGTTGGAAAACCATTTCCGGTGACTACCTCTTGAAGCTCATCAAGAGAATACCAAGAGTGTGCAAAGCAGTAATCAAAGCAAAAGGTGGCTACTTTGAAGAACCAAGAATACAAGACATATTTTCAGTTGTTTCACACTTTTTTAAGTATTTCATTCCACATGTTTTAATTCATAGTTTTGATGCCTTCAATGTGAATCTATAATTTTCAGAGTCATGAAAATAAAGAAAACTCACTGAACGAGAAGGTGTGTCCAAACGTTTGGTCTGTACTGTATATAAATGGCATGCAGAGGCCAAATCATGAAGATTTGGTCACTGTCTAAATATTTCTGGACCTACCTGTCGACAATAAACAGAATATTTTTCTGTGTTACTTAAGCATTTTTGGGATCCTTCCATTCACTGTGAAACCCTAACACTAGACGAGACAGAGAGATATTTGTTTTTCCTAGTAAGTTAGAACAATTGGTCTGGCATATGATATTTGCTGGAGTTTCCATAGACTCTTTTTACTTTAAAATACAATTATCTCTTCTAACTTGTCAGACTGCTTGTCAGAATCTAAAATATAATCAGATACGCAGAATACTAGTTCTAATTCCATGCCAATCTGTTGTGTCTGAATGTTGGCAGCAAACTTAGATTATAAGAATGGTAAATGATATCCGACTAAACAGAGTAACACTTATAAAATGAACATTTTGTGGACATTTTATTGTATTTGTTGAATTTTTGTACCATGAAAATATGTGTAAATGCTGTAATATTTTATATTCTTTGTCACTTTGTTTCACTGCACTGTCTGAGCACCTTCATGCTTTGTGTACTGAGCTGCAATGTGTCGATGGGCTGTGGCTGGCGGATCTATCAGTATGCCACAGTAGTAACTCAGCGTGGGTGGTAGCTTTCTTGGCTGCCAACTTAAAGGAAGAGGTCCAGCGGCAGCATAGAATCAGGAAAAGCCTGAGCTTGCCTAGGTGTTTGAGCATTCTTGCACTGAAACTCTGTAATGTGGCCAGAGACAGTGTTTTTAAGGTCCTTGGTGCCAGTTAGAAAGTGGAAATAGTTTGGGCTGTAAATTCTTGTCGACAGGTTTTCCTTAAATTCTTCCGTGTGAAGTGTCGCGGGCGAGGACGCAGACCACGGTAGGGGGCAACTCGAGACGCTCGGATCCGGGATCGTGGCTGTGGCTCGAGTGGCAGCCGGATCCGGGGCTCGTGCAGCAACCCGTTGCCCACAACTGAATAAAGGGGTTATTTACAGGGGAGAGTTTGTCAGTGACGCCACCCGTGAGTTGCGGTGAGTGTTGGTGACACTGCCGCTGCCTTGGTATTGGGTGCCCGGGGCTGATGGAGCGGGGCAGCAGGATGATATCCCCTCCACGGGTAGGGGAGGTGTTGTCCCGGGGCCCAGGTGTAGGTGGAGTGCTGGAACGCAGTCTGCAAGGTTGGACGGGATGATACTGGTGTACTCACTGTTTTTGAATAAATCACACAGAGTCCAGATAGTAAACCAAGTGCCGGATACCGGTAGCCTCCGGAGGGGTGTGCTCGGGTCCCGCACACCGGTGAACAGAATAGGGGCCCTTCCTCCTGCACTCTAGTTTGGTGTCTCGTGTATTGACTAGTCCGCATGAAACGGGAAAAGTCCACTACCGGTGTTTTTGCTGTGGGAGCTGTGGTCCGCGAGATCTGACCCTTGGGATTTTTGCAGGCACTTGCAGATGCCCTATCCCCCGCGTTGGGCTTCCGTATCACTCTATCTGGGCTGCTAGTGGGATAAGACTTGGAATCTTGTCCCCTGCTGGTTAATCGGAAAGGTGCTTGTAGCTGTCCTTGCCCTGGGGTCCAAGTACCCTGAATGTGCACGGCTTCCAGCCTGGATTCCCGCTGTTGGCACCGACGGGCTACAACCCTGCCCCGGTCCACTTAAGGTCTCCCGCGACCGGATCTCCATTACCTGTGGCCCTGCTCTGCCGTCTGCCATCTAGTCAGCTCAGTTAGTCCGGTAGTGCGGGAGCTACAACCCCCGTCTACCACTTCACTCCTCTCACTTTCTCTGTCCAAGCTTATCTCTCTTGTAACCCTCCCATTACACCTCAGGACCCCTAGGTGGGCGTCACCATCTGCCTGGCCCCACCCACTGGTGTGTCCCTATTGTCCTGGGGGGGTGACTAGGCTTTTGTGGCTGGTGTATGTACCTGTGTGTGGGTTGTGATGGAGGCCCAGGAGGAGAGAATCCTGCATCTGGAAGATGGATGCAGTCATCTGTGACACCCTGATTTTGTCAGGGCGTCACAGAAGCACTGATAATATTGTACTAGTTTGTTGCTGTTACTGCAAATTAAGTTGAACTATCCCTTGAGGAATGATGTTTTCAAATAAAGCGCGATCTGTGACTGTGTAAATACGTGGCAGTCTATGATGTGACAAATTTGAGTTTTGGGACAATTTCTTTAGTAGATAGTGACCTCTGGATGCACTGGAAATAAATAAGATAGAGAAGCAAGAAAAAGATTGTAGTGATGGGTGAACCTAAAGTGTACAGTTCGGGGTCCATAACGAACACATACTGTAGTGTTTGTGCACACGTTCCCGAACTTGAGTTTTCCTGGGAAGCTCGTGTTACAGTTCAGGTCCAGGGGCTGTAAAAAAAGCACATTAGTAAAATATATTATGATTATAGTTACCGCTCACGCAACGCGTCTTGCAGACCCGCTCAGCCGCTGTCTCCCGGCTGCTTCTGCTTCCATGTCCGATCATTACTTCCGGTGGTATTCACTGCACTGCTCGTCACTCGGCAGTTTTCGGCTTTTTTGACCTTGCTCGTGGTGACGTCAGGGTTCACCCGAGTCCATGAGCCATGGACTTGATTGAACTTTGACTGTCACTGTGCGAGTCTTGCATCGGTATCACCCAGCACGGCGCAAACTTTCCTTACAGGAGCGAGTTAGCTGCATGTATTTCCATGCAGCTGGGGCGCTCCTGTCAGGAGAGTGTGCACCGTTCTGGGTGATACCGATGCGAAACTCGCAGGAGTCATACGCAAGCCTCAGCTGTGCACTCTGTGAAGTCTCTGACAGCTCTCAGCTGAGTCTGTGTGAGCAGACCTGTGTTTGTCTTCTTGCACAGATGTAGCAGAGCTGTAGATGCTTGCCCGCCTTTGGACTACGTCGGAGGGTTTTTTTGGGTAATAAAGATGGAGTCCTAAATGTCTTCTGTTTTATTTCTAATAAAATATGTTTTTCACTATGATGTTGTTTTATTTTACAGATAAGATAACAGACAATCACAGACGCTGTCACAGATTGGATGCTGGAGTAACCTGAAACCAGCCCATACATTCTAGCATCTACAAAATATGGGCAGATTCCAGGTTACTCCAACAGCCAATCACAGACGCCCACTCTGCGTGACAACATCTGAGATTGGCTGTTGGATCCCTCACACATATAGTAGTGTAAAAATAAAATAATTAAAAAAAATGACATAGCGCTCCGCGGTATTTTTGATTCTCAGCGCAGATAAAGCGGACGGCTATGGGCTGCCATCCCCATCTGCCTGACTTTACCTTGGGCAATCAATATACAGTGAAGCCCATTAATTTTTTTTAATTATTAAAAAAAATAATTGAAAAAAAAATGCGTGGGCTACCGCCGTATTTTGATCGCCAGTCAGGTAAAACCAGGCAGCTGGGGGCTGGGATTCTCGGCAGCCCGCAGCTGTCCCTGGAAATGGCGCATTGTTTCTTAGCGCCATTTCCAGGTGCTTTACCCGGCTCATCCAGCGGCCCTGATGGCAGTGGCATGCTGGGTAATGAAGCGGTTAATACAAGCTTTGTATTCTCACCTGGTACTAAGCTCAAAATTCATGGTCTCACGCCAAATTAGACATGGCCACCATGAATTTCTAGTAAACAGTAAAAAGAAAAATAAAACACATAGAACATTTTTTTTTATTAGCAATAAAACAAAAAAACATTTAGAGACTCCATCTTTATTATAAATAAATCCTTTGTCCGACGTAGTCCACAGGTAGCGCAATGTCAGCTCTGCTTCATCCCTCTGTACAGACAAATGTCTATACAGAGCGAGAAGCAGGCTGATAGTAACAGTCAAAGTTCAATCCATGGCTAAGCCATGGGCTCGGGTGAACCCTGACGTCACCGCGAACATGGCTGAAAACAGCAGAAGACTGCCGAGTGACGAGCAGTGCAGTGAATACCCCCAGAAGTTAATGATTGGACCCAAAAGCAGAAGCGGCCAGGAGACAGCGGCTGAGCGGGTCTGCAGGACGCGCCGCGGGAGCTATAAGTATAATGACAATGTTTATTATTAACTATATTATTTATTTTACAGACCACCCCCCGCCCTATCCCAAACTGTAAAGTCCAAGT
Organism: Anomaloglossus baeobatrachus; assembly: GCF_048569485.1. Classification (NCBI taxonomy): domain Eukaryota; kingdom Metazoa; phylum Chordata; class Amphibia; order Anura; family Aromobatidae; genus Anomaloglossus; species Anomaloglossus baeobatrachus. Next base: position 167,633,920 of record NC_134358.1, read on the forward strand.
TCGGGGTTCGGACGCAAGTTCACGGTATCTCAGAACCCGAACTCGAACTTTACAAAAAGCTTGAGCAAGTCTTCCGAACAAGAACATCGGGGGATTCGCCCATCACTAAAAGATTGCAAATACTTAAGGTGAGCCTTCCCCAAGACACACTAAAGCTATGTTCACACAGGGCGTTTTTGCAGTGTTTTTTAGCTACGGATTTGCCTTGGTTTTATGCAAATCCATGCTAATAAAACGCTCTTTTTTTACAATCCCAGCAAAGTCTACTGTATGAGATTTTTGAAATCTTGTGCACACACACACAAATCACCTCCATGATTTTCCTGACGGATTTGTGAACCACCTCCAGTTTTGCTGCATTATGAAAAAAATGAACATGTCAATTCTTTTCAGCAGTTTTGCCACGGTTTTTCAACCTAGTGACAGGTGGACTCGCAGATACCCTGGATCAGCAGGTCTAACCGGGTTTATAATAAACCTGGTTCCGGCCCGGAATTGATTCAGATTATCTGGCCGGCAACTTAACAATGGTAGTGGGGTTAGGGAGTTTGGAGCAGGCATGCTATATTTACCGAATTACCGTTGCAGCTGTATGCTCCTGTGGCCCCTCCTTCACGTCCCAGGCCACTTATTACCTTCAGGAAATATTCACTGCTTTCATCTGTGATTGGTTGCAGTCAGTCGCACCCCCAGCCTGTGTCGTGTCTGACTGCAATCAATCACAGTCCCGGTCTTCGTGTCTATTGTACAAAAAATGAATGAGCCACGCCTTCAGCAGTGACCTCACTCAGGCTATTTACGGTCACAGCTGTGATCGGAAAAAACCCTAGTGAAGTGTCCGTTGATCACGTGGCTCATTCAGTCTCTGGAGCTCACAGCAGGCAGTCCTGTTCTGTGGCACTTGCTGTGATCTTCAGATGTAGAATCGTCGTGGGACTTTGTGTGGATTATGTCGGATTTGCAGGGGTGTTATTATGGGGTTAATAAAGTGGTGAAAGAGGGTGCTTTTTGTATTTTATTTCAAATAAAGGATATTTTCGGTGTTTGTGTTTATTTCTTTTCATTTATTGCAGATTGATGATGGGGGTGTCTCATAGACGCCTGCCATTACCAATCTGGGGCTTAGTCGTAGCTATGAGCTGTGATTAACCCCTGACAGTACCCCGATTGCCACTGCACCTGGGCAATTGGGAAGAGTCGGGTAAAGTGCTGGGATTATTGCATCCAATGGATGCAACAATCCTGGGTTGTTGCAGGCTGTTATTTTTAGGCTGGGTCTCCCTAGCCTGAGCATACCAGCTCCCAGCTGTGGGCTTTATCATGTCTGGGTATCAAAGTTAAGGGAATCACATGCTGTTTTTTTTTAATTATTTATTTAAATAATTTAAAAAAACAGCATGGGTTCCCTCTGATTTTGATACACAGCCAAGATAAGCACACAGCTGGGGGCTGCAGCCAGTAGCTGTAGGCTTTATTTGTGCTGGGTATCATAATATGGGGGAACACTACGTCAATTTTTTTTATTTATTTATTTATTTATTTATTTTTTACTCTATGATAGACCCACAGACTGGGTCTGTGATTGGTTGCAGTCAGACGCTGTCACACAGGCTGAGGGTGCGTCTGACTGCAAGCAATCACAGACTCTAGTGGAGGGGAAAGCAGTGAATATGCATGAGGCTAATGAGCGAGATCAGAAGTAGGAGGGGCCGTGGGGCTAGGTACGGTTAAGCCTAGAATTTATGGGCTCCTATCAGGTTACTTATTATTAGTGAGCTTGGCAATGATTAGTGAGCTTGGCAATGTTTTCTCTCTTCCACTACAGTCATGCTTTATCCCCCTGCCTCCTCCATGTGATAGGGGCCTGTTGAATGATGTCATACCAGGAAGGAGCCCATACACTCTAGCATCTACCGAGCAGGTACAGCGACGCTGGAGACTGGTACAGGGTGCTTGCTTTACTTTTATTTTTTTTATTTTTATTTTTTTTTATCTACCCTATTGCCGTAGCCAGGTCAATCCCAGCCCAGCACTCGGGTACTTTTGAACTCCTGCTGGTCTGGACATCACAGAAATGCAAAAAAACGCTGTAAAAATACCACAAAAACTGCACCAAAACCGCAGATGACTCCCAGGAGACTTCCTGCCACAGGTCAGGAAAAAAACGCTGCAAAAAAACCCTATGTGAACATAGCCTAAGTGATCTGCAAAAGTTGATAGCACTCTGGGTGCAAGCTATCTTTTGTTTGACAAGAGGAGCATCACACTGTCCACTCTACTTTGGAAGAACACCTTAGGATGAAAGCCACCAATTAAGATCTGATGATGAGACTGCTGTACTTATATAGAAAAGTTATGTCAAAATGACCGTGTAATCCTTCTTTAAAGTTCACCTGCCTGATATGAAAGTGAACATTTTATGAGTACAGCTTTTCCTACCCACATATGAATAGTTCAGAGGCAGTCTGTTTTTTTTCTTATCTGTATGTCATTTCTTTTGACAGATGTAATACTGTAGGGACACATCATAATGTTATGTTGAGCGTAATATTAAATTCTAAAAAATAAATGTCCTGGCTGGTTCAGATAAATATAAAAAATAATTTATCATCACAATTGTATACAATATCACTGACAGGCTACTGCTTGCTTTTATGTTGGATTCAGATAACAACACAGTTGGGGACAAAAAAAACCCCAACCCGTCACAAACGATATATTGTTTAGCGAAATAGTCCAGAAAATAACAAATATCTGTGTGCCGTCCCTGCAGCGGTCGAACTGCTCGGATCAGGGGGGTGGTGATTACTCGTGACTTGAGGGTCTCCGGACCCGCGGGCTAGGGACCACACTCAAATGAAGAAGGGGGTATTTACAGGGGAGGTATATATAGTTCGTGATGCCACTCATGGTGTACGGTAATTGGGAGTACCACCACTGCTGTTGGGAGTACCCGGGGTGATGGAGTGGCGCAGCAAGATGACGTTACCCTCAACGGGTAGGGGAAGGCCCCGGGACTCTGGATGGTGGTATTGGGTGCAGGGGGAGTGCAGGCTCGCTGGTTGCAGGGCTTAATTAGGTACTCACTCAGCAACAAAGCAGATGCTGACAACAGGGTAAACCAAGTCTCTGACTGTCGCTGTCTCCTGAGGGGAGCTCGTCCGGGTCCCGTCCCCTGCAGCACTGCCTGGTGGTCCGTGAACTGCCTCCTGGCACAGAATTTAGAGTGTCCTTTGTGGTCCGTCAGCTTGGAGCTTTCTGTGCCCCGCTCCCCACTATGGCTAAATGAAGGAGCCTGCTCTCAGGAGCTCACGCTTGGGATTTCAGTGGGCCGCTTGTTTGGAAAGCCCTATCCCCCTCATTGCGCTAGTGCCCCCGATCTCTGAGCTTCGCGGGAACAGTCCATAGAGGTCCTGTTCTCCGCAGGTTAATTGCCGGGTGGCCTAAAGCTTCTCCCCGACCTAGGGTCCGTGTACCCAGTCATGCCTTCAGTCCCGCACCAGTGATTAGGCTCAGACTGCTGACCATCCTCCCAGACAGGTCCCAGGCACCTAGCCTCAATCCCCTGTGACCGGGGGTCCGACTCCTCTAGGTCCAGACCACCGTCTGTGACCTAGTCAGCTTCTCCCCTGGGAGCTACAACTCCCAACTTCATCAGAGCTCCTCACAGCTCGAGGGCTACCACTGAACTGACTTGACACCTCCCACCTCCCTGCCTGACCCCTAGGTGGGTGGCCCTATTCCAGCTTAAGCAGCCCACTGGTGTGCCTGATAGGGTGTGGTGCAAGGTGTATCTAGGATTTGTGAATGCTGGTGGAGGCAGTACTGCAGGTTAAGTTCCCAGAACCATGGGTGGTTGAGCCCTGCACGGGGAGAGAAAGATTGTACAGAACCCTGTGACGACCTGAATAGTCCAGGGCATCACATCTGTACAGTAGGATAACTGGGTAAGCTGCTGCAGTATAACTGGGGTTTCTATCTGGTAGCTGTGACATCATACATTTTATTCTCTGGTAAGCTAGTGTAACATCTGATCAACTAATATGATATAACAGGTTGCTTTCAGTTTGGTAAACTGTGGTGACATCACTTCTATGGCTCCATCAGATTATTACTGTGACATCACAGCAGTTTCAGCCAAGTAAGTTATTATAACTTATCATGTTACAAGTGGAGTTTATTATGGTAAGCAACTGATCTTTCTAAGATATCACAATTTCAACATGCTGTTACATCATAAATATACATAAACAAAAAAAATAAATCCATGTATTTATCTTAAAAAAAAGAGTTTATATTCTTATATGAATGCAGTTTAGACCTTGCATTTCAGTCATTAGGCCGGTGCTTTTGCTGGGTTCAGTCACTATCACTCATGTTCAAGTAAGATTTATTTTAAATTTCGTCATACCCCCTGCAGTGTAATTGATTATACACAGGTGCCTTTACCATAATTTCTCTGCTGAGCTCCGCCCATTACAGTCACATGATCGCAATATTACACAGGTCACCTGGATAGTCCATTTGTCCAATGCTGAGCTGAGCTCCGCTCATTACAGTCACTTGATCGTGACATCACACAGGTCCTGCGTAAACTAGCTGAGCTTCAGAGATCAGCATTGGTCTGTCCAGGACCTGTGTGATATCACGATCATGTGACTGTAATGTGTGTCGCTCAGCAGAAAATTTCTGGTAAAGGATCTGTGTATAATCAAGTACACTGCAGGGGGAAGACTAAAGGCCCTGTCACACACAGAGATAAATCTGTGGCAGATCTGTGGCAGATCTGTGGCAGATCTGTGGCAGATCTGTGGCAGATCTGTGGCAGATCTGTGGCAGATCTGTGGCAGATCTGTGGATGCAGTGAAATTGTGGACAATCAGTGCCAGGTTTGTGGCTGTGTACAAATGGAACAATTTGTCCATGATTTCACTGCAACCACAGATCTGACAAAGATTTATCTCTGTGTGTGACAGGGCCTTAAGTTCAAAAAATAATCGTGCTTGAATGTGAGTGACATAACTGCTTCCCAGCAAAACACCAACCCCTCTGACTGAAACACAAGGTCTATACTGCATTCATCTAAGCATATAAAGTCTTTTATTTAAGGTAAATACATGGATTTTTTTTTTAGAAAACCATGTTAGTGATGCACATTGTGTCATTTAAACACATTGGGGCAGTTTAATATAAAAAACAACATGACAGGTTCCCTTTAATTGAAGTAAGCTACTGTGACGTCATAAGAGTTTAAAGGGAACCTGTCAGTATGATCAACCCTCCTGAGCTGTCTATATGAGCATAAACAGTGAGGAAAATAAGTATTTGATACACTGCCGATTTTGCAAGTTCTCCCACCTACAAAGAATGGAGAGATCTGTAATTTTTATCCTACTTCAACTGTATTTGAGTATAATCGATATATAATTAATTTTGCCCTTACTTTTGCCCAATTGTAAGATGGCCACGTCCGAGGCACGCATGCGCGGTGGCATCCATCGGTGTGAGCCTTCCGATAACGGCTCCCTGAAACAGGGTGGGGTGGGCACAGTGTGACAACACTGTAATGCCCGTGTCACTTCCGGGAACGCCTAATGACGGAGTCTCTGCAGTGGATTCGGCCCCGCACGCGACCACATTGGATTACAGGCATCTACTACTACTATAAAGACCCCTGCTTTGTACCATGCAGCCCCCCAAGGAAGACCACAAAACACGTTGGGGCGCGTTCGTTATCTGTTTCATATGGCTAATATGGGTAAGCACTTGCCTTTTTATTAATTACTATGATGTGTGATGCTGGATACTTGTCACTCTCTCCAGCGGATGCACATTGCACTTTATATTGATACATCATGGGAACCTCCAATTGGAACTTCCCTGTTTTTGTGATAATCTTACTAGAGTTGCATTTTGTGATATCTCCAGCATACACCTATAGTTCCTCCTGCACTCACTTGTGGTGATACCCTATCTTGGCCTGCATCAAACTGATATCTTTATCTGGAATACTTCACTCCTCACCTGTGCTACTATAACTATTTATATATTGTCTCCTGTAATTTTGGTGTGAATTTTTAAATCTTTTTGTGGATTAAAGATATTTGATATTTTACCAGAATTGGACATGTTTGGAGTTTTTTGTTTACTCAAACATTATATTGGTCATTATTCTACCTGTATCGTTCTCGTGTTTAAATAATTGCAGTGTTGGGAGTGACCTTTAACTATGATGATGAGGGTGATCACATATATCCTATCTTGTTTTTCAATTATATATCTGTGTTTGTTCACAGCAGCTTCAAAAGGACACATGGATCAGAAGGCACGCGAAGAGGCGTGGCTAACTAAGATTAATCAGGTGTTAAGTGATAATCCAGATATTGTTTTTAACTCTGAAACAGAGGGGACCGAGAAATTAATAAATAGATTGAAGCATTTACTTAACCAGAAAACCCGCCTGTGGTGGAATATGACGTTCATGGAGAGATATCTTGAGAAAGGTCTCATCCCTAGGGGATTGAGAGTTCAACTATTCCCCTCCTTTACTGTAAGTGAGGAAGAATTTAAAAAACAATGGGAAGAGGCATCAAACTGCTCCATGACATTTATGAAACTGCTAGTGGGGCATAATGCTACTACCCTTAAGGAAATTTAATCGAAAATAAACACGATCCAAGGGAAACTTGTAGAATGTCTATCCAAGGAGAAAATGTGAACCCTGAATTCTGATTTGGATAAGGAATTTTCCAAATAGGAATTGGAAATTATCGGGGTAAAAACTAAGAAATATCAAAGAGACACCATGGATTATAGAAATGGCTTCGTCTATAGATGGAGAAATAATTCTAAGAAAAAATCTAAGGGCCCAACCTCCCGCTCAGGTTCTTTTCATCAATGTCTTCAATGGAGGAAGAATTACCCTCAGGGAGTGGTCCAATTGACAAATTTACAGACAGATTCAATATACAGACACAGTACAAGTATCAGGGGGAAAGGAATGCACAGACCAAAAGAAAATCAACACCTCCATAGTCTAAGGATAAAAAGAGTAAACAAACCCTGGAGGTAATAAATTTGTCCAAACATATTTTGACTGAGACTCAATTGGAAGTCTTGGGTCTTGGGCTTTCCTTTTCCCCTGATACTAACTTTGACTTTTTCACAGTGATCAAGGACCTGCACCTGTTCTCTAGGAAGCTTGTCTTGCGCAAGTTGCATTCCAAAGGAGACATGGATCTGCAGAATTTTTCAAAAGCAGAACTCGAGGCAATCCAAATCTTGAGGGAGTTGGAGGAGGAATCCATGAATGCATTATCAGGTAACTTTCCACCATCCATCCATCCACGCTCTACCACATTTCCCCCTTTCTCTTTATGTCCACATGTTGATATTTTTAATAAATTAGTTATAAAAGATCTAAAGAAATTAAATAAAACCACCACTAATCATAATCTCTCCTTAAAACAAAAAAAATCAATTGATGAATTAAAAGCTTTGGAGGGTGTGGTGATAAAACCTGTGGACAAAGGGGGAAACGTGGTAATTTGGGTAATTTGGCCTACACAGATGTATGAGCGTGAAGCCTTCAGACAGTTGAGAGACCAAGACACCTATACATCATTAAATATATAGAAATTACAGGCTTAACCACATACACTAAAGGTGCTTAGGGGATCAAGAATCATATAGTAAAAAGAATCCCAGCACTCAAAATGAAGACAAGGGGGGAATTATGCAAAAGTGAATTTATTGACTAATACACTGCAAAAGGAACCTAACCAGAGCAACAGCACCAACGTTTCGGCATAGAGCCTTTCTCAAGGTCGTTGCCTGAAAAAGTGTGAAGACAATAACAATAATGAGTGCATTATATACAGGTCATACACAGATTATGTACACAATAATACAAATATACATGAAAATATACTGCGGAACGTACATCACTGGTCAGAGTAAGGAACTACGGGTCTCAGAGGACAACCGGAGGTATGCAAATAATGGCAAGGTTCCACACGTTTTTGCAGAGTATGCTCTTAATCACATGGAGAGAGAGATAATTAGTACAGGTATGATAACAAACTTGCGTACCATAGGAGATAATACTGGTCAGGTGATACAGGTAAAAGCAGACAGCCGAAGCTGATATTCAAATCAAACAGCCGGAGCTGGTATCAATACCAAGGTGAGTGGAGAGAGAGAGATTAAGAAAAACAAAAAGAGAGAGAGAGAGGAAGAAAAAGAAAAAGAGAGAGAGAGAGAGGAAGAAAAAGAAAAAGAGAGAGAGAGAGAAAAAGAAAGAGAGAGAGAGAGAGGAAGAAAAAAGAAAAGGAGAGAGAGAGAGAGGAAAGAAAAGAAAAAGAGAGAGAGAGGAAAGAAAAGAAAAAGAGAGAGAGAGAGAGAGGAATAAAAAGAAAAAGAGAGAGAGAGAGACAGAAAAAGAAGAAGAGAGAGAGAGGGAAAGAGAGAGAGAGAGAAAGAGAGAGAGAGGGAAAGAGAGAGAGAAAGAGAGAGAGAGAGAGGGAAAGAGAGGGAGAGAGGGAGAGAGAGAGATAGGGAAAGAGAGAGAGAAGGAGAGAAAGAGAGGAAGAGAAAAGGAAGAAAAAGAAAAAAGGAAAGAGAGAAGAGGAAAGAGAGGGAGGGAGAGAGAGGGAGAGAGAAGAAAAGAGAGAGAGGGGGAGAAGATAGAAAGAGGTAGAGAGAGAGGGAGAGAAAAGGAGGGAGAGAAAGAGGGAAAGAAAGGGAGGGAGAAAAAAAAAGAGAGAGAAGGAGAGAGAGAGAGAGAGAAAGAGAGAGAGAGAGAGGAAAAGAAAGGGAGGGAAAGAGGAAGAGAAAGAGAGGGAGAGAGAAAAGAGAAGAGGGAAAGAGAAGGGGGAGAGAAAAGAGGAGAGAAACAGAAGGAGGGAAAAGTGGGAAAAGGGGAAAAAAGGAAAAGACAAAAGGAGCGGAGGAGGAAGAGTGAGGGAAGGAGGGAGAAGGAGCACAGATGGTAAGTATGGTAAGTGACAACAGGGAGGCAGATGCTACATACCGTGGGTGAAGGGGTAACAGGATCACAATGTGAGGTGAGAGGACGCCTGTAAGACAAAGCAGCAAGGTGAAAAGGGGTAATCCCAAGATCGGTGGTGGTTGGAGTATGCAGGACAGCAGCGCTACCTGCAGTGGAGATCCGGGACTGGCATCAGTGGCAGGGAGAGAGGCTGCAGCGGCGTGAGGACGGCTGCCGGGCGGCGCCATTATAAGGAAGTCAGTGGTGTGATGGGAGGCGCGTCACTTCCGGTAACGTGCGGTGGAACGCACGTGTGAAACGCACAGAGTGAGCATGTCAGTGACGTGCATCAGCACGTGACTATGAGGCGGCCAGGGGGTGGGTGCAAGGGCGGTACGCTGCATGAGCATTGTAGCCGTGATTTACCTGCTGCAGAGCGTGAATGGGAATGTGCCACTGGATGGAGGTGAGGGATGGGAGAGGATCAGTTGTGCGATATCTGGAAAAAAGACAGGGGGTAAATAACAAAAGGTAAACAGGAGACATATAGGGGATAAGAGTTAAGATATGTATCATTAAGCAAAACAAATGAAGGAAGTATAAACCCATAGTTACATGGGACCCGAGGAAGAAAAAAAGGGGGGGGAATCTGAACTGGAGGACATTCTCGAGGTGGCCTTGCTGCAAGGTATAATTACGAACAAAGTGTACGAGGGTCTCCACACCAAGTTCCCGGTAACACCCACTTTCTATTTATTACCCAAGATACATAAAAATCCGTCATGTCCCCCTGGGCGTCTCTGGCATTGGAGGGCTTTGCAATACTATATGCAAATTTGTTGAATTCTATTTACATCCCTTAGTGGAGATGCTGCCCTCCTTTGTCAGAGACACTTCGGACGTCCTGAGGAGGATTGACGGTATAATTCTGGAGAGTGGGGTGTTGCTGGTGGCAGTTGATGTAGAGACCCTTTATTCGTGCATTAGACATCAGGATGGCTTGGCCGCCGCGAGATTCTTCCTTCGTATGAGCAATTGGGACACTGAGATGCAGAACTTAATTTTGGAGTTGTTGGAGTTTTTTTTAACCCACAACTATTTTTTGTTCAAGGATCGGTTCTTCCTCCAGAAACGCGGCACTGCGATGGGCGCGGCGTGCGCTCCGTCATACGCCAACCTCTTCCTAGGTTTATGGAACGGGAGGTTTTTGGTGACGGTGCGTGCGCCGCTGCCCAGGCGCAATGCTGGGTACGTTTCATAGATGACATCTTTATTATCTGGAGGGTAACCGACCTTGAACTGCAGAATTTCTTAGTGTCCCTAAATTGCAATGATTTGAACATCAGGCTTACTCATAAATGGAGTCCAGTGGAAATTGAATTTCTGGATATTAACGTGACAATCATAGCTGACATGTCACTTCAAACTGAGGTCTTCAGAAAACAGACATCGGTAAATAGCCTTTTGCACGCAACCTCGTCCCATTTACCCTCTACAATTAAGGCGATCCCAACGGGACAATTTTTGCGGGTTCGGAGGATTTGTTCCTCTGATGAATCCTTTGAATGGCAGTCAGTAAAATTAAGGGACTGTTTTAGGGACAGAGGATATAGCCCCAAGGTGATCAAAAGGGGCTACTCTAGAGCAAAGGCTACACCTAGACCCCAACTCCTTTCTTGTGATAAGAGGAAAAACCAAACTGATAATACCATCAGATTCATTACAACTTATAACAATCAATGGCGAGAAATCAGAAAGATACTGACCAAACATTGGTCAGTATTACAAATGGAACCTTCATTTAGGAATCTGCTGCCTGATTTTCCATCTTTGACAGCACGTAAAAGCAAAAATTTGAAAGACCATCTAGTGCATAGTCACTATGTCTGTCAAGCCACCCTCCCATTTGATATTGGGACACCAAGATGGGGTTGTTTTCCATGCGGATTATGCTTAGCATGCCGTAATATTGAATGGGCTAGGTCCTTTGTGTTGGCGGATGGACGTAGGAGTTTAGAGATCAGGTATTATATTTCCTGCAGTACCGAATATGTGATCTATGCAGCCAGATGCGGATGTGGACTGATCTATGTAGGATTAACCTCTAGACCGTTCCGCATCCGGGTTCGTGAACATGTCAGCGATATTGTGGCAGCGAGGGAGGTGTCTGATCTCGAGACTCTGAAAACCATCCCCCGGCACTTCAAGGTTGACCATGATTGTAACCCATCATCGCTGAAAGTGAGAGGAATAGACAAACTCAAATTGGGGGCGAGAGGTGGTAATTACAAACAGGCTCTGGCAAGACTTGAATGCCGTTGGATCGTGACATTGGGCACCATTTCACCACAGGGCCTTAATGAAAAACTTTCCTTTTCACCTATTTTATGATAGTGGTTGTTGCATTTCTCTATATATATTATCTGTGTCCCCCATTCAGATTTTATTAGTTGTTGGTATATATTCCCTCTCTATAGAGAGGTATAAAATTCTGCATGCTTGTCCTTTTATGAGAACAGGCATCCAGAAACGACCTTTCTGTTTTTGATATTGCTGCTGTTTTTTATTCTATGTAACCCCATGTCCCCATTACGACCTATTCATTGTACCTGACATATGTATACGTGTATGGAAATCATATATTGTGCACTGCTAATAATACTTGATAGTGCCACGTGACTTTTTGAATTTGAAATCATGCCCCACAGTGCAGTATGTTCAAGTATTGTTATTTGTATTTTGCACTTTAGTGTGACTGCTTTATAATTATATTTTTAACTTTGCCCTGATCTTTTCCCCATTTGAAAGATGGCCGCGTCTGTAATGCGAAGGCGGAGTGACCTTATTTTATACTACCTAGTATGTCTTCTAAATTCAATCCTAGAATAATGTAAAAAATAGAAAATGAGATTGTAGGATTCTTAAATAATTTGCATTTTATGGCATAAAATAAGTGTTTGATACAACAGAAAAACAGAACTTAATATCTGGTACAGGAACCTTTATTTGCCATTACAGGTTGTTTCCTGTAGTTCATGACCAAGTTTGCACATACTGCATCAGGGATTTTGGCCTACTTCCACCTTACAGATCTTCTCCAGATCTTTCAGGTTTCGGGGCTGTTGCTGGGCAACATTGATTTTCAGCTCCCTCCAAATATTTTCTATTGAGTTCAAGTCTGGAGACTGGCTAGGCCACTGCAGGACCTTGACATGCTTCTTACAGAACTTCTCCTTAGTTCCCCTGGCTGTATGTTTCGAGTCGATGCTGGAAGACCCAGCCAAGCCCATCTTCAATTCTTTTATAGAGGGAAGTTATTGGCCAAAATCTTGCAATACCTGACCCCATCCATACTCCCTTCAATAAGGAGCAATCGTCCTGTGCCCTTTGCAGAAAAGCACCCCCAAAATATGATGTATACACTCCCATGCTTCACTGTTGGGAAGGTGTTCTTGAGGTTGTACTTCTTCTTCTTCCTCCAAACACGCCAAGTGAAGTTGATACCAAAAAGTTTCATTTTGGTCTCATCTGAGAATATGCCTGCTTTGGGCAGGCATATGACCATCATCAAGATGGTCATTGGCGAACTTCAAACAGGCCTGGACATGTGCTGCTGTGAGCAGGGGGACCTTGCATGCCCTGCATATTTTAATCCATGATGGCGTAGTGTGTTTTTAACAGTAATATTTGAGACTGTGGTACAAACTCTTTTCAGGTCATTGATCAGGTCCCTCCTGTGTACTTCTGAGCTGATTCTTGACCTTTTTCAGATTCATCCTTACCCCACAAGGTGAGATCTTGCATGGAACCTCAGACCGAGTAAGATTGACAGTCATCTTGTGTTTCTTCCATTTTCTAATAATTGTACCAACAGTTTTTACCTTATCACAAAGCTTCTTTCCTGTTGTCCTGTAGCTCATCCCGGCTTGTGCAGGTCTACAATTTTGTCCCTAGTGTCCTTAAACAGCTCTTTGGTCTTGGCCATGGTGGAGAGGTTGGAGTGTGATTGACTCAGTGTGTGGACAGGTGTCTTTTATACAGGTAATGGGTTCAAGTAGGTGCAATTAATACAGGTAATAGGCACAAAGTAGGAAGACTTCTTAAAGAAAAAATAACAGGTCTGTGAGATCCAGAATTCTTGCTGGTTGGTAGGTGAGATTAAATACTTACCGTATTTTTCGGTTTATAAGACGCACTTTTGGTCCCCCAAATTTTTGGGGAAAGTAGGGGGTGCGTCTTATAATCCGAATATACGGGGGAGGGGCATATATATATATATATATATAATATATATATATATATATATATATATACTACAGAGTTCAGGGGAGGTGGGAGCAGCTCTGGAGTTCTGCTGGGGGGCTGGTGAAAGCTGCAGGAGGTAGCATTAGATCTCCTGCTCCCGCTCATATAATATGCACTGCCGCTGTCCATCACTGTGGTGCTGAATCCGCACCGCAGTGATGGGCTGGGGTAGCGGTTGCGCCCCCTTTGATGGCACATGCCCCCCTGTGTTAGATATGGCCCCCATGATGCTGCCCGTAGTAAAATAAAAAACTACCTCCTCCAGCGCTGATCTCCTGGTCTCTCTGCTGCCGCTGTGATCAGGCACGTAGAGATGATATCACTCTACTGTGCCGATCACATGACTAGCACTGAGAACCAGGAAGTGCAGGAGCTCAGCAGCAGGGAGGGAGACACGAGAGAGGACAGCACTGGAGAAGGTAAGGAAAGAGTGTTTTATTTTACTATGGGCAGCAGCATGGGGGCCATATCTAACACAGGGGGAGGTGTGCCATCCATAGGGGGCCATATCTATCACAGGGGGAGGTGTGCCATCCATAGGGGGCCATATCTAACACAGGGGGAGGTGTGCCATCCATAGAGGGCCATATCTAACACAGGGGAAGGTGTGACATCCATAGGGGGCCATATCTAACACAGGGGGAGGTGTGCCATCCATAGGGGGCCATATCTAACACAGGGGGAGGTGTGCCATCCATAGGGGCCATATCTAACACAGAGGGAGGTATGCCATCCATAGGGGGCCATATCTAACACAGAGGGAGGTGTGCCATCCATAGGGGGCCATATCTAACACAGGCGGAGGTGTGTCCTCCATAGGGGGCCATATCTAACACAGGGGGAGGTGTGCCATCCATAGGGGGCCATATCTAACACAGGGGGAGGTGTGCCATCCATAGGGGGCCATATCTAACACAGAGGGAGGTATGCCATCCATAGGGGGCCATATCTAACACAGGGGAAGGTGTGCTATCCATAGGGGCCATATCTAACACAGGGGGAGGTGTGCCATCCATAGGGGGCCATATCTAACACAGGGGGAGGTGTGCCATCCATAGGGGGCCATATCTAACACAGAGGGAGGTATGCCATCCATAGGGGGCCATATCTAACACAGGGGAAGGTGTGCTATCCATAGGGGCCATATCTAACACAGGGGGAGGTGTGCCATCCATAGGTGGCCATATCTAAAACAGGGGGAGGTGTGCCATTCATAGGGGGCCATATCTAACAGGGGGAGGTGTGCCATCCATAGGGGGCCATATCTAACACAGAGGGAGGTATGCCATCCATAGGGGGCCATATCTAACACAGGGGAAGGTGTGCTATCCATAGGGGCCATATCTAACACAGGGGGAGGTGTGCCATCCATAGGGGGCCATATCTAACACAGGGGGAGGTGTGCCATCCATAGGGGGCCATATCTAACACAGAGGGAGGTATGCCATCCATAGGGGGCCATATCTAACACAGGGGAAGGTGTGCTATCCATAGGGGCCATATCTAACACAGGGGGAGGTGTGCCATCCATAGGTGGCCATATCTAAAACAGGGGGAGGTGTGCCATTCATAGGGGGCCATATCTAACACAGGGGGAGGTGTGCCATCCATAGGGGGCCATATCTAACAAAGGGGGATGTGTGCCATCCATAGGGGGCCATGGGCAGCACAGGGGGACGTGTGCCATCCATAGGGGGCCATGGGCAGCACAGTGGGATGTGTGCCATTCATAGGAGACCTGTGCCAGCTGTAGGGGATATGTGCCAGCAATATGGGTCGTGTTCCAGCACAGGGGGATGTGTGCCATAAATAGGGGACGTGTTCCATCAATAGGAGACATGTGCCAGCAATAGGGGATGTGTGCCAGCAATAGGGGACGTGTGCCATCAATGGGGGACATGTGGCATCACTGGGGGACGTGTGCCAGCACAAGGAGGCTATATTCAATATAAGGGGGCCATATCCAGATGGAGGGGGCTAATTTTAGGATGGGGGGCTATGAGGGACATATACCCTATATGATTTGTTAGACGGACACTGGCATTATAAGACGGACTCCATTTAACATTAAAAAAAAAAAAATTATCTTTTCCTTCACCAAATTTGGGAGTGTGTCTTATAATCAGGTGCGTCTTTTAAAGCGAAAAATACGGTATTTCATGCAATAAATGCAAATTAATTATTTAAAAACTATATAATGTGATTGTCTGGATTTTTTTTAAAGGAATTCTGTTTGTCCAAATTGAAGTGTACCTACTGTACGATAAAAATTAGGGATCTCTCCATTATTTGTAGGTAGGAAAACTTGCAAAATTGGCTGTGTACTTATATTCCTCACTGTGGGTGATAGGAAGCTGATTAAAATGATAGTTAGATATCTGAGATCCGATGTTTTATTACAGAGAAATCACATTTTTCTTACGTGTAAATGAGCTGCTAAAATCTACTTACCGGACACCAATCTCCCTAAGAATATGCTTCCAGATCTTATTTTAACCCCTTCATCCCAAAGCATGTTTTCACCTTCATGACCATTTTTTTCAATTCTGACCAATGTCACATTTTAATATAATAACTGTGGATGCTTCAACGGTGATTCTGAGATTTTTTTTTGTGGCATACAGTTGAAACCAGAAGTTTACATACTTGATCGAAAAAGACGCATCTACATGTTTTTCTCACTATCTGACATGAAATCAGAATAAACCTTTCCTGTTTTAGGTCAATTAGGAACCAAGATTATTTATATTTGCCAAATGCCAGACTAAAGGTACCGTCACACTAAGCAACTTACCAGCGATCCCAACAACGATAGGGATCGCTGGTAAGTTGCTAGGAGGTTGCTGGTGAGATGTCACACTGCGACGCTCCAGCGATCCCACCAGCAACCTGACCTGGCAGGGATCGCTGGAGCGTGGCTACACGAGTTGCTGGTGAGCTCACCAGCACCCAGCCCCCAGCGCCGCGTGGAAGATGCTGCGCTTGGTAACTAAGGTAAATATCGGTAACCAACCCGATATTTACCTTGGTTACCACCGCACGGAGCTACACGTGCAGAGAGCAGGGAGCAGCGCACACTGAGCGCTGGCTCCCTGCTCTCCTAGTTACAGCACACATCGGGTTAATTACCTGATGTGTGCTGCAGCTAAATGTGCACAGAGCAGGGAGCAGCGCACACCGCTTAGCGCTGGCTCCTTGCTCTCCTAGTTACAGCACACATCGGGTTAATTACCCAATGTGTACTGCAGCTAAATGTGCACAGAGCAGGGAGCAGTGCACACTGCTTAGCGCTGGCTCCCTGCTCTCCTAGCTACAGCACACATCGGGTCACATCACACACAGCGATCTGTGCTTCACAGCGGGAGAGCAACAACTAAAAAATGGCCCATGACATTAAGCAACAACCAACGACCTCACAACAGGGGCCAGGTTGTTGCTGGATGTCACACACAGCAACATCGCTAGCAACGTCACAAAAGTTGTTCGTTAGCAGCGATGTTGCTAGCGATGTTGCTTAGTGTGACGGGGCCTTAATGAAACACACTTCTTCATTGTCGAATAATGGCGCATTATAAGGGGATATAAAATTCAACTTTTGAGGAGTATGATACCATCTCGAGATCATTTTAAAGTAGGATTCCTGAAGAGAAGAACAAAATGAGTTAGAATAAGTTTTGTCCAGTGCGTATTCAATTTGTGTGTCATCAAATGTCTTGTTAAGTTCTTTTTCCCACGCAACCAAGCCAGAGCCCCTGTGGACCTCCTTATCTTCATTAAATTCACTATAAATATTACTTGTTTTCCATACCGCCATATTCTTTGAGTCATGTAAGAATTTAATAATAGTCCTTGGGAGTTTGAAAACAATCTCTTTCCTATGATTAAGCAAGCGATCGACACTATTCCACTTAGTAAGTTCCTCCTCAGGAAGATCAAATCTCTTTTGAATCTCTGGGAAGGTGTCCAATGTTTCTCCGGACATTATACTATCCAAGTCAGAGATCCCTTTTTCTTTCCAATAAGATAGGTCTAGTTTAGGATGTATTATTTCCAGAACTTCTAGCGGAATGTTTTTTAAGGGTTCACATGGTAATTTATCTTTTGTAATTTTTAGAAGAGCTTTCCATATTTTAACAGTTGACTTAAGTAGAAGTGGTTTGAGTAAAGGCCGCTTCAGGTGGGCTAGGTTAGCAATGATTAGAGATCTCAAAGATCTATTTGAATTTAGAGACTTCTCTATAGCAACCCAGCTTGAATCATTTGGATCAGACAGCCATTTATGACTACGTTTCATGATACATGCCGAAAGGTAAGCACAAATGTTAGGAACCCCAAAACCTCCTCTTTGTTTATGTTTAGTGAGTGTCTTTCTAGATATCCTGGGCTGCTTGTTCTGCCAAATATATCTTGTGATTTGAGTTTGAAAATTTAGTGACACATAACGGAATTGATCTAAAATATATAATAGCTTAGGTAAAATCATTGTTTTAACGGCTACAATTCTGTCCAACCAAGAGGTCTCAATCCTGGAAATATTTTGCAAGACATATTTGACAGAATTATAGATATCCCCTACATTTTTTTTCCACTATCTTATTTAATGGGTTTGTAATTTTTATTCCTAGATATGGCAGGCTCTCTTTTTGCAACCCGAACCTGAATTTTTCCTCCATTTCTAATTGCTGTTGAGGGTTTACATTAAAACTTATAAATTTGTGATTTACTTTAGTTAACCTTATAGTAAGACACCTTTGAAAATCATTCCAGAGTGTCTACTCAATTTCCTAGAGCCAGAATTCGATCAGTCAGTGATAATATGTCATCTGCAAAAAACGTTGATGTACATTGTTTAGAGTCTAAAGTCACACCTTTAATTTGAATGTTATTCCTTAACTTTTCGGCTAAGGGTTCAATGAATAGTGTAAAAAGGGTTGGCGAAGGGGGAAGACCCTGGCATGTACCATTTGATATAATACATTTTTCTGACAAGACATTATTAACCAATATTTTAGCTGACGGATTTGAGTAAATAGCAGATATCATTCTCAAGATATCGCCTTCAAAGCCAAATTTCTTTAATACTGAGAGCATGAATCCCCAGTGCACCCTATCAAACGGTTTTCGGCGTCTAATGCCACTAAGATAGAGGGAATTTGTTGTTATTCCACAAAACAAAGTATATTTAGAATCTTTATTGTAGCATCTGATGTGGTTCTGCCTGAAATGAAACCAACCTGGTCTCTGTGAATCAGTTTAGGTAAAATGTTTTGTATTCTGATGGCAAGTGCCTTCGTAAATATCATTACATCTGAATTCAACAAAGAAATTGGTCTGGAATTAGTTATCTCTTCTGGATTCTCCTTGTCTTTTGGTATGACAATTACTATCGCTTATAGCATTTAGGTAGGTATTAGTGATGAGCGAGCATGCTTGTCACTACTCGGTACTCGCACGAGTATCGCTGTACTCGGGCTGCTCGGCGGGGACCGAGTAATCTCGCGATACTCGTGCTGTACTCGTGGTCTTCATTTCTGCATGTTGGCGCTCTTTTGAGAGCCAGCCCTCATGCAGGGATTGGCTGGCAGACCACTGCAATGCCACAGCCCTGTTAGTTGTGGAATTGCAGTGATTGGCCGGCCTGCACAGCGTGACCGAGCCTTTATATCGGCCGGCGCGCTGTGCTCTGCTCACAGCTATTCAGACATTCAGTGTAGGGAGAGTGTCGCTGATTCAGGGAAAGCTTTGCGGCCCTTTATAGCTTTTTCAGTTGCAGGGCTGCAAACAGTGTGACCAAAAGTCCTTCTCAGGACTATTCTAGTTGTATACAGGCAGGCAGGGTATAGCCAGGTCGGAGTACAGTAGCAGAGTCTTTCTCAGGACTACTGTTGCTATATACAGGCAGGGTATAGCCAGGTCTGAATACAGGCTAGTGACCAAAAGAGTCCTTGTCAG
Organism: Anomaloglossus baeobatrachus; assembly: GCF_048569485.1. Classification (NCBI taxonomy): domain Eukaryota; kingdom Metazoa; phylum Chordata; class Amphibia; order Anura; family Aromobatidae; genus Anomaloglossus; species Anomaloglossus baeobatrachus. The sequence continues at coordinate 167,653,166 of NC_134358.1, forward strand.
GACTATTGTACCAGTATACAGGTAGGCAGGCAGGCAGGGTAGTGGTGACCGTATACCAGCCTTCATCATATCTGGGGCTGGTGTACACAGTGTAAAACAGTCCAGATAGTGTCTGACTTGTCTGTAATTGTCGCTCCCCAAAAAAACCTGTTAGGTTATTATTGCGTCCGTGCTTGGTTTTTAAAACCGCACGTGTGTGCCTGTTGGTGGCAGCGTACAGGTGCACTTGTGTGCAATTTCCACACACTTTGATATAACGCACAAGTAGTGAATATACACGTCAGCAGTGCACAGCATTGCAAAATTCGCAAGGGCATTGGCAAGGAACAAGGAAGTGGACGTGATGGTGGTGCAGGCAGAGGCCGAGGTCGTGGGCAAGCTCTAATTTCGCCACAACAAAGGGCCACATCTAGTCGCTCGCATGTCCTGTCCCAAATTCTTGGGGACCGCAGCAGTACACCGCTCTTGAACCAAGACCAGTGTCAACAGGTTGTTAGTTGGATAGCAGATAATGCTTCCAGTCAGATTGGCACCACCACAAACACTCTGTCTTCCACACGGTCAAGTGTCAGTAGCCGTGATACTGCACCGCACATTTCTGAACCTGATCCTCCTTCCTACCACCAGGCTGAGTACACGTCCTCCTCGGACATTAATGATCCCACACTTGGACACTCGGAAGAGCTGTTCACGTTTCCATTCACACATTCTGGCCTCTCGCCAGCTCATATTGAAGTGGGTCATGAGGAGATCGTCTGTACAGATGGCCAAATATTTGAGCAGCCACGTTCTCACGAAGTTGGCAACGTGTCTCAACAAGTGGTGGACGATGATGAGACACAATTGTCAGCAAGTCAGGAGGAGGAGCAGGGTGCGGAAGAGGAAGACGACGTGGTGGATGATCCAGTAACTGACCCAACCTGGCAGGAGGATATGCAGAGCGAGGACAGCAGTGCACAGGGGGAGGGAGGCGTAGCATCACAACAGGCAGTAAGAAGCAGGGTGGTGGCCCCAGGCAGAAGTCAGGCAACCGTTCCCCGGAACAACACGACTACACAAGGTGCCTGTACAAATGTTAGGTCTTCCCGAGTCTGGCAGTTTTTTAAGTTGGATCCAGATGATTCAAAAAAGGCCATTTGCAACACCTGCCGTGCCAGCATCAGCAGGGGTACCAAAACTAGCAGCCTGACCACCACCAGCATGATCAGGCACATGTCAGCCAAGCACCCGACTTTGTGGGAAGTACAACAGAGTCGAGGAGCAGTGCTTGCTGATGTCACTGCTACGTCTTCGCTGGTTGTGCATGCGAGCCAATCCGCTGTCCATGCTGCCTGCGAACAAGCCTCCTCCACTCCTGCACCTGCAGTTGCCTACGCAGAAAGAACACCATCATCAAGCACGTCCTTGTCCCAGCGCAGCGTTCAGTTATCCATTCAGCAAACCTTTGAACGCAGGCGCAAATACACTGCCAACGCCCCACATGCCACAGTTCTAAATGCTAACATTTCGCGACTGCTTGCGCTGGAAATGTTGCCTTTTAGGCTGGTGGAGACTGAAGCATTCCGTGACCTGATGGCGGCAGCTGTCCCACGTTACTCGGTCCCCAGCCGCCACTATTTCTCCCGGTGTGCCGTCCCCGCGTTGCATAACCACGTGTCACAAAACATCACACGTGCCCTGAACAACGCTGTTTCACCCAAGGTCCACCTAACCACAGACACGTGGACAAGTGCTTGTGGGCAAGGCCGCTACATCTCGTTGACGGCACACTGGGTTAATATTGTGGAAGCTGGGACCCAGTCTGAGCGAGGGACGGAACACGTCCTTCCCACACCAAGGTTTGCAGGCCCTACCTCAGTCAGTGTTTCACCCACACTCTACAGCTCCGGAATGTCATGCTCTTCAGCCTCCTCCTCCTCCTGCGCATCCTCATCCACTGTGCCCTCCACACCAGTCACAAGCTGGAAGCACTGCAGCACTGCCTCGGCGAAGCGGCAACAGGCTGTGCTGAAGCTAATCTGCATAGGTGACAAACCCCACAATGCAGAAGAGCTGTGGACAGCTCTGAAACAGCAGGCAGATCACTGGCTCACACCTCTGAACCTAAAGCCAGGAAAGGTCGTGTGTGACAATGGCCGGAACCTGGTGGCGGCTTTGAGGCGAGGCCAGCTGACACATGTTCCATGCGTGGCCCATGTGCTCAACCTCGTGGTTCAGCGGTTTATAAAGTCATACCCAGAGCTGTCTGATCTACTGGTAAAAGTTCGCCGCCTGTCTGCACATTTTCGAAAGTCACCTACTGCTTCAGCCGGCCTTGCCGGCTTTCAGCGCCGTTTGCATCTTCCGGCTCACAGACTGGTGTGTGATGTCCCCACGCGTTGGAATTCAACTCTGCACATGTTGGTCAGGATATGTGAGCAGAAGAGGACAGTTGTTGAGTACCTGCATCACCTAAGCCGTCGGGAAATGGGTCAAACTCCACACATAACACCTGAGGAGTGGAGATGGATGTCAGACCTATGTACCATCCTCCAAAACTTTGAGGACTCCACCAAGATGGTGAGTGGTGATGACGCCATTATTAGCGTCACCATACCGCTACTCTGCCTTCTAAAACGGTCTCTGCTGAAAAACAAACATGATGCATTGCAGGCGGAGCGCGATGAGTTGCAGCAAGAAACAGTAGTGGGTGTGGGTGATAACACACAGCCCAGCCTCGTCTCATCACAACGTGCAGTGGAGGACTATGACGAGGAGGAGGATGAAGACATGGAGCAACTCTCCGGCCAAATTGAGGATATGACATGCACACCAGTCATATCCTCGGTTCAGCGTGGCTGGCCAGAGGACAGGGTAGATGAGGAGGAGGAGGAGGAGGAGGAGGAGGAGGAGGAGGACAGCATGTTCAGTCATCTTGTTGGTCAGGCTACTGAAGTCCTGGCTGTTAAGAGTCTGGCGCACATGGCTGACTTTATGGTAAGCTGCCTGTCTCGTGACCCTCGCGTTAAGAACATCTTGGCCGACAATCATTACTGGTTGGTAACACTGTTAGACCCACGCTACAAGGAGAACTTTTTGTCTCTTATTCCCGTGGAGGAGAGGTCAACCAAAATGCAGCAGTTTCGGAAGGCCATACTCACGGAAGTAGGCAAAGCATTCCCCTCACAAAACGCTAGCGGCATAGGTCATGAATCAGTGGACAACCGAGGCGTACAGCCGAGAGAGGCACAAGTCCAATCCGCCAGAGGTAGGGGAACAGTCTTTAAGATGTGGGACAGTTTTCTCAGCCCCTCACGTACCACAGCCCCTGAGGTGCGGGGTAGTGCCACAAGAAATCCTAAGTTTGCCCAGATGCTGAAGGAGTACCTTGCAGATCGAACAACAGTACTCCGACATTCCTCTGTGCCTTACAATTATTGGGTATCCAAGCTGGACACGTGGCATGAATTGGCTCTCTACGCCTTGGAAGTCCTGGCCTGCCCTGCTGCTAGCGTTTTGTCAGAGCGTGTTTTTAGTGCCGCAGGTGGAATCATTACAGATAAACGCACCCGCCTGTCAACTGAAAATGCTGACAGGCTGACTCTGATCAAGATGAACAAGGGTTGGATTGGGCCAGACTTCACCACACCACCAGCAAATGAGAGCGGAATTTAAAGTTTGCCATGTACCTCCACTCACCCATGGGTACACACTTCTGGACTTTGGATAATCGCTGGACTCCTCCTCCTTCTCCTCATGCGCCACCATGATGATGACCGTTACAAATTGCAATACTTAGGCCTTTGTTTCAGGTATACCCCCAGTGGTAAATTTTTTCGCCCATTCTTTGCAGAATGGACATTACAACGACAGGAGACCCGCTCCTTTGCAATGGGAACAATGTTTTGAGGCCCTCATGCACGTCTCTACCCAGGGACAACGTGGAGCCTCCCAATTTTTGGCTGCCCTGCCTAAGGGCTATACTATAATACACCCACTTCCTTAAAATGGACACTTAATGTTTTGAGGCCCTCATGCACGTCTCTACCCAGGGACAACGTGGAGCCTCCCAATTTTTGGCTGCCCTGCCTAAGGGCTATACTATAATACACCCACTTCCTTAAAATGGACACTTAATGTTTTGAGGCCCTCATGCACGTCTCTATCCAGGGACAACGTGGAGCCTCCCAATTTTTGGCTGCCCTGCCTAAGGGCTATACTATAATACACCCACTTCCTGACAATGGACACTTAATGTTTTGAGGCCCTCATGCACGTCTCTACCCAGGGACAACGTGGAGCCTCCCAATTTTTGGCTGCCCTGCCTAAGGGCTATACTACAATAGACCCACTTCCTTACAATGGGCACTTCAGGTTTACAGGCCATCATGCACGTCTCTATCCAGGGACAATGTGGAGCCTCCCAATTTGTGGCTGCCCTGGCAAAGGGCTATACTGAAATAGACCCACTTCCTTACAATGGGCACTTCAGGTTTACAGGCCATCATGCACGTCTCTATCCAGGGACAATGTGGAGCCTCCCAATTTGTGGCTGCCCTGCCTAAGGGCTATACTACAATAGACCCACTTCCTTACAATGGGCACTTCAGGTTTACAGGCCATCATGCACGTCTCTATCCAGGGACAACGTGGAGCCTCCCAATTTTTGGCTGCCCTGGCAAAGGGCTATACTAAAATAGACCCACTTCCTTACAATGGGCACTTCAGGTTTACAGGCCATCATGCACGTCTCTATCCAGGGACAATGTGGAGCCTCCCAATTTTTGGCTGCCCTGGCAAAGGGCTATACTGAAATAGACCCACTTCCTTACAATGGGCACTTCAGGTTTACAGGCCATCATGCACGTCTCTATCCAGGGACAATGTGGAGCCTCCCAATTTTTGGCTGCCCTGGCAAAGGGCTATACTGAAATAGACCCACTTCCTTACAATGGGCACTTCAGATTTACAGGCCATCATGCACGTCTCTATCCAGGGACAATGTGGAGCCTCCCAATTTTTGGCTGCCCTGGCAAAGGGCTATACTGAAATAGACCCACTTCCTTACAATGGGCACTTCAGGTTTACAGGCCATCATGCACGTCTCTATCCAGGGACAATGTGGAGCCTCCCAATTTGTGGCTGCCCTGGCAAAGGGCTATACTGAAATAGACCCACTTCCTTACAATGGGCACTTCAGGTTTACAGGCCATCATGCACGTCTCTATCCAGGGACAATGTGGAGCCTCCCAATTTTTGGCTGCCCTGGCAAAGGGCTATACTGAAATAGACCCACTTCCTTACAATGGGCACTTCAGGTTTACAGGCCATCATGCACGTCTCTATCCAGGGACAATGTGGAGCCTCCCAATTTTTGGCTGCCCTGGCAAAGGGCTATACTGAAATAGACCCACTTCCTTGCAATGGGCACTTCAGGTTTACAGGCCATCATGCACGTCTCTATCCAGGGACAATGTGGAGCCTCCCAATTTTTGGCTGCCCTGGCAAAGGGCTATACTGAAATAGACCCACTTCCTTACAATGGGCACTTCAGGTTTACAGGCCATCATGCACGTCTCTATCCAGGGACAATGTGGAGCCTCCCAATTTTTGGCTGCCCTGGCAAAGGGCTATACTGAAATAGACCCACTTCCTTACAATGGGCACTTCAGGTTTACAGGCCATCATGCACGTCTCTATCCAGGGACAATGTGGAGCCTCCCAATTTGTGGCTGCCCTGGCAAAGGGCTATACTGAAATAGACCCACTTCCTTACAATGGGCACTTCAGGTTTACAGGCCATCATGCACGTCTCTATCCAGGGACAATGTGGAGCCTCCCAATTTTTGGCTGCCCTGGCAAAGGGCTATACTGAAATAGACCCACTTCCTTACAATGGGCACTTCAGGTTTACAGGCCATCATGCACGTCTCTATCCAGGGACAATGTGGAGCCTCCCAATTTTTGGCTGCCCTGGCAAAGGGCTATACTGAAATAGACCCACTTCCTTACAATGGGCACTTCAGGTTTACAGGCCATCATGCACGTCTCTATCCAGGGACAACGTGGAGCCTCCCAATTTTTGGCTGCCCTGGCAAAGGGCTATACTAAAATAGACCCACTTCCTTACAATGGGCACTTCAGGTTTACAGGCCATCATGCACGTCTCTATCCAGGGACAATGTGGAGCCTCCCAATTTTTGGCTGCCCTGGCAAAGGGCTATACTGAAATAGACCCACTTCCTTACAATGGGCACTTCAGGTTTACAGGCCATCATGCACGTCTCTATCCAGGGACAATGTGGAGCCTCCCAATTTTTGGCTGCCCTGGCAAAGGGCTATACTGAAATAGACCCACTTCCTTACAATGGGCACTTCAGGTTTACAGGCCATCATGCACGTCTCTATCCAGGGACAATGTGGAGCCTCCCAATTTTTGGCTGCCCTGGCAAAGGGCTATACTGAAATAGACCCACTTCCTTACAATGGGCACTTCAGGTTTACAGGCCATCATGCACGTCTCTATCCAGGGACAATGTGGAGCCTCCCAATTTGTGGCTGCCCTGGCAAAGGGCTATACTGAAATAGACCCACTTCCTTACAATGGGCACTTCAGGTTTACAGGCCATCATGCACGTCTCTATCCAGGGACAATGTGGAGCCTCCCAATTTGTGGCTGCCCTGGCAAAGGGCTATACTGAAATAGACCCACTTCCTTACAATGGGCACTTCAGGTTTACAGGCCATCATGCACGTCTCTATCCAGGGACAATGTGGAGCCTCCCAATTTGTGGCTGCCCTGGCAAAGGGCTATACTGAAATAGACCCACTTCCTTACAATGGGCACTTCAGGTTTACAGGCCATCATGCACGTCTCTATCCAGGGACAATGTGGAGCCTCCCAATTTGTGGCTGCCCTGGCAAAGGGCTATACTGAAATAGACCCACTTCCTTACAATGGGCACTTCAAGTTTACAGGCCATCATGCACGTCTGTATGCAGGGGCATTGGTGAACCTCACAATTTTGGACTGCCCTGGCAAAGGAAAATACTACAAAGACTCACTTCCTCAAAATGGGCACATTAGACTCAAGAGGCCTTCATGTACGTCTCTTCTCAGGGACATCGGAGTGCCACACAATGTTTTCACGTAAAATCTTTCATGTATTAATCTCAAAAAGTAACATACACCAGCTCTATCTCACTATAGGGTATGTGCCCTTAACATTTCTGCCATGAAAAATCATTTTGGGGTCATTTTGGAAGGTTTTCTGGTGAGTCCGTAAAAATGGCGTGAAACGCGGACAAAATTGTTCACAGCTGTGACTTTTGAGTGATAAATGCTTTAAGGGGTCTTCCCCATGCTGTTGCCATGTCATTTGAGCACTCTTCTGAGACTTTTGTGACATTTTTAGGGTTTCTCCATGCTGCCGGGGGGTCATTTCACAAAAATACTCGGGTCTCCCATAGGATAACATTGGGCTCGTTGCTCGGGCCGAGTACACGAGTATCTTGGGAGGCTCGGCCCGAGCTTCGAGCACCCGAGCTTTTTAGTACTCGCTCATCACTAGTAGGTATTGTTCCTGAGAATTGAATATTGTTGAACAGCTTTGTTAAATGTGGTACTAATAATTGGGAGAAGGATTTAAAGTATTCATTTGAAAACCCGTCAGTACCTGGAATTTTATTACTTTTAAGACCACTAACTATCTGTGTGACATCTGACTCCGTAAATAAGTGATTCATTGTTTTAATATCATTAGGATCAAGTTTTGGTAATTAATAGATGACAAATAATCTTCAATTAAATCTTCAGTGGGTTGGGGAATTCCTTTATCATTTTGTAGATTATATTTTTTTTTGTAGTATGCTGCAAAGGTATCAGAAATGTTTTTGGGGTGTTTTGTGGAGATGTTGAATTTATTTCTAATAGTATCTTTGTTTTAGTTTTATGCTGTTTGATCCTATTTATAAAAAATCTAGTAGGTTTATCATTTGATGCATAGAATTTTGTTCTCATTGCTTGAGAAAATCTGTCATATTCCCTGACAAGTAAGGATTTGATTTCTATTCCAATTTTAAGAATATTCAAATGTATCTCATCTGATGGTCTCTTTTGGAGTTCCAACTCAAGTTCTTAGTTTCTTTGTAGCCTTTTAGATTTTTTCCGTATTTTTCCTCTTTTGTGCACATATTATTTTAAGCAGAACGCCCCTTATCAGCGCCTTGTGGGCTAGCCATAAGGAAGTGATTGGCATGTTATCTATATCAGTCTCTCTGAAGTAATTTTGAAGTGCATCTTCTATTTGCTTCTTATAGGTCGGATTCTGTTTACCAGAGATGAACATGCTTTGGTCAGACATGTGCAGATCAACCCAAGAACAAAAGAAAAAGAACTTGTGAACATGCTGGTGGAAGCTGGTAAGATTGTATCATTATCCGCAGTGCACGAGTACTGTATCAACATGGGTTGAAAGACCACTTTGCCAGGAAGAAGCCATTACTCCATAAGAAACATAAAAAGCCACGTTAATGTTTGGAAATACACACAGCAACAAAGACCTCAATTTTTGAGGATATGTCATGTGGTCAGGTGAAACTAAAATTAAACTGTTTGGCCATAATAACCGTCATTACGTTTGAAGTAAAAAGGGAGAAGCTTTGAAGCCCAAGAACACCATTCCATCTGTGAAACACAGGGGTGACAGCATAATGTTGTGAGACTGTTTTGCTGCAGGAAGACTGGTGCACTTCACAAAATACATGGCATCATGAGGAAACAAGATTATGTGGCAATACTGAAGCAACATCTCAAGACATCAGTCAGGAACTTAAAGCTTGGGCGGAAATGAGTCTTCCACATGGATTTGGAAAATTTTGCACTTTTCAAACTTTCAATATTTATGCCCTTAAACCAAAGAGTTATATCACATAAAATAGTTAATAAATAACATTTACGACATGTCTACTTTATATCAGCACAATTTCTGAAACTTAATTTTTTTGGGTCAGAAGGGTTCAAAGTTTATCAGTAAGGGGACCACATCACATTTGAAGTGACTTTGAGAAGCCTATGTGACAGAAAATATCCAAAAGTGACACCATTCTAAAATCTGCACCCCTCAAACTTCTCAAAACCACAATGAAGTTCATTAACCCTTCAGTTGTTTCACAGGAACTAAAGCAATGTGGAAGGAAAAAATGAAAACGACTTTTTTTCCTCAAAAATGTTACTTTAGCCCCAAATTTTGCATTTTCACCAGGGTAACAGAAGAAAATAGTCCCCAAAATGTGTTGTGAGACTAATTTCTCATGAGTACACTGGTACCTCATTTGTGGTGGAAAACTATTGTTTGGACGCACGGCAGAGCTGGGAAGGTAAGGAGTGCTATTTGACTTTTCAAATGGAAAATTGGCTGCAATTGTTAGTGACGCGCCCACGGGGTCTTGGGGGTTACTCGTTGCCTAGCCGATGTAGAGGGGTTGGGGATGTCACAGTGGCCCTGGCCCGGTTCTGTGACCCCGGCGGTGTCAATAAATGGGAGGATTGGGGATGTGGAATATGTCTTCGTGACGCCACCTGTGGTATGCGGCTATAGTGGGAACCGCTGCTGCAGGATGTCTTCTCTCTGGGGCTAATGATAACGCAGCTCAGATGGTACAGCTCTCCACAGGCAGAGATCAGGCTCCAGGGAGGATGTTGGGGGTAGTAGTCCACTCTAATAAAGGAAGTGCGGGGCGCGGGAAGGATTAGATGACACAGCGGTTGCAGTTTAAGTTTTTTACTCACTAAGTTGTTCCCGCCGTTGGACTGCCGAACTCCGCTGAGATGGGCCCCAGCCGATCCCGGATAGTTTGGAGGCTAGAGTCGGTGTTTCTTTCAGTGAGTCCTTCCTCCCTGCGCTGCCTTGTGTGGGTTGAAGTTACGCTGGGACCCGAGTCCTAGGAATGTTTCTTTTCTCCATCCCGTATAGCAGGCAGCGCAAGTGCGTTGCTGGTGCCTCCCATTGGTTACGACTCCTGGCTCTATATGCTGCTTTGCCCCTGGATCTGTGTGTGGGCCAGAAGACTTGAAATCCTCCACCCGGTGGATTCTGCTGGCGGGACTTGAAGTGCTCACCAGCCTAGGACTCCACACCCTGGTCTGTGTGCGCCCGGTCCTGAGGGTGCTATGGCACAGCTCTCCCCTCAGCGATCATGTTCTCCTACGTCTCACTTGGTTTCTGGTGGTTTCTCAACTGTCTGAGTTTGTGTGTTGCCTTGATCCCCCAGTCAGTCGCTCCACCCCCGGGTTCCTGAGCTAGTGGGTGGGAGGCTCCAGATGTTATGGTGACCATCCTAAATGACCCTACCCTAACCCAGTTCCAGTGAGAGGGCAACTAGCTATGTGTGTTGGTGGATTGTGGTGGTTTACTGGCAATGACCTCCTTCTTACCCGAGATGAATACTGCACCTCTGGGGAGGTGCAGTACCCTGTGGTGACTGAAGCCTCAGGGACGCCACATTAGCAGATGCCATCTTGCGTTTGCAGGACCCCTGATGTGCCTACACAGTGGAAACACCCCGCAAGAAACCCCATTTTGGAAACTGGGCTCCTCAAGTATCTTATCTAGATTTAAGGTGAGCACCTTGTACCCCTGGGTGCTACACAGAATTTTAGAAAATTGAGCCGAAAATAATAATAAAAAACCCATTTTCTCCACAATAATATTCTTTGAGTTCAAAATTTTTTAATTTTCACAAGGGTATCAAAAAAAAATATTGCACCATAAAATTTGTTGTTGTGCAATTTCTACGGAGTACACCAATACCCCATATGTGATGGGAACCACTTGTTAGGCACACGGCAGGGTGGCTCGGAAGGGAAAGAGTGACATTTGACTTTTGCAGAATGCATAATTGTCTGGAATCATTAGCGCATGCTAAACAGTAAAAACCCCCCACAAGTTATACCATTTTGGAAACTAAACCTCTCAAGTAACTTATCTTGATGTGTAGTGAGCATCTTTACCCCACAGGTGCGTCACAGAATTTTATTAACATTGAGCCGAAAAATTTAAAAAAATCACATTTTCTCCACAAAAATGTTCTTTTAGCTTAATTTTTTAATTTTCACAAGGATAACTGAAAAAAATGCACCATAGAATTTGTTGTACAATTTCTCTGGAGTACACCGATATCCCACTTGTGGGGGGAAACCACTATTTACGTGTACGTCAGGGCTCAGAAGGGAAGAAGTGACATTTTTGACCACAAATTTTGATGGACTGATCTGTGGGTGTCATGTAGCATTCGGAGAGCCTTTGATGTGCCTAAACAGTTGAAACCTCCCACAAGTGACCCATAACATCCCGCCCACCTTCTCCAATCCGCATTGCCGTCGGGACGCAGGTAAAGAGATGTTTGTTGCTTCTGCGGGTTTACACACAGCGATGTGTGCTGCTGCAGGAGCGACAAACAACATCGTACCTGCGGTCGATCCGACATTATGGAAATGAACGAGGTTACACAGATCAGCAAGATTGTACGCTTCTGTGCTCTTTCATTGTTCCATCTAGGATTTACAGGTTGCGATGTCGCTACCGGCGCCGGATGTGCATCACTAACGACGTGACCCCGACGATATAGTGGTAGCGATGTCGCAACGTGTAAAGTACCCCTTAGGCTTCTGCATGGGACTGTAGTGCTGGAAGACCTAATCAGAGAGATCAACCCCCATGTTTTTGTTGTACCTGAGGGCACAGTCTGGTTTGTGGATATGTGCAGAGGTACCTCGAGTAGCTGTGGCAGTGGTGCGCCAGGACTTGACCACAATCATGTTGTTGCTACATTGGGCTCTGCAGTGGCCGTGTTGGAGCCGTGTTGTTTTTGACTGGGACGAGTGGGATATTTGTGTGTGGTGTGTGTAAAATAACTAAACTTTATTCAGAAGCGTGTGAGTGTAAGGCGGGCTTTGCACACTACGACATCGCAGCTGCGATGTCGGTGGGGTCAAATCGAAAGTGACGCACATCCGGCGTCGCAGTCAATATTGTAGTGTGTAAATCCTTTTTGATACGACTAATGAGCGCAAAAACGTCCAAATCATATCATCGGTGTAGCATCGGTATTCCATAATTTCGGAAGGACCGATGTTACGATGTTGTTCCTCGCCCTGGTACCATTGGCTAGGAGGCAGACGGCGGTCTCCGTCTGCAGGAGCTGGGAAGACGGCTCGGTGGAACCGAGGTGGACCGGGACAGGGTTGTAGCCTGCCGGTACCAACCCGGATAACCGATTCGGAAACCGGAGCACACAGGGGGGTACTCGGACCCTGAAGCCGGGACCAGAAGCGACTGGAACTAGTTAATTAACCGATTGAGGCCAGGACTAGAGGTCCTGTCCCACCCAAAGTCCCTATTAGAAGACAACAGCCCACCAAGGGGGATAAAAGGCCACCGCCAAGGCTCAGAGATCCCACGGGCCAGTGTCTGTGGGCAAGGGCTCCTTAGGCCACATCCAGCCGGGAGCGGACTCCTGAAGTTTCAAGCACAGGCAGTCCACCATTCTACAAAGGTGCAGGAGAAAGACAGAGACCACCAGCCAGGTGGGGGAACTAGAATGCAGCCGGCTGCGGGCACCGACCACCATCACCTTGGTTTACCAGAGACTCGTGTGTTTCCTTAATAGTGAGTACACCAGCACCCTGCGGTCGCCCATCTCCCTGCACCAAACCCCAATGGGTCCCGGGGCCACCATCCCTGCCCACAGAGGGGTTAACAACTTGCAGCATAACATCTCCCCCGGGTGCCCCGTAACTGCAGCGGTGGTGTCCAACCTCACCACACACCGTGGGTGGAGCCACAAACTTAATACGGCTCAGCCCGTACATATGTGTCCTACATCTACCATCGCCCACCCTTTTCATTCGGAGTGTCCGCGGGATCCCCCGGGTCCGGAGACCCTTGAGCCACCCACCCGAAGGTCCAGATCTGAGCAGCGGCAGGCTGCTGGCACGGGGCACATAAGTATTTGGTGCAGAAAATGTTCCACCATTTCTGCATCTCTTGTCAGGAAAAACACTGTATAAAATAAGCACATTTTTGATGCATATTTTCCATGCATTTTTGGAGCAGATTTTTTCCCACTCATTGGTATTAGTGACATGCTACAGATTTAAATCTGCACCAAATCTGAAAGTAAAAAATAAGCAATGTGTGCATGAGACTTCAGTATTCCTATTCACTTTGCTGACTTTCCCCTTAGGTTTTGTGACAAATCTGCGCAGAAGTAAATGCAACAAATTTGCAACGTGTGCACGGGCCCTTAGTTATATCTTTCACACCGGTTAACACCATCTTTTAAAGCCAGGGTTCAACCACCATATAACATGGATGACGATCGCATCAAAATGCCTGCCAGCGGCTCTCCTGACCTGGCTGCTGTCACACTTGGGTCAGGAGAGCCACGGCCAGTTTGTGCACAGCAATGTGATCCTCGTCCAAGTTTTACGGCCATCTGTACCCAGAATAATAAAAAAAGATTCTCATGTAGATCAGTGTCCACGCGTAGTCTAGAACAGCTCATTTACATAGAATAAAAACATTGATTTCTTTAGAATAAGACATCAGATTGCAGATATCTACATATCATTCCATTCAGATTCCTATGACCTATATGCCCATATAGATGGCTTAGGAGGGTTGATCTGACTGACATATTCCTTTTAAAGGTGTTGTCTGGGGGAAAAGAAAAGTTTCATAGGTGCATGTGTTGCGGACGGGGGCTAGACCACTGCAAGGGGGTGCTCGGATCTGGGTTCATTACTGTGGCTCGAGTGGCAGCCGGACCCGGGCTCGTGCAGCCGTCCGTCCTCACAACCGTAGAAAGCGTGTATTTACAGGGGGAAAGTTTGTCAGTGACGCCACCCGTGGGTTGCTGTGAGAGTTGGTAGCACCGCCGCTGCCTGGATATGGGACGTCCGGGGTTGATGAAGTGGTGCAGCAGGATGGTATCCCCTCCATGGGTAGGGGAGGTGTAGTCCCGGGGCCCAGGTGAACGGGTAATTGTGCTGCGGAGAGTGTCATGCAGGGCTGGACCGGGCAAGAATGGTGTACTCACGGTTCCAATTAAATTCACACAGAGTCCGGTGGTAAACCAAATTGCCAGTGACCGGTAACCTCTGGCGGTTGTGTTCGGGTCCCACACCCTGCTACAGCAAACAGGGGTCCCTTCCTCCTGCACTCAGTGTTTTATGTCTTCAACAGGACAACTCCGCTTGAAACGGTGGAAGTCCACTCCCGGTAACTTTGTATGTTGCGAGCTGTGGCCTGCGAAATCTGACCCTTGGGATCTCTGTGGGTTCTGGCGGACACCCTATCCCCCACGTTGGGCTTCCGTTTTGCTCCTGGGCCTGCTGGTGGAACAAGACATAGAATCTTGCCCCCGGCTGGCTAATTGACAAGGGGCTTGAAACCTTCCTCGCCCTATGGTCTAGGCATCCTGTCTGTGCACGGCCTCCGGACCGGATTCCTGCTGTTGGCACCGGTGGGCTACAACCCTGCCCCGGTCCACTTAAGGTCTCCCGCGACTGGATCTCCGTCGCCTGTGGTCCTGTTTGCCGTCTGCCACCTAGTCAGTAGCCCGATAGTCTAGGGGCCCCAACCCCTGACTCCGCTGTCACTCCACACTCCTTTCACTTCAACTGTCAGTACTTGTCTCTTGTGTTCCCTCCCCTGACACCTCAGGACCCCTAAGTGGGCGCTCCCATCTGCCTGTCCCGCCCACTGGTGTGTCCCTATTGTCATGGGGGGTGACTAGGCTTTACTGGCTGGTTTTATGTACCTGGGTGTGGGTTGGTAGTATGCCAAGGAGGATGGAGTCCTGCACCTGGAAGATCTGTGCAGTCTCTGTGACAACCAGGGCGTCACACATGGAACTGTTGAAAATAAAAAAACAGTTAATACTCATCTACTCATACCCATCTGGATCCAGTGCAGGCCGATTTGTGGTCTGCACTAAGGCGGGCTTTGCACATTGCGACATCGCAAGCCGATGCTGCGATGTCGCACGCGATAGTCCCCGCCCCCGTCGCAGCAGCGATATCTTGTGATTCCTGGCGTAGCAAACATTATCCCTACGCCAGCTTCACATGCACTTAGCTGTCCTGCGATGTCGCTCTGGCCGGCGAACCGCCTCCTTCCTAAGGGGGCAGGTCGTACAACGTCAGAGCGACGTCACACAGCAAGCGGCCAATCAAAGCGGAGGGGCGGAGATGAGCAGGATGTAAACATCCCGCCCACCTTCTTCCTTCCGTATAGCCGCCGGCGGCAGGTAAGCTGATGTTCCTCGCTCCTGCGGCTTCACACACAGCGATGTGTGCTACCACAGGAACGAGGAACAGTATCGTACCTGTCGCGGCAGTGTAATTTTGAAAAAGTCGGAGCCTACACCGATGATACGATAACGACGCTTTTGCGCTCGTTAATCGTATCATCTAGGATTTACACACTACGATGTCGAAAGTGACGCCGGATGTGCGTCACTTTCCATTTGACCCCACCGACATCGCACATGCCGCCCTTACACAGGCAGATGAGATGTCAATGCTTCATCAGCAGCAAGACTGCTACAGCTTCTGCAGCAGTCAGGTGATTTGAGCAGTGTGTCCTCAGATGCTTTTCTGATGACATGCTGCTAAAGTTACCTGACCGTTGCAGCCAGTCACAGACTGTTGCAGTCCTGCTGCTAGTGGAAAGGTGATATTTCTTCCTATTTCACTGCATACCATGGATTGGCCTGCACTGGATCCAGGTTGGTGCTGCTAAGTAAGTATCAATTTATTTGTTATTTTTTTTGCTGACCCATGACCCTGGGATACTTTTCTTTTTGCCCGGACAACCCCTCAAAGCTGTTGTAACATCCCAATTCTCTGTCAGGTAAGTTGCTGGGTAGTCATCTAATCTGTTGTGAATTCAGAAGGGATTTTTTGTAAGGTAAACCATTATGACATCACAAGTACATTCCATTAAGTAAGATCTGAGATTGTCATATTATACTGTGATAATGCTACTCACTTGGCTGCTTGCAAGGTAGTTATAGGAATCGTTCCTATTTATTTGTCTGGTTAATTTATTCAGTCTTCATAAACCACTCCACAAAACAAACTTAAATAAAGCCTTTTTCCGGCACAAGGCAACAAAAGGGAAAGCAAATTAACAATTTCATACACTACTGCTGGATTCGTCTCCTCAGGATAATTCATTCTTCAACAAGACTACCAACGCTGGAGGAGTGCACACCTCCACACACACAGACCAGCTGAGATTGCAGGTCTCCATTTTTACAACTAGTACCACACTCAAGTGTGGAGATATGTGAGCAGTCATTCCGACTCATCTCTTTGACTGGTCATAAACACGGCTCTGTCATGCCCTATTAACTCCCCCACCAACTAACATGCTGGAGCCTGCCTCCAGGCTTACATTACCGAGTCTGTCAACCTTGATGATACATATCTTCCTTCCTGGACTGTTCCGATGACTCTCTTACAATACATACCATCAAAAAGCAATTTGAAATGTACGAATTCATTTAAAAAATAATTTTAGAAATCGGTGTGCGGTTCCCCCAATTTTGATACTCAGACATGATAAAGCTGATAGCTGGGGACTGGTATTCTCAGGCTGGGGAGGCCCATGGTTATTGGGCCCCCCAGCCTAAAAATAGCAGCCTGCAGCTTCCTTGAATTGACACATCCATAAAGCGGGCTTTACACGCTACAATATATCTAACGATGTGTCGGCGGGGTCACGTCGTAAGTGACACACATCCGACATCGTTAGTGATATTGTAGAGTGTGACAGCTACGTGCGATTCCTATTGTATGCAAAAACGTTGATCCCATACACGTCGCTCATTTTCTAAAAATTGAACGTGCGGTTGTTCAATGTTCCCGAGGCAGCAAACATCGCTGTGTGTGACACCCCGGGAACGATGAACACCGCTTACCTGCATCTCACAGGCAATGCTGAAGGAAGGAGGTGGGCGGGATGTTTATGTCCCGCTCATCTCCGCCCCTTCGCTTCTATTGGGCGGCCGCTGTATGACGTCGCTGTGTTGCAAAACGTCCCTCCCCCTTCAGGAAGTGGATGTTCGCAACCCACAGCGAGGTCGTTAGGAAGGTAAGTGCGTGTGACTGGGTTTACTCGTTTGTGCGACACAGGCAACAAATTGACCATGCCGCACATATGATGGGGGCGTGTGCGATCGCATAGGAGATTGCATATGAAATTGTAAGGTGTAAAGCAGCCTTTAGATGCGACAATACCAGCACTTTACCCAGCTCATCCTGATTGCCCTGATGTGGTGGCAAGCGGAGTAATATAAAAGGGTTAATGACAGCTCACTGCTGCCACTAAGCCCTAGATTAGTAATGGGAGGCATCTATGAGACCACCTCCATTACTAATCTGTAAGTGAAAAGAAATAAACAGAAACACTGAAAAAATCCTTTATTTGAAATAAAATACAAAAATGCACCCCATTTCTACAATTTATTGACCCTAAACACATAGTTCCAAAGTAATCCACACAAGGTCCCACGACGATCCCGGTTCTGCTACATACTGAAATTGCAGAGCGCGGAAACATTAGAAAACATGGCCCTCGCTGTGGCTTCAAGCAGAGACTGACTGAGCTGCAGCTGTGAGAGGTGATGCCACTCAGTTTATCTGTGGTCACAGTTGGAGTTTCTCACGGTACCCCACCTGTGACATCAGGTAAACTGATAATAAACTTATATACTTAGAATAAGTGTTTTTTGTTGTTAAAGATTTTTATTAAAAAATATTGGGTAGAAGCTGAAATAAAAAGTGAAATTTAACAAAAAATATGCTTAACAATTCTTTAAATAAGTATCTTTAAATATATATAAATTATAGCAGAACAGAAGATTATAGAGGCTGAAACTGTCTAGAACTGACACATGCATCTATTTTATAAAAAAAAAGAACAAATTTCTACATGAATGTGGGTAATGAAAAAAGGAAATGATGAGGTTCCCAGAAGTTTGTGTACTTTTAGCTACATTGCATTTGGCAGAGTAATACTATTAAGTCATTTCATGTGGTTTATCCACACTTTGAGGTGGGTTTAGCAAATTTTACAAATTTCTTGCCAAACATCAACTGTTTATAGAAACTCTTTATTTATTGTACAATCCAAGTGTTTGTGTTGTTTGGATAACACTCAGTAGATTCAATCCCTGTAAACTGAATTAATTAATATAATTAAATTAAAGTGGATCGCTAAAATAGTACACTATTTTAATCAGTTTGTTGGATCTTATTTTTATCCACTTTCTTTTTGTGTCCATTTTTGTGTGGCCCTCACTCATAAATTTTGGAAGGCCATCAGGATGCCCTCACTCAAATTTTGGAGGGCCATCAGGTGGCCCTCACGCTTAATTTTTAGAGGGCCATCAAGTGGCCCTCAAAAAACCCATCTTTTTCAGGGCTACATTTTTTTTCCAAAATAAAACCAAATAGTTTGCAGGCAGGATAACAAAAAACACAGTCATTCACAAAACCTAGCTTCCTGTCCCACTTTGCAGCAGAATGTGGGACAACATTCTTTAAGCCAGAACAGTGCAAACAGGTGGTCGGTTGTATGGCAAATAATGCTTCCAGTCTTTTTTCCCAGCACCACTCTGTCTTACACATGGTCCAATCCCAGTAGCCAAGTGTCGACCACATAATCTTCAACATGATCCTCTTTCCTCCCACCATGGCAAGTCCCAGGAGACAAGTAATTCCACACTCGGACACTCTGAGGAGCTAGTCTTTACATTTCCGTTGATTGATTCCGGACTCTCGCCATGGACGTTTCAAGAGGGACATGAAGAGATCATGTTGTGATGCCCAAATATATGAGCAGTCATGGACAGAAGAAAACAAAGATGTACAACAGTAATTATTGTCTCAAGTTGTCGATGATAATGAGACACAGTTGCCAACAAGTGATGTTGTTAAGTCAACAAGTCAGTTGGAGAACCAGAATGTGGAAATGGAAGACAAGGTGGTAGACGATGAAGTTACTCATTCAACCTGGCAAGGTGCCATACAGAGCAAGGCCAGCAGTGATAAGGTGGCAGGTTTAGCAGCACCGCAAGTGTCATGTAGAAGCAGTGGGGTGGCCAGAGTGAGTGTTATGTTCTTACCAACTCACAAATGGGTAAAGGTAATGCACTAAAAACTGAAACTGACCCTGCTGGTTCCTGTAAGGACTAGAGATCCCAACACTGCAGGCCCTAGTGGTTCCTTCTGTAGTTGAAATAACCCAGACCATAGACTAAACAATGGCAACTCAGTCCTATGCTGCCTGATTGGCCATCAAACATTTTACATTCCTCCTAAGGAATCGGGGGACAGAGTAGAGTGCAAATTACTTACAGAAGGTGTGCTGAAGTAGAAAGTGATCCCAGATTGAGTAAGACAAATAACAAATACAAAATACTAGAGAAGGTGACTATTGCTAAACAATATGCCTCCTACTTCCTGACAACAAACATAAGATACAATAGGTGCAGTGTGGAAAACAAAAACAGCAAAGAAAAATATCCTAGGTGGTATTCCACTGACTGGCACAAACTAATAGCAATTTGACTGGACTTCAAATTAAGAATATCAGAGACTCAAGGGTTCCAATCCAGATGCATGACAGGGAGAAGGCGGTCAACTTTTCCCCAGAGCACCCACTCAGAGCAAGGGTTAGGTGTTCTTTTTGATATCTGGTGTATTACTATGCTCCCCTTCCCACCAAAAAAGGTATACGGTTCATGGCTTATTATTTATCTTGTTCTCCTCTTCCACCATATAAACAGAATCATCATATGGCCTTCGCTATGACTATCAGGTTGCCCTCACTCATAATTATTTGAGGGCCATCAGGCGGCCTTCACTCATAAAATTTGGAGGGCCATCAGGCAGTTCTCACTCACAAATATTGAAGGGCCTTTAGACTGCCCTCATAATTTTTAGAGGGTCATCAGGCGGCCCTCATTCATAATTATTAGAAAGACACCCCGTGGTACTCAGTCCCCAACCACCACTATTTTTCCTGGAGTACCGCCCCCGTGCTACATTTTCCTGATGGCACACTGGCATAGAATTGTTGAATGGTTTAACAGACTAGACAGATCTGTGGCTCTCTCCGCTGAACCTACTACCAGGCATGGTTGTGTGTGATAGTAGTCGTAACCTGATGGCAGCTCTGAGGCTTGGCAAGCTCGCACACATGCTCAATTTAGTAGTTCTGCACATTCTGAAAACCTACCCTTGCCTGAGCTACTTGTGAAGGTATGCCACATACAGTATGTCCTTATTTCTGTAAGTCAGAATCAGATACCACCATTCTAGCAATGCTGCAGCAGCGCTTGCAAGTGTCAGCTCACAAACTGGTGTGCGACATGATGATGGCATGGAGCACCACATTACACATGTTAGCAAGACTTTGTGAGCAGCAGAGGGAAGTAGTTGAATGCCAGCTACAACATGCCCATGTGTCCGATCAGAGTCCGCACATAAGAACCAACAAGTGGGCATGGATGCTTGACATCTGTGAAGTTCTACAAAACTTTGAGGAATCCATCAATATGGTGGAGTGTGTGTATAGCAGTCTGCAACCAATCACAGATTGTTATACACAGAGAGTGAGCGTGGGAAGCTATGAATATTTATGAAGCTTAATAAGCGAGTCTGACTACAGTGATTTCCCGGGCCAATCACAACCATGCCAATACTTGACATGGCTGGGATGGGGCCGGAAGTGCTGATTGGCTGCTCTGCAACCTTTCAACAAGCTTTATTTGTATTACATACCTGAACAGGAAGTGGACATACAGCTAATAGTCTGTGTTCATGTCCGGAACACGGACATCTGGTACTTTAGAGTTCGGGTTTGCTCATCCCTAACTATGATGAGATGCGACCAGCCAATCATAGTAATGTCAGTAGCCAACATGAATATGGCATTTCCATGGTTAGCAGGCAATCCGTGCATGTTTAGTGGCTGACAAACAGCCATAACACATGTAATAGAGCATGGCGCCCAAGTACCAGGATACTCATTTGAGTATCTAAAGTCTTCAGCACCCCAATGCTCAATCAAGTATCGAGCAGTGCCAAGCATTCTCACCCATCACAATTTATTAATTCTAGTTTAATATGAAGCGGTGGGAGAATGATATTGCTCTTGTCCACAAGTGGCTTGTTGATGATATTTGCAGCTCCAACATTTTTTTCTTCCCTTGTAGGCCATGACACTTTGTCCAATGATCTAATTTGCCCTGCTATCCCAGAGGCACATTAAGCATGGGTATTTTGTGTATCCAGATTGCTGTCCAAGCAAGAAGTTCACCAATTTCAGCTCTACACAAATCATCCATTGATGTTCATGATAACGGATTTTCTGTAATACGATTTATACATTTTCATATTCTTTAAGTTTTGTTGAGTGAGCAATAGGAAGAGTTGCCTAATGGTTACCATTGTGTAAGAGAACAAGCTGTCTATAAAAAGCCGCCAGTCTTCTAGTTGATATTCCGTTTGTCTCATTTAAAATACAATTCCTGGGTATCATTGCAGTATACACGTACTTCCTCTTGGTTGAACTATAGGAGAATCCTCTGTTCTCTTGTCTGGTAGGCTGGAATTTTAACTTTTGCCTTTATAAAATTTTGTTCATTAAGTCTGGACGCTAAAAGTTCAGATACGTACTTGAGCAGATTTAAGTCTCAAATCACATCATTGAGTTATTTTTGGCTTAATGGTTGAGTCCTAGAAGAACTTCCCTCAAATTCACTTCCACTGCTACTACCTGCCATACACTCCAATTCCTGCCTCTCTTCAAAGTCTGACAGTGGGTGGTCTGGTAGACTGGTAAACATTGGTATGGAAATATAGTGGCCATCTTTAGGTGCACAGCAGGGCTCGGAAAGGCAGGAGCGTCTTTTGACTTTTTGAACAGAAAATAAGGTAAGGTGATCGGCATTATTGGTGTGGCCACTCCAGCTTCGCGCACCACCACTCCTGCTACCGGAGCAGCTCCCGCTGCATCCGCGTTACCTTGATCTGGCAGGGGAAGTGCTGCTACGCTCCCATCATCCGGCGCCGACATCTTCCTACTCCCCCTTGGTTTTCGTCACCAAGCTCTCTGGAACAGGGGATCTCTTGGAACTTCCGGGTCGGGCCACTACCGGTTTCCGGCCATGCTTTCAAGATGAGGGGCGGGGCTTCCGCTTTGCGCCCTTTTGCTGGGGATGATGGTGCAGTTGTTGTTTTTGGCGCCAAAATATGGCGGGCAAGATGGCGGCAAGGTAATTTTTACAGTCACTTTTTAGATTTTGACAGTTCTGTAAGGTGCATGTCACCCAGGTTAGCGGGCCCAGTTCTTATCCTGTTCGTGACACCAGGAAATTTTAAGGTGCGCCGCCCCTGCAGCTGTCGAACTACTCGGATCCAGGGTTGCTGTGACTCAAAGGTCTCCTGACCCGGGGGCTTGTGGCCACTTCAAATGTAAAGGGGGTATTTACAGGGGATAAATGTTTGTGACGCCACCTGCGGCTTGCGGTAAAGGGGAGTACCGCCGCTACCGATGGGAGTACCAGGGCAGATGGTATGGGGCAGCCAGATGTCAGTCCCTCCGCAGGTAGGGAAGGCCCCGGATGGTGGGGATTTGGTGTACGGGTAGCTGCTTGGCCTTGGGAAGCAGGGTGCAGGGGTTAGACTACTCACTGTGGTAGTTGTGGTGTTGGATCAGGTGGATTAAGCAGACACTCACACAGATGGTAAACCAAAGTCTCTAGGCACCGCATTCTCTACGGGGGGAGCCTGTCCAGGTCCTGTTCCCACCAATGTCACTTGGTAAGTCCGGAGCCCTGCCTCCGTGCACAAATTGTTTGACAGTTGTGGCCCCTTGGCTTAAAGCTTTCGGGGCCCCGCTACCCGTGTGTATGGCAGCTGTGCTCTTGGTGGCTGTCACTTTGGATTTCAGTGGGTTGTGTGTTCTGGAGAACCCTATCCCCATGTTGTGCTGATGACTGCAATCTCTGAGCTCTTGGGGAAAAATCATAAAGAGACTATCCTCCACAGGTTAATTATCATGTTGCTTAAAGCTACTCCCCGATCTAGGGTCCTGTACCTCGCCGTGCACGGTACCGATTAGGTTGCAGGGCTTTCTAGTGCCAATAGTCCTCCTAGACTGCATCTGTTACACTCCTGTCAAGTGTTCCTAATACCGGTCCCCAACCCCTGTGGTCCCGGACCACTATTTGTCACCCAACCTGTCGCGTCCTTGGGAGCTCCAACTCCCATGCTCCTGTCTCTCTGAGGGCTACCACTGAACTCCAGGGAGCTGCTATTCTTAGCTCTTCACTCTTTGGGAGCTACTGCTGAACTAACGTCCTCCTTGCCACCAGTCTGCCTGACCCCTAGGTGGGTGGCCATGCTCCAACTTGACCAACCCACTGGTGTGTCTGTCCAGCCCTGGTGTGAGGTGTGGTTGGGATTTGTAGTGCGGATGTCAGTGACACTGTTGATGGGAACCTGGAACCATGGGGGGCAGGCCCTGCACCCTGGAGTACAGGATGCAATTCCCTGCAGCACCCTGACATAGTCAGGGGCGCTACAGTGGTTCCGTGTCACTGGAGGAGGAAGAGGAGTGGGAGGAATATAGGAAAGTAGGAACTTCTCCCTCACTATCAGTGTCAGAGGCAATGATGGCACATGCCTCTTCAACTGAATACAGTCTTTGGGACTGGGATGACTAGAATGAGTGGGACATTTGTGTGTGGTGTATGTGTACAATAACTAAACTATATTCTAGTGCGTGCTTGCGTGTGTGCGTGTGTGCGTGTGCATACGTGCGTGTGAGAGTGTTTGGTGTAAACTTTTTTCCTCTTCTAAGAAGTAAAAAAATCTAAAAAGAAAAGTAGAAAATAAAAAGGAGAATATTAAAATTTGTTAAAATAAAAAAGAAACTTGCTAAAGGGACATTAAAACAACAAAAAAAGGACTGAGCGCCCACAACTGACTAACCCTGACTTGTTATGGGACTTCCCACTGATAGGGGATAGTATTCTATCTAGCAGTCAGGGCCCACCATGCAGAATAATCTGCTGCTGGCGAGAGCAAGGAAGGGTACCGTACCACCTCAGCGGTACTGTCACTGTTGGTTCACAGTGGCACTAGAACCTAAGGCGGTGCTCACTGTTAAGTCACAGCGAAACCTTACGGAGAAATGCTAACTGAAATATAAGGATGGACCTGTAGCTCCTGCTCAATTACAGGAACTACAAAAACGTAATCGGATGGGTACCCCAACTGCGGTACACAGACTAACACCTCTGTTACCTCACAGAAATGTGTAGAATGAGATTGTAGCAAGTGTGTTACTGCAAATAATATGGTAGGTGGACATATAGTGCCTGCCCAATTACAGGAACTACAAAACAAAAGCGGATGGTTGCCCCAACCGCAGTCCACTAATCAACACCAGTGTAGGTGCAGACAGTACTTTCCGAATTATCTAGGCTCAGTGAAGACCCTGCCTGAACTCCTTGTGCTAACCACACCTAAGGAGTCAGGGAGCTCTCTATGCTAGCCGCACAGATGAATCAGAGACACTGAGGACGGTGTGTGCGATGTCCCTGCCTAACCCGGCTCCACTAAGGTAGATGGAGGCGAGCACTAGCGTAAACTAGTAGATGCTGAGACCCTGCCTAACTCGCTCCACTAAGGTGCTAGGAAACGGGTAATGGTGTTATGCTAGTGAGTACAAAGGGGTACTTTGCACATTGCGACATCGCTACTGCGATCTCGTCGGGGTCAAATCGAAAGTGACGGCACATCCGGCGCCGGTAAGGACGTCGCAACGTGTAAAGCCTAGAAGCACCCATAAATGATCACAAAAGCGTTGAAAATCGGTGATCTGTGCAGTGTCGGTCATTTCCATAATTTCGCTGCAGCGACAGGTACAATGTGGTTCCTCGTTCCTGCGGCAGCACACATTGCTGTGTGTAAAGCCGCAGGAGCGAGGAACATCTCCTTACCTGCGTCCCGCCTGCAATGCAGAAGGAAGAAGGTGGGCGGGATGTTTACATCACGCTCATCTCCGCCCCTTCGCTTCGATTAGCCGCCTGCCATGTGACGTCGCTGTGACGCCGCACAACCCGCCCCCTTAGGAAGGAGGCGGGTCGCCGGCCAGAGCGACGTCGCAGGGCAGGTAAGTGCGTGTGAATCTGCCGTAGCGATAATGTTCACTACGGCAGCGATCACAAGAGATCGCATCTGCGACGGGGGCAGGGACTATCGCGCTCGGCATCGCTACAATCGGCTAGCGATGTCGTAGTGTTCAAAGTACCCCTAAGTCCCTGCCTAACCTGATCCACTAAAGTGCAAGGAAGTGGGTAATATTGGACATCACACATGAGGCATCTACCCCATGCATGCACCAAGAACGTTTGAGCACCGAGAAGTGTGCTGCAAGGTCCTATATAGACAAAGCAACTCCCACAACATGGAGGCGCTCCTGGCTCAATCCACCAATCACCAGCGAGTTCGTCATCAATGACGTCAGCCGCGACCAATCAGGAAGCGACACGTCATAGTCATGTGATCTCGTGTCATCACTGACGTCAGCCGCGGCCAATCAGCAGCCAGCATGTCACGGTCATGTGATCCCGTGTCATTGATGACATCAAAAAATTAGAAAAGCATGAATTTATTTTGTAGTTTTTCTTTATTCATTGATTAGAACACAATTCTGTGTAATTATTAATTTGACGTTTCGGTCATCCGACCTTCATCAGATTTACACTACAATAAAGAGATACATAAAAGGATTTTTAAGTATACAGAAATAATGGCATTGTACAATCATGGTAACAGAAAAAGGCAGAAAATTTCACCTAACTATAATGCATTAATCATAGAATATGACATGCAAAGAATGTCAACACAAAAATGAAATTCTGTCAGTAGAGCCGCTTCACTGGCAGATATAATATCCTCCTGGAGATACAAAAATTACAAGTAAAATATACCATATATTGGAATCATTAGGGAAAAGAACCAAGCAAAGACCAAAAGGAGTATGTCCTGCTGATTCAGAATTTAATTTAGCAAATAAATAAAAGCACCAAAGTAACCGCACTGAGACACTAATCAAATAAAACAGATGATAAACAGAGATACCATGCAGTAACACTCACCAGAAAGGGATCTGATATGATGTATATAGATTCTGAGCAAAAGGAAACGCTGCCCATCCGGGTCTGCCGTCTGTGTGATCTGACAGTCCAACACCCAGGTTTAAATAGACCGCTTAATTGGCACAAATCAAGATACGGAGCGTCACTTCCGGTCCGAAGGCCGGAAGTGACGATCCTGGCTGGCAGTATGTAAATCTAAATGGTTGGCGGATACAGACACACACAGACAGCCGCTCATCACCGCGGAACGTCACTTCCGGTCCGCGGACCGGAAGTGACGATCCTGGTTGGCAATATGTAAACCTAATGATTGGCAAGCGCAAACTCGCGCTGACTGCCCACACTACCGCACACTACATGATGAACAATGTCCCCTTATTATGAAATAACTATAAAATAGAAATAATAGAACCCCACTGAGAGTGTAATAGATAAGAAATGCTATTAATAATATGATATGGAAACAAATAATAAAAGAAAGAGGACTGAGGGAATGGTGTACGTATTTAGAATAAATATATTAACAAATTAATATTATTTATCCACTATAATTAACCCTAGTATGAAAAAAGGGGACATGTATAAAGGGATTAAGGAAATGTTAATGGGAAGGGAAAACAAAAAGGGGAAGGAGGGGAGGAGGGGGAGGCGGGGGGAGGTGGGGAGGGGAAAGGGGGGGAAATTGGGGGTTGGAGTTGGGATTAAGGGAGAGTTGATATATTTGGAAGAAACACATAAGAACAGATAAAGAAACTATAACTAGGGAAGGACGGAAAGAAATATCATATTACAGAAGGGGCAGAAAAAAAGATTATACCTAAAGGGACCGGCCATCATCAAGTCAGTGATCAACTCTTCTGTGAAAAAAATAGAACATAAATAAATGAAGAGCTATAAGAAACTAGAGGTATCGAAATCACGATTAAGGCCTTTGGGCTCCAAAGTCTGAAGGGTGAAAATCCAATATGCCTCCCTTTGTTTCAATCTTTTAACCCTGTCACCTCCTCTTCTAAATGGTAAGACCTGTTCCAAAACCTGGAACCGTAATTGACTGACACTATGTCCCTGTTTGTGAAAATGAGATGGAAGTGGTAACGTCAATCTCTCACACCTAATGGTGAATTTATGTTGTGATATACATTCTTTTACAGTCTGAGTGGTCTCGCCTACATAAAGTAGGCCACAAGGACACTTTTCTGTATACTTAAAAATCCTTTTATGTATTTCTTTATTGTAGTGTAAATCTGATGAAGGTCGGATGACCGAAACGTCAAATTAATAATTACACAGAATTGTGTTCTAATCAATGAATAAAGAAAAACTACAAAATAAATTCATGCTTTGAGTGCTGGATTTTTCTAATTTTTTGATCTTGGGTGGGACCCTATCCAAGCACCAGCGAATAAAGGAGTGCCACATTTCTATATTTTTTATATATTGATGACATCAGCCACGGCAATCAGGAAGCAACACATCATAGTCATGTGATCTCGGATCACGACCAATCGATGATTGCCACGTGGAGAGCATGCTCAGAAGGAGCAAAAGGGAACTTAGAACAAAAGCCTGCTTGCAAGCTTGCACATGCTCAGAAGCCCCACAACAGGACTTAGCCTCAGCCGCAAGAGTCTCACCGACGACCCGTAACATAACTGTAGTAGACAATAATTACTATGCTATATTTATACTGTGCCTAATCTACAGTAGGTCTATCAACTATTAGGTCTTTTCCTTCCTGGGGTTTCAGGAGAGCACTGGGTGTTTGGCAACTTCTTATTTCTTCTTTCAGTCATGTGAGGTTATGTGACCAAAAGATTCTTACAGGATTTTCAGGCTTTTCCAATCCCTTCACTGGCTTCCCATTGCCCAACAACTCCAGTTCAAAACCCTAACCATGACCTACAAAGTCATCCACAACCTATCTCCTCCCTACATCTGTGACCTAGTCTCCTGGTGTGGCGCCCTGGACAAGCCAGGACGTCACAGGTACTACAACAACATACCCCACACCCCGGCTAGGCACACCGAAGTCAAACAAAAATCCTTGTTGCCTCCCTCCAGGGGCTAATGTCTATACCAGGGGGTGGCGCCAGGTGGTTGGCCCCACCCGCCAAGGAGTTCACAGTCCTGGAGGCGGGAAAAGGAAGTCAGATAGAGTTTTGAGTTTGAGGAGTGGTGAAGTGAAGTAGTAGTGGAGGAGACTGACCGTGTCCGGGTGCGTGGCCCAGGCACATACAGCAAGGTTGGCAGACGGTGGTGACCGTCTGCAGGAGAGGCTGATTGGAGTAAACCGTAAGGACCGGGGACGGGCGGTGGCCCGCCGGTACCGGATCGGGAAGCGAAGAAAAGCCAGCACCATTCGGCAGGGCCTACGGACCCCGACCAGGCTACGAGTCGCCGTAAAACCGGTCAAATCCGTTAGCGAAGGGAACCTCCGGGGTTTCCCAGCAGTCAAGACCCGATTGAAGGCAAGGACTCAAACCGTGAAGGCCACCGCCAGTCACCGCCAAGGCTACAGTTCCCAGGGCCAGAGCCTGCGGGCAAAAGGGGCTCCCTCAGCCTCCATCTAAGCTGGGGAGCGGGTTACCGGTGGGAAGCCATTGGAACTGTGAACATAACACAGGTGCAGGGAAAGGCAGTCGCCGCCAACCTACCGGGAGAACTACCGCAGCCGTCTGTGGGACCCGTCCATCCAGCCGTTTGCTTTACCGGAAACTTTGCATTCATCATTGGCTGAGTGAGTACCACCGTGCCGTGCGGCACCGCGCTGCCCTCATGACCCTGCACCTCATCAGGCCCCGTAACCCACCTGCCATCCCTCCCTCACCGTGCCCCGGACAACCAACCCCCCTACCCACGGAGGGGAGAAAACAACATCCCAGCTGCTCCTTGTCACAGCTCCCGGGATCCCCGTCCAGAGCAGCGGTGGTGCCACAACCTCACCACAACCGTGGGTGGTGTCACGGACAATATCCCTAAACCAAACCACCCCCTTTTCACTCACGGGCGAGGAGCGCCGCTCGAGTCCCCGGGATCCGGCCCACCACTCGAGCCACCGAGCAGCAGCAGCAGCAGCAGCCGGACCCGAGCAGTGGGTGAGTGCAGCGTCCCCTCCCCGCCCGTGACACTGGTACTTACCTGCACATAACCTTCGATCCTCGCAAGATCCTTCTCTACTCCCCTCTCATCTCCTCTTCCCACCATCGCATCCAAACTTTCTCGCATGCCTCCCCCATACTCTGGAATGCTCTGCCACAACACATCAGATTCTCGCCTACCTTGACAAGTTTCAAAAGGAACCTGAAGACCCACCTCTTCCGACAAGTCTACAACCTGCCGTAACCCTCAGTCTGATACAGCACCGCACAACCAGCTCTACCCTCACCTACTGTATCCTCACCCATTCCTCGTAGACTGTGAGCCCTCGCGGGCAGGGACCTCTGTCCTCTTGTACCTGTCTGTGCCTTGTATTGTTTATGATTATTGTACCTGTCCCTATTTGTATACCCCTTTCACATGTAAAGCGCCATGGAATAAATGGCACTATAATAATTATTAATAATAATAAAATTTAATGGTGAAGAAAGGAGCTTTCAGCTAATTGTTCCACCATTCATTTCAGCAGTCTATCCCTGCTAACAGCTGATTTGAGGACTGCTTTGTCCCATCAGCTATGTCCTTCTACTGCTGCCTGCACAGTGTACTTTATGGGATGCTGAAGCAGGAGGCAGAGGCAAGTCTGGAATAGACTGAGCATGTCTTTGACAAATCATAACTGTCATTAACCCGTTATATTATCCCAATTGCCACTGCAATCGGGATGAGTTGAGTAAAGTGCCAGCATAGTCGCATCTAAAGGATGCAACAATTTTGGGGCAGCTGCAGGCCTCTATTTTTAGGTGGCAAAGGCACAGTAACCATGGGCCTCCTTAGTCTGAGAATACCAGCCCCCTGCTGTCTGCTTTATCTTGGCTGGGTATCAAAATTAGGGGGGGCCGCATGCCATTTTTAAAAAATTATTTATTTAAATAATTAAGAAAAGCCGCATGGGGTTCGTCGTATTTTGTTACATAGCCAAGATAACACTGGGGGCTGCAGCCTGTAGCCGCCTGCTTTATCTACACTGGGTATCAATATATAGGGGACCCTACATCATTTTTTCCAATTATTTATTTGTTTTTCCACTTCACAAGAATCACAGATGCTGGTAGTCTGACTGTAAAGAATCACGGATGCTGTTACAGAGGGTGGGTGGGGGAAGCAGTGAATATGCATGAGAACTAATGAGCATGAGCAATTTGACAGCCGCGCGGGAGACTCGTTAAGTATAACTGTCCTGTTTTAATCTCTATTTTGCTTCCTTTTAACTTTTCATGCGCAGGCGTGGGATTTTAGAACGGGAACTACACGTGACAGGCAGACTGTGATGATAATAGGAGGTGAAATCGATGCTAATGAAGTGCGGAGACAGGGCTATCTTCCGGGTCACGTTTTAGAATGCACAAAATATGGTAATGGAGCAGAAATTTTATTTTAGTAGCATCTGGAAATATACAGGATTATTTACCCACATTTTGTGGTCTTTGAATTGTGATACTTTATTGTTTCTAGGTTGTTCAGTGAGTCAAACATTTACTTAAAGGGTAGATAGCTGTAAGTATTCTTCCTTCTGAGTGTGATTTATTCTGCATTACATATGCAGACATATGTTTAAAAAAATATGTAGCAGATTTGATTTGGAATAATTGCGTAAACAAAAAATTTACAAAAATTTGATTTTCTTCTGAGATTGTCCCATTTTGTTGAAATGCAACAAGGAAACATTTGTTAAGCTTTATCTACAGTATCTTCCAGTATCTCAAAATCGTTGTCATTTTCCCCATTTCTTCACGGGAATTCTTGCATATGTGTAATGTTTCAGATGTCATGTTTAACCTGTTGTAGATTATCTTTCCCTTATTTGTAGACTTTGACTTGATGTCAAGGAAGAAGGAACCCTTCTTTTTTTTTCAATTGTTGGTGAGTTTACTGATATAGTAAGATTTCTTGTCATGCTGTAAGGTTCTCCTTGGCTGAACCTCAGTCTTATGACAAATGATCCCCAAATTAGCATCAAGCTCCTTTTGGTACACTGAATAGTTCCAGTGAAACTCTTCTCTAAACAACATGTATTTTAGCCTTAAGGGGGCTTTACACGCTAATCGCTAACGATATATCGTCGGGGTCACGTTGTTAGTGACGCACATGCGGGGCGTTAGCGACATCGCAGCGTGTGACACCAAGGAGTGACGATCAACGAGCGCAAAAATGTGAAAAATCATTGATCGTTGACACGTCGCTGCTTTCCCAAATATCGTTGCTGCTGCAGGTACGATGTTGTTCGTCGTTCCTGCCGCAGCACACATCGCTATGTGTGACACGGCAGGAACGACGAACTTCTCCTTACCTGCGTCCACCGACAATGAGGAAGGAAGGAGTTGTGCGGCATGTTCCGGCCGCTCATCTCCGCCCCTCCTCTGCTATTGACGCCGCACGAACCGCCCCCTTAGAAAGGAGGCGGATCGCCGGCCAGAGCGACGTCGCAGGGAAGGTAAGTCCGTGTGACGGGTGTTAGCGATGTTGTGCGCCACGGGCACCGATTTACCCGTGACGCACAACCGACGGGGGCGGGTATGCTCGCTAGCGATATCGGTACCGATATCGCAGCGTGTAAAGTCTTCTTTAGCCTCCAGTTATACTCCTTCTGCATAATGTGAACAGTGGTCAGTGTTTTCGTCTTTGAACCTTTTGATTTTAGCCTTAGTATTATTGTTCTAATGAAATAATACTATAAGGCCAAAAGTACACAATTGTATGCCTAATAAATTTTGTAATACCTGTCTTCTGATGCCTGCTGGCATTTGGTGGCAGTACACCCATCGCTGCCCCACAAGTGTGTTGGTTCCTGTGAGCGATCAATTTACTATTGCAGATTAATTTGGTGCAGGGAGGGAAGGGATTACTTGCTTTGACTTCTACCTATAGCATTGTTATATTTATGCAAGAATATTGCTACCTAATAAAGACACAAAGCAAATATTTGTCAAACTGTAGTAAAGGTGGCTTTAAAATTCAGTGATCCTTTATCACCATCTAGTGGCTATTTGTTATAATGTTTTGATTCTTTTGGTAGTTTATCCAGTTTTTGTTGTTTTGGGTTTAAGGCCTTATTCAGATGTCCAATCATGTTGTAGTTTTGTGTTCTATTCATGTTTTTTTATGGGCACAACACATACCTATTGCACTCTATGGGGTTGTTCACATGGCTGTGTTTTCTTGTGGGCTGTGTGTCCATGCAAAACTCACCGAGAATTGTACTTTTTTTTTTCTTAGCAACATGTATAAAAAGTCTATTGGTCTGTGAAAAACACCCATGCATGGTCCATGTTGATCCCTTTCACGACCTTTTATATAACGGTACTGTCACACTTTCCATGTGTAGCAAGCGTATTGGGATGCATTCAGACCTACGTGCATCTGAAGCACAACGAAAAAACACCAGAAAAGGAGGGGCACCGGTGACAGACAATAATAATAATTTTTATTTATACAGTATAATGCCAACATCAACATATTCCGCAGCGCTTTGCAATTCAGAGGGGACATGTACAGACAATGGGAGACAATACAAAATAACAAACTTCAGATACCAAGAGGAATGAGGGCCCTGCTAGTAATCTTACAGTCTATGAGGAGATAGGGGAGGCACAAAAGAT
Source organism: Anomaloglossus baeobatrachus (assembly GCF_048569485.1). Lineage (NCBI taxonomy): Eukaryota > Metazoa > Chordata > Amphibia > Anura > Aromobatidae > Anomaloglossus > Anomaloglossus baeobatrachus. The sequence goes on from NC_134358.1 coordinate 167,686,147, forward strand.
GAAGCCCTGGAACTAGTGGGAGAGGTTGGTGGGCACCGCCTAACCTCAACTGCAACTATCCCTTCTCTCCTCACCAGTCCCTATACAGTATCTGCAACTGTCAGCAAATAGTAACCTGGGACCCTATAAAGGCCCTATAGTAACCTTAACTAGTGAGGGACTGGTGGGGTTCACTAGAAAAACTGCAGTATCAAAACTGGCACTTAAACACTGCAGTACCAAAAGAAATAAAACCTATTTAAATGAAAAGAACCGGATGAGAGGCTTCAGTCCAAAGGCTGTCACTGGTCTCAACATGCAAGGAGCCAGTCGTGACAGGTATGTCAAAAGTCGTGTCTGTGCCTTTAATGAGGCCTCGCACTCCAAGCCCACATCTTTTCCTACTTATGATGGTTGATTTAATGGTACAGAAATCTGAGGCTGACATTTCTGCACCAAATCTGCATCTCCTGGTAGAAAACTGCACTGAAATGGTTTTGGTGCAATTTTCTGCCAGGAGATGTAGATTTGGTGCTGGAATTTATACACCAAATTTGCACCTCCTGGCAAAAAAAACACATTAATATCGCATCCAAACTGCATCACATTTAGATGCATTTTTTTGCCAAAAGATGCAGATTTGTTGCAGGAATTTGTTGTATAAATTTCAGCACCAAATCTGCATCTCCTGGCCAAAAATCGCACAGTTTTGATGCCGCTTCGGTGCAGTTTTCTGCCAGGAGATGCTGATTTGGTGCAGAAATGTCTGCCCCAGATTTCTATGCAGATAAAGCATATGGCTACAGGCTACAGTCACCCACTGTGCACGATACCTTCACTTTGTCTCAAAATAAGAGGGACCCATGCAGGGTTTTTTTAATTATTTAAATACCCAGCCAAGATAAAGCCAACAGCTGGGGGATGGTATTCTCAGCCTGGGGAGGATCATGGTTATTTGTCCCTCCCCAGTGTAAAAAGAGCAGCCCGCAGCTGCCCAGAATTGCGCATCCATTAGATGTGACAATGCCAGCGTTTTTACCCGGCTCATCCTGATTGCCCTTGTGCAGTGGCAATCTGGGTAATATAAAAGGTTAATGACAGCGGTGAATTGTCAGCTGCCATCAAGCCCCAGATTAGTAATGGGAGGCGTCTATAAGACCCCTCATTACTAATCCTGTAAGTAAAAAGAAATAAAACAGACTGAAAAATCCTTTATTTGAACTAAAATGCACACACACACTCTAACTCCTTTATTAACCATGACGCCTGGAGGACGGGAGCATACCATCAAGACAGGATTGTACTGTAATGCTGCTGATCTGTTTGGCGCCATGGACCTGCATGCACCATATCTTTTGATCTGACAACCTCCTGATGAACCGCATGCTTATGTGGGGAAACGCGTCGAGGTGGAGACGTCTTTAACTAATATGAAATGGTCGGCGGTTCACTACATTGATTAAAGGACTAACTATCCAACGCCTTGTGACCTTAATATGGATGCTCCTATGGAGCATCCTATGTGGAGTCACATTGGGAGTTTATAAGTTAAGTCTGGCTGATGTATTTTGTGTCCTCTATGTGAACCAGCACTGGTTTTTATTGTAAATTGTATCAATTTGTCATCTATCTATTGTAAACGCTGTTCTTGATATTCAAGATCAGGGGTAGCCATTAATTTGGCCCAAGACAATTGATCATTGTATTGTTATTATGCACAAAATGGTGTGGTGTAAAGTTTTTATACTTGAATAAAAAATAAAATTAATTATATAAATTGGGGATTATATTATATGTTCAAATAGACTGTTATTATCCCCGAGGCCTTAGAGCTATTAAGATTTTGATCCTTTATTAACCACAAAAACACCTTTGCAGATTCAATGTAATCCATATGAAGTCTCACGACGACCCTGGCTCTGTTACATATTGAAGTCATAGCGTGCGGGCACGAGTTGAATGAGACCTGCATCTCCTGGCAGAAAATGGTGTGTGTTTTTGCCAAGAGATGCTGATTTATACACCAAATTCCTGCACCGAATTTGTACCTTCTGTCAAAAAGACACATCTAAATGTGATGCGGTTTTGATGTGATATTGATGTGGTTTTTGCCAGGAGATGCAGATTTGTTAACTTTAAGAGATTCTTTAAAAGTGCCTTTAACATTCCCTGAGTTCCCAGCTGCTGAGACATCTGGAGGCTGTGATCTGTTACCAGAGCTCACAGCCTCTAGTTCTCCCAACAGCTGAGAACTGCAAGAAACTTAAAGACTCCTTTAAGGTTTCTGGGCCTCACAGCTGCCGGTAGACCTGGTGGCTGTGAGCTCCAGCAACTTTTTACCAGAGCTCACAGCCACACACAGCTGGCTCACAGCTCCCGGCAGCTGTCCACCCAGTGAGTTTAAAGGCCACTTTACACGCTGCGATATCGTTACCGATATCGCTAGCGTGCGTTCCCGCCCCCATTGGTTGTGCAACACGGGCAAATCGCTGCCCGTGTCGCACAGCATTGCCCGGACCCGTCACACATACTTACCTTCTCTGCGACGTCGCTGTGACCGGCGAACCGCCTCCTTTCTAAGGGGGCGGTCCGTGAGGTGTCACAGCGACGTCACTGAGCAGCCGCCCAATAGAAGCGGAGGGGCGGAGATGAGCGGGACGTAACATCCCGCCCATCTCCTTCCTTCTGCAGTGTGGCCGGCGGCAGGTAAGGAGAGGTTCCTCGTTCCTGCGGCGTCACACGGAGCGATGTGTGCTGCCGCAGGAGCGACGAACTACTTCGTACCTGCAGCTCCAACGATATTCGAGAATGGACCCCCATGTCACTGATGAGCAATTTTGCACGTTTTTGCGACGATGCAAAATCACTCATAGGTGTCTTACGCAACGGCATCGCTAAAGCGACCGGATGTGCGTCACAAATTCCATGACCCCAATGATTTCGCATTAGCGATGTCGTAGCGTGTAAAGCCCGCTTAAGGGAGCCTTTAAAACAGCCTTTAATATTTCTTCAGTTCTCAACTACTGGTACATCTGGAGACTGTGAACTGTTACCAGAGGTCACAGCTTCCAAGTGTCCCAACTGCTGGGAACTCTAAAAAAACAGCCCCCGGGCGAGTTTCTGGTTTTCGTTTTTTGTTTTTGCTCCACTTCTTCTGAGAACCATAACTTTTTTATTTTCCTGTCAATCTTGTCATATTGCTTGCTTTTTTGCAGGACAAGTTGTACTTTTAAATGAAACCATATGTTTTACCATATAGTGTACTGGAAAACAACCAAAAAAATCCAAGTGCGCAAAAAATTACAAAAAAGTGTGATTGCATGATAGTTTTTGGGATATATTGTTCACCGTGTTCACTGTATGGTAAAATTGACATATTGCTGTGATGTTTCAGGTCGGTATGAGTTCGTAGACACCAAACATGTATATGTTTACTTTTATCTAAGGGGTTAAAAAATTCAGCAGTTTGTCCAAAAAAAGTGGCGCAGTTTGGCGCCATTTTCTGCGACCCATAGAGTTCTCATTTTGTCTCAGTGATAGCTTATTTTTTGTGTCTTGAGCTGACATTTTTAATGGTACAATTTTTGCACAGATGCTACGTTTTGGTCGCCTGTTCTTGCATTTTGGCATTTGTAATTTTTTTTTTGCAGCTAGGCTCTTTACCATTCAGATTAATTGATTTTACATTTTGATAGATCGGGCTTTTCTGATACCAAATGTGTGTTTATTTTTTATTTATTTAAAGGGAACCTGTCACTACTTTTTCGGCCTATAAGCTGCAGCCACCACCACTGGGCTCTTATATACTGCATTCTAACATGTTGTATATAAAAGCCCAGGCTACTGTGTAGCACATAAAAAACACTTCATAATACTCACCAAATAGTCGCGCTGCGGTGGATTCTAGTCAGATGGGCATCTTCGTTGACCAGTGCCGACGCCGCCTCTTTCGGCCATCTTTGTCTTCCTTCTTCTGTAGCCGGGGTGCATGACACATCTACGTCATCCACACTTGCCGGCATTGAGGTCCTGCGCAGGTGCACTTTGATTTGCTCTGAGCAGGGTACATCAAAGTAATGTAGTGTGCCTGCGCGGGACTGTCGAATGTGTATGACGTAGGATGCGTCATGCACACAGGCTTCGGAAGGAGAATGAAGATGTCCGAAAGAGGTGGCGCTGGCACTGGACAACGGAGACGCCCATATGGCCCAACTCCACCACAGTGCGACCATTAGGTAAGTATTATCAAGTGTTTTTTATGTTCTACACAGCGGCCTGGGTTCTTATATACAGCATGTTAGAATGCTATATGTAAGAGCCTGGTGGTGGTGGCCGCAGGTTATAAGCCTAAAAAGTGGTGACAGGTTCCCTTTAACCTTTTAATTTTCAATAGGGCGAATGGGGGGTGATTTAAACTTTTAGGTTTTTTATTTTTTTTATTTTTTAACATTTTTTGTTACTTTTTTATTTTACTAGTGAACTTTAAGGATCAACAGTCTGATCACTTGTTCATTTCTCCCGATTAGAGCTGCACAGCTCAGATCAGCAGAAATGCTTGTCTTCTGTTACAGCTAGCGTTCTGCCGCTTGTAACAGGAAGTGAGTCATGATAGCGACTGGAGTCATAATTTGACCCTGTGCTACCATGGCAACCATCGGCTCCCTGTGATGACGTCACGGGGCCTTCGATGGCATTACCCGCTGTGGCCATTTTAATCACGCTGTCACATTTTGTGGAGAAATTGTGAAAAAAGTGAAATTCCACAATTTTTATTTTAATTCACCATGTTCAACATATGGAAAAACTGACATGTCAGTATGATGCCTCAGGTCGTTACGCGTTTGTAGATACTAAACATGTATACTTTTACTTTTATCTTACTGGTGAAAAAAATTCAAAGGTTTCTGCAAAAATATTTGCAGTTTTGTCACCATTTTCCAAGACCCAGAGAATTCTTATTTTTCGGGCTCTGGGGCTATGCGATGGCTTATTTTTTGCCTCTTGAGCTGGTGTTTTTTAATTATACCATTTTTGTATACATGCACTGTTTTGCTCGCCTGTTATTGCATTTTAATACAATGTTGCGGTGATAAAGAAAAACGTAATTTTGGAGTTTGGAATTTTCTTCTCGCTATGCTATTTACTAATCCGGTTAAGTGATTTTATACATTGATAGATTAGGCATTTCTGAATGAAGCGATACCAAATAAGTGTATTTTTTAATTGTTTTATTTTTAATGGAGCAAAAGGGGGATGATTTGAACTTTTATTTATTTTTTTTTTTTTTCACATTTTTTTTTTACATTTTTTTATTTATTTTACTAGTCTTCCTAAGGGACTTTAGTTTGATCGCTTCTTCTGATCAGAGCGATGCTTCATCGCTCTGATTAGGAGAAATGCAGTGTTCCTGTGAGTACCGGCACTCTGCCGGCTCTCACAGTTAGTGACTCATGACAGCATCAGGGGTCATCATCTGACACCCACCCAGCTATAGTAATACATTGGTGCACCGTGATCATGTCATGAGGCCGTCAGTGGTGGTGGGGAACAGCGCAATACCTGCAATGGTCCTTTAAATCGCACTGTCAGTATTTGACAATGCTATTTAAAGAGTTAACACCCGTGGCTGTTAGCCGCACATGTCTGTTGATCTGATCAGCAGACGTGTAGACAGGTAGAACACAGGGGGCGCTGTAGTTGTGGTCATGTGTGTCGTGCGTCCCCCTGACCCCTGCTACAGGCAGATAGATGATCAGGCCCTTGATCGTTTAGGCCTCATTCACTTACTTGCCTCTCTGGGAACTCTCTGTTCTTTCGGTATTACACTTCAATCAGGCAAGGAGACTGTTTTCTTTGTCAAACCCGACTTTTACTCAACTTACTAAACGGCAGAGTTCACATACATGGAAAGCAGACACTTAAATAGTCAGTTTCAGTTTTGTTTTCCTTTATTTCTTGCTTTCTGTTTGTTTCTCTTCCAGTTCCAGTGCCCTCTAGCACTATGCTGCAGTTCCTCTGACTGCCTCTGTTCTCCTGGCAGTGCTCTGTTTCCCAGCCGACTGTGGTTCACCCCGTCTCTCACCTGGGTCCCTAACTCTGGTTTCTCTTTTGGTACTTCTGGCAGTTCTGTCATTTGACTGCACTCTGTTACCAGCCAACATTTCCTCAATGGGCCCTGCGAATCACATACGTCGCCCAACAGGCCGCCGACAACGGACCTGCTCTCAAGGGACCCGGGCCATCGGCAGCAGCTTGCACCCTGCTCCTAAAAGCAGCCTAGCACCAACTCTCTGAACAATTCCCACTTTGCAAGGATCTAGTGCCCAAAAGTCCTCCCAGAGGTGAAACCTATATTTAACCCCTAAGGTACATGTTCTATCAACGACACCAAGCTATTTGGCCCTAATGTGATCCACTAGCTCTCTCTTAGCAAGTAACTTTCCTGGTTCTGCTACATCTGTATCTAACATTGTACTTCCACCTAAAACCTGTGACCACGCATAACATTCAATACCATCCAGTACATTATATTACATTAATGTCATATTCTACACCGGCCACTAGATGGCCTCGGTGCACACTCTTCATACTTATAAAATATCACATCATAAAATCATCAGTCTTGAATTGCACTACTAAGTACATTTTGGTCAGTGTCTTTAGGGGGAGTCTTCTTCCATTGTCCATCTTCTTACACATGTGTGGGGATTACCACGGGCTTGTCACCTGAGCTTGCAGTAACCAGGGGGACATGACTGATGATGCAATAGTACGTCATTGGTTGTGTTGGTTGTGAAGGGGTTAAACCCACTGCCGGATTGTTAGATCAGTCGATGTGCGCACATAGAGTATTTGGATGCAGACAATTCGACACCAAATCTGCATCTTCTGGCAGAAAACTGCATCAAAAATGCAGATTTGGTCTCCAACAAATTTCAGCCCCAAATATAAATCTCCTGGCAGAAAAACGCACCCAAGCCTCATCAAAAACAGTTTTTTACCAGGAGATTTTGTGCAGAAATGTCTGCACCCAAATACTCAATGTGCATAGATAATCGAACATTGAGTTCAATGACTTCACCCCAGCTGTGACCTCAGGTGAACTAACCTGATGTGAACTCATTGAACTTACTTATCTCACATCAGGTGAAGTCATTCAACTCAATGCTGGATTACCAGATTAGGCGATGTGCACACATTTAGTATTTGGTTGCTGACATGTCTGCACTAAATCTGCATCTCTTGGTAAAAAACGTAGGGAAACCACATCATAACCGTATGCAGTTTTTGTGCGTTTTTATTTGCCAGGAGATGCAGATTTGGTGCAGAAATGTCTGCTATCAAAAACTCAATGTGTGCACATAGCCTAACCTGGCAGTCAGGCAACCGGAGTTCACACTCAGGGCTCCCCACTGCCCTCAATGAAAGTTGAACCTGCTGCTCTTAGTAAAAGTGGAACCTGCTGCTTGATTGCTGTATGGCCGTGTCACACATTCTGACAGTCCGGCAATCCAGCAGTGGATTCCACTTTCACTGAGAGCAGCTAATTCAACTTTCACTGAGGGCAGCAGGGGCCCCCAGGTGTGAATTCTGGTGACCTGACTGCCAAATTGTTGGATTGCTGTGGCGCTGTGTCTCTCAATTCAAGAATCTAGCAGTCAGGTTACCGGAGTTCACACTTGGGGCTTCCCTGCTGCCCTCAGTGAAGGTGAAACCCACTGCCAGATTGCCAGACTGTCAGATTGCAGGACATGGCAATCAAGCAGCATGTTCAACTCTCCCTGAGGGCAATGGGGAGTCCCCAGTGTGATCTCCCATGACCTGATTGCTGGACTGCTGTGCCACCGTGTCCAGCAATCTGGCAGTCATGTAATCTGGCAGTATGTTCACCGGCAATCACACGTGACAAATGTCACCACTTTTGAGGTCTCCCTGCTGCCTTCAGTGTGTTGCAGAATCTGCAGTCACCGGTCATGTTATCGGTTACTGCAGACTCTGGATGTAGCAGAGCCAGGATCGTTGTGGGAGCTTGTGTGTATTAAGGCAGATGGCAGTATCCGGGTGTTTTGGGAGTCAATAAATTAGTGCAAGAGGGTGTGGTTTTTTAATTTAAAATGAAAGATTTTTGTGTGTTTCGGTTTATTTCTTTTGACTTACATGGTTAGTAATGGGGGGTCTCATAAACCCCTCCCCATTACTAGTTCAGGGCTTGATAACAGCTGTGATTTTTGACAAATCGCAGTGGTCATTAACTTCTTATTGTGACGCCTGCCTGGAGCCACGGACTCAGGATTGATGAATCGGTGAAACAGGTGAATAGAGGCAACCGCCCACAAAGCAGGAACCCGGACCCCGCAATCCTTTAACCCCTATACAGGGATTTGGAATTATGACAGGGCCCAGGTGATCGCTGCCTGCGGAAGACTGCAGTCCTGAGAAGAGCAGTAACCAGGCAGGGTAAAATCCAGGTAGAACAGGGACAAAAATCGTCAGGCAGGAGAGTGGTCAGATATCAGGCTAAGGGTCAAAATCAGAACTAGCAGTGAAGTATAGAAACGGCAGGTAGAAGAGTGGTCGGGCACACAAGCTAAGGGTCAAAACTGAAGCTAGCAGCAAAGTACAGGAACGGCAGGCAGAAGAGTGGTCAGGTGGTCCAGCTAAGGTCAATATACGGGAATACAAACAAACAGCAAGGAACTAGAGTCTAGCAGAGAATTACAGGACTATATCTGGCACCTGCCAGCAGAAGAGAGAAAGCATAAGGGGTGTGGTGCCTTCCCATTGGCCCCAGCTGAAAGGTAGCTACTGCAGCCGGAAGGCACACACCACCACAGTCAACCAGTGGTAGTGCAGGTGTGATGCCCTGGCCTATCAGGTCGTCACAGGGTATTGTGCAATCTGCCCTTCTGTGCAATATCCACCTCCTCCTTGGTTACGGGTTCCTAACCTTTGGTGTTGCCAAGAACAGCTAATCAAAATCCTAGGAACACTCTGCACCATACCCACCAGACACACCAGTGGATGGCCTGAGTGGAATAGGGTTGCCCACTTGGGGGGTTGGTTAAAGGAGAGGTCAGGAGTGTCAGGAGTCAGTCTGAGAAAGGGAGAGTGTAGTGTTGGAGGTCAAAGTGAGAGGAGGTCAGGAGCTGGGCTCCTTGGAACTACTAGGTAGCAGACGTTGGTCTGGGCCTGGTAGGAGCTGGACCCCGGTCGCAGGGGATCGTGACAAGGGGCACGGACTGCCTTGTGCCATCACTGGGCAGGGGCCAGGGCACGACGGGGTACATGAAGTCTAGGTCACGGAGTGGCTTCAGGCGTGTTGACAATTTACCTGACGAGGACAGAGTCTTCAAGATCCGTTCTCCACCCGCTACAAAATTGGGGTACTAGTGCAACGAGGAGGATAGGACTTTCCACTACACGGTCCAGAAAATCCCAAGCGTGAACCCTGAGAGCAAGATCCCTCAGTTAGCCATACTGGGGAGCGGGACCGAATTAGTTTCAGACTAAAGGGACCAACTAGAAGATAAGGTGCCATGGAGAAAGGTCACAGACTAACAGGCAACACCAACAGAAACGGGACCCAGGCGTGCTCCCCCTCAGTGGCTTTGGTGTCCAAAACTTTGGTTTACTACAGTTGTCGGTGTCAGCGTTATTGGACTGAGTGAGTACACAAGTGACCCTTACCGTCTCAACGGCACATCCCAGTCACCATCACTGAGTCCCGAGGCATTCCCCCTACCCATGGAGGGGTTAAACACCAAGCTGCCCACACCATCGCCACCAGGTACTCTCCATCGCAGTGGTGGTTCTCCATTATACCACGCACCTTGGGTGGCGTCACGAACTTTCCACACCATCCCCTGTACATAACCCCCCTTTGTTTGAGGAACCGCATGACCCCCGTGTCTGGAGCTCTCTCGAGCCACCGCGGATCCGGATCCCTGCTGACGCGGGGGCGACACACCCACAAACTAAACTTGGCATCACTAACAGGATCCGAGCAGGACCCACTTACCTGGGTGACGTGCGCCTTGAAGACCGAAAACCACGAGTCAAGATACCTTTTCCCGCCAATTCTGCCATCTTCCGACATCTTTTCACGCCAAAACGCCATCTTCCCCATTGAAGCACGCGAAGCGGAAGCCTCACTCTTCGTCCTGAGTGTGAGGTCGGAACCAGAAGTTCCCAGAGGGCCACAACGCGCGAAGAAGTGCTGAGTGAAAACCGAGGGGGCATGCCGGAATGTAACTACAGAGGAAGAGAAGCAGGGATGCCAGGACTCTGCCATAACGTTCCTGGATAGCGCAGAGGAAAGATGGCGGAGTGGAGCTGGTCACCGGAGCGTGCTGTTCCCGGGACCGCGACCTGTATCGAGGAGGAGACAGAGCAGCTGTATAGGAGGATGCGGACGCAGTTCCTATTCATCTTGAATAACTGGAGGGAAGAGATGAGGAGCCTGGCGATGGCGGTGCGAGCCCGTGAGATCGAAATCCCACATGAAGAGAGGGTAAGCGGTTACCTAGTCCCTACTGATTGCCCAAATCTGGCCACAGCGGCTGAGGGATCCGGACTGCCCCCGCTCGCGGTGAGCACTCCACCGTCACCTACCCCGTCCTCGGCGGACGCCAAGCTGCCCACTATTACCTCGCCAGTGGAACCTACGGTGCTTTCATATGACGCCCCAGCTGCAGAAACCCCGGTTCTGTCCCTCGTCCCGGTCATGACAGCGGTCACCCGGACACTGGTCAGACCAGACCCGGCCACATCACCAGACCCATCCTCAGAGGCGGAGCACCAGGACCCTGCAACCCCGGCTGCGGAGCAGTCGGTTCTTCAATCTGCCAGGGCGGAAGTGGAGCATAAAGATTTCCCAGTTCCATTGCCGCGCGGCATCCCAACGGCTGTTGGAGCTGCAAGAGTCCATTTAAAGCTAGAGCCAGCTAGGGAGCCGAGGCCGGACGCTGATGCCCCCTACTGGGAACGACACCATTAGCAATTGCAAACCAAAATAACAACACGAAACCGGTGACAACGGGAGCTTGCCACCCGCAACAGAGAGGAGAAAGAGCTAGTGAGGAGCGCTGCTTCACGAGTTAGAGGGCCACGGTGCCATGGTCTCGTGGATTGGTTTGACCCCGAGCAAGGGTGGGGGTTTATCCAGGAAGCAGGCCTCACAGCTGGGGTGTTCGTGTCCTGGCGGGACCTGGCGCAGCACCTTCCCTGGGGAAACCCCAAGCGGAATCTCCAACCTGAAGATGTGGTCACCTACACCCGGCATTGCGGAGATCGGGACTGGTATGCCCTGTAGGTGACCAAGCATGCGATGCCGGAAGAAGAGTTTGTGCCGGCGTCGGTAGCACGTAGTCGCAAGGAGGCGTGGCTAAGTCACCCGGTAGTTTGGAAAATGCTAAAAATACCAGTAGTTTAATGATGCCACAGAACTGTTAAGTATCGGTGTTTTCGTTTACTGTTTTCCATAGTTTATTATTTTCCATATAGAAAATGTTACCAAAAAAGTGTCTAATTAACCAGTTTAAATGAAAAGAGTGAAAGTTACCTGATTTACAAGAAGATTGTTGAGATGTGTACACCCAGTACATGGATTATGTTGAGTTTATATATATAGTAAAAATGGACCACGGTCACAGGACTGGTTGTGACGAACACAAACATGTTATTGTACACAGTTGCACCTCCTGTGCCCACCAGATTGGTCTATCACAACGCCCAGGACCTTAACCTGGTCATGGACCCACCATAGGTATGCAGCGGGTCAGGTTTTTGTGTGGTGGGTTAATGGGATCCGGGACATTGGGACTGGACTGTCATGGGAAGAGGCTGCAACTGAGTAGATTGCGTCTCTGCTACCACTGAAAAAGGTAGCGTCCCACCGTTGAGGAGATGAACTCTTAAAAATGTTGAGTAACATTTAAGTTATAAGCCTCCCTGATGAGGGATGTATGTGTAAATAAAAATGTTAATTTTTCTTACCTTTTTCTACAGTTGAAAAAAAAAATAAACCTCTGATGTCCTGTAGCTTGGGGGCGAGCTACGTTTAACCAAGGGGGAATGTGACGCCCTGGCCTATCAGGCCGTCACAGGGTATTGTGCAATCTTCGCTTCTGTGCAATATCCACCTCCTCCTTGGTAACGGGTCCCTAACCTTTGGTGTTGCCAAGAACAGCTAATCAAAATCCTAGGAACACTCTGCACCACACCCACCAGACACACCAGTGGACGTCCTAAGTGGAATAGGGTTGCCCACTTGGGGGGGTTGGTTAAAGGGGAGGTCAGGAGTCAGTCTGAGAAAGGGAGATTGTAGTGTTGGAGGTGAAAGTGAGAGGAGGTCAGGAGCTGGGCTTCTTGGAACTACTAGGTAGCAGACGTTGGTCTGGGTCTGGTAGGAGCTGTACCCCGGTCACAGGGGATCGTGACAAGGGGCATGGACTGTCGAGGAGGACAGCCGGCGGCCTTGTGCCATCACCGGGCAGGGGCCAGGGCCCGACGGGGTTACATGGACCCTAGGTCATGGAGTAGCTTCAGGCGTCCTGACAATTTACCCGACGAGGACGGAGTCTTCAAGATTCTTTCTCCACCCGCTCCAAAATCGGGGTACTAGCGCAACGAGGAGGATAGGACTTTCCACTACACGGTCCGGAAAATCCCAAGCGTGAACCCTGATAGCAAGCTCCCTCAGTTAGCCACACTGGGGAGCGGGACCCGATTAGTTTCAGACTAAAGGGACCAACTAGAAGACAAGGTGCCACGGAGAAAGGTCACAGACTAACAGGCAACACCAACAGAAATGGGGCCCAGGCGTGCTCCCCCTCAGTGGTAGCGGTGTCCAGAACTTTGGTTTACTACAGTTGTCGGTGTCAGCGTTATTGGATTGAGTGAGTACACAAGTGACCCTTACCGTCCCCCTTACCGTCCCCGGCCATTCCCCCTACCCGTGGAGGGGTTAAACACCTAGCTACCCACATCATCACCACCGAGTACTCCCCATCGCAGCGGTGGTTCTCCATCTTATCACGCACCATGGGTGGCATCACGAACTTTCCACACCATTCCCCTATACATAGCGCCCCTTTGTTTGAGTAGCCGCACGACCCCCGGGTCTGGAGCCCTCTTGAGCCACCGCGGATCTGGATCTGAGCAGCCCGGATGCTGACACGGGGGTAACACATAAGTACTAGTGAAACCTAGCCTAATAGATGAGCGGAGCCTGTGCCCAGCAGAGCCACTGACTGCTCCTTCGTCCCCAGCGCCGCCCACAGTGGTGACGCGTCGTTGTCTTGTGATTGAAGCAGAAGTCGACTCCGGTGGAGATGTGACACTTATATTACCCCGATTTCCACCACATCAGTGCAATCGGGAGGAGCCAGGTAAAGCGGCGGAATTGTCACATATAATGGTTGCAACAAATTTAGGGCAGCTGCGTGTTGTTATTTTAAGGCCTCCTAAGCCTGAGAATACCAGCCCCCAGCTGTCTAGTTTATCTTGGCTTGGTAGCAATATTGGGGGGACCGCATGCTATTTTGATACACAAGATAAGATGCACAGCTAGGGGTTACACTCCACCAATCAGAGATGCTTGCACAGAGGGTATTAGGCGGGGTAAGCAGTGCATATTCATAAGGGTTAATCAGCAGACCAGTAAGTAGTATGACAGGGAAACTCAGTAAGTGTATTCTCCTGCTTTAATGACCGGAAGTGTTTTTTTTTCATCTGCGCCAACCAATCACAATAATGCTAGTAGCAAAGATGGCTACAGTATTACTGTAATTGTCAAGCAAACCCAGCATGTTTAGTGGCTGAAAACTAGGGGTAAAACATGCTGGATGGGACTCAAATCTATCGAGGCTAATACGAAAATACTTGATGAGTAACGGATTTCGCAAATACCGTAATATTCATACGAGTAACGAATAGTGGTTAGTATATTTGCTCATCACTACTCACAGCCAGTTCTCCTATCCACACCCCACATTTTTACTGCCACCACTCAACTTTTTGATAGGTCAGCAAAAATGCGCTAAACATTCCTCACAGCCAGTTCTTACATCCACACAACACTTTTTCCTGCCACTGCTAGACATTTTTACATCCCAGCGAGACACATGCACTGGGTGTCACACTAGCACACACACCAACCAGCTTTCACCAGCGCTTGATAAGTGCTTTTCATGCAATCTGGCATACACATGTAGCACCCAGGGGGCAGGGGTCATCAGGCACACAGTATTTGTACTGCCCCACGCTCGGCCGCAGCCGAGCCGCTTGGATCCGGGCTCGTTGGTTGGTGGCTCGAGCACCTCCGGACCCGGGGTCACTTCGCTCTGAAAGAATGCTGGTGCTACATAGGGGGTGGTAGCTAGGTGTACGGCCGGAGCCGTGTTTGAGTTTGTGACACCACCCACGGGATATGGTGAAGGTGTATACACCACCGCTGCAGTTACGCAGCACCCGGGTGAGATGGTTATGCAGCAAGATGTTAACCCCTCTGTGGGCAGGGATGATGGCCCCGGGACCCGTTGGGGAGAGCTGGGCGGTACAGGGCAATGCGCGGCCGGAGGGCACTGTGGTACTCACTGTTATTGACACACACAAGTCTCTGGTAAACAAAGTTGATGGTGGTCGGTGCCCGCAGACGGCTGCGTCTGGTCCCCCACCCGGTTCGGTGATCTTTGCTTTTCTCCTGCACTGTGTAGTGTGTATGTTGACTGCCTTCGCTTCAATGACGGGAGTCTGCTCCCTGGCGGTATGTGTGTCGTGAAAGCCTGTTTGCCCACAGACGCTGGCTTGTGGGATCTCTCTGCCTGTGCGGTGGCTTTCTATCCCCCTCGGTGGGCTGTTGTCTTCAGTCGGGACTTGCGTGGGAAAGGACCTATAGTCCAGACCTCAATCAGTAAATTAACTCAGTCCAGTGGCTTCTGGACCTCGTTTCAGGGTCTGAGTACCCCCCTGTGTGCTCCGGTTTCCAGTCGGTTCCCCGGGTTGTTACCGGCGGGCCACTACCATGTCCCGGGCCACCACGGTTCCACCTGGCCGTCTTCCCGGCTCCTGCAGGCTAAGGCCATCGTATGCCTCCTAGCCGAGGTACCAGGGCTACGACCCTGGCACCTGTCAGTTCCCTCTGCAGACCTGTCACCACAGGCCTGCTGCACTTGACTCCTTCACTCCTCAACTGCACTTGACTGAACTGAACTAACTGACTGCACTAACTGACTGTTTTCCTGCCTCCGGCTCTCTGAACTTCTCAATGGGCATGCCAACCGCCTGGCTCCACCCCTCTGGTGTGTCCATTAAGCTCTGAGGGAGGTGACTAGGGTTTATGTGTTTGGCTGGTGTTACCTGTGTGGGACTGGTGTTGTGCGGGGCACTATTTGTGACTACCTGGCTAGTCCAGGGCATCACATATCTTGTACCTGAATTACTCATCACCGGGTTGGTGTGATGATCTGGGATGTTGCGGTGGCTTGCCCATCTTCATGCCCCAAGGTGTACGCCAATAAGGAGGGTAGATGATGAGGGTAGTAGTAGGATGAATGTCGTGACGCCACCTGTAGTATGCGGCATGGGATTTAGCCGTTGCTGCTGTCACTGTCCTTTGGGGTGAATGGTAGTAGCAGCCAGAGATGGTATTGCTCCCCACAGGTGGAGTGGACCCCGGGGAGGATGATGAGAGGAGTAGTGATGGCATTTGGCACCGAGGCGCTGGTAATAAAGAGTCCAAACCAGTTGCTGCGGTTCCTGGTGGTTTACTCACAGTTTGTGCCGCTCGCCCGGATAATACAGGTCAACCTGCAATGTTTGGTTGTGGGATTACTGTGATTACTGTGATTGGCTGGCCGCGCAGCATCATAGGGTCTATAAAAGCCCTTCGCCACCATTTTCTGCAGATTGCATCTGGAGCCATCATCTCTCCCTATGAGTATAGGGATAGAGCGAGCAGCTGCTAGGGAGAGTGTAGGCCTATTAATAACACAAAAAGCCCTTTTTTAGGGCTGCCTTCAGTGTATAAGTCAGTGTAGCGTACGGAGCAGGGAAAGAGTTTAAAGCAGAATTTTTACTACCTCGATAGTACTGTTCTGAATTTAATAGCTCTTTTAAGAGATTAAATAACTGAACAAGGTCACAGCAGGGAGGGAGAGATAGTGGATTAGGTAGGTAATCGGAACCTGTTTCCAAAATATTTAGGGGTTCACAACCTGGCTTGTGGCGTCCACATCAGCCACATTAATACGTTGCTAGTGGCCTTTGCAAATAGTTATAAAGCAGTACTCTAGCATTTACTGCTGCCTGATCCACTAAACGCATCATTCCTGTTTCCACAATATTTAGGGGTTCACAGCCTGACTTGTGCCATCCGCCCACATCAGCCACATTAATACGTTGATAGTGTCCTTTGAAAATACAAAGCATAACTCTACCATTTTATGCTGCCTGATACAGTAAACACAATGTTCCTGTTTCCACAATATTTAGGGGTTCACAGCCTGACTTGTGCCGTCCATCCACATCAGCTACAATAATGCATTGCTAGTGGCCTTTGCAAATAGTTACAAAGCAGTACTCTAGCATTTATTGGTGCTTGATGCAATAAACACATTGTTCCTGTTTCCACAATATTTAGTGGTTCACAGCCTGACTTGTGCCATCCGTCCACATCAGCCATATTAATACGTTGTTAGTGGCCTTTGCAAATAGTTACAAAGCAGTATTCTAGCATTTACTGGGCTTGCTCTTTGAGATTATGCAGTGATTGTTTCAAGACACATAGCAGCGGGATGGTTAAGCTGATAATACCCTGATAAACGTTCACGAGCTTGGTGCAGTACTCAAAGTTCTCAAGAACCTCCCAAATGTCAACAATCCACACCCACTTGACAGTTGTTATGTGTGGTGTCTGGCTCTCAGTCTGGAGGGCATGTTGAAGTTGGTATTCAGCTACTGTCCACATCTGCTCACTAATCCTTGCCAACACATGATATGTTGAGTTCGACCGCGTGGGCAGATCGTACATGAGTCTATGACTTGGCAAAGTCAAGCGCTTTTGCAGTACTGTAAGACGAGCAAAAGCAGTAGAGGAATGGTGGAAATGGGCGCTAATATGGCACACCTTCTCAAGTGAACATAAGCTTACATGTTGCATGTATATCAACTCATACTCCGGGTCAGTTTTTTTTTCTTTACCTTCTCAAGTAGGTACGGCAAGTCAAGGTATGTTTTGAGAAATTTGTGAACAGCTAGGTTCAGCATGTGAGCCATGCATGACATGTGTACCAGCTTGCCGACCTTTAAAGCTGCCACCAGGTTACGCCCATTATCGCAGAAAACCAGACTGGGTTGGAGGTGCAGCGGGGAGAGCCACTGATCGGTCTGTTCTTTTATACCTTGTCGCAGCTCTGCTGCAGTGTGTGGTTTCTGACCTAATCAGATCAGCGTCAGCAGAGCATGTTGCCACTTTGCCAATGCGCTGCTGCACAGCTCTCTGCTTGGCAGTGATGGGGAGATAATTCAGTAAAAGAGGAGGAGGAAGGAAGAGAGTAAGTGGCATATGATGAGGCGGAAACACTGATAGAAGTTGGGCCCGCAGTTCTTGCCGTAAATAAGATGTGTGATGTTCCAGTTTGCTACTTTGTCCTAGCCTCCACCAGGTTCTCCTAGTGTACCGTGACAGAAATGTATCGTCCCTGTCCACAACAACTTGTCCCCATGTCTGTTGTTAGGTAGAGCTTTACAGTTACGGCGTTGGTCAGAGCACAGTTGAGATTGTTTAACACGTGCTTGTGTAACGCGAGGACAGCACACCAGGTAATATAATGGCGGCTGGGAACACTGTATCGTGGGGTAGCCACAGGCAAGACATCATGGAAACACTATGTTCCCAGAAGCCTAAATGGCATCTCCACGTCTAGCAATTCAGCAATGTGCGAGTTTAGGTTTTGTGTCTGTGGGTGCGTGGCTGGGTATTTACGCTTCCATTCCAACCTCTCAGGCACGGACAACTAGACGCTTCACTGGGACAAGGAAATGGATGTGTTTGATGTTTGCTGCGTCTGTGCAATCGCGCCTGCTTCCTGCACAGCAGATTATGATCTACGTAGCACTGGCAACATGGCAGTGGTTTGAACCGCAGACACAAATTTGGTACCCTGGTGTTTTGCCCCCTACTATCTGTCTACACTTTTCAATGTCATGCCTACTGTCTATTTGAAACTTAAACTTTCCAAAACTGAACTACTTCTATTCCCTCTGTCTCCTAACCGCCTTAAACCTGACATCTCCCTCTCTGTGTTTGGTACCACGGTAACTCTTAAGGCTGCTTTACACCAGGCAATCTATCGTGCGATAGATCGTCGGGGTCACGGTTTTTGTGACGCACATCCGGCATCGCTGGCGATGCCGGCCTGTGTGACACCTCCTAGCGACGCAGTATCGTTCACAAATCGTGAGTCGGGTACTGCTCGTTAGGTTCCATAATATCGGGTGATTTAGTTGACCATCGTTTCCGTGGTAGCACACGCCGCTCCGTGTGACACCACGGGAACGATGAGCAGCTCACCTGCCTCCCGCAGCCGCCGCCGGCTCTATGTGGAAGGAAGGAGGTGGGCGGGATGTTTACGTCCCGCTCATCTCCGCCCCTCCGCTTCTATTGGCCGGCGGCCGTGTGACGGCGCTGTGACGCCGAACGTCCCTCCCACTCCAGGAAGTGGACGTTCGCCGCCCACAGCGAGGTCGCACGAGAGGTAAGTATGTGTGACGGGGGTTACTGACTTTGTGCGACATGGGCAGCGATTTGCCCGCGACGCAAAAAGGACGGGGGCGGGTACGATCGATTGTGAAATCGCACAATCGGTCGTACCGTGTAAAGCAGGCTTTAGGCAGCAGGCTTGCGGTTTGGGGGGTTATGCTTGACTTTGATCTCTCCTTCACCTCCTATATACAATCTCTTGCTAAAGGCTGCTTTACACGAGTCGATCTATTGTGCGATGCATCGTTGGGGTCACGGATTTTGTGACGCACTTCCGTCATTCGTAACGACATCTCCTCATGTGACAGCTCCTTGCGAGTCCAACCGATGCCTAATCGTTTGAAATTCGGCCATCGTGTACACATCGTTTAATTCCATAAAATCGGTCAGTTTAGTCTTAATGAACGACACATTGCAAAGTGTGACACCGTGTAATCGGCCATCCTCGTAGTTGTTTGTGACGTCAGTAAACGTTCAGGGCGTATTTGTGGTTTTAAATAATCACGCCTAATCTAATCGGATTGGTTGTAGCAGATGCGTTATGATAGGTTATTACTGTTATAAAAGACGGCGCTGTAGTCATGATGTGTGAACATTCATCCCTGGCGTCATGCACAGTGTTTTATAGTGGATTACTCCTAATTTTTCTTACGTTAGTTTGTTCGGTGGAATTTCCGACCTCACTCCTTGTATACCTTTTTTGTGGTAAGTTGTTATATGCGAATCTTTCCTTTTTGGATCAAAATCGACTTTTGGCATCATTATAATGTGTGTGTTTTATATAATTTAAGGTAACAGGCTGTTCAGCAATGTCGAAACTGACATTTTATCTGTGGGTCTCCTTATGACCGAGATACTGCAGGAGGAGGAGGAAATGGACCAAAATACACGTATGAATCCTCGACCCAAAAGATTATGGTCACGTCAATGGCTGCTTCGAAGGGATGAGATATCCCACGTGCGTCTAGTGCATGATTTACAGGAACGCAATCCGCATGATTACCGCAACTATCTACGTATGTCGGAAGAATCTTTCTCATTAGTCCTGACGCGTATCAGCCCATACATAAAGCGCAGAGATACTTTAATGCGTAAGGCTGTTCCTGCGGAAGAAAGGTTGCTGGTGACATTGCGCTATCTTGCCACTGGCCGTAGCCTCACTGATTTACAATATTCTGCCGGTATTTCGAGATCCCTATTAAGTTCATTAATTCCTGAGACTTGTCAGGCAATAATACATGCGTTAGCAGATTTCATGCCTTTCCCCAAGACAACTTCAGAATGGTCTGATATAGCTCATAATTTTGCGACGAGGTGGCAATTGCCCCATTTTCTGACTCCTGAATGGAAAGCATACTTGTTGATGACCTTGGAATCTCTTGATCTCTTGTGAAGTCAAGTAGATCAAAATACCACAGCCGTGGGACATAAAGATCGGCAGTCGCAGCCCCTGAACGTCGTGACTCCTCGACTTTATTTAGTTCCTTTTTATATACAGTGCGTATTCCTTGTATTTTTTTCTTGATCATATTTACATCCACTGGCTCATTTGGAAAATGGTTTTTAAAGATAGTAATCAGATCCGCATAAGCTGCTTGTTTGATGCGTTTGTTACTATATTCAGGCGATTTAATTTTCCAAAGACAGGTTAATGTGCGATATTTTTCAATGAAATCACGCAAAAATAATTCGTTTTGATGAGCCGTCATCTGTGAAAGAATATATGAGAACATTTTATTTGACACTGTTATAATAAACATGTAATTTTTTACATTTATAACAGAAAAAAAATGAGAAAAAAAATTAAAAACATTATTATGTTTCAAAAAACATAATACACGATAAAACCTACACAAATCACAAAAAAAAAAACATTAAAAAAAAAAAAATGAGAACGGCTAAATGACACAATAAAGAAACCATACAAAAACAATTTTTACCCACCTTTGGAGGATAGATACTCTGAATTCGTCAAAAACCAGACCACAAACAAGATTGATGCTAAGGACACACGAGGCAACAAAGACAGGCGCAGAAGCGAAACTATATATATGGTATGTAACCAATCAACCACATTAGCAGAACTGGATTGAGCAGGTCAGAAGAATTCAGGGCGTGCAACAATCCAGACAACGTCATGGAGGGCTGTATAGTTTGCCTAATTACGCCCATGCAAAAGACAGATTGACCAAAGGAAAACATGTGTGGAGCCTTTTGGACGTCCGCCATGGCCAATCAATATATCGATGAGCGCTTTGTGGTCGTTTGACAACACTCAACGTGTGACACATGGACAAATACCTATCAGCGATACAAAAAAAAAAAAAAAAAAGACTTTGCCAAATAAATCGCACGATGGATTGACTCGTGTAAAGCAGGCTTTACTCCTGTCGCTTGCACTTCAAGAACATCTCTAGAATCCGCACGTTTCTTACCATGGAAACTACAAAAACCCTTACTGTGGCCTTGAGCCACTCCCACCTTGAGTACTGCAATTCTCTATTAATTGGTCTCCTCCTAACTAGCCTCTCTCCTCTACAGTCCATAATTAATGCTGCAGCCAGGGTCACCTATCTGGCTAACCGTTACTCGGATGCTTCTGATCTGTGCCAGTCATTGCACTGGCTACCTATATATCACAGGATCCATTTTAAATTGCTTGTTCTCACCCACAAAACTCTCCACACTATGGCTCCCCCCTACATCTCCACCCTCAATACTCTATATCACCCTACCCTTTCTCTACGCTCCGCAAATGACTTTCGAAAAACAAACACACTAATCCAAACCTCCCACTCCCGCATCCAAGACTTCTCCCGAGCTGCACCAATCCTATAGAATGCTGTGACCCAAGAAACCAGGCCAAATCACAAAGTATTCAACTTAAACACATCTTTTAGGGTAAAGCCTGCTTTACATGTTACGATTTCACATACGATATCGTATGCGATTGTAACCGCCCCCATCGTATGTGCGGCACGTTCAATTTGTTGAATGTGCCACACAAACGATTAACCCCCGTCACACGTACTTACCCATCCATACGACCTCGATGTGGGCGACGAACGTCCACATCCTGGAGTGGGAGGGATGTTCGGTGTCACATCGACGTCACGTGGCAGCCGGCCAATAGAAGCGGAGGGGCGGAGATGAGCGGGACGTAAACATCCCGCCCACCTCCTTCCTTCCGCATTGTCGGCGGGAGCCGCGGATGGAGGTAAGCTGTCGTTCAATGTTCCCGGGGTGTCACACACTGCACGTTCAATTTTTGAGGAATGAACGACGTGCATGCGATGAACGGATTTTCGTTCAATCGCAATTGCACGGAGGTTTTACACGCAACAATCATACTTAAGATGACGGATGTGCGTCACTTACGACGTGACCCCGCCGACACATCGTAAGATTTATTGTAGCGTGTAAAGCGCCCTTTACGTATCATACTCCCATTTCAAATTAAATTCACATAGTCCCTCCATGACTTCTCACAGCATAACTCTCCATCAAACTCTACCGCATCCAAAAGAATCTCAAAGATTGGCTGACTGGTTCAGGCAGCCTTTATCTATCCCCCATTTCTTTGAGATGGCTGGATTGTCATTGAAAATGAACAGTGCAACTGTACCTTGTCCCCCCACCTCATTGTAGTTGTAAGCTCTCATGAGCAGAATTGTCTTATTTGCTATAATTATTGTATTTTCTATAACTGTTACTTGCTTTTATATGAACCTCTGAATTGTAAAGTGCTGCAGAATATGTTGGCGCTATAGAAATGAAGATTATTATTATTATTATTACCTGGGTGCTTGGCTGCCGTTTGGTTCCGCATACTGGTGGTGCTCAGGTTGCCTTTGCCCTGGCTTCTGCTCAGCTTGGTATGGCAGATGCTACAGATTACAATGTTTTTCTCTGAAGGACTTTCAGAAAAAAACTTCCAGACAGTGGCTGAGCGCCCCCTTGCCCTGACTTGGGCCACAGTGGGGGTGCTCTTCGGCACAGTTGACCCAGTTCTCATTCTAGGCAAACCATTACCCCTTGGTGCCTTTGTTGGTGCTACATATCCATCTTCTTCTGTGATGCTGTGCTGGCTATGCATGTCAACGGTCCAGATTGGATCAGTGGACTCATCATCGATTACCTTGTCTTCCATCTCATCCTCGTTCCTAGTTGAGATTGTAGGCTGACCTTATGTCTCGGGAAAGAAGCAAAAGGAGAGCACAGCTAACCTCTGGGATCACCCCTGGCACAAAACATAACATGTAAAGAGCAAGGAAAAGAGAGCCAAATAAATGAGGGATCAACCAGGCACATTATGAAAGAAATATCAAGCGATTTTTATTAGTGTTTGCAAAAAACACAACCAGACACGAAGTGTCAAAGGAGCCTTAAACAGTGAACACATATGAGGTGTGCCGCCCCCGTGCCAGCAGCCGGGCTGCTCGTATCCGGATCCGCGGTGGCTCGAGGGATCTCTGGACCCATGTCGTGTGGGGAATATTTACAGGTGACGGTATATTTACAGTTCATGACACCACCCACGGGTCGTGGTAATGTGGGATACCACCGCTGCTGCGTTTGGGAGAGCGCCTGGGAGCGAAGGGATGGCAGCTTGTGATGTTTACACCTCCGTGGATAGGTTGGAAGATTCCCCGGGGCTTGGTGATGGTAGTTGGAGCCGTGGGCTATAGGCCTGGGAGACAGGGAGCAGAGAAACTCACAGTGGTTGTCGTGATGCTGGATGAGGCTGTGCTGATGTTTGAGGTCAATGAACACACAGGTAGTGATTCAACCAAACGACCTTCAGTACTGCTGCCGCTGAGGGGGAGCACGTCCAGGTGACCGTTTCCAGTGATGTTACTAGTGTGCTTTGGTCTAGTCTGACCCTCCGAGAACCTCCACTTCCACAGTTCCTCACTCTCGGAGGCTGCACTCACGTGGTCTGGGAGCTCCAACTCCCCAGCCTGCTCTCCTCCCTGAAAGCTGCTTGAGAGAGCTCTGCTCTCTTTGCTCCCCAGCCGACAACTGCCCAGTCACCTCCCACCCAGTCTGCTTGACTCTAAGGTGGGCGGCCCCTTCTCTCTGGGACCTCCCCACTGGTGTGTGTGTGACTGAGATTTGCATGCTGGTCTTAGCACATCACTAAGGGACACCTGGAACCAAGGGAAAGATGGATGCTGCACAGAAAGGAAAATTGTGCAAGACCCTGTGACGACTTGATAGGCCAGGGTGTCACACATACAATTAAAAACATTTAAAAAACACACACATATGGACCACCAGAATATCAATGCGTAAGCAACTAAGTATAATACAGGACTGAGTAATCAAAATATCCATTTAAACAGTTAGTACATAGGATACAATGATATGGTCAAATAATAGTGTTTTATCTGTTGGCAAAGTTGGAAATTAACCCACACAGGAATATTAGAACTTAAAATAGCACTCTAATGTTACCAGAGTAAATAGACTGAGCCCTCAGACCCCATAAGTCGGTTCATAACAATGAATCAAACAAAGAACATTGCTTTGCAAATGCATAAAGGGATTATCACTAGGAGTCCAGAGGAACAAAGTAAAATATCTCCCCAATGTGGGTAAGTGCCCAAGGATATCACTCCTAATAGAGAAAAACCCCAATCAATATTTAGTGCTCCTGGTGGTCCAAGCCCCACGCGTATCATTACGTAGTGACTTCCTCAGTGGCAAGATAAAGAAGTGCCTGACTGACCTGATGTCTCATCATCATCAGCCTACACGTCTGGAGACAGTAAATCAGGTTCCTCAAACTGGCTTTTTTCTGGCGGTAGGTCATCAAATACTTGTGCGTCAGCGCATGCCACCTTCTCACGTCCCTCTTCAATGCTGCACGGTGAGAGGCCAGAGCCAACCAAAGGATAAGTACAAAATATATCCTCAGAGTGGCCAAGCTTGGGGTCATATATATCTCCTGTGACTGATGATGGGGGGAGGAAGGAGGACCAGGTTGAGAATTGGATGGGCCAGCCTTCTGTGTATCCACAGTACACTGTGTGGTCGTGGAAGATTTGTTGCTGCTTTAGAAATACGCCGAGACCTTGTTGTTTGCCATCCAAGACAGAATCTGCTCTCGCTATTATGGCTTAAACACACGTTTACGTACCAGACCAGGAAATTTGAGGAGGAGCAGCAGGAGGGTAAAGCCCAATGCCACAATGGGCACATTGTAAACTGCTATGGACTATGTATTCCACCATCTGAGTCTCAATGAGGGTGTGACCACCCAAATGTATAAGTAAGAGCAGTACCTCCCAAACGTATGTTCCTGGGCCACCTCAGGGCCCTCACCAAACTCAGATTTCCTGACACCTGCCGCCCTCTGAAAACTTGAATTGAGCCACAGAATGACATGGTGGAGGAGGAGGAGGAGGGTAAAGGCCACCGACACAATGGTCACATTGTAAAGTTCTATGGAATATGTATACTACTATCTGGGTTTCGATGAGTGAGGGACTGTCCAAATGTATAAGTAACACCAGTCTTTCCAAAACGTATGTTACTGGACCACTTGAGGCCCAGATCAAAGATCAATATACCAACAGACACGTTGTAGCTGGCATTGTAAAGTGCTGGGGAATAGCTAACTAGAAATTTTGTATGACAGAGGGACCTGCAAAATGTATGTCAGGGCCCTCCCAATTGTAAAAGTAAAAAAAAAAAGCCAAAACACTGCGTGTGAACAAACACTAATAGGCATATCTTTTATCTCCAGTTTATTTAACCTTATATACAAATGATTATGCTGGAAAAACTGTTTGTTAACCTCGCTATTCATAATGAATACATAAGTATTACATAAGTATTTCAAAGTACTCATTATATACTCAAGTATATCGATTACAAATAATACGGTACTCGCTCATCTCTATTTACAGCTCTTTTTGTAAAACAATAAGAAGATATACGAGACGCCTGTGCCATCATTAACCTAGGGCTTAGTAGCAGCTGTGCGCTGCTATTAACCCCTTATTACTCCGATTGACACCGCACCAGGGCAATCGAGAAGAGCCGGTATTGCACCGGGATTGTCACATCTAATAGATGCGGCAATACCGGGTGGCTGCGGGCTGAAAATACCAGCCCCCAGCCGGCTTTATCATGGCTGGGTATCAAAATTAGGGGGGACCGCATGTCGTTTTTTTTTAATTATTTATTTAAATAATAATAATTTTAAAAAAAGCTGCATTACTGACACAGCTACACATTTCTGACAGGATTGTGAATGTGTTTCTGTGTACATGCATGCTTATACTCAGACAACGCAGGCTGTGCCGGCTGATGTCATGTCAGACTTGTACGAGTCTGACAGCTCACCACCGGCACAGCCGCACACTTCTGACAGAAGCATGCATGTGTTCCTAGGTATATGCACGCCCATGCTTGTATGAGTCTGACAGCTCATCGCCAGCACATCCACGCACACTTCTGACAGGAACGTGCATGTGTTTGTGAAACACATGAACGTTCACCATACTGACCCGCAGACACTTGCACTGCTTTTCCCGCCCACTGCCTGTCCTGCTGCCTGTGATTGGTTGCAGTCAGCTGACACGCTGACACTCAGGGTGGGGGCGCGTTTAGCTGCAACCAATTACACGCGCCGGTGGGCAGGCAAAACAATGAATATTAAATTGTCGGCTCCAGAAGGGAAAAGTGTGACCCGAAAGGAGTTTGCTGCCATGACACAGCCTCGGGTGAGTATACCGTATGCGCTTCTGCCCCCCTATCCCTTCCACAACCGTTTTTAATCTCCGGATTCAGGTCCCCATAGACTTATATGGGAACTGGAATCCGGAGCGGATCTAGATTTTTTTGTTCAATCCGGCAGGGGTCCGCCGGTCTGGATTTTGGCAAATTCGATCAGCCCTATTGATAATGTGATTTGTCAGCCTTATGTATTAGAAAAGCCCAGAAAAGTTGCGATATAAAGGACTTTAGTAATGTAATTTCCTGTCCTGATGAAGGAGACATAGATCTCTGAAATGCATTGACTTAATAAAACATCAGGTTCCTACATTACCATCTGGAATGTCTTCGGCCTTTTATTTCTCATCTGTTTTTGTCACATTGAGGAAGATGGTGTTAGAGACTACAGATAGAGCCAAGTCACACACACTGTCCATTTTGCCACAGGTAACATCCCTAAACCCAAAGGTTTAACCTGAACCTGACAGCTGATAGATGCTGTCAATCTGTGGGCAGCATATATCAGACTGTAGTTGTATTATCTCAGCCAGGTGTTTAACATTGCAACGTTGCGGTATTTCAGAGGAAAACATACTTATAATAGCCATCGACCCGCACAGTAGACTAATCAGACAGACAGTTCCCCGGTGACTACTCATCATCTGCTGAAGAGATTGACAAGTCCAAACCTCTTTGTGCACAAAAGCAGATACCTGTCAATCCAAAACAGCCGGTAGGAAGAAGCTGCCCAGGTCCCGCCTATCTGACTAGTCTACTGTGCGGCTGAGTCTCCGGCAGCTAATAAAAATATGGTTTCCTCTGAAATGACGCAACATACCTGGCTGAGATAATACAGTTACGGTGTGAGACATCCTGCCCATGAATTCTACAACATATGTCAGCTGTCAGGTTTGCTTTAATATCTTTATGTACTATCTGGGAACCAAAGAAACTGGAATAAAGAAGTCTTAAACTAAAGGAAAATAAATGCTTTATCTAACTTCCTGGAGGAATAATAAATGAAGCCAGTGATGTCACATTCCGTAACAGAAAGATTATGATCCTTTTGGAATATCTGTAATGTGCAGTTTGTTTTATTATTCATTTATGAAGCTTTCTAGATCCTTCAGACTGTACACAACATCATATTGATGTGCTGTGACTCATGAGTGGCTCGATTAAACTCAATCAAAGACAAACTCTCATGAGAGTACAAAGCAAATTTACAGTAAAACCCATGAAAATATGAATTATGGCAATAGAATTGCACCTTCTCTCAGGACAGTAATAAGACAACTAGCAGATAAACCAATGGCAAGAGCTTAGAAGAAAAAAATCAGAATAAGCACTGTGTTCCAAACCTCACAACAGGAGGGCTTATGAAGGCTTCCTTGAGATTTCTGTCTTCAGTTTATAAATATTTCTAGGCTTAATTTAACATATTCTTAGACAGTGATTGATTCTTCCATGTAACAGGAAAGATATGCAGTTTATACTGAAGTATATAGACACAAGGCAGATCCACCACTGTCAAAAGATTAGAATGAGGAAATATTTAAAATGCATCAAAGAACATACAAGCAATTGATAGATATGCTAATACGACTTCAATTCAACTGTAAGGGGTACTTTACACGTTGCGACATCGCTACCAAAATATCGTCGGGGTCACGGTTGTTGTGATGCACATCCGGCACCAGTAGTGACATCGCAATGTGTAAATCCTAGGAGCGACGATGAACGAGCGCAAAACAATCAACGTTCATTTTCATAATGTCGCTCCAGCTGCAGGTACGATGTTGTTTGTCGTTCCTGCAGCACCACACATCACTGTGTGTGAAGCCGCAGGAATGACAAACATCTCCTTCCCTGCATCCACCGTCAATGCAGAAGGAAGGAGGTGGGCGGGATGTGACGTCCCGCTCATCTCCGCCCCTCCGCTTCTATTGGCCGCCGATTAGTGACGTCGCGGTCACGTCTCTGTGACGCCGAACGCACCTCCCCCTTGAGGGAGGGATTGTTCGGCGGTCACCACAACGTCGCCGACCAGGTATGTG
Source organism: Anomaloglossus baeobatrachus (assembly GCF_048569485.1). Taxonomy (NCBI): domain Eukaryota; kingdom Metazoa; phylum Chordata; class Amphibia; order Anura; family Aromobatidae; genus Anomaloglossus; species Anomaloglossus baeobatrachus. The sequence goes on from NC_134358.1 coordinate 167,714,668, forward strand.
CGTGTGAAGCTGCCGTAGCGATAATGTTTGCTACGGCAGCAATCAACACATATCGCATGTGCAACGGGGGCGGGTGCTATCGCGCTCGACATCGCTAGCTGATGCTAGCAATGTCGCAACGTGTAAAGTACCCCTAAGTGCTAAGAAGCAAGCTTTCCAGTTCAAAGTGTTAAACACCATAAGCAGATTTAATGGGTGACTTCATATATGCTAATTCTCATTTAACCCAGTAAGGACCGAGCTACTTTTGACCTTAAAGTGGTTAACCAGGTCAGTTCATATTTTTTTATATTTGACTAAGATCTTACAGGCAGAAAGTTGCTAACTACCTACCTGTTCTGTCTGGCAGCGATCTCTGCCAGCTTAGCGTGGTCACACACCACACTCGCTGCTTCATTTGAGCTCACGTCAATGGAGCAGCTGTTCCTCGACAGGGCGTCACTGGTTACTGGTCAGTGGTCTCATGCCTTCAGTACCTACATGAGGCTAACAGTTTTACATTGACATTTGGCCTGTTAGCCTCTTCTCATGGTAGGGTCTAACAGGACACTGTAGCCGGACTTGGGTTTGCCATTGTTTACCATCAAGACCCCACCATCCTGGGGTAACAACAGGGTTAACTATCTAAATGTTGCAGTCACTGTTATCAGCAGCATTTAGGAGTTTATAAGGCCATGATTACTGATAACACTGATAAAGACTGTGCCACGAGGTTGTGTAACCTGACAGCTGACACTATCTTTTCTGTAATGCCACTGGAAAGATAAGAGCAGACTATTCTAGCCTTCTTCACTGTGATTGGTCTGTGTGTGTATAGACAAACCAATCACAGTGATCACCATGCAAGATGTCACAAGTGGAGTTATGACGAGTTATACAGATCAAATGATGGGGGCATCTGATCACTGCTTGCACCCCCCCCCCACACAGGTTATCTAATGAAAAGCAGACAGAGTCTGAATATGCAGTAATTAACAGGTAACTGTCATTGGTGGATAACCATTTAGTCCTGTAAATGTGTCCCGCTATGCCTCCACTTTCAAAAAGGTGTGAAACGCAGGGGCATTAAAGCATTCAACTTGTGCAGCCGTTGAGACTCTACTTCCTAACTAAGACAACGGTAAGACAGTGTTTTACGTTTTTTTGTTTTATATTTCATGTTTTGCATAATTCGTGGATATATCCATGATTGGGCATCATATTTTCATCTGGCACAATTGCTAAAGTTTTGGTAGCTGGTAACCCACAGGAACACACTCCCGTATCATATTTATGTGTGGCATCTATTGAATACTTAAAGAACGTTCAGTAAATAGTGGCTATATTGTTCTTGGGGGAAATTTGATAGACATCAGAAATGAGAACTAAAACTGTATTAGAATCAAATCTAATCGACCATCCACCTCTTACTTGTCATGCGGTGTTCTACTCTATACTCAGCAGATGTCATCACAACTTCTGACCCTGTTCACACTGCAGAATCTGACATGCCACCTGGGGCTTTTGAGATTGCTTAGTCAGGGCCGGGCGTCAAAAGGTTTTGTGTTCACTGGTGATTGGTCTAGCAGAAAGTAATTCCTAATGACCTGTGAATTGCTGCTAGGATCAGAGGTTACTAGCGACCTATTGTGGAGACACGGGGCTCAGTGGGTGCTCTCGTCCACTAAAACCCGCCGCCTTTAGAAAGACAGCGTGGCTCAGGGCTCATCCCAACTGAACGCTGGCCTCCTTAACCGTGGGCGTAACACTACTCAGACAACACAGGGTGAGGAAACCACAATAATTAGACTTTATTGGATCCCCAAACAATTAACGGCACATAACATATCAACAGCAAAACACACAAATGTAACAGGCAACAGAGTCTCACCCTTCCGCTGGCTCACCAGGGATTTAGAATGTCCATGCCTCACAGGTTCCAAGCTGTCTGAGGTCTGCAAAGTCTGTAACAGGTGACTGAACTGTCCCAATCTGAGTGTCCTCCTTAGGTAGTCCTGGTTTGATGTTAAAATCCTGGCAGCCGGAGTCGAAATCCCTAGGCTGTGGATATGGTCTCCAACCGGGACCGGAGTTCCTAGATTGAAGCTATAAGATATCCTGATCCTCTAGTCAGCTCCAAAGAGCTTAGACTGGATCCATCAGCATCCATCAACCTTCATCAACCCTGGTGGCTTAAAGAAGTCCCTTTTATAGTCATAACCTTCCCTTAGGATAAACTGCGTCCTCATCAATTGGTTAGACAAGATTGCTTCTCCCATTGGATGAATTTCAAGCTGCATGGATAATGTTCATTTAAATGATGTGCATAGAAAGACTCAGTATATCTACATGGAGTCGGCAAGTCACCGACTAGACAATGGCTACTAAGGTAATTACATTATCAATACACAACTACAATACAATGGTTACTGGAAATGTCTGGCTTTCAGTGGCCAACACAATTACATCGAGTCAACAAGAGTCTTATAAAAACAATGAGGGACTTCTCCTCCGTCTATAGATAATCTATCATGCTGAAACTTTAACCCATGAGAGTCCATGTCGTCACACCTATAACTGCCACTTCCACCCTTTAAAAGATGGTGGAACCTGTTCCTCCATGTTGATTTATAGCTCTAGTGATACCAGTCATTGTGAGTTGTCTTCCAGCCATTGGTGAACTGCTTAGTGCTATTTGGTGTGCTGCGGAAATATCCTCATCGTTAATTTATTTCCTCCCTGTATTTTACTTCTCCCTGAGCACGTATTGTCTTTACCCCTATGTTCGCTTGCAATGAGATTGTGCTTTGGTTTTTCCCTGTCTGTTTGTTCTTCATCACTCCTGTCTTAGTCCTCCCTGGGGAAAGAGAGAGGGGGTATTAGACCAGGACTGATTAGGAGTTAGGCTAACGCTGGCGGTCTAGACCTCACCACCATCAGGCGTACCTCTGGGATAAGGGACAGTCAAGGACTCTCCTAGCCTGAGGGCCAGTTTAGGTGCACTCATTTCTAGTTATTGTGTCACACCCCGTGATATTACCTCAACTGAGGGAAGAGTCAGGGGTCTGGTTAAATCCTTTATAACATCTTATCTACAAAGTGCTGGTGTTAGACCCCAGGAAAAGTAACCAGTATTGCAGATCTTCCCATATTTCATACAGGAGCATCTTCTCCCAGAAGATCTCACTTATCAAATTCATAAGACCTATCTGTATTGAATTCCTTTTATTTTATTCAGGTTTTGTCTCTATGTACGAGAGAGACACCCCCTTTATTAACCTGTAGGTGAATGTAAATAAACAAACACAGAGAAAAATCCTTTATTTGAAATAAAATACAAACACACACCCTCCTTCACCTCTTTATTAACCCCCAACACCCTGCAGGTCCGGCATAATCCACACGAGGTCCCCCGTCGCTTTAGCTCTGCTACATCTGAATATCACAGAGAGAGGCCATAGAGAACGACCACTCACTGTGAGCTCCAGAGAATGAATGAGCTGCGCAATGAGCGGTGACGTCACTCAGGTCATTTGCGGTCACAGCTGGAGGTTCCCATGGTCCTTCACCTGAGGTCACTGAGTTCACAGACCTGCATCTCCTAGCAGAAAATCAGTTTTTTCTCCAAGAGATGCAGATTTGGTGCTGAAATTTTTACACCATATTCCTGCACTCAATCTACATCTCCTGGCAAAAAATGCGGGTTTTTTGCTGCATTTTTTTTTGCCGCAGTTTTTGCCATGTTTTTTTACCATTGCTTTTGCCGCGCTTTTTTGCCATGCTTTTTTGCCAGGAGGTGCACATTTGGTGCTGAAATCGTCTGTACTAGATTTCAGCACCAAATTTCCACCTCCTGGCAAAAGAAAAAAAAACAAACATTTTTGGGCCAAGGGATGCAAATTTGATGCTGAAATTTTTACACCTTATTCCTGCATCTAACTACACCTCCTGGCGAAAAAAAGCACGTTTTTTGCCGCATCTTTTTTGCCACGAATTTTGCAGCATTTTTTTGCTGCTGTTTTTGCCGCGATATTTGCCATTCTTTTTTGCCAGGAGGTGCACATTTGGTGCTGAAATCATCTGCACCATATTTCACCACTAAATTTCCACCCCCAGGCAAAAATATATATTTTTATTTTCATTTGTGGGCCAAGGGATGCAAATTTGAAGCTGAAATTTTTCCACCTTACTCCTGCATCTAATTTACACCTTCTGGCAAAACCCCCACCGCGGTTTTTGCCGCATTTTTTTGCCGCGGTTTTTGCCACTGTTTTTGCCACAATTTTTACCGCTGTTTTGTGCCAGGAGGTGCACATTTGGTGCTGAAATCGTCTGCACCAGATTTCAGCACCAAATTTGCAATTTCTTTTTTACTAGGAGGTGTAGATTGGGTGCCGGAATATGGTGTAAAATTGTAATAATCACCAAATTTACATCCCTTAGCCCAAAAATAAAAAAAAAACCCCTGTGCTTATCTTGGCTGTGTAGCAAAAGAAGAGGAACTACATGCGGCTTTTCTTTTGTTAAATAATTAAAAAAAAAACCCCGACGTGCGGTCCCCCCTAATTTTCATCCCCAGCCATGATAATGCTGGCTGGGGGCTGGTATTCCAGCCCGCAGCCGCCCGGTATTGCCGCACCTATTAGATGTGACAATTCCGGTGCAATACCGACTCTTTTCGATTGCCCTGGAGCCGTGGCAATTGGGGTAATAAGGGGTTAATAGCAGCGCAAAGCTGCTACTAAGCCCTAGGTTAGTAATGGCACAGGTGTTTATGAGATACCTGCATCACACTAACTTGTAAGTGAATGTAAATAAGTACAAACACAGAGAAAAATCCTTTATTTGGAATAAAGTACAAGCCACACACCCTCCTTCACCTCATAATTAACCCCCAACACCCTGCAGCTCCGGCGTAATCCACACGAGGTCCCACGCCGCTTCAGTTTTGCTACATAGCCAGCGGCCATAGAGCACGACCGCTGGTTGTGCAGAAAATGACAGTCGTGATGACTGCATGGCAGGCAGATACTGTCACAGGCTAGGGGTGCATCTGCCTGCAACCAATCACAGACGAGAGGACGGTCGGTGGGTGGGGAAAACATGGAAAGCTGTGTGTATAGGTGATCAGTAAGGAAGTGAATGCGCGACCCGGAAGCAGTGTGCTGCATGACACCGAGTCTTGGTAAGTATTCCCTAGTGCCGCATCCGGATCATGCACCTGGAATTTCGGATCTGGATCCGGCACCCGGAAATCTTTGAAACCGCGCGGATCCAGAGTTTTACAATCCGGATACGTTCATCCCTAATTATCAATCTTTCGCTCACCAGGAGATTGCCTATACCCTCGTAATAGGCTATGTGGTATTTTTGAGATTAGGAATGTTTGCATTAGGCACATAGTTATAGTTTTTTTTTATAGTTTTTAAAGTTGAAGGTAGACATAAATCTATCAAGTTGATCCTATACCCTAACATGTTGATCTAAAGCAAGGCAAAAATCTTAAGAGGCAGATGCTATTTGCCCCAAATTAGGGAGAATAAAAAATTCTTTCAAAGACAAAAACAAGGTATTGTGGAGGAGCTATCAAATAGGTCATAGACAAAAGGGGGAAAATAAAGTTTTGCAATTTTGTCATAGTGAAAACAGTCACAATCCCCTGTATGGACAATATTTATAGAATATACTCCCGGACAATTGAATACTTAGTGCAAACACACTAAAGGAGACTTATTCCAATATAAAAACTAATTTTTATTGAAGAATAAACATACGTTAATATGAATGTGCATTTTCCATATAATCAATAATGAGGTAGGTGGATTTTATCACACCCACCCACCTGGGAAACTAGCCACATTAACCCATCTTTGCTCCATGAGCTGAGTAGTAAATACTAAGTCTAGTGAGCTATGCAACAGAGAAACACCACAGGGTCAAATAGTCATAGTGTAGAAACAAAGTAAATCAGACTTACCCATAGTGTAAAAATAGAGGGTTTAAGCTGGCAGTCCCAGAGTGGGTGAGTGAGCAACCTTTTCTCCCGGACACGCGTTATCGCAAATGCTTCCTCAGCGGGGTGCAGGCACTTGCACAGTCTGATTTACTTTCTTTCTACACTATGCCTATTTGACCCTGTGGTGTTTCTCTGTTACATGCCTCACTAGACTTAGTATTTACTACTCAGCTCATGGAGCAAAGATGGGTTAATGTGGCTAGTTTCCCAGGTGGGTGGGTGTGATAAAATCCACCTACCTCATTATTGATTATATGGAAAATGCACATTCATATTAATGTATGTTTATTGTGGAGGAGCTGTCTTACCCTTGTAATAGCTGGATTCTGATATCCACTGGTGGGACCCGCTCATGATACTGAATGAAGCAATCCAAAAAAATTAAAATGAAGAAGCTTCTTCAATAAAACATTCTTGTTGACTCCACATGACACGTGGTTGAAAGTGCGGCTCATACGGGAATCAGACTAGTTCTCCGGATCAACGTCCCATCACAGAATCTAGTACTCCTAACCTGTCATGTTATATTTTTAAGTAATTCAGGTCCTCCTTGGCTTTTTTTAGTGAATCAACCATTATGTCCTTCTTAAGGGGTGCACGTGAGTGGAGTGCCTGCATGCATGTGCCATCTTATGCAAAGTGCCATCGTTACTAAGTGCCTGGCAGTTATTTCAATGGCAGTTAGACAGGGCAAGAGTCAGGTAAACTACTCTTTGACACCGTCTGTTTCAACCATGACCATTATTTCTATCTCAATCATTCTATGTGCCTTTACTGTCCACTTTCAACGCCCTGTCTCCCCTCCATCACCACTCATCCACATCAGCCCCTCTCTCCTCCCCTCTCCTATGTACAGCTCCCTGGCTCTTTTCACCTATCTGAATAATCTCAATCCATCATGCTCCAGGGTCTTACACAAAAAGCCATGCCACAAGTCCAAAAACCATCTGATCTTTCTCCTTCTACTCCTACTTCTCTCAGGTGATATCTCACCTAATCCCGGTCCACCCCATGCTAATTTTACCTCCTCCCCCACCTCCCATAGAAACCCTGCTAATCTTATTAACATTAGTTGTACACCCTCACTTCCCTCTTTTAATTGTGCTCTCTGGAATCCACGATCTGTATGTAACAAACTTCCTTACATCCACAACCTCTTTCTCAATAACTCTCTTAACCTACTAGCCCTCACTGAAACCTGGATTCAGGATTCTGACACTACTTCCCCTGCTGCAATTTCTCATGGTGGTTTACACTTTACCCATTCACAAAGACCTGGAAACAGACATGGTGGTGGAGTCGGTTTACTCCTGTCCCCACAATGCACTTTCCAGGTCATTCCCCCAGCTCCATCACTCTCATTCCCATCCTTTGAGGTCCACACCATCAGGCTCTTCCATCCCCTCTCCCTCAGAGTAGCTGTCATATACCTTCCACCAGGCTCACCCACCCAGCTCCTTGACCACTTTTCTGCCTGGCTGCCACATTTCATGTCCTCTGAATTGCCAACCCTCATCCTAGGAGACTTCAACACCCCCATGAACAGCCCCTCCTCCCCATCTACATCCCAGCTTCTATCTCTAACCACCTCCCTTGGCCTCTCACAGCTCTCATCCTCTGAGACACATAAAGATGGTAACACCCTTGACCTGGTCTTTTTCCGCTTCTGCTCAATCTCTCACTTTGACAACTCACAACTTCCCCTCTCTGACCACAACATCCTCTCCTTCAAGCTCACAAACCCTCATCTGCCCCAGCATACTCCCACCTATCACACATTCAGAAACCTACAGGCCATTGACTCTCAAACACTTATAGACTCTCTACACTCATCACTGTCCCCTATCTCCTCACTTTCCTGTCCTGATATGGCTGTAAAGCACTACAATGACACACTCAGGAGTACACTAGACCAAGTAGCGCCCCTCATCTTCAGAAAGACCAATCACAGAGTAAAACAGCCCTGGCTCACATCCCAAACTCTATTCCTCCAGCGATGCTCCAGGAGTGCCGAACGCCTATGGAGGAAAACCCACACACCAGAAAACTTCATCCACTACAAGTTCATGTTAGGGACCTTCAACTCTTCCCTTCACCTCGCCAAACAGACCTACTTCACCACCCTTATTTCCTCACTAGCCAACAATTCAAAAAGCTCTTTAACACCTTTCACTCAGTCCCAAAGTACAGACCCCCATCACAGTCCTTCATGCTGATGACCTTGCCTCGTATTTCACAGAGAAAATAGAAAACATCCGCCGAGAGATCAGCTCCCAGCCACCAAGCGTTGTGAATCCCATCTTTCCCCACATCCCATCCAGCTCACTTTCCACATTTGACCCAGTCACAGAGGAGGAAGTCTCCAGGTTCCTATCCTCCTCTTGTCCTACCATTTGCCCTACTGATCCCTTCCCCTCACCTCTACTCCAGTCCCTCTCTCCGGTTGTCACCACTCACCTAACTAAAATCTTCAATCTCTCTCTCTCTTCTGGTATCTTCCCTTCCTCCCTCAAACACTCAATCATTACTCCATTATTAAAAAAAACCTTCCCTTGATCCGTCCTGCACAAGCAACTACAGACCAGTCTCCAATCTCCCCTTCATCTCCAAACTCTTGGAACGCCTGGTCTACTCTCGCCTCACCCGCTACCTTTCCACTCACTCTCTTCTAGATCCTTTACAGTCTGGCTTCTGCCCTTTACACTCAACAGAAACTGCCCTTGTCAAAGTGACCAATGACCTTTTGACAGCAAAACTTAACAGTGACCACTCTCTGCTTATCCTTCTTGACCTCTTTGCCGCCTTCTACACTGTTGACCACCATCTCCATCTCTCTATGCTCCATTCTCTTGGCCTAAAGGACACTGTTCTTTCCTGGTTCTCTTCTTATCTTTCTGGCCATTCATTCAGTGTATCATTTGCTGGCTCCACATCTTCTCCTCTACCTCTCACTGCTGGGGTCCCTCAAGGTTCAGTCCTTGGCCCTCTTCTTTTCTCCCTCTACACTGCCCCAATTGGAATGACCATCAGCAGGTTTGGCTTTCAGTACCATCTTTATGCTGATGACACACAGCTATACACCTCATCCCCTGAGCTCACCCCTGCTGTACTACAGAACACAAACGACTGCCTGACTGCAGTTTGCAATGTCATGTCTGCTCTTTATCTGAAACTTAACCTTTCAAAAACTGAACTTCTTCTTTTTCCTCCATCCTCCAACCTTCCTAAACCTGACATCTCCCTCTCTGTGTGTGGCACCATAATAACTCCTAGGCCGCAGGCCCGCTGTCTGGGTGTTTTACTTGACACTGATCTCTCCTTCACCTCCCACATACAATCTCTTGCCCGCTCCTGCCGCTTGCACCTCAAGAACATCTCTAGAATCCGCCCCTTTCTCACAATGGAAACGACGAAAACCCTCACTGTCGCCCTGATCCACTCTCGCCTTGACTACTGTAACTCTCTATTAATTGGTCTCCCCCTAACTAGACTCTCTCCTCTACAGTCCATCGTTAATGCAGCAACCAGGGTCACCTATCTGGCTAACCGCTACTCAGATGCCTATGCTCTGTGCCAGTCATTGCACTGGCTGCCCATATATCATAGGATCCAATTCAAATTGCTTGTTCTCACCCACAAAGGTCTCCACAGTGCGGCACCCCCCTACATCTCCCCCCTCCTCTCTGTCTATCACCCCACCCATTCTCTACGCTCTGCAAACGACTTTCGACTAACAACCACACTAATTCGAACCTCCCATTGCAGGATCAAAGACTTCTTCGGAGCTGCACCAACCCTCTGGAACGCTCTACCCCAAGAAGTTAGGACAAATCACAACTTACTCAGCTTCAGAAGCACCCTAAAGATGCATCTTTGTAGGGCGGCCTATCACACTCCCTAATCAGATTCAATTCACATAGTCCCTCTACAACTTCTCACAACATAACTCCACATCAAACTCCATGGCACCCAAATGAATCTCAAGGCTCTGGCCCACTGGTCCAGGAAACCATTATCTAACCCCCATTTCCGTGAGATGGCTGGATTGTCATTGTAAATAAGCACTTGTACCTTGCCCACCCCACCCCATCTCATTGTAGATTGGAAGCTCTCACAAGCAGGGTTGTCTTTTTTTTTTTTCCCTCTAAATATTGTATTTTCTATAACTGTTACTTGTTTGTATATAATCCTCCTGAATTGTAAAGCGCTGCGGAATATGTTGGTGCTATAGAGATAAAGATTATTATTATTTATTACAACCTGATGTGACAGATAGTTGCATAATCTCACTGCTCTTACAGTAAAGAATCACCTCCGTAGTTGAGATCTGACCTGTAACCATGTTTAATATCTCTGTTTCATGAATTATTCTAGAAGGTTATATCTGATACACTTGTCTCAGTCATGATATATAACAAAATTTAAATCAAACATTGACAGAAGCTTAGTGAGTAATGAGCAACAATCATATATTGCAACCAAAACCTTAGAATGGAACTGGTTTTTCATCTTCTGTGCTTCACGGGGCTTAAATATAGCGTTACCCCATGGACAGATGTGATTCAATTTTTGGAAGGAGACAGTAATGTTTTTCTAATGTTTTGCAATCCCTTTTAATAACCCAGGAAGTTTTACAATTTGCACTTTCTTCTCTTTTTCACCTTGTACCAAGGACTATAACTTTTTTGTAGACATATGAGGCCTTGTTTTGAATTACACAATTCATTTTATAATTTACTTGATAATGGGAAAAAAATCCAAGTGAGGGGAAATTGTAAAAACCCCCCACATCTCTCCATAGTAGAGGACACTGTTTGCAGGTTAGCAAAATTGTTCTTTTTTATGTGTATGTAAAGAGTGACAAAATATGGGATGTTAGCACAGGATGGAGACCAGCATGGTGACATTTGTACAAAATGGGGACCAGGATGGAGAACATTATTTCAAGATGGTGACTAGGATGGCAACATTACTACCAAATGGGAACCATGACTGGGGACATTGTTACAAGTTGGGGACAAGGATAAAGAAATTACTACAAAATGGGAACTAGGGCGAGGGACATTGCTACATGTTGGGGACCAGTATGGGGGCATTGCTACAAGATGTTGGCCAGAATTGCTATATGGTGTTTATTGTAAGACAATATTACTATATGGGGCCAATTAGTGGACCAAAAAGGAAAAAAAAATGTGAATATGTAAAAAAAAAATAAAAAAATATGAAAACATAATTAAAAATATTTTGCCACTAAAAATGCTTTATGTTCAAACTAAAATAAACAAAAGTACACATTTTTTTTATCTCCATATCTGTAATAACCAAAACTATACACTGTACCATAACCCATATGACTTATGCCATTAAAAAATTAAAAACAAGCCAAAAAATTAAAAAAATTATGGAAAAAAGTTGTATAGAAAAAAAAATATGGCATTATTGAAAATGTCATCTCGTCCTAAAAAGAATGTAGCCCATCAAAATCATTTTTTTTATGTGTGGCCCACATACCCATACAGGTTTTAGACTCCTGCTTTATGGGACAGAAACAAAAAACTGCATCTCTAAACAAAACATAGCAAGTATGAAGAGGTACCAACTGCTATAACTACACGAAGCACAAACAAAAGGATACAGCAGCACTCTGTAAGTGCCAAGACATACACAAAACTATAGTATATAAAATTAAAACTGCAATAATGCTATATAGAATATACTTAGAAAAATGAAGGTTCTTTGAGCTGAAATTGTTGAATACTTGTGTGCCCCTCAACCACGGCAAGGTGATCTTTCTTTGATGGGACTTAGTGTTATGCCTCTTTTTGACTAAATGTCTACAAATGCAGTTTAAATTTCACATATTCTATGTTTGCATATGTCTTGGCGCTTACAGAGTGCTGCTTTTGTTGTGTTTTACGTAGTTGTAGCAGTTGGTACCTGTTCACACTTGCTATGTTTTATTTGGAGATGCAGTTTTTGTTTTTTGCAATATATATTGGAAGTATAGACAGCTTCTTATTCTGACTGTACTCTTCACCCATCAGCCACAGGGTGGTTTAAATTAGTGCCATATCCTATCTGCCCATATATTTGTAGACTTTAAGTTCAGGAAAGGCATGACACTAGGATAGGGTCCCATCAAAGAAAGGTCACCTTGCCGCGGTAGATGGGCACACAAGAATTAGCCAATCTTTGAGCAAAGAACCTTCATTTTTCTTAGTATATTCTATATAGCGTTAATGCAGTTTAAATTTCATATTGTCACAGGTGACTAAGGGACACAGAGGGACCTATGCTGGCCCTAAGACTGGGACCCCTGTGCTCACCCTCACCCCTAAGGAGCCATTAATGGTAGGGCAGTCCGGGCCCCCAACCTAGCCCTGTCTCCTGATGAGCACTGACCCAATACCCTCGCACCCCCAACCCCAATGTGGACAGGACACATAGTAATAAATCTCTCACAAGACAAAGACAAGAGATTAAAACTGAAACTCACACACACCGTAAATATCCACAGAGGTGAAACAAAAAGACACCAGGGGGGATAAACTAAAGGGGAGGGAGAAAGTCACACCAAGGAACTTTCATACAGTGCAGAAAACAAATAACTAGTCACCAAATGGAAGTTCGCAACGGACACCAGGCTATCGCAACAGCTAAGCAGAAACTATCTTCGGGGGTCTCCTACTACACTCTCTAGACTTAAATAGGAGGAAACCACCTGGGAAAGGTAATCAGCAACCTGGCTCTCAAAAAAGTAGCACACTGCTCCAAAAAGGGTTAACTCCTGCACAGTTGGGAGCAGTGAAACAACTCAGTCAACGCCCAGCCGAGCTGAGCACTTACAAGAGACCAGGTTGCATGTCGGACTCTACAATGTAAACAGAGTCCGTCGCCGTAGTAGTAATTCGAGTATGTGGATCCGGACAGCACATGACACATATATTCTATGCTTGTATATGTCTTGGCGCTTACAGAGTGCTACTGTATCCTTTTGTTTGTTTTTCCTGCTTTATTGGGACCTGTGATTGTTTGATTGATTATACTATATATTGTAGCTTTTGACAGCAGCATGTAAAGAGTTAATTGATCTCGGCCAACACTGACAGGGCTCACTTTCCTCTGTTACATCTTTGTTAGCATGGTGAATTGAACACTTTTGGGCAGTGGTATCTCCAGGATCATGGTCACAGGGTGAATAATCACTGTCTTTTCATGTCTTAACGGAAAGGAGCGGTTACAGGATGTGGTTAAAGACGGATCTTTTTAAATTCTCAAAATGACATCTGGTTTAATAAAAAGATTTGTATAATGAAAACATTGTTCACTCGAATTGTTAACTTAAGAAATTTCTTAAAAGACAATTGTTCATAGAATAAAAGATCTGTCACACATACAAAGGGCAGATTACTTATGCATTGTGAAAAATACACTGGCATTTAATTAACTATTTTGCAATGCTTTTTATATTTGTCAGAACTAAAGTAATCTCTTTGATACTGAACCCTGTCAAAATTCTCAAATATATTACATTGTTAAAATCACAATTTTCTTGAGCTGCATTTTTGGAACTGTTCTTTATAATAAGCACTAAGATCTTTTTCCCTCATTAAACCAGAAAGCATCTAGTGTGGTTCTCGCTGGGGCATCATTGGATTAATTTATTATTGAGTCACTCAGCAAAATGTGAAGATGATTTTAGGAGAAAGATGGATTCCTGCCTCTAACCATCTACTTTCAGCGGGGATTACTTAAAATATCACTAGTTCATAAATCATTTGTGAACATGTCCTAAAAGAAAATGTCAACACTCCAATTTATGTCTTTTCTTCCAAAAGAAAAAATAAATAAATATGAAAAAGCCATTTTTGTGCTATTAGTGTTCACTGAGTTCATCATATTCAATAAGACATGATTCACTGTTTAGATCCTTTCAATAGATTTAATTAAACACCAAAACATATTTTAATTTATCATGCCCATCATTTTAACATTTGCATTAAAAAACATTTCCAGCTGCAAGAAAACAATCCCAGCATTTTTAAGAATTTGGACTCTTCTGCTAAAATCATTTACAAATTAATGAAACCTATAAACAGTGATTCCCTATGTAGAGATCATATTCCTACACACTAATATATTTCTGTTCAGTGGTTTATCAAGTTACAATGGCGTCAGGTTACAATTAGATATGAGTGGATCTTAATTTCCAAATGATATCAACCTTTCTGGCTAAGGAAAATCGGATGGTGACAGAGTTAAAGAGGTGGTTCACCCATTTTAAATACTGGCCATATCGATAGTATGTTGAGAAACAAGATTTCTCTCAAATACCTTGTGTTGCCAATAGTGCCTTATAGTAGTAGTAGTAGTAGTATAATAGTGGTGCTATTGCGGTCCACTCATTCCCATCGCGTGACCACCGGGCTCTGTGGCCTCTGATGTCCGGTGATGTCACGTCAACTTCCTGTTGACCTCACATCACCGCGGCTGGCTCCTGTCTTCCTGAGGCACTGGGCTGTCAGTCGCCTTTCCCCGCTTGTCACAGCCCAGTATGGCTCCTGCTTTTAGCCCTCTGCAATGAAGGAGGAGGGAGCAGGGAGATGCTGGGCTGTGACGCTGGCTAGTGACGAGCAGGGAAATGCTGCCCACAGCCCAGTCAGTCAGGAAGACTGTGGTCCACCAACTACAGACGGAAGGAAATAAAGCTCACCAGGTCACTACTCAGGCACTGGAACAAAGGGAATACCGGATTGGTAAACACCAGCACCAGCCGAGTTGCTGCATCTCCAAACCAGTGAGTAAAGCACAAGTTAAACCGCAGCCCATGTGTTGTCTGAATTCTTCCTGCACCTCTGTATCAGTATACTACTACCATCATCCTTCCCTGGGGCCTAGCTCTACTGGAGGGCCATAACACCTAAGCTGCCTAAAACCACCAGCCCCAGCAGTGAGAGACTTTGCGGCGGTGGCTTTTCTCATATAGCCGCATACCTCAAGTGGCATCATGGAAAACAATTTATTTATATTTTTCCCTTGTACAAAATCCCCTTTTTAAGCGACCCCAGAATCATGGAATGGGGCAACGGCCACCTGTGATATGTCCCAGTGAATACAAGGCCCAGGACCGAGTACCCCAAAGCCCTGGGGTGAGTCGTCATACGGTCTGAATCTGCTCAGCCAGAGTCTAAGTGCATGGAGCGGGCCATTTGGCATGTGCGCGACATGGCACCTTCTGATTGGCCGTTGGACGGCAGCTGCCCTGAGGACGCGGCATCCCTGAATTGGCTGGGGGATGACACCCACGCTGACTGGGCGTGACCTTAGTCTGGACGGTGCTTAGGTTATATATGGACGCCGGCAAAGCTGGACGGTGCTCAGTCTTTTGCAGACTTATGGCTTTAGGTGGTCAGGAAGGTTGCTTGAATTGCGTCTTTAGTACCAGTGTGTGTTGGTTAAGCGTGCTGTGCACCGCATATAGGCAGGTTGTTTGAATTGTGTCTTTAATATTGGTGTGTGTGTTGGTTAAGCATGCTGTGCCCCACATATTGGCAGGTCGCTTGGATTGCGTCTTTAATATCAGTGTGTGCGTTGGTTAAGCATGCTGTGCACTGCATATAGGCAGGTCACTTGAATTGTGTCTTTAGTATCGATGGGTGCGCTGGTTAAATGTGCTGTGCACCACATATAGGCAGATCCCTTTAATTTTGCATTACTTTTCTGCTACTGCTTTTGAAGTCTGTGTGCAATTAACACAGAAGCTAGTGCGCTCATTAATACCCAGCTTTACTTTACTTGCTGTTGTCCGTCCAGCTCTCTGGGCTCTTAACAGCAATATTTCATCCATAGCATGGTGGACCCCGGGTTGCACTTAGGATTGTTCACTCCTTCCTTTCTAAGGGGTACTTTGCACACTATGACATCGCAGGTGCGATGTCGGTGGGGCCAAATTAAAAGTGACGCACATCCAGCATCGCAGGTGACATCGTAGTGTGTAAAGCCTAGATGATACAATTAACGAGCGCAAAAGCGTCGTAATCGTATCATCGGTGTAGCGTCGGCGTAATCCATAATTGCGCTGACGCGATGGTCCGATGTTGTTCCTCGCTCCTGCGGCAGCACACATCGCTGTGTGTGAAGCCGCAGGAGCGAGGAACATCTCCTACCGGTGTCACCTCGGCTTCCGTAGGATATGCGGAAGGCAGAAGGTGGGCGGGATGTTTACATCCCGCTCATCTCCGCCACCTCCGCTCCTATTGGCCGCCTGACTTGTGACGTCGCAGTGACAGGTGAATCCATGTGAAGCTGCCATAGCGATAATGTTCGCTACGGCAACTATCACAAGGATATCGCAGCTGCGACGGGGGCGAGGACTATTGCGCTCGGCATCGCAGCATCGGCTTGCGATGTCGCAGCGTGCAAAGTACCCCTAAGTCGTCAACCCCGTAACAGGATGAATGGACAAATGTCATCTACTAGGATGATGAAGGTGAAATGAGGATGGACATTTCAGCAAGACAATGATCCCAAACACACTGCCAAGGAGACTCTCAATTGGCTTCAGAGAATGAAAACAAAGCTGCAAGAATGGCCCTTCCAATCAACTGACCTGAATCCAATAGAAAATTTAAGGAAGTAGCTATAGCTCAAAGTTCAAAGAAGCCCACAGAACCTTCAGGATTTTGAGTGTTTGTGTGGATGAATGGTCAAATTCACACCTGAGCAATGTATGTCACTAGTTTCTCCATGTATGAGGCATCTTGAAGCTATCATCACCAACAAATGCTTTTGTTATTAAATAAATTTCAGTAACCATGTTCAATACTTTTTCCCTGTGTCATTTCTCATTAGTACGCATCACTAAACTTATCGGCCATCTACACTATGGTTTTATTTCTTTGCCTGTGTGGATAGGATGGACCATCATCTGGTAAGAAATACATGTCAATAGCACCTTTAGAATTATATTTACTTAGGTTTTTTTTTTTTGTTACAAAATTGGTGATCCGTTTAATACTTATTTCATCCGCTCAATACTTATTTCCAACCTAGTTGTCTGATGTAAGAATGTGCACCACCAAGCTCATTGTTTCCTTGCCAGATTGGAAAAACTGCTTGTGTCTTGCATTCCTTTCACATGCCTTACTTTGAAGGCACTCTACTACCAAGGGCCACTACATGTTTTTATATTTAAAGCAACATACCAACCTACTGTAAACCTCTTAATATAAAGGGGTTCTCCACCACAAAATTTATATTGAACCAACAGTTTTGTACTCCTCTATTGCTCTCTAATACTGTCACGTAAGTGTCAAGGTAACTGGAGCAGGGACCTCTAAACTGCCCCGCAGACTAGGGATCCTGCGCTGTCCGTTATCCCAAAGGTAGTCTTGACAGTAGACAGGTCTGGATCACCAGCATCACCCTAACTTCTGTCTGAACCCTGATCTAACACCCCCTCGCCCCCACCCTAGGGAAGGGACGGGGCCAGAGAAGCAAACCCCCCAAATTCCACAGACAGGAAAAAAAAACAAGACACATGCACACTGCAATCAGACACAAGAGAGAGAGACAATACGTGCCTAGAAAGCAATAAAACACAGGGAGGAAATAAACTATCAACAGGGATCTTTCTACACCATGCAGGAAAGCACACGACAGATCACCAGGCTCTGGATCACTACAATAGGGACCGGTATCGCTGAAGCAATGCTGAGCTATATTTGGCGAGTAGTGACTGGATCCAGTACCTTATCAAGAGTCAAGTCAACTGTGAGTTGTAAGAAATTAACTTCTGCTGGAGTGGAGAACAGTGAAACTAAAACAGCTGACGCCAGAGTCAGGCTAAGCAAATATAAGACCTCAGGTTGTTTGTCAGACTCTGTGGTGTGAATAGAGTCAGATGCTTCAATGAGACCCAGCAAATGCAAAACTGAACACTGCATTACAAATACATGCACCTCATACCAACATATGAATTCCAATTGGTTGATCAGCAAGCTGTTTCTTATATCATCGTGGTTGGCAAAAACCACTTTGAACAGAATCATGACTAAGTAGGCTTTTATTTGAGCTTTCTTTATTGGCATGATCTAATAAAGATCCCAGGGCTATCTTCTATTGGAACTGGGAAATTTAACATTTGTAATGTAAGAATTTTTTTGTTGGAAATTCCATGTAGTTTTCATTACATTGCTTGCTAGTTGATATATTTTATGATTTTGACAAATTACAATAATACATCCAGCTCTGTGAGACGGGGGTCCAAAATACATTAGGCATGGAGATGAATGTTTCAAGGGACCTTACTAATTTATTGCATTATTTGTTTTGCTCTCTGGTGAAGCTGTTATTATTGATTGAATGAAGATAGCTCCAGAAAGGTAATTTAAATTTACAAATTGATCTTACAACTCTGCATAATAGCTCAATACTGGGAACTTCTATTTCCTACAAGTTATGGCCACTTGTGGAAATTGCTTTGAGATGCTCTAATATTAAGCAAAGGCTTCTTTTTCTAGATGAAATTGTCTTTTTATTTGATTTCTTTAAGTTTTAACCAAATACAGTGGTACCTTGCTTAACGAGAGGAATCCGTTCTGGGACTGTGCTTGTTAATCAAGGTACTCGTTCAGCAGAGCAAGATTTCCCATAGGAAATCATTGCAATGCTGACGATCCGTTCCACAACTTCTAAAATGTCCCATCCTGGTCCCCTATTCTATCATTCCACACATGCACAAACACACAGAAACACACATGCACGCACGCACACGCACATATTATATGCTCACCTTACCTTCCGTTCCATCGCCGGTCTGCTGGGACTTGCTGTTCTCTGGCACGGGGCCGGGCTGTGTAACGCGTTACCATAACGACTAGGCAGGAAGTTCCCAACCAGAGCGCTGACGTCAAAGGCAGAGCCGCTTGCCTCTGATTGGCCAGCGCTCTGCCTTTTATTAGCGATGACAGGAAGTTCCTCCCTTGTCGCTATGGATGCAGATATACAGCGTGGACTGGAGCGGAGCGGCGCACTACAGCACCCAGGAGGCCGGTGATGAAACGAAAGGTAAACATATTATGTTATATTATATGCTCACCTTACCTTCCGTTCCATCGCAGGCCTCCTAGGTCTTGTAGTTCGCCGCGAGGACGTCGCGATGTACCCGGGAACTACAAGAACCATGAGACTAGCGGTGGAACGGAAGGTAAAGTGAGCATAATACTGTATGTGTGTGCGTGCATGTGTGTTTGTGTGTGTTTGTGCGTACATGTGTGTGTTTGTGTGGACTGCAAGTGCGTGTCATAGTGTGGTGGATGGACGAAACCGGAAGTGTGAGCGGTGAGAATTTCGCTCGCACAGCAAAGCTTTCTCGTAAAGCGGGTTACAAATTTACAGAAAGCTTTGCTTGTTAAGCGAAATTCTCGTTAAGAGGGTTACTCGTTATGCGAGGTACCACTGTACCTATTTGATTTTTTTAATTAGTGCTAAATTTAAAGTATTTCAGCAAAATGGTAGTATGTGATCATGTTACTCTCCAAGGGGGACCAAAAAAGAACAAAAGAGAGAGAGCTGGGTATGCCTGTGCACAACTCTCACTATTTAAACCTATGGTACAGTATGTTATAATAATCATGTGCACTGCTCCATAAAATGTACAGTATATCATAAAAGTGAGTGCACCCCTCAATTTTTGTAAATATTTTATCTTTTCATGGGATACCACTGAAGATATGATACTTTGATACAATGTTAAATAGTCAGTGTATAACAGTGTAAGTTTGGTGTGCCCTCTAAATACTGTAACTCAACACACAGCCATTAATGTCTAAACCACCAGCAAGAAAAGTGAGTAAGCCCCAATTTGCGCCCAACGTGTCAATATTTTGAATGGCCACGATTATTTTCAAGCACTGCCTTAACTCTCTTGGACATGGCGTTCACTACAGCTTCAGATGTTGCCTCTAGAATCCTCTTCCATCCTCCATGACGACATCATGCAGCTTGGGGATTTTAGATAGATTGTCCTTTTTTACTATCCATTTGAGAATGCCCCACAGATGCTCAATAGGGTTTAGGTTTGTAGACATGTTTGACCAGTTCAGCACCTTTTTAGTTTCTTTAGCAAGGCAGTGATCGTCTTGGAGGAGCATTTGGGGTCGTTATCATATTGGAATACTTCCCTGCGGCCCAATTATGAAGGGAGGGGATCATGCACTGCTTCATTATGTCACACTACATGTTAGCATTCATGGTTCGTACAATGGACTGTAACTCCCCATAAGTGGCTGCACTCATGAAGCCCCAAACCATGACACTCCACCACCATGCTTGACTGTAGGCAAGACACACATGTCTTTTTACTCCCCACCAGGTTGCTGCCACATACGCTTGACACCATCTGAATCAAACAAGTTTATCTTGGTCTCATGAGACCACAGGACATAGTTCCAGTAATGCATGTCCTTAGTCTGCTTGTCTTCAGCAAACTATTTGCAGGCTGTCTTGTGCATTATATTTAGAAAAGGCTTCTTTCTTGTACAACAGCCATGCAGACTAATTTGATACAGTGAGTGGCATCTGGTCTGTGAACTGACAGACTGCCCCCCAGCCCTTTAACCACTGTAACAATGCTGGAAGCACTCATTTCAATTTTGAAAAGACAACCTCTGGATATGATACTGAGCATGTGCACTCTATTTCTTTGGTCGACCATGGCAAGGTCTGTTCTGAATGGAACCTGTCTTGCTAAACCACTGTATGGTCTTGGCAACTGTGCTGCAGCTCAGTTTCAGGGTGTTGTAAATTTTCTTATAGCCTTGGCCATCTTTGTGCAGAACAAAACTTTTTTTTTCAGACCTTCAGAGAATTCTTTGCCGTGAATTGACATGTTGAACTTTCAGTGACCAGTATGAGTGAGTTTGTGAGTGATAATACCAAATTTACCACACCTGCTCCCCATTCACACCTGAGTGTCATGATTCCTCTGTGCAGAGCATCTTGCACACAGTGATGCTCTGTTGCGCCTTCCTGAATTATGGAGCCGGCAGTGACATTATTACTTTGTGCAAAGCATCTTGCATTTGGAGATGCTCTGCTCTGTTTCTTTGAGCCCTAGCTGACAGGATGTTTGACAGCACTGGATTCCATGCAGAATCTGGGAGATGCTTTTACTCAGGTGTTCCACCTTCCTGATAATTGCTATGTTTCATTATGCTCTCCCAGAACCTTGCCAGTCGTACTATCTGGTTCTGCAGTTGTGCTCTTGGCTTGTGTTTGTGCTTGTGTTCTGATCTAAGTTTCTTGACCCCCGGACCATTTTTATACTCCTCTCTGCCCACTCCCTGTTCTTGTCGTTACCTCCTGGCTTCTGACCTCGGACCGTTACCTGACCACGTCTCTATCTGCTCTCTGAATCTAATAAATACTCTTCTGGAATTCTGACCCTCGGCCTGTGACTTAACTGCGTTTCTGCTTACTCCACACCAAGTTTACACTATTATTCAAGCTGTACACTGACTACTTTACATTGTATCAGAGTCATATCTACAGTGTCGTCCCATGAAAACATGTAATAAAATATTTAGAAAAGGGATGTACGCACTTTTGTGATATATTGTATAAGCTGTTGTAATACTGCAACATAGTTATTGTCACAATAGAACAGTTGTTTCTGCCAAATTAGATTTATATATCAGAAGCCTGTAGAAACAAATCTGCCATCTTATATTTCACCGATTAATTAGTCTTGTATAGCCTAAACTTTTCCTGAAATGTGAAATACATGTATGTCACATATCGGGTGTAGGTCTATGGGAGTTGTTCTATGCACTGCTGGTGCCAGCTGTGTTGAATAGCCAACACCTGCGTTTTGTGATAAACCCCTTAGATACCCCTGACAGTGGCAATTAAGTGGTTAGATTGAGGGAGAGGAGTGGGTCAATTTACATGCATAATGGCACTAACCATGTCTGATACAATGGCAGGTTGCCCATGTTGTTATCATGAGAGCCAGGATACCATATTTGTCTTTGCTGTTGGGTTTCATAGGAGATCATTCATTTGAAAAAATTCTGAAATGCTTATTGCAGGTTGGAATCCTATGTGTGACTAAAATAAATATGTGAAATAGAGAATGTGTAAAAATATGCATAAAAAATAATTGTAAAAATTTTAATATGCCTCTTTTCCCATTTTGAAAATGTAAAAAAAGAAAAATAATTTCTGATATTGCTGATTGCTGATCGAAGAAAGAAAAAAGAAAATAATAAAAATGTTAGAACTGCGTTTTTGGTCACCATTTTGCATCCTACCCAAATATTGAAATAGTGATTTAAATAACAATCAAATAGTCAATCAAATATATATATATATATATTGTGAGGTAGCACGGTCGGCTGCGCAGCAGAAGACACGGGATCCAGGCATTAAGGTTCACAGCACACGGTTTTAATGTCCAAACAAAAGTCCATAACACAATACATGTGCCTCTCCAGCAGAAAACTCAGGGAGTTCTGTTCACTCCCTCACACCCGGCACACCTGCCCTTGTTCCTGATTTTATTTAACCCTTCCTTCCACCTGTAGGGAAACAGCATTAACCCTATAGTGGATTTACTTTCTATCATGGAGTGAGCACAACCGGGGCGAGACATACCGGCCGTCATAGATAACCCCGGTCACAGTCTCACATACCCCCCCCCTAAGTTCAAGCATGCGGGGTTGAACTCCAGCCATCAAACACGGGCCGCGGGACAAGGCATCGGCGTTGCCCTGCAACCTACCGGCCCGGTGTTCAACCGTAAACCGGAAGTTCTGCAGAGAAAGGAACCACCGGGTAACCCGGGCATTCCGTTCCTTGGCGGACCTCATCCAGACCAGGGGAGAGTGATCCGTCACCAAGCGAAACTGCCGTCCCAGCAGGTAATAGCGTAGGGACTCCAAGGCCCACTTGATTGCCAGGCACTCCTTCTCCACTACGCTATAATTCCGCTCGGGAGGGGTGAGCTTCCTACTCAAGAAGGTGACGGGGTGTTCCTCCCCCTGGACCACCTGAGACAACACTGCCCCCAGGCCGACCTCCGAGGCGTCAGTCTGTACAATGAACTCCTTCCGGAAATCAGGGTTGACCAGAACGGGCTGTCCGCACAGGACCTCCTTCAGGGCCCGGAAGGAGTCCTCGGCCTGCGGAGTCCAGCGCACCATGACGGACTTCTTGCCTTTGAGAAGGTCCGTCAAGGTGGCTGATAGCCCCGCAAAATCCTTTACAAACCTCCTGTAGTACCCCACGATACCCAGGAAGGCCCTAACCTGCTTCGTGGTCAGGGGTCTAGGCCACTTCTGGATCGCCTCAACCTTGTTAATTTGGGGCTTAATCACTCCTTGGCCTATCACGTAGCCCAAGTAGCGGGCTTCCGTGAGTCCCAATGCACATTTCTTGGGATTGGCTGTCAATCCGGCTGTTCGAAGCGCGTCCACCACCGCTTGTACCTGTTCCAAGTGGGTCTGCCAATCGGAGCTGTAAATAATGATGTCATCCAGGTACGCTGATGCATACGCCTGGTGGGGTTCCAGCACTAAGTCCATCAACCTCTGAAACGTGGCCGGAGCGCCATGTAACCCAAAAGGCAAGACAACATAGTGGAAGAGACCCTCCGGCGTAACAAAAGCGGTTTTCTCCTTGGCGGACTCCGTTAGTGGCACCTGCCAGTACCCCTTGGTCAGGTCGAGCGTGGTAAAATATCGCGCCTGTCCCAGCCTATCAATCAGCTCATCCACCCGGGGCATGGGGTAGAGATCGAACTTGGATATTTCGTTCAATCTCCTAAAGTCATTGCAGAACCTTAAGGAGCCATCGGGTTTTGGTATTAGGACAATCGGACTAGCCCATTCACTCCGGGATTTTTCGATGACCCCCAGGCGTAACATTGTCTTTACTTCCTCCGATATGGCTTGTCGTCGAGCCTCCGGTACCCGGTATGACTTCAGGCGTACCTTCAGGTGGGGCTCGGTGACAATATCGTGTCGTATCAGACTGGTCCTACCGGGCAGCTCGGAGAAGACATCGGGGTTCTGCTGAACCAACCGTCTGGCCTCTCGCCTCTGTTGCTTGGTGAGGGCTTCTCCAATCCTTACTTCCGGTTCGTCCTCTCCGGAGGTCGCTGGAGCCGGATGTGAACGACCCGAAGAGGAGGGAGGTGGGGAAAAAACAGCCATCAGGCTTTCCCGTTCCTGCCAAGGTTTTAATAGGTTGACATGGTATATTTGTTCAGGTTTCCGCCTACCGGGCTGCAATACTTTATAGTTAACCACCCCGACTCTTTCCTTTATCTCGTAGGGGCCTTGCCACTGAGCCAGGAATTTACTCTCCGCCGTGGGGATTAATACCAACACCCGATCCCCGGGTTTAAAGGTCCGCACGGTGGCTTGTCTATTGTAGCGGCCGCTTTGCGCGGCCTGAGCCTCCTGTAAATGCTCCTTCACAATTGGCATGACCGCGCTTATGCGGTTCTGCATACCTAAAATGTGTTCGATCACACTTTTATGGGGGGTGGGCTCTTGTTCCCATGTTTCTTTTGCCAGGTCCAACAATCCCCGGGGATGTCGCCCGTATAACAATTCAAAAGGCGAAAACCCCGTGGATGCCTGTGGCACCTCTCGTATGGCAAACATCAAATAGGGAAGCATCATATCCCAGTCTTTCCCGTCTTTTGAGATCACCCTTCTTAGCATGGTTTTCAGGGTTTTATTGAAACGCTCGACTAAACCGTCCGTTTGAGGATGATACACAGACGTACGCAACTGCTTGATCTGGAGTAGCCGGCATAGCTCTTTGGTCACTTTAGACATGAATGGGGTCCCCTGATCCGTAAGGATCTCCTTGGGCAACCCCACCCGGCAGAACACAGCAAACAACTCCCGAGCTATAAGCTTTGCTGCAGTATGTCTGAGAGGTATCGCCTCGGGATACCGGGTGGCATAGTCAACGATCACTAGGATGTGTTGGTGCCCTCGAGCGGACTTTACGAGGGGCCCCACCAGATCCATCCCTATCCATTCAAAAGGGACTTCTATAATGGGTAACGGTACCAACGGACTGCGAAAATGGGTCAGGGGTGCGGTAAGCTGACACTCCGGGCAGGTTTCACAGAACCGTTTTACCTCCCCAAAGACCCCGGGCCAATAGAACCTTTGCAATATTCGCTCCTGCGTTTTCTTGACCCCTAGGTGGCCACTCATCAGGTGTTTATGAGCCAAGTCGAGGACCCGCCGGCGATGCGGCTGGGGCACCACCAACTGTTCTGCCCCCACGCCCCGTATTTCATCTACCCGGTAGAGTAAATCCTGCTTAAGAGCGAAATGGGGGTACCTTACCTGGGCACCGGGCAGCTGTGCCACCCCGTCAACTACTGTCACCCGACTCCGGGCATGTATCAACGTAGGGTCCTGGAGTTGGGCTGTCCCAAACGTATCCGGGGACGCCTCCAACTCCGGGATGGGCTCGACCGTCTCAGCCTCTCCTGCCAATACCTCTAGGGGCGACCTACCGGGTTCACACTCTGTCCCTATCATGGTGACCCCTACGGCAGGTGTCCCGGATTCAGGATTGTAGGGCTCAGGTTCCGGACCAACCAATATCTGAGGGGACTTAGGGGGTCCCCTCCATAAAGTCCAAAAATAGGGCAGATCCCTTCCTAGGATCACGTCATAAGGAAGAGTGTTAAGAAGTCCCACCTCATGTTGCACCTGACCGCAAGGTGCTGTGATGGTGACAATCCCCGTGGGATAGTCGCGGCGGTCCCCATGTATGCAAACCACCCCTACGGTGCGTCCTGTGGCCTTTACTTTAGCCCTCAAGGTGGATTGCACAAGGGTCACTAAGCTTCCGGAATCCAACAATCCTGTAACCGGACATCCATTCACCTGTATTTGGCACAAGTGGGGCTCCGTCTCTGGGGAGACCAGGTCAGCGGTACACACCACCTGAGCATACATTGAACCCCGCCGGGTAACCCCACAATCCATGGGCTCCGTGGTGAGTGGACACTGGGCTTCCATATGTCCCACCCGCTGGCACCGCCAACATCTAATGGGGACGGAAACCCCCTTGACGGGTTGTCGTTTAGGGTACAGAACCTTCCGGACCTCAGGAATGGCGGCCGCGGCCTCAGACGGGACGGTAGGGGACTCCTGCACCGTTGTCAGCGGTGGGTCCTTGGCCCTAGGCTTGGAGGGGCCGGACCGACGGGCGGTACGCAAAGTCTCAGTGTCCCGTATCAAGTCCTGCGTAGCCACATGCCGCTCTACCAGGGACACTAATTGGTCCAGGGTACTCGGGTCACCCTGTCCGACCCACCGTTGAACGGTGACGGGTAAAGTGCGCACAAAACGATCCACTACTACCCTTTCCACCATTTGCGCCGGGCTCAGAGTGTCAGGCTGCAACCACTTTTTTACAAGATGCAACAAGTCATAGGCCTGGGAGCGTACGGGTTTGGCTTCCTCAAAGAACCACTGATTTACCCGCTGAGCCCGTACATAGGTATTAACCCCCAACCGAGCCAGTATTTCGGCTTTCAGGGTCACATAGTCAATGGCGTCCTCGGTACAGAGGTCCAGGTACGCTTTTTGGGGTTCCCCCGTCAGATAGGGCGACAATACCTCAGCCCACTGCGGGGTCGGCAGCTTTTCCCGCTCGGCCACCCGCTCAAACACCGCCAGGAACGCTTCCACATCATCACCCGGGGTCATCTTTTGCAACGCTTGTCTCACCGCTTTCCGGACGCTGCCGTCGTCACCCGGTCCCGGGGTTGTTGCTGCCGGTCCGGCACGGATCGACTTGGCCAGGAGAACCATCTGTTCTTGGTGCCTTTTTTCCTGCAATTGCAAGGCTTGCTGCTGTGCATTAGCCTGTTGCTGCTGTGCATTAGCCTGAGCCAAATGCTTTAGTATGTCCTCCATGGCGTCGCCGGGTTTGGGCTGTAGTATAGCCGCTCGAATCCAGGACATGCGCAGCTGGGTCACCAGGGATGGATGCTACACCTCACCGGCTGTCATGCCCGCCGATTCTCCACCATATGTGAGGTAGCACGGTCGGCTGCGCAGCAGAAGACACGGGATCCAGGCATTAAGGTTCACAGCACACGGTTTTAATGTCCAAACAAAAGTCCATAACACAATACATGTGCCTCTCCAGCAGAAAACTCAGGGAGTTCTGTTCACTCCCTCACACCCGGCACACCTGCCCTTGTTCCTGATTCTATTTAACCCTTCCTTCCGCCTGTAGGGAAACAGCATTAACCCTATAGTGGATTTACTTTCTATCATGGAGTGAGCACAACCGGGGCGAGACATACCGGCCGTCATAGATAACCCCGGTCACAGTCTCACAATATATATATATATACAGTATATACTGGTCAAAAAATAATGAGAGCACTTAAACAAGGATTTTGTATTTTGGTGTTCCCTATATTTTTTTGAGCAGTATATATATATAATATATATACCGTATATATATATATATATATATATATATATATATATAGTATATATCTATATTAGTGTGATGACTATTTTAAAAATTTTGCAAAACGAAAATGAAACCCTTATCATTCGAGGAACAATTGCATTCAAATGACATTAGTATCATCAAATTTGTAAAATATTCACAAAAGTTCCCCCTCTTTTTCATTTCAAAATTTTGAAAAAAACGATTTTTTTTAATCCAAGTATTCCATATGTTGAAAAGCACTCCAATCTCACGCGGATGCCAACGAACTGCCAAATTCTTGGAAACTTCAGTTTTCTGTTCAACAGCGAGAAACGGCGACTGGATCGAATAAAAAATATGATAATGGATAGAGAATTGCTCTGGAGGGAAACTCTAGACTTCACACTTTTATCCAGTGCACTCATCAGAAAGAAACTCAATCGTCTGATTGATCTAAATGACAAAAACAAAAAGAAACCTTCTGATAAAATCACTGCAACACTTTCTCAATTATTTGTTGTCACCACGTTAATGGAGAATGGAAAAACTCGGAGGATAAAGAGCTCTACCTGAGGCAAGTTGAGAGTGGAGGCAAGGTTGGTTAATTCGACGCTCAAACAAGCTCCTTTGGAATCAATTCATCCAAGAAAACGAATCCGACTATCAATATTTCAAGCTCAAGCCAGCACTTCGCAATCGCATCCCACACATGATACTGTCTCTGAATCTTTACCCGAGATTCCAAAGCCAACCTCTTCTTGCACGTCATCTTCTCCTGAACGCACACCGAAATACAAAAGAGCAAGCACTACAACAGCGAGTTTACTGGTACTGAAAAACAACATTTCTACACATAAAGCAAATAAAGTGCTTGCAACCATTGCTGAACAAGGTCATGATGTACCGGTTCCAAGTCAGTCAAGTGTCTGGAGACGAATAATCTCAGAAGGACAGAAAATGAAAACCAAAATTTTTTAAAAACTTCAAAGCAAAGATCCTTATTGTCTCCACTTCGATGGTAAAAGAATCCAAGGGGAAGAGTATCAAGTAGTTCTGCTGAAAAATACCACAACCGAAATCAAACTTGGTATTCTGAAATGTGAGAATGGTTCTGCCACGGCTATTCACAAGGAACTACATCAGCTAATTGATGAATACGACGCTTTGGAAAATATTCACATGATAATCTGCGACACGGCAGCAGTAAATACTGTCGTTTGAACGGGATTGTAACGCTGATACAGGATGATGTCTTGAGAAAGGGCTTTCAGAAGCCACAATACATTGGCTGTCAACACCATGTACTCGACCTCACACTGAAGCACGTCATGAATTTCCTTATTCCAGAGTCAACGAAGAAACCAAAACTCAATTATTTCTTCATTGACAAATTAACAGAAAACTATGCCTCACTTCAGATTGATTACCACCAAGTTGCAACAGATGATGTCAACACAGGTGAGAATCCTGGATGGCGAGATGATTTGAAGTTCTTATATGAACTACCGTATTTTTCGCTTTGTAAGACGCACTTTTTTTCCCCCAAAATTGTGGGGAAAATAGGGGTGCGTCTTACAAAGTGAATGTAACTTACCGGGCAGTAATGCGGTGGTGGAGTGAGTCACAGGATGCTGGTGCTGGTGCTGCCGCTGGAGCGGAGGCGGCCGCCATGGATCCCTCGGCAATCGGCTGCGGTGGCGGCCGCCATGGATCCCGTGGCAATCGGCTGCGGAGGCGGCCGCCATGGATCCCCCGGCAATCGGCTGCGGTGGCGGCCGCCATGCATCCCCCGGCAATCGGCTGCGGTCGCAGCCGCCATGGATCCCCCGGCAATCGGCTGCGGTGGCGACCGCCATGGATCCCCCGGCAATCGGCTGCGGTGGCGGCTGCCATGGATCCCGCGGCAATCGGCTACAGCAGCGGTCACCATAGCCGAAATCTTTATCTGCGCCTGCGCTGCCTCCAACGCGACTTCCGGAAAATGGCTGCGGAGGTGACGCAGGCGCAGATGGAGATCTCAGAGAAGAGAGATCTCCATCTGCGCATGCGCCGCCTTCCATAGCCATTTTCCTGAAGTCCATCGCGTCGGAGGCTACGCAGGCGCAGATAGAGATCGCGGCTCTCGAAGATCGCAATCTGCGCATGCACGGATTCCATTTTAGATCTCCGCAGCAGGCGGAGACTATCATAAGAAAGAGGAGAGAGAGAAGAACGATTCTCCTCCTCCTCGCTAGGGCTGGATGCTGATTGGTGGAGACAACTTCTGCAGAGCTGCCTCCACCAATCAGTGATCTGAGCCTGACAAAGTGTTGTCAGTTGAACGAAGGGTCCTAATAGGTGAGCAAAAAACACTGAAGGGGAACACAACCCCCATCATCAGCCTTCAGAATATACTGTATCAATCGGTGTATTCTGAAGGATGATGGGGGCTGTAGTCCTTTAGTTTAAACACTCCAGCGAGGGACTAATGTAGTGGCCAAAGTGTAAATGTGACTACCACCCCCCCTCATCTTTCAGAATACAGCTATGTATGGTATACAGTACATGGGTGTATTCCTAAGGATGAGGGGGGTGGTAGTCCAAGATCCCCATAAAAGTGCATCATGCAGGTCCCCCATAGCCGTGTCATCCACGGATCCCACATAACAGTGCATCATCCACAGGTCCCCATAATAGTGCGTCATCCACAGGTCCCCCATAGCAATGCGTCATCCACAGGTCCCTCATAATCGTGCGTCATCCACAGATCCCCCACAGCAGTGTCATCCACAGGTCCCCCATAATAGTGCATCATCCACAGGTCCCCCATAGCAGTGCGTTATCCACAGATCCCCACAGCAGTGTCATCCACAGGTCCCCCATAATAGTGCATCATCCTCAGGTCCCCCATAACAGTGCGCCATCCACAGGTCCCCCATAGCAGTGTCATCCACAGGTCCCCCATAGCAGTGCGTTATTCACAGGTCCCCCACAGCAGTGCATCATCCACAGATCCCCCCATAACAGACCCTCCTGTTGAGTCTAAATTGTTAAAATAATGTTTCTTCAGCGCTCTATTGGGAGACCCAGACGATTGGGGTATAGCTACTGCCCTCCGGAGGCCACACAAAGCACTACACTAAAAAGTGCAAGGCCCCTCCCCTTCTGGCTATACCCCCCCGTGGTATCACGGGTACTCCAGTTTTCAAGCTTTGTGCGAAGGAGGTCAGACATTCCATGCATAGCTCCACAGATTTTAGTCAGCAGTAGCTGCTGACTATTTCGGATGGAAGAAAAGAGGGCCCATATAGGGCTCCCAGCATGCTCCCTTCTCACCCGTAGATGGTGTTGTAAGGTTGAGGTACCTATTGCTGGTACAGGGGCTGGAGCCCCACATGCTGTTTTCCTTCCACATCCCCTTGTAGGGCTCTGTGGAAGTGGGATCCTGCCGGCCTCAAAGCTCTGACGCCGGGCTCCATCCACAGACCCATAGCACCTGGTGGATGCCGAGCAGGAGTACCATCAGGGACAAGGCCCTGCATCATACAGGTACTCTGTGTCCCCGGCAGGCACAGACACACTCCGGGCTGGCTGGGTGTTGTAGTGCGCCGGGGACCGTAACGCTAGAGCTAGTGTCCCTACAGTTTAACTGGGGGATTTTTTTCTGTGTTGTGGGAACGCAGCGCCGACCCCCGCTGGACCGGCGGCGCTGCTGTGACTTTTAGTTCGCCGGGGACACGCCGACCGCGCTTTTACGGCGGTGGCGTTTATAAATCTAGTCCCCGGCTTTTGCGGCCTAGGACGCCGGCAGCTCCGATTCGTTCCCGCCCCCACCCTGTCAATCAGGGTAGGGGAGAGACGCTGTTTCACAGCAGCGACGAGGGCTGGAGCCTGATTTACATGCTCCAGCCCTCTCACTAGGCACAGAGGGAAGCAGGCTTCCCGCTCTTAGCCAGGAACGCCCAGGGCCCGCCCCCCCTCCTCTCTCAGGACGCCGGCAGCCATTACATGCATGTCTGGCTGGAGGAAGGACGCAAGGCTCTGGGAGACCTGGACCAGGGGGCTTTGGAGATCACACACCCGCTCTTAAGCGGGCGGTAAGCGGCTTTTCAGCTGGCCCCTCTAGTGCCTCAGTGTGTATTAGTGTACTGTGTCACTGGACATATATATATTTCCTTATTGCTTGCACTGTGAGGTCGCTTCCTGGCTGTATTCCCAGATCGCTCTGAGGAGGCAGCAACATGTCATCCACAAAACGCAAGGCTGCCAAGGCTAGGGCTGTGTACACTGCGTGTGCTGCATGTGGGGCTGCTCTACCAGCAGGCTCCAAGGACCCCCATTGTGTGCAATGCTCAGATCCGGTGCTGCTTCGCCAGCCGGAGTCAGGAGAGATAGTGACCCAGGCTGAGACGCCTGTAAGTCCTGCCCCGGTGTCAGGGACAGACTTTGCAGTTTTTGCTGATAATATGTCTGTGACTATGGCAAAAATCCTTGAAACTTTGCAATCCATGCCTGGGGCTCAGTCTATGGACACGGCGAGGTCTCTGTCCTCTAATCCCCCTCAGTTGGATTTAATCCAGACTGCAAGGGGGTCCCCGGCTTCACAGGCTGAGTATTATGACTCAGATGATAGCCCCAGCCACCCTAAGCGAGCTCGCTGGGAAAGACCCTCAACGTCATCACACTGCTCAGGGTCTCAGCGCAATCAGTCGCTCTGTGATGCGTCTGATGAGAGTGATCAGGAGTCTTATCCTGGAACCCCTCTCAATCTGGATACCCCGGATGGGGACGCCATGGTAAACGATCTTATATCAGCCATCAATAGACTGTTAGATATTTCTCCCCCAGCTCCTTCAGCAGAGGAGGCAGCTGCAGAGCAGGAGAAGTTTCGTTTTCTCTATCCCAAGCGTAAATTAAGTGCTTTCTTGGATCACTCTGACTTCAGAGAGTCAATCCAGAAACACGACGCTCATCCAGAAAGGCGTTTCTCTAAACGTTCTAAGGATACACGTTTTCCTTTCCCCCCTGATGTGGTCAAGCGCTGGACCCAGTGTCCAAAAGTTGACCCCCCGATTTCCAAACTTGCAGCTAGATCCATAGTTGCAGTGGAGGATGGCGCTTCACTTAAGGATGCCAATGACAGACAGATGGACCTCTGGTTAAAATCTGTCTATGAAGCTATCGGCGCGTCGTTTGCTCCAGCATTCGCAGCCGTATGGGCACTCCAAGCTATTTCAGCAGGGTTAGCAAAAGTGGATGCTATCTTACATCCAGCGGTGCCGCAAGTGGCGTCCCTTACCTCGCAGATGTCCGCGTTTGCGTCTTACGCTATCAATGCGGTCCTAGAATCTACCAGCCGCACCTCAATGGCGTCCGCCAATTCGGTAGTTTTGCGCAGAGCCTTGTGGTTAAAGGACTGGAAAGCAGATGCTGGTTCCAAAAAATGTTTAACCAGCCTGCCTTTATCTAGAGATAGACTGTTTGGCGAGCCATTGGCTGACATCATTAAACAGTCCAAGGGTAAAGACTCTTCTTTGCCCCAGCCCAGATCAAGCAAACCTCAGCAGAAAAGATGGCAGCAGAAGTTTCAGTCCTTTCGAGGTTCGGGCAAGACACAATTCTCCTCGTCCAAAGGGACTCAGAGGACGCAAAGAAGCTCAGATTCCTGGCGGGCTCACGCGCGCCCCAAGAAAGCAAATGGAGGAACCGCTTCCAAAGCGGCTACCTCATGACTTCCAGCTCCCCCCCTCCGCATCTCCGGTCGGGGGCAGGCTCTCCCGCTTTTCCGTTATTTGGATGTCACAGGTCAAAGACCGGTGGGTGACAGACATTTTGTCTCGCGGGTACAGAATCGAGTTCAGTTCTCGTCCTCCAGCTCGGTTCTTCAGAACCTCCCCACATCCAGACCGAGCAGATGCCCTGCTGCAGGCGGTGGACTCCCTAAGAGCGGAAGGAGTAGTGGTTCCTGTACCGCCTCAGGAACAAGGGAGAGGGTTTTACTCCAATCTCTTTGTGGTTCCAAAAAAGGACGGCTCGTTCCGTCCTGTTCTGGATCTAAAGCTGCTCAACAGACATGTGCACGCCAGGCGGTTCCGGATGGAAACCCTCCGCTCTGCCGTGGCCTCAATGTCTCAAGGAGACTTCCTTGCCTCAATAGACATCAAAGATGCTTATCTCCACGTGCCAATTGCTACAGAACATCAACGTTTTCTACGTTTTGTGATAGGAAACGAACATCTTCAGTTCGTAGCTCTGCCATTCGGTCTGGCGACAGCCCCACGGGTTTTCACCAAGGTCATGGCGGCAGTGGTAGCGGTCTTGCACTCTCAGGGACACTCGGTGATCCCTTACCTAGACGATCTACTTGTCAAGGCACCCTCTCAAGAGGCATGCCAACTCAGTCTACATGCTACACTGGAGACTCTACAGACGTTCGGATGGATCATCAACTTTCCAAAGTCGAATCTGTCTCCGACACAGTCACTAACGTATCTTGGCATGGAGTTCCATACTCGAGCAGCGAGAGTGAAGCTTCCGCTGAACAAGCAGCGGTCACTACAGACAGGGGTGCAATCCCTCCTTCAGGGCCAGTCGCACCCCTTACGGCGCCTCATGCACTTCCTCGGGAAGATGGTGGCAGCCATGGAAGCAGTTCCCTTTGCGCAGTTTCATCTGCGTCCACTTCAATGGGACATTCTCCGCCAATGGGACGGGAAGTCAACGTCCCTGGACAGGAAAGTCTCTCTTTCCCAGACGGCCAAGGACTCTCTACAATGGTGGCTCCTTCCCACCTCATTGTCTCAGGGAAGATCCTTCCTGCCCCCATCCTGGGCAGTGGTCACGACAGATGCGAGTCTGTCAGGGTGGGGAGCAGTGTTTCTCCACCACAGGGCTCAGGGGACGTGGACTCCGCAGGAGTCCACCCTTCAGATCAATGTTCTGGAAATCAGAGCAGTGTATCTTGCCCTACTAGCCTTCCAGCAGTGGCTGGAAGGAAGGCAGATCCGAATTCAGTCGGACAACTCCACAGCGGTGGCATACATCAACCAACAAGGGGGGACACGCAGTCGGCAAGCCTTCCAGGAAGTCCGGCGGATTCTGATGTGGGTGGAAGCCACGGCCTCCACCATATCCGCAGTTCACATCCCCGGCGTAGAAAACTGGGAAGCAGACTTCCTCAGTCGCCAGGGCATGGACGCAGGGGAATGGTCCCTTCACCCGGACGTGTTTCAGGAAATCTGTCGCCGATGGGGAGTGCCGGACGTCGACTTAATGGCGTCCCGGCACAACAACAAGGTCCCGGCATTCATGGCGAGGTCGCGCGATCAAAGAGCTCTGGCGGCAGACGCATTGGTTCAAGATTGGTCGCAGTTCCGGCTCCCATACGTCTTTCCACCTCTGGCACTCTTGCCCAGAGTGTTACGCAAGATCAGATCCGATTGCAGCCGCGTCATACTCGTCGCCCCAGACTGGCCGAGGAGATCGTGGTATCCGGATCTGTGGCATCTCACGGTCGGTCGACCGTGGTCACTGCCAGACCGACCAGACTTACTGTCCCAAGGGCCGTTTTTCCATCAGAATTCTGCGGCCCTGAACCAGACTGTGTGGCCATTGAGTCCTGGATCCTAGCGTCTGCAGGATTATCTCAAGGAGTCGTAGCCACAATGAGACAAGCTAGGAAGTCAACGTCTGCTAAGATCTACCACAGAACGTGGAAGATTTTCTTATCTTGGTGCTCTGCACAGAGAGTATCCCCTTGGCCATTTGCATTGCCCACCTTTCTTTCCTTCCTGCAATCGGGGTTGGAAAAGGGCTTGTCGCTCAGCTCCCTTAAAGGGCAAGTCTCGGCACTGTCGGTGTTTTTTCAGAAGCGTCTAGCACGTCTTCCTAAGGTGCGCACGTTCCTACAGGGGGTCTGTCATATTGTGCCCCCGTACAAGCGGCCGTTAGATCCATGGGATCTGAACAGAGTACTTGTTGCTCTGCAAAAGCCGCCCTTCGAGCCTCTAAAGGACGTTTCCTTTTCTCGCCTGTCACAGAAAGTGGCGTTTCTTGTCGCGATCACATCGCTTCGGCGAGTGTCTGAGCTGGCAGCTTTGTCATCCAAGGCTCCTTTCCTGGTGTTCCACCAGGACAAGGTAGTGCTGCGCCCCATTCCGGAGTTTCTCCCTAAGGTCGTATCCTCGTTTCATCTTAATCAGGATATATCCTTGCCTTCCTTTTACCCTCATCCGGTTCACCGGTATGAAAAGGACTTACGTTTGCTAGATCTGGTGAGAGCACTCAGAATCTACATTTCCCGAACGGCGCCCATGCGCCGTTCCGATGCTCTTTTTGTCCTTGTCGCTGGTCCGCGCAAGGGATTGCAGGCTTCTAAAGCCACCCTGGCTCGATGGATCAAAGAACCAATTCTAGAGGCCTACCGCTCTGCGGGGCTTCCGGTTCCTTCAGGGCTAAAAGCCCACTCAACCAGAGCCGTGGGTGCGTCCTGGGCATTACGACACCAGGCTTCGGCTCAACAGGTGTGCCAGGCAGCAACCTGGTCCAGTCTGCACACTTTCACCAAGCATTATCAGGTGCATACCTATGCTTCGGCGGATGCCAGCTTAGGTAGAAGAGTCCTGCAGGCGGCAGTGACATCCCCGTAGGGGAGGGCTGTTTTTTTGCAGCTCTAACATGAGGTATTTCTTTACCCACCCAGGGACAGCTTTTGGACGTCCCAATCGTCTGGGTCTCCCAATAGAGCGCTGAAGAAGAAGGGAATTTTGTTACTTACCGTAAATTCCTTTTCTTCTAGCTCTTATTGGGAGACCCAGCACCCGCCCTGTTGTCCTTCGGGATTTTTTTTTGTTGTTTGCGGGTACACATGTTGTTCATGTTGAACGGTTTTTTCGGTTCTCCGATGTTTCTCGGAGTTAATTTGTTTAAACCAGTTATTGGCTTCCTCCTTCTTGCTTTGGCACTAAAACTGGAGTACCCGTGATACCACGGGGGGGTATAGCCAGAAGGGGAGGGGCCTTGCACTTTTTAGTGTAGTGCTTTGTGTGGCCTCCGGAGGGCAGTAGCTATACCCCAATCGTCTGGGTCTCCCAATAAGAGCTAGAAGAAAAGGAATTTACGGTAAGTAACAAAATTCCCTTCTTTTTTTTAATTTATTAAAATGTTTTAGCACACTATTTGGCTCAATTTTTTTTTTTAATTTTCCTCCTCTAA
The DNA here is from genome assembly GCF_048569485.1 of Anomaloglossus baeobatrachus. Lineage (NCBI taxonomy): Eukaryota > Metazoa > Chordata > Amphibia > Anura > Aromobatidae > Anomaloglossus > Anomaloglossus baeobatrachus. The sequence goes on from NC_134358.1 coordinate 167,751,347, forward strand.
AACCTAGGTGCGTCTTATAATCAGGTGCGTCTTATAAAGCGAAAAATACGATATGTCAGGCATATCGTCATTACAAAACAACATCACGTTGGCCTCGAATCATTTGGAAGAAACTCCCAAACCTGCACATGGCAAGAGGGAACTCGCGAGCTGTATATGCTGTTATAGCATTTTTTCTGATACCAGGATGGCGCCGCATCCTCGGTATAGCATGTGACTTCATCTGCTATGAATGGCAAATGCCTGGTTCCAGTCACAACACTACAACGAATCGTCCTTCAATGAACTGTTAACCTCACTCACCAAGACAAAGTGCAAGAAGGCAATTAAGTGTTTGAAGGCGCACTGGTTGGTCGAGGAGTCATTAATTGACATTCCCAGATCTAACCAAAATGCTGAACGTGCGTTAAAACTGATGGAGGAACTACATGCGAAATCGAAAAAAAATGAATTTTTGAATCTAAAATTCATAGGAAAAAATAATTTTTAAACACTTCTTTTGTACATATTGTACTTATAATTAACTGTTTTATACCTTATTTGTTAAAAAATGAATAATAAAAGTTGCTTAGTTTTTACTATTATCGTTTCAATAATGCAAAATTGCATGTCCTTTTTTGGGGGGAAAAAATAATTTTTGCCTTATTTCATTTGAATGAAAGGGGGAACTTTTTTTAAAAAAACAAAAAAAGCAATACTTATTCTTAAATTACCCATAAAAGTTCCTCGATTGCACATGGTTTCATAAAAAAAATGTTTTTGTCATTACACTAATCTATATATATATATATATATATATATATATAAATAAAAACTATATGTTGGGTATCACTGCAATCATGCTGACCTCATCATAGTCAAACACCATGATAGCTTACATTTTTGTGCACCCCGCTTTGATTGTTTTCCGATTTTCAGTAAATTATGTAAAAATGAATGGTGTAATTCAAATTTTCATCTTGTCTTACAAAACACATGCCTTCATTTGGCTATGTTGACAAAACAAATTACTCTCTTTATGCCTATTGGAGAAGGCATCTCTCATATAGTTCTTTAAACACCATATCATTATTAGAGATGAGCGATGTTCAAATCGAACCGTTCGCCAATTTCAAATTCGAGATGTTTTGGGCGATGTTCGAGTCGTTTGACGAACTCGAACGATTTGCTTCACGTTCGACAGTTCGAGTTAACGTTCGATAACGGTTCAATCACCAAAAGCGTGGCTTTTCACAGTAAGGCTATGTGTGCACGTTGTGTATTTGCATGCGTCCTGCGTCCCCAGCACAATCCCTCTCTCTTTCTTACTCACCGATCAACTGCACGGCTGTCACAAAGCTCCGGCGGCTTTTCCTGTTTTGAAAATGGCTGCCGCTTATTATTCAATCTGGTATTCCCTGCTTTCCCTGCCCACCGGCGCCCATGATTGGTTGCAGCCAGACACGCCCCCACACTGAGTGACAGCTGTCTTACTGCAACCATTCACAGCCGCCGGCGGGCGGGTCTATATCGTGCAGTAAAATAAATAAATAATTAAAAAAAACAAAAACCTGTGGTTTCCCCCAATTTTGATACCAGCCAAGATAAAGACACACGGCTGGAGGATGGTATTATCAGGATGGGGAGCTCCACGTTATGGGGAGCCCACCACCCTAACAATATCAGCCAGCAGCCGCCCGGAATTGCCGCATCCATTAGATGCGACAGTCCTGGGACGCTACCTGGCTCATCCCGAATTGCCCTGGTTAGGTTAATCATGACAGTCATCTCCCCGAGATACCTTCCATGATTAACCTGTAATTGAAAGTAAATAAACACACACAACGAAAAATCCTTTATTTGGAATTAAAGACAAAAAAACCCTCATTTACCACTTTATTAAACCCCAACACCTTCAGGTCCGAAGTAATACACACGACGCTTTCAGCTCTGCTACATCAAGCTGACAGGGAGCGCCGTAGAACACAACCGCTCTGTGTCAGCTCCACGCAGTAACTGAAGTGAGCTGCGCTGTCACCGGAGACTTCACTCAGGTAGTGCCTGCATGTGTGCGAGGACGATGATGAGGGCGGTAGTGCTTGTGTGTGCGGTGATGATGATGAGTGCGGTAATGCCGGGGTGTGTGCGGTGATGATGAGGATGAGTGCGGTAGTGCCGGGGTGTGTGCGGAGATAATGATGAGTGCGGTACTGCCAGGGTGTGTGCGGTGATGATGATGAGTGCGGTAGTGCCGGGGTGTGTGTGGTGATGATGAGGAGTGCGGTACTGCCGGGGTGTGTGCGGTGATGATGATGAGTGCGGTAGTGCCGGGGTGAGTGCGGTGATGATGAGTGTGGTACTGATGGGGTGTGTCGGTGATGATGATGGGGGCGGTAGTGCCGGGGTGTGTGCGGTAGTGTCGGGGTGTGTGCGGGGATGATGATGAGTGCGGTAGTGTCTGGGTGTGTGTGGGGATGATGATGGGGGCGGTAGTTCTTACGTATCTCTCTCTCTCTTCTCTCTCTTTCCTCTCTCTTCTCTCTCTCTTCTCTCTCTCTTCCTCTCTCTTCCTCTATCTTTCTCGCTCTTTCTCTCTCTCTTCTCTCTCTCTCCTTTCTCACTCTCTTCTCTCTTCTCTCTCCTCTCTCTCCTCTCTCTCTTCTCTCTCTTCTCTCTCCTCTCCCTCCCCTCTCTCTCCCTCTCCTCTCTCTCTCTCTCCTCTCTCTCCTCTCTCTTCCTCTCCTCTCTTTCTCTATCTTCTCTCACTTCTCTCTCTTCTCTCTCTCTTCTCTCTCTCTTCCCTCTGTTCTCTCTCCTCTCTCTCCTCTCCCTCTCCTCTCTCTCCTCTCTTTTCTCTCTCTCCACTCTCTCTCCTCTCTTGCTCTCTCTCTCTATCATCTCTCTCCTCCCTCTCCTCTCTCCTCTCTGTTCTCTCTCTCTTCTCTCTCTCTCCTCTCTCTCTTCTCTCTCTTTTTTCTCTCTCTCTCTCCTCTCCCTCTCTCTTCTCTCTGTCTCTCTTCCCTCTCTCTCCTCTCTCTCCTCTCTCCTCTCTCTCCTCTCTCCTATCTCTCTTCTCTCTCCTCTCTCTTCTCTCTCTCTCCTCTCTCTCTCTTTCTCTCTCTCCTCTCTCTCTTCTTTCTCTCTTCTCTCCTCTCTCTTCTCTCTCTCCTCTCTCTTCTCTCTCTCCTCTCTCTTCTCTCTCCTTCTCTTCTCTCTCTCCTCTCTCTTCTCTCTCTCCCTCTCTTCTCTCTCTCTCCTCTCTCTTCTCTCTCTCTTCTCTCTCTTCCCTCTTCTCTCTCCTCACTCCTCTCTCTTCTCTTTCTCTTCTCTCTCCTCACTCCTCTCTTCTCTTTCTCTTCTCTCTCTCTCCACTCTCTCTTCACTCTCCTCTCTCTCTCTTTTCTCTCTTCTCTCCTCTCTTCTCTCTCCTCTCTCTCTCCTCTCTCTTTCTCTCCTCTCTCTATTTTCTCTCTCTCTTCTCTCTCCCTCTCCTCTCTCCCCTCTCTCTCCTCTCTCTTCTTTCTCTCCTCCCTCTCCTCGCTCTTCTCTCTACTCACTCCTCTCTTTCTCTTCTCTCTCCACTCTCTCCTCTCTCTCTTTTCTCTCTTCTCTCCTCTCTTCTCTCTTCTTTTTTCTCTCTCCTCTCTTTCTCCTCTCTCGCTCTTCTTTCTTCTCTCTCTCTTCCCTCTCTCCTCTCTCTCCTCTCTTTTCTCTCTCTCATCTCTCTCTCCTCTCTCTCCTCTCTTTCTCCTCTCTCTCTTCTCTTTCTCCTCTCTCTCTTCTCTCTCTTCTCTCTCTTCTCTCTCTCCTCTCTCTCCTCTCTCTCCTCTCTCTCCTCTCTCTCCTCTCTCTCTTCTCTCTCTTCTCTCTCTTCTCTCTCTCTCTTCTCTCCTCTCTTCTCTCCTCTCTTCTCTCCTCCCTTCTCTCTCTCTCCTCTCTCTCTTCTGTCTCTCTCAGACCTGGTGATGATCAGCTGAAGCGGTCACTTGACGGAATCAGCTGACACTATAAGACGAGCGGTGAGGCCGGCTTTTTACCGCCCGGCCTGCTAAACTATCAGCTGATGCTGTCGGACAGGAGTCTGCACAGAAGTGTGTAGTTTTTTTTTTGTTTTTTTTTGCATCAGCTGATTGTATTAAAGCTGTTTATACAATTAGCTGCTGTGTCATGTGATTCAGGCCCTTAAACATGACACATTATCTGATCGCTTTGCCTTCCAGCAAACCGATCAGATGATATTGGATCCAGATTGGACGGCGCGGAACCCTTGTCCAAGGATTACTGCGGAGGGGTGTTCTTTATTTCAATAAAGATGGAGTCACTAATTGTGTTGTGTTTTATTTCTAATAAAAATATTTTTCTGTGTGTTGTGTTTTTTTTATCTGTACTAGAAATTCATGGTGGTCATGTCTAATATTGGCGTGACAACATGAATTTCGGGCTTAGGGCCAGTTGATAATATACAGCTAGCCCTAACCCCATTATTACACAGCAAGCCACCCGTCACCAGGGCAGCTGGAAGAGTTGTATACAGCGTCAGAAGATGGCGCTTCTATGAAAGCGCCATTTTCTGGGGCGGCTGCGGACTGCAATTTGCAGCAGAGATGCCCAGAAAGCTTGGGCACCCTGTGCTGCAGATTCCAATCCCCAACTGCCTAATTTTACCTGGCTGGACAAAAAAATTTGGTGAAGCCCACGTCATTTTTTTAAAAAATTATTTCATGAAATTCGTGAAATAATTAAAAATAAAAGTGCTTCCCTATATTTTTGGTTCCCAGCAGGGTACAAATAGGCAGCTGGGGTTGGGGGAAGCCCGGAGCTGCCTGCTGTACCTGGCTAGCATACAAAAATATGGCGAAACCCACATAATTTTTTGGGGGGGCAAAAAACTCCTGCATACAGTCCTGGATGGAGTATGCTGAGCCTTTGTCCACCAAAAAAATTACATGGGCTTCGCCATATTTTTGTATGCTAGCCAGGTACAGCAGGCAGGAATGGCTGCCCCCAACCCCCAGCTGCCTATGTGTACCTGGATGGGAGCTAAAAATATAGGGAAGTCTTTTTTTTTAATTATTTCATGAATTTCATGAAAAAAATTAAAAAAAAAACCCGACATGGGCTTCGCCCCCTTTTTGTGTCTAGCCATGTACAACTAGGCAGCTGGAGATTGGAATCCGCAGCACAGGTTAGCCCGAGCTTTCTGGGCCCCTCTGCTGCGAATTGCAGTCCACAGCTGCCCCAGAAATTGGCACTTTCATAGAAGCGCCATCATCTGGCGCTGTATCCAACTCTCCCAGCTGCCCTGATGCCGGTTGGCTTACTGGGTAATAAAGGGTTAATACTAGCTTTGTTTTACTAGCTAGTATTAAGCCAGAGATTCTTAATGTCAGTCAAGTTTGACCCGGCCATTAAGAATCTCCAATAAAGGGTTAAAAAAAAAGACACATCACAGAGAAAAAATGCTTTAATAGAAATAAATACACAGACACACTTAGAGACTCCATGTTTATTACTCCCTCTCACCCCTCCACGATCCTGGTCTTCTGTCTTCTTTCTCCTTCAACCCATGCAGCTCTGCTACATCAGACAGCACTGCATGGGAGGAAGATGCTGCTGCTCCCATGCAGTCTAATCACTCAGTGAGTGAGCAGAGGCTGCGGGTTGTAAGCGGTGACATCACCGCTGCCACCATTGCAATAGTAATCTGACAGGCGGGTTACTATAGCAACGGTGATCTCCGATCCCCTGATTCCCGGCGCCGCTATTTACCGGCTGTGGCATCCAGTCCCTGCATGTGGGCTGACTCTGTAAAGAGCGCCAACATGCAGGGACGGGGAGCCAAGCATGTGCCCAAGCATCTAGCCGGTACATGGAGATGCTGAAACATGCACCGCGTCTAGCCATGTGACCAGTCTGTGGCCAATGAGATAATACACACGTGACTGGTTACATGCTATTGCTATGACGTCACAGAAGGTCCTATCATCAGTGATAGTTACCGGGAGGGCACAGCGATGATCGGAAGGAGAAGCGGCGGGAGACAGAGTCTGCAGGATGCGTCGCGTGGACCTGTAAGTATAATGGCAATGTTTATTAACTGTATGTGTATATGTAGAATGTGTTTGTATGTGTTTGTGTTTACCTGCCATTGTTTTCAATGGGGTTCGAAGGTGTTCATCGAACGTTCGTTGAACGTTCGCCGAACTCACCCGCCGTTCGACGAACTGAACCGAACTCGAACACTAGGGGGGTGGCTCATCTCTAATCATTATATCAATACTCAAAAGTTACATATAACATCACAATGGTTAGTGTATTTATATGCACATCTTACCTGCATCAAGTGCAGTCTTCCTAGAGCTTTAAAAAAATATGGCCTGCTTTAAATGGTTTTTTTTTTTAATATTTTTTTATTTTTTATTCTACAGTGTCATATGCTTAAATATAACAAAATAACACAGACTTTCACGCTGCTGATCAAGCTCTGCTTCTCTGCTGTTATTCCCTTAAATGCCACTGTCATTCTTTGACAATGGCATTTAAGGCACTTGGTCTGGTGGGCATACCATTTTGTGCGCACATAGGTCCATCAACACAATCATGGGGTGCTGTTTAGTTACCATAATAATTGAGAGCCTATTGAAGAATCTCCTTACCTGTGGCTAGACTTCATAGCCACCTTGATCTTCTTTATATACCTAAATACAATAGTATATAGAACAAGCAATCAGGGCGATTGCAGGTTCAAGTCCCACAACAGGACAAAAAAAGTGTAGTAAAAAGGTATATTTAACAATCTAACAAAAAAAATTAAAATCACCCCTTTTCCGAAACTAAAAATAAAGAAATAATAAAATAGATATAATTGGTATTGCTGCATCCATAAAAATTAGAGATGAACGTATTTATGGAAGTTTGGGCTCGCTGGGTTCAGCTTGACTTTACTTAAGTTCGGTTTTTGACCCAAACTTGACTCAAACTTGACCCCAAGAGCCATATAAGTCAATGGTGACCCAAACTTTGGTGCAGTAAAATTCTCATAATAAGGGCTAAGGGGCTGCAAAAAAAGGAAGCAAAACAGGTGCAATTAACCTGCAATTAAATGTGGATAGAGAATATTAGGTCCCCCTGATAATAACAACCCCCAGCTGTCTGCTTTACCTCTGCTGGTTACCAAAAATAAGGGAGACCCCCACACCGTTTTTAATGATTTAAATAAATAATTTTTAAAAACGGGGTTCCACTCCTCCTATTTTTGATGCACAGGTAATGCAGACAGATGCGGGCTGAAATCCTTAGCTTTCTTCATTACCTTGGCTGGCTATCAAAAATAGAGGGGATGGAATGCCATTCAAAAAATTATTTATTTCAATCATTAAAAAACAGTGTGGGGTCCCCCTTATTTTTGATAACCAGCAAAGATAAAGCAGACAGCTAGGGGTTGTTATTATCAGGCTGGGGAGGTCCATGGTTATTTGCCCCTTTCCATCCTAAAAATAGCATCCCGCAGCCATCTCAGAAGTGGTGCATCAATTAGATTCTTTGCCCCACTCTTCCTGATTGCCCTGGTGCAATGTCAATCAAGGTCATACTTTAGGGGTGGATGTCAGCTTTGAATTGACATCTGCCATCAAGTTTAGGGGTTAGTATTGAAGAGGAATCTGTCAGATTCCACCATTACTATCCCGCTAATTGTACAGTTAAAAAAAATATAAACAAGAAAAAAATTGTTTATTTGAATAAAGACACCCCCACACTCCCTCATTCACCAATTTATTAATTCAAAAGAAATGCTTGAAGTTCAGACATAATCCAATGGTATAATGTCCTTGTCACATGGAGGTTTGACTGTCATGGTGGAATCAGGGACTATTCAGACTACTGATTTTAACACTCCACCTGATTACAGACATCAAAGAAGTTATCAGCACTAAAAGATGGGCGTTGACCAATAGCTTGGTAGTTCATAGGCAGGAGAGCAAGAGTTAATCTTTGCTGGTGTGCTTGTGAATCTCCTTTGATCGCATATTGTAGGGGAGCAATTTCCATTTGCTCCCCTCCTATATATGCTGGCTAGATTCTTTCCTCTATGCCAGCTTTAGTTTATCTTAGCAGGTCTGTTGAGGTGTTGTGATGCAGACTAACTGGTGGTTGTAGTACTTGTTTCTGTGTACGGTTGTGGAGTTAATCCTTGTTGTCTTTTTGTTGTTACATTCCTGCTTTTGCTTTACTCCTGAGTCTTTTATTGTTTGTTACTGGGAGTTTGCAGTGTGTAAGAGTTTTGGTTACCCATGTTTGTCTTTATCTGTGTTTCCATCTCACTCCTGCCCCTTCTTTCTCTGGTGGAAGGGGGGAATCAGATTAGTTCTGGTCAGGGGCATAGCCAGGCACATGACTCGGCATCTCCACCATTAGAGGTAAGCCTGAGGTTATATCTAGCATAGGAAACCCTATCATGAGGGACAGTATAGGAGTTTCTGTCCCTTGCTTTCCTACAGTCACATTGTGACAGTCCCATGACATCCATCAAATCCTATGGAGCTTTGTTCTCACAAGAATTTCCGGGTCTGCCGCTGACTGCGAGTGACCTATAGTGCTTTGTTCTCAGAAAGAAACTCTATAGGATTGGATGGATGTCGTGGGACAATATGCAATTGGATTGGAATTGTGGGGAGTCTTTATTCAAATAAACTATTTTTTCCCTGTGTGTTTTTTTAACTCAAAACTTAACAGGTTAGTAATGGGAGTGTCATACACACCTCTTCATTACTAACCCCTGAGCTTGATGTCAATACACAGCTGACATAAACTCCAAAAGTATTACCTCGATTGCCACCGCACCAGATCTATTGGGAAGAACCGGACAAAGTGCCAGAATTGGTGCATCTAATGGATGACCTATCTGGGGTGGCTGCGGATTGCTATTTTTAGGCTGAGAATTGCCAAATAACCATGGGCCTACCCAGCCTCATAATACCAACCTCTAGGTGTCTTCTATACCTTGGCTGGTTACGAAAAATAGGAGGGACCTCACGCCTTTTTTTTTTAAATGCTTTAAATAGATAATTGGAGTGTGCGAGGTACTGAAGCAAAGTGTGCGGGGATTGAAGATAAGTGTGGCATAGTTTAAACACAATTACACAGTGGTGATAACTGTAATTGTTTGATTTCATTAGGGAATTGTTTGTCTGTTTGTCTGTGATACTGTTAAAGGAGCAAAAAAAAACAAAACAAGTTTGTCTTGGGATTTAATTAGTAGTATTAGTCACAGCTGTTTCTAGAAGCTTCTGGCAGCTTCTGGAAGTCCTTGTAGAACTATATAAACCAGCCAGAGCACGCGAGGTGCTGAGCGTGCGAGGTACTGAAGCAAAGTGTGCGGGGATTGAAGATAAGTGTGGCATAGTTTCAACACAATTACATAGTTTGACACAAGAACACAGTTTGAATTTATTCTTATACGTTTCCCATTGTTTTTTTTTTTCTTGTTTTTCTACTTTAATGTCTATCCCCATTTAATAGGTGCTCCATGGACAATGCTACCAGGTGTGTATCTTGTCAGATGTATGCATGCCTTGAGCAGCCGTTCGAGGGTGAATATGTCTGCACTCGATACAAGCATGTTGCGTATTTGGAAGCCAAGGTAACTGATCTAAATAAGCAGCTTGCAACACTCAGGGGCATTGCAAACCTGGAGAGGAGTTTAGAGCTCACTGAGCTTTCTCTGGCTGGGGCCAGTGATATGGAGGAGGGTGGAGGTGGAGAAGATCAGGACCCAGAGGTAGGTCGTTGGATAACAGTTAGAAGAAGAGGTAGGGGGGAAAAGTGTCAGGGAGCCTAGTCCTAACCTGGCACAACCTAGTAAATATGCCTGTTTGGCTGATATTAGGAATGAAGGGCCAGGACTAGGGTCGCTACAGCAGGACGATGCTCCTAGCAACCAGGAAAGCAACTGCTGTAGGAAGGAGGGAAATAAGAGTGCAGCAAAGCCCAGACAGATGTTGGTGGTAGGGGACTCTATAATTAGGCGGACAGACAGGGTCATCTGTCGCCGAGACCGTGAATGCCAAACAGTGTGTTGTCTGCTGGGTGCTCGGGTTCGGCATATTGTGGATCGGATAGACAGATTGCTGGGTAGGGCTGGGGAAAACCCAGCGGTCATGGTGCACATTGGTACTAATGACAAAGTTAGAGGCAGGTGGAAGGTCCTTAAAAATGATTACAGGGAACTAGGAGAGAAGCTGAAGTCCAGGACCTCCAAGGTGGTGTTTTCAGAAATACTACCGGTGCCACGAGCGTCACTAGAAAGACAGCGGGAGCTTAGGGAGATAAATACGTGGCTTAGAAATTGGTGCAGGAAGGAAGGGTTTGGGTTCATGGAGAACTGGGCTGACTTCTCAGTCGGCTACAGGCTCTACAGTAGGGACGGGCTGCACCTCAATGGGGAAGGTGCAGCTGTGCTGGGGGAGAAAATGGTGAGACGGATGGAGGAGCTTTTAAACTAGGATCTGGGGGGAGGGAGGGTAGTGAAGCAAAAAAGGGGATAGATAGAGCAGATAAAGACACTGAGATGGTAGGGGTCAATGATGGATTGGGGGGGATGGGACATACAAATAATGTAGGGAGGCTAGGAGTAATAAAAGGTGTTCATAGGATTAAATGTCTACTGGCAAATGCAAGAAGTCTTGCAAACAAAAATAATGAATTGTAGACTCTTATGTCAACCATGGATTATGATGTGGTGTGTTACGAGGGGGACCCGGGGAAGCGTGCCAAGATGGGAAATGGACTGCTTCCGCCGGTCAAGGTCCACTGTGCGGTGTAAGGGACCGCCGCTATGGTGGGTGAAGAGTGAGCGGGTTGCTGCTAGCGATCGTCTGGAATGTCACAGACGATCTATGTACACCGATCTGCCCTAACCCGTGAGGGTTGTATGGCACAGATCTCACGGCTCGGTGTACCTGTTGCACGGGGAAGCACAGAGGTGCCCACGCACGTGTGCCAGTGGAAGTCACGAGAATATGGCACGAGGGTAGCACAGAGGTGCCCACGCACGTGTGCTTTCAATAACCAGGTGAGTCCAATGGAGACTTGAGGAGCTCACCTGGGACAGGAACACGGCCTGTTGACGGGGGTACTGCCGGAGCAGCAAGGCAGGAACACGGCCTGCAAACGAGGTACTGCCGGAGCAGCAAGGGCCAAGCCCACAAGAGACAGTAATGCCTGAGCAGCGGCGTGGCAGCACGCTGCCAGACATCCAAACATAGAAGGACGGTCGCGCGCCGCCATGATGGCAGGGGGAGCTTTTAAGGAGGTGCAGCTCCACCCGAGGGCGGGCGCGAGGCGGAGATGACGGACTTGACCCAATCAGGGTCCACGACGTCCCAGCCTGGCCAGTCAGGATTCACCACGTCACCAGCCTTGTCATCAAGCCGTGTGACGTCAGTGAGCGAATCAGGACCCACCACGCATTGCACATGCTCACCCTCCTGCCTCTGGGAAATAGAGGCGGGATCCTCGGTCTCACAATGTGCAGAGATAACGGGAATCTCACTGCTTCCCTGAGCAGTAAACCTCTGCACATTGCGCAGCCTCGCAGACCTTCGGGGCTGCTGAGCAGGAGAGTCTGCAGCAGGCCAGGAATGGGAGACCGCTTCACTCCTTGTAACAGGAGAACCACTAGGTGTCACCCTTCTGCTGCCTCTCTGAGAAGGTATCTCCTGCACACTGCGCAGTCTGGCAGACCTTCGGCGCTGCTGAACAGGAGTGCTCGTGGCAGGCAAGGAATGGGAGACTGCCTCAGTCCTTGCCTCAGGAGAGCCACGAGATGTAACATTACCCCCCCGTCTAGGCCCCCCCCTGTCCGTGCTCGAAGGCCGCTATGAAACCCGGGGCGCGGATATGATCCTCCAACTCCCAGGATCTATGCTCCGGACCACGGCCGGCCCACTCCACGAGGTAGTACCTCTTGCCCTGTATGACATTTGTCTCCACAAGTTTTGCCACCTCAGGGTCGTCGGACGGGGAGTCGGTTTGAGCCAGCAGGGACCCCGAGAATTTATTAAGTCGTACGGGTTTCAGGAGGGACACGTGAAAGGTGTTGGCTATAGCCCAGCGTGGAGGGAGCTGGAGTCGATATGCCACTGGGTTTACCTGCTGTAGTACTTTAAATGGACCCAGATACCTAGGGGCGAATTTGGCTGCCTGTACCCGTAGGTTAACATTCTTAGAGGACAGCCATACTAGGTCACCAGGGGCGAAGGATGGTGCAGGGCGGCGGCGAACATCAGCCGTTGTCACCATCCGGTCTTTAGCCCTTTTAAGAGCCTCTTGGGTGTCATCCCAGATCTCCCGGGCCTTGGTCGCCCAATCCTCCACTCTAGTATCGGGTGACGTAATGGGCATCGGAACCGGGATTCTGGGATGTTGTCCGTTATTGAGTAGGAACGGAGTCTGGCCAGAGGATTCATGGACCGAATTGTTAATGGCAAATTCGGCCCAAGGAAGGAGGTTAGCCCAGTTGTCGTGGTGCGCGGATATAAAATGGCGGAGGTAAGTTACCAAGGTCTGATTAGTCCTCTCCACTAGTCCATTGGTCTCGGGATGGTATGCGGAGGAGATGTTCAGCTCTATCTGCAGGAGCTTGCAGAGCTCTCTCCAGAAGCGAGACGCGAACTGGGGACCCCGGTCGCTCACCACCTTGTCAGGCATGCCATGCAACCTAAATACATGCCGAATGTACAAGGTGGCGAGAGCACGTGACGTCGGGAGTCGTGGGAGAGGCACCAAGTGGACCATTTTAGAGAAGTGGTCCGTGATGACCCATACGACCCTGTGCCCTGCTGACTTGGGCAGATCTCCCAGGAAGTCAATCCCTACCACTTCCCAGGGACGATCCGGCACTGGCAGTGGGTGAAGAAGACCTGCCGGTCTCTGCCGGGACGGCTTATTCCGAGCACACGACATACAGGCTCCCACATATTCCTGTATGTCCTGGGGTAGTCTCGGCCACCAATAATGCCTGGTCACCAGGTCTCTGGTCCTTTTGACCCCGAAGTGACCCCCGACCTTGGAGGCATGGGCCCACGATAGCACCTCGTTCCGTAGTTCAGGGGGAACGAGGGTTTTGCCAGGTGGCACCTGGTCCAAAGAAGTGGGAGTGACCATCCTCAAGCTGTCCGGGGGTAGTATAAGACGAGGCTCCTCCTCGTCCTCCTCCAACACAACCATACAACGTGACAAGGCATCGGCCCGTACGTTCTTCTCACCGGCCAGGTGGCGGATAATAAAGCGGAACCGGGAGAAGAATAAAGACCAACGGGCCTGCCTTGGGTTCAGGCGTTGTGCTGTCTGGAGGTATGTGAGGTTTTTGTGGTCAGAAAAAACCTCAAATGGATGCTTCGCACCCTCCAGGAGATGCCGCCATTCCTGGAATGCTAGTTTCATCGCCAGTAACTCCCTATCCCCTATGGAGTAGTTCCTCTCGGCCGGAGAAAAGGTCTTGGAGAAAAAGAAACACGGATGTTTCCTTCCTCGTTCGTTTTTCTGGTACAGGACTGCACCTGCACCGACCGAAGAGGCGTCTACCTCCAGTAGGAAGGGTTTGGAGATGTCTGGACGATGAAGGATGGGAGCTCTGGAGAAGTGAGTTTTGAGAGTGTGAAATGCCTCTACCGTTTCCAGTGTCCATGCTTTGGGATTAGCGCCCTTGCGGGTAAGGGCAATGATGGGTGCTGCCACCGTCGAGAAGTTGGGAATGAACTGGCGATAATAATTGATAAACCCCAAGAATCGCTGGATCGCCTTCAGCGAGCGGGGCTCAGGCCAGTTCATCACTGTCTCCAACTTCCCCGGATCCATTGCTAACCCCTGACTGGACACTATGTACCCCAGGAACGGCAAGGATTCCTGTTCAAAAACGCACTTTTCCAGCTTAGCATATAACGAATGGGTGCGGAGCCTCTTAAGTACTCGGATGACATCCCTCCGATGGGTGGTAAGATCGGGGGAGAAGATAAGAATGTCATCCAGGTATGCAACCACGGAAAGATACAAATCCCGGAAAATGTCATTCACAAAGTCTTGAAATACGGCGGGGGCATTGCAGAGTCCGAAGGGCATTACTAGATACTCGTAGTGACCGTCCCTGGTGTTAAAGGCGGTCTTCCACTCATCGCCCTCTCGGACTCGCACTAGATTATACGCCCCGCGTAGATCCAGCTTTGTGAAGACCTTTGCCCCGCGGAATCGATCAAATAGCTCAGTAATGAGGGGAAAAGGGTATTTGTTCTTGATTGTGATTGCATTTAATCCCCTGTAATCGATACAGGGGCGCAGATCCCCTTCCTTCTTCTGCACAAAAAAGAACCCTGCACCAGCCGGTGAAATAGACTTGCGAATGAACCCCTTCGCCAGGCTGTCCTGAATATATTTGGACATAGCCTCCGTCTCTGGAGCAGAGAGTGGATACACTCTGCCCCTAGGGGGCTCGGAGCCTGGCTTCAGGTCTATTCGGCAATCATATGGCCGGTGGGGAGGAAGAGTATCTGCGGCCCTTTTGGAAAAGACATCCCTGTAGGCCTCATAAGGTGTCGGTAAACCCGGCCCCTCAGTATTCCCTGAGGACCCAACCGACCTAATGGTAGCGGGTGGTTCGTAGTCACAAGGTGCTCTCTACATGATCCTGCCCAGGATGAGATCTCCCCTGTTGCCCAGTTGAGTATAGGAGCATGCTGTCTCAACCAGGGAAGGCCCAGTAGGATCTCATCCGTCCCCCCTGGAAGCACCAGGAAGGACACCTGCTCATGGTGTCCCAGTGGTACATCCATCCTGAGAGGGATGGTGATCTGGGTGATAGGATCGAGTAGTATGGACCCGTCGACTACCCGGACCCTGAGTGGCTTGGGCAACAGAACCAGGGGAACTGAGTATCGGGTTGCCAGGGAGGTCGAGATGAAATTGCCTTCAGCGCCTGAGTCCAAGCAAGCCAGGGCAGAGAAGAGAGTAGTGCCGAACTGCAACTGGGCGCTGATAGTCAACCTAGAGGGAGAAGTAGCGTCTAGAGTCCCCCCTCTGATAGAAACTAGACGCTGTCTTTTCCCGACGGTTTGGGACATAGGGTAGCTATGTGTCCCCTCTGCCCACAGGAAAAGCAGATGACACAAGACCGAGAACCTGGGGCAGAGGAGACCACCTTGGACACCTCCATTGACTCCACGGAGTCGCCTACAGGACTGGCTGGGGGACCTGTCTGATGGAAGATGGGAGTCAGACGCTTTTTAGGCCGAGAAGACGTGGGTGCTGAAGAGACCTCGAGCCTTCGCTCCGCCTGGCGGATGTCTATGCGAGAGGCAACCTGAATCAAGGACTCTAAAGTGGCAGGCACCTCACGTGTGGCCAGTGCGTCTTTGACAAACCCTGCCAGGCCCTCCCAAAACACAGGGACAAGGACCTTATCCGGCCAGTCCAGCTCTGCGGCCAGTGTCCTAAAGTGTACAGCAAAGTCCCCGACTGAAGCAGACCCTTGCCGAAGTCGTAGGAGGCGCAGCGCGGAATCGTGGGTGACTTGAGGCCCGAGGAACACCATTCTCATGGCCCCAAGATAAGCTGCTAAGTTATTCACCACACGATCTCCGCGCTCCCACAACGGCGTGGACCACTTCAGCGCTCTCCCTGTGAGCAGGGACTGGACGAAGGCTACCTTCGCCTTCTCGGTAGCGTAAAGAGTCGTGGACAGCTCTAAGTAGGTGGTAACCTGGTTTATAAACCCACAGCACTCAGAGCTGTTGCCGCTAAAGCGCTCTGGAAGCGCAAGGCGAGGAGACCTTCCGCCCAATAGCACAGCCTGGGTAGCCGCCTGGGTGGCGACTGTCGTCAGAGTAGTCTTATCGGAGGAAGACTGCTCCACTGCTGCCAATCGTGACTCCAACTGCTGCACATAATGCAGCAACTGCTGCTGCTCTTCAGCCATAGCCAGACCTTTGGCGCGACCGTAATGTTACGAGGGGGACCCGGGGAAGCGTGCCAAGATGGGAAATGGACTGCTTCCGCCGGTCAAGGTCCACTGTGCGGTGTAAGGGACCGCCGCTATGGTGGGTGAAGAGTGAGCGGGTTGCTGCTAGCGATCGTCTGGAATGTCACAGACAATCTATGTACACCGATCTGCCCTAACCCGTGAGGGTTGTATGGCACAGATCTCACGGCTCGGTGTACCTGTTGCACGGGGAAGCACAGAGGTGCCCACGCACGTGTGCCAGTGGAAGTCACGAGAATATGGCACGAGGGTAGCACAGAGGTGCCCACGCACGTGTGCTTTCAATAACCAGGTGAGTCCAATGGAGACTTGAGGAGCTCACCTGGGACAGGAACACGGCCTGTTGACGGGGGTACTGCCGGAGCAGCAAGGCAGGAACA
This sequence comes from Anomaloglossus baeobatrachus, assembly GCF_048569485.1. Classification (NCBI taxonomy): domain Eukaryota; kingdom Metazoa; phylum Chordata; class Amphibia; order Anura; family Aromobatidae; genus Anomaloglossus; species Anomaloglossus baeobatrachus. The sequence continues at coordinate 167,767,736 of NC_134358.1, forward strand.
CGGCCTGCAAACGAGGTACTGCCGGAGCAGCAAGGGCCAAGCCCACAAGAGACAGTAATGCCTGAGCAGCGGCGTGGCAGCACGCTGCCAGACATCCAAACATAGAAGGACGGTCGCGCGCCGCCATGATGGCAGGGGGAGCTTTTAAGGAGGTGCAGCTCCACCCGAGGGCGGGCGCGAGGCGGAGATGACGGACTTGACCCAATCAGGGTCCACGACGTCCCAGCCTGGCCAGTCAGGATTCACCACGTCACCAGCCTTGTCATCAAGCCGTGTGACGTCAGTGAGCGAATCAGGACCCACCACGCATTGCACATGCTCACCCTCCTGCCTCTGGGAAATAGAGGCGGGATCCTCGGTCTCACAATGTGCAGAGATAACGGGAATCTCACTGCTTCCCTAAGCAGTAAACCTCTGCACATTGCGCAGCCTCGCAGACCTTCGGGGCCGCTGAGCAGGAGAGTCTGCGGCAGGCCAGGAATGGGAGACCGCTTCACTCCTTGTAACAGGAGAACCACTAGGTGTCACCCTTCTGCTGCCTCTCTGAGAAGGTATCTCCTGCACACTGCGCAGTCTGGCAGACCTTCGGCGCTGCTGAACAGGAGTGCTCGTGGCAGGCAAGGAATGGGAGACTGCCTCAGTCCTTGCCTCAGGAGAGCCACGAGATGTAACAGTGGTGGGCATTACAGAAACCTGGCTGGATGAAAGCCATGACTGGGTGACAAACATACAGGGTTATAGTACATTTAGGAGGGACAGCTAATAATAATAATCGGGTTCTTATTATGGGGGATTTCAACTATGCAGACATACAGTGGGACATAGAATCTTCTGGTTGTGCTAAAAGCTGTAAATTCTTATTTACCATTCAAGACCATTTCCTCTCTCAGATGGTAGATGAACCGACGAGTGGAGATAATTTGCTAGATCTGGTCCTGTCAAATAGACCGGATACAATTTCAGATCTACAGGTCCGGGAGCACTTGGGCACCAGCGATCATAATATGGTAAGCTTCAACGTAATATTTAATAGAACATTTCAAAGGGGGAATGCTAAAACCTGGAATTTTAGGAAAGCTGATTTCAACAAATTTAGGGAAGAGCTTAAATGTATAGATTGGGACAAAGTCATGGTAACTGGGGATACTGAACATAAATGGGGAATGTTTAAGGATATACTGCTAGAGTCCTGTAAAAAACGTATACCCTCTGGTAATAATATGTCCCGGAATAAAAAGAAACCACTATGTATAAATAAAACTGTACAAAGTATAATAAAACAAAAACAAAGGGCGTTTAAAATCTTGAAGGCTGAGAATACAGAAATAGCATTTCAGGAGTATACAGATATCAATAGGAAATGCAAAAAAGAAATCAAACAAGCAAAACTAGCCACTGAAACAAAAATCGCCAATTACATTAAAATAAATCCCAAAATCTTTTATAAATACATTAATGCCAAAAGGAAAACAAAGGATAGTATCGGCCCCTTCAAATATAATAACAAGTTAGTTATAGAGGACAAACAAAAGACAGATATTAAATAGGCATTTCTCATCTGTGTTCACCAAGGAACTGACTGTACCAGGGATCATTCAACAAGTGAAAAATCAAAGTTCACCACCCGATATACTTATTTTAACACAAGATGAAGTACGCCTACGTCTGAGTAAATTAAACATTGACAAATCCCCAGGGCCAGATGGCATTCATCCACGCATATTGAGGGAATTGAGCTCCGTAATTGACAGACCGCTGTATCTCATCTTTTTAGACTCGCTTGTAACCTGTTTGGTGCCTCAGGATTGGAGGATTGCTGATGTGGTACCAATATTTAAGAAAGGAAAGAGGATAGATCCAGGCAACTACCGTCCAGTAAGACTGACATCAGTAGTATGCAAAGTTTTTGAGGGCATTTTAAGGGATGACATGCAAAAATATGTTACAGAAAATAATATAATAACTGACAGACAGCATGAATTCATGAAAGATAAGTCGTGTCTAACCAACCTGTTGGGGTTCTATGAGGGGGTAAGTGCAAACCTGGATATTGGTAATGCAGCTGATGTGATTTATTTGGACTTTTCAAAGGCATTTGATACTGTACCACATAATAGCCTTATACTAAAGCTCCAGAAGCAAGGACTAGGGTAAACTATATGCAACTGGGTAAGGAATTGGCTAAAAGATAGGAAACAAAGAGTAGTCATAAATGGTACATTCTCTAAATGGGCCATAGTCAGCAGTGGGTTACCGCAGGGATCTGTGCAAGGACCAATTCTTTTTAATCTCTTTATTAATGACCTTGTGGATGGGATTGATAGTAAAGTGTCAGTCTTTGCTGATGACACCAAACTATGTAGGATATTAAAAACTGACCTTGATAGTACAATATTACAAAAAGATCTGGATAAGATGTCAGAATGGGCAGATACTTGGCAAATGAGATTTAATGTTGATAAATGTAAAGTAATGCACCTAGAACGGAGTAATCCTATAACTGCGTATACATTAAATGGAAGTAAACTCGGGACTACAGAACAGGAGAAGGACTTGGGTATTCTCATTACAAATAAGCTGAGCAGCAGCACTCAATGTCAAGCAGCAGCTGCAAAAGCAAACAAGATTCTAGGGTGTATAATAAGAGAGATTAGATCCCGTGATCACAACGTATTGTTACCCCTCTAGAAATCACTTGTAAGGCCACATCAGGAATATGGGATCCAGTTTTGGGCTCCACATTTTAAAAAGGACATTCAGAAGTTAGAGTCAGTTCAAAGGCAGTCAACTAGACTACTACAAGGAATGGAAGGCCTCCCATATGATGACAGGTTGAAAAAGTTAGATATGTTTAGCTTAGAAAAAAGACGTCTCAGAGGAGATCTCATTTATATGTATAAATACATGTGTGGTCAATATAAAGGACTGGCACATGACTTATTTCTTCCAAAGACAATACTAAGGACTAGGGGGCACTCACTGCGAGTGGCAGTAAAGCGATTCCGACAGCTAAACAGGAAAGGGTTCTTTACAGTTAGAGCAGTCAGACTGTGGAATGCCCTACCACAAGAGGTAGTAATGGCAGATACTAGAACGGCTTTTAAAAAAGGGCTGGATGATTTCCTCAGTACACAAAACATTGTTGGTTATAAATGACTTAGTGACCAAATGTAGAACTGGTGTAGGAAGGTTGAACTAGATGGACCTAGGTCTTTTTTCAACCTTAGTAACTATGTAACTATGTAACTATGTAATTAAAAAAACGGCGTGGAGTCCCCTCTATTTTTGATATCCAGCCAAGGAAAAGCAGACAGCTGAGGGCTGCAGCCCACAGTTGTCTGCTTTGCCTTCTCTGGTTATCAAAAATTAGGAGGGATCCCACATCTTTTTTTTCTTAATTTATTATTCACAGCAGTGTACAGGCATTTTCCACATGCCAAAAAGCTTGTTAATTAATGCGCTTAAACTTTAATAACATACAAACAGCATCCGAACTCCGAGCTCTGACATGGACTATTTTTTTAAAAGTCTGTGTCCAAGCCCCGAACGTCAAGTGTTTGGTGCAAATCTTGAACTTTGCTGTTCAGGTTCATTTGTCCCTAATAAATATCCAATCTATCAAAATACAAAATGTACACATATGGTAAAAGCCATAAAGAGAAATAAAAAACAATGACAGAATTACAATTTTTCGGTCACTGGAACTTAAGTAAGAAAATACAAACTACATAAAACACAAAAAATCTATAAAATAAAAAAAAAATAAAATAATCATTCAAATTGTCATATGTACTTCAAAATGGTATTAATAATAATACCACACAAAAATGAAGTTATCACATAGTTCTGTGTATGCAGAAATTAAAAGGTTACGCATCTGAAAAAAGAGACAACTTTTTACAAATTTCTAAATTTTCTTTTTCCATATGAAAAAAAGGGAAAACTTGACCTGTCAAATCATTTTTCCAGATCATTTCTTACTGCACAATGAATCTCCTCTCACAAACCCAAAAAATAATGTTTTTTTTTCCCCAAAATTTCACCTGACTTGAAATTGTATTTTAAAACCAATGATGTCATCTAAAACTTGTTTAAAAGTTTAAAAGAACGAAAAAAAGAGCTTTTATATATTGCTTTGTGGACAAACAAAATAAAGTTATGGCTCTAGGAAGAAGTAAAAGAAAAAAATGAAAGAGCAGAAAAGGAAAATCGCCATAATAATGCAAAATGTCTGGATAAACCTTTAATCGAATTTAGGCTACATGAAGTACCATGTGACATATTTACAAATATTATCCATACTTTATAATGTTTGCACAATTGTTTGCATATATAATTGGTAAAATGTATGAAATAAGTTAATTATTATTGCTATGCAGGGTGTTTATCATTTACATTTCACAGACCTCAGTATCAAAATCTTAAGCAGAAGGCAAACAAGCGGGGGACGTTCATTTGAATATCTCTTGTATATTAGTGAGAAACAAATCGTACAAGCCAGTGGCAAAGTTATTTAATGCAAATTTATTTCTGCCTTGTGCATAAGAAACAAAAATGACCAATATCTGCTCTTACATTTGGTTATTTTCACTTTGTACAATCCACGAAACACTATGCATCACTCAATTACTTCTTATGGATATTAATGGTGATGTAAGCAAGATTCATGAGGCATAATGTAATTTAAGAGGCCACAACAGGAAGCAGATTGCTAGAAAAAAACCATTGCTGTACATAACTATTTATGTTCATTAATATGTTTACACTTTTTCCCATTTTCACATCCTTCAAATTATGAGATATTTTGAGAAATGGTGCAGTATCTCAAGCCACATTATGTGCATAATTATAAATATTTTATCAGAAAAAGATGTAAGATACATTTTTTTTACACGTAATGATCATTTACCCAAGCACTTTTATCATAGGGTAGACAGATAAAGTAAAGTATTACCGTCTCAAAAAAGGTACTAAAGTAATGGATATGAAAAAATAAAAACAGTTCTAAAATGCACATTTGATGAGCACAGTAAATCATGTTGTTGCATTAGCATATTGCTAAATAATATCATGAGCAGTAAGCAATACAGTCAGTTTCTAAACAACACACAAAAGGGCACAAAGAAGAAGCCCAGAAAAAGTTATATATTATAGCCATAAAATCAAAGTACTTTATTGAAATATGTAAGCTGTAGATATGCAGTATAGCCATTGCTCCCAACTGTCCTGGATTCAGCGGGATTGCCTGATTTGAGGGCTCAGTCCTACTGTCCTGGCAGTCGGAGCTTTTGTCCCCACTTCCTCTCCCCTCTCCTCACCGATTCCGTAGCTCCCATGCCAACATCTCACTGAATGATCATAAATTAGATTAACAATTCTCTTCTCATCTTCCCAGAACTGGAACTCATGACCTGCCTGTTTGTGGGTAGCAACTCTGCCAACAAGCCATAGCCCACACTGCGAGAGATAGGAGAATTTGAAATCTTGAATGTGAAAAAGGAGGTGAAAGATACACAAAGTATCCTATGTGGTCAGGTCAGCGTGTTGACCAGGAGAACTAGCAACTAGGGTAGTTGGTTCCTCATACATGACGCTTAGCATTGAGGCCTCAGACATTCTACGAAAACAGTAGGTTAAGGGCCTGGTCACACAGTACGTGAGACGAAAAGGAAACCCTCAGTTGATATTCCGTGAGCATCAGTAGCATAAACATAGGGTTTGGCTGTAGTGACAACCTATCTCCTTGGCAAGGAGAACTGAAACAAGTAGCATAAAGGGACGGAATGATTCTCATGGACGGTAAAGTGATGTTGAGCTGGGTAGGGGTGAAACAACTGGAACTAATGAGGACAGGAGCAACAAGGTTGGAAGCAATGGAGGAACTATTGCTGGTGATGTTACAGTTACATTTAAGAAAAAGACTGTATTTTAGGAACTGGCGGTCTCCTTCTGTGGGTACGTTAACATCTGGTTCTGGCCAGCCAAAGCCATTGGCACCATGCGGCCTGCACTGGCAAATCGCCCTCATGATGCAAGTCCACACACACTTAGCCAGGACCACCTCATCTTTCCTGTGGCCTGCCGGAGCACAGAAGAATAGCTCCTCACCCACAACTACTGCCCATATCAAGCTACATAGTGTATAGTGAAGCTACATAAAGATTAGAAAGTTCTGGCTCGTATGAATATGAATTAATGGACTATCCTGGACATCTGCTGAATGGCCCTCACTACCAAATGGGTGTAGCTTGGGATGTGGTCAAAACTTCTTGCAGCGCACTGCTCGCCACATAGTTTATCCCTCTTTCTATTCTTCAAAAGTTGGCAGGTATGGTATAGCTACTATGAATTATTATGGCAATGTTCTCCAAAAAATAGTATGGGTGTGCACACTAATCAGCATATTTAGAGCAATCACATGGTTATATTCATTACAGGGAAAAGTCAAATCATGAGCTTCAATGCAATGGGTACATTCCCCCCGAAAATTGCTTTACATAATATGAATAAATTGCTAAAGTGATTTTCTTGCTTACATTTGTTATTGCCTGTGGCTGTGTGTCCCTACAAATTTAACTATATGACTCTGATTATGCTGGATTCATTCTTCTGTGTACCCTCACTATTTTTTGTAGTACATTTGCCATAATAATTCAAAAATGATACAATGGGGATGATATAGAACTCTTTAGTCTGGGCTTTAATCTGGTCTTCTTTTTATATGTCTTTGTATATGTTGTTTAAACTTATCAGTTTTTGACCGGGTTAACTTTGCAGTGTAACAGAGTTGAGAACTTAATTCTTTGTTTCATAGGCAATTTCTAGTATCGTGGTCACAAGAGCAAAATTCTTGATCAGTTGGAATATCTGTGGCATCAGATTCAGAAGATGTGTTAGGGTCAGCAGCTCTGCTGTGGAAGCTCTGTACCTTATACGAAAGGACAAAAATGTTATCATATCATAGAAAAGAGACCTCAGCACTGCATAGAATGAATACTGTGATGTGAATAAAATGTATTAAGATCCAGCAAAGGAAGAACAACTATTGCCCAACATGTCAACCTAAATGACACTCTAATATCAGAGACATCTGTAAGTGAAGAATGCCGAAAGTGAGGAGATGTAAAGCGGTCACATTCCAACTTTATATTTTTGATATTCGACTCCAATTTAAAAAAAATTGAGACCTGTGTAAAATGTAAAGAAAACAATAATGAAATTATTTTTTATTTCCTAATGTGCCAAAGGTTTTCTATTGGTGAAGGTCTGTTCTGCAGGCAGCCAGTTGATCAATCAAACTCTTCTTCCGCAAAGCCATGCTGTTGTGATGAATGCTGCATGTGGTTTAGCATGTCTTGCTGAAATATGTAAGCAGTTCTCTAAAATAGACTGCATGAGAGCATATGTTGTTCTATATAATGCTCAGCATTGATAGTGCCTTTCAAGTTGTGTAAGCTGCATATGCCATAAACACTAATGCAACCTCATGCCATCAGAGATGCAGACTTGTGAATTGGGCTCTGATAACAAGCTGGATGGTCTCTTTCATCTTGAGTCTGTGGGTTCCATGAAGAATTTTAAAATTCGATTCATATGACCAAATGATAGTTTTCTATTTTACTTCAATCCATTTTAAATTAACTTTGATTTAGTGAAAACAAAGGTTCTGGATTGTGTTAATAATGCTCTTTTTTGCAGGATCAAATCATGCCTGCTTTTTTAATTCTGTGTCATCTGAGACCAGTAGATTGTGAGCATCCAATATTGACCATCAGCCTTATCCTTTGCGCATGTAATTTCTTCAGATTCTCTGAATCTTTTGGTGATATGTACTATAGAATAGAGGGATAACCAAAGATTTTGCAATTTCTACGTTGAGGAACATTTTTCTGAAATTGTTCCACAATTTTTAAATAAAGTTGTTCACTGACAATATTTGCTTCTGAGAGACTCTGCTTCACTAAGATGCTCTTTTTATGCAGTCACGTGAAATATGAGAATTGGACTTCCAGTTGTTTGCTATTAGTACCAGTTACTTTTCCAGTCCTTTTTTTAACCCTGTCCAAATATTTTTGAGATATATTGCTGCCATAAATTTCTAAATGACTTTTTTTTTTTATATAAAATTAAAAGAAAAGTCTAACTTTCAAGCGAAAGGTATGCCTTTTTGTGTCTGGTGGGCAAACATGCATTGGCCAATTTATGAGCTAAATACTTTCATTTTATAAGTATATATGGCAGTAATGCAATTTAATTTTTGTATTTTACAGTCATAGCACCATGCACCTGTTTATACTTTCCAGAGGTGTTGGTCATTTTTTTTTTAATTAAACATTACCATTCACGCCACAAAAAAGCCTTCACATGTCTGTAAATAGAAAAATATAAAAAAAGTTTGCCTTCGAACATGCAGAGGAAAAAATGAAAGTGTAAAAACTAAAAATTACTAGGTCATTAAGGAGTTAGTTACTACCTGATTACCATTCTTTTCTATGGGGAGATCATTTTGAGATTGCTGACATTACTATAACTATATTTGTGTTAAAGATCAAAAAGAGAAAAAAAAGAGAAGAAAGCAATCCAGAAAAAAGGTGCACACCCAGAGATACAGGGCAATACATTTCATTAACTCCATATAACTCCACAATTGTGATGGATCCTGGCACTTAGGGGTTTGGGAGATGGATTGCGCTTCTTCTCCCCTCCGATTGTGACACTTGTGATGTAATTGGGGTGACCTGATCATCATGATGGTAATGACAACCTCCGGGACACATGACTACAGAAAGCCTTAGTGATCATGCCTGCAGCATGATCACTAAAGCTTTCCACAGTGTAGCTCTGACAGCTGCAATATAATGCAGTGATCGAGCATTGTAGTATATTGCAGCTGCAATCAGACAAGTGAAACTTAGGGCGGCGTCACACGCTACGATATATCGGGCGATATGTCGTCGGGGTCACGGATTCCGTGATGCACATCCGGCATCATTAGACATATCGTAGCGTGTGACAGCTACGAACGACTGTGAATGAGCAAAAATACTCACCTTATCGTTGCTCGTTAACACGTCATTCATTTTCAAAATGTCGGTCCTCCTTCTGTGCTCTGGTTGTTCATCGTTCCCGAGGCATCACACATCGCTCCGTGTGACACCCCGGGAACGACGAACACAGCTTACCTGCGTCCCGCCGGCAATGCGGAAGTAAGCGGGTGGGCGGGATATTACGTCCCACTCATCTCCGCCCCTCCGCTTCTATTGGCCGGCCGCTGTCTGACGTCGCTGTGACGCCGAACGTCCATCCCCCTTCAGGAAGAGGATGTTCGCCACCCACAACGACGTCGTCCGGGAGGTAAGTGCGTGTGACAGGGGGTTAAGGACTTTGTGCGCCACGGGCAACTAATTGCCCTTGACGCACAAATGACGGGGGCGGGTACAATCGCTTGTGTGATCGCACGATAGATCGTACCGTGTGACGCCGCCGTTAGTGTCCCATATAGAGACTGAGTAAAAATGTTAAAAAGTTTTAAAACTATAAATAAAAAATGAAGCAAAAACTATGTCTTTTCAATAAACAGCTGACAAAAAAGTGGAATAAAATGCGATCAAAAAGTCATATATAAATAAAATTGCTGCCACTAAAAACGTCATGTTGTCCCTCAAAAAACAAGCTATAATACAGCTTCATCAGCAAAAGAATAAAACACGTTATTACTGTCAGAATACTACAATGCAAAAAACAGGGGTTTTTTTCTATCAAAGTTTTTATGGGGAAAAAGCGGCAAAACATTAAAAAACTTTGTAAATGTATCTCTGTAATTGAACTGACCCAATGAATCAATTTGTCTAATCACTTTTTTGGCACAGTGAACGGCATAAAAAACCCCAAAAAACAATTCCTGAATTTCTGTTTCTCATTGATTTTGTATTACAAAAATCAGAATAGAAAGCGATCAAAAATATTAATTGGCCCAAAATGGTACCAATAAAATCTCCAACTCATATTACAAAAAAAAGCCATCATACAACTTCATCAGCAAAAAAATAAAAAAGTTATAGCCCTCAGAATACAGGAATGCAAAAACTGGTTTTTTTTCTACAAAATAATTTTTATGGTGTAAAAGCTGCAAAACATAAAAAGCTATATAAATATGATATCGCTGTAATTTCACTGGCCCACAGAATAAAGTGGTCTTATCACTTTTACGGCATGGTGAACGGCATGAAAAAAAAAATCAAAATCAATTCCTGAATTTCTGTTTCATTCTGCCTCACAAAAAGCAGAATAGAAAGTGATCAAACAATATTATGTGGCCCAAAATGATAGCAATAAAATCTTCAATTCATCCTGCAAAAAACATGACTCTGTTGGGAGAAAAATAAAAAAAAGCTATAGCCTTAAAAATTCAGTGATGCAAAAAAACCTGTATTTTGTAAAAAAGCATTTTTAGTGTGATAGTAGCCAAACCTAAAAACTATATAAACCTGGTATTTCTGTAATCTTATTGATTGGAGAAATAAAGCTACCTAATCACTTATACTGCAGTGAGAACGACGTGAAAAATAAATAAATATAGACAATTCTTAAACTGCTGTTGATTTGTTCATTCTGCCTCCCAAAGATAGCAGTACAGTGCAGCTCATATTTATCCTGCGCTCTATGCTGAGTGCTTATACTGGGGATTATGTGTATATCCCTGAAAAATGTGATTCAGACATAATTCCCAAAGGAAGATTCACTGTAATGAGGTAGAGGGAATCACTTTGACATCATGTATAGCCTGTGGTCTAGTGGTGTGCATCTTTTTATGCCTTTTTTCAGACGCGCACAAAAGTGTGGTCATGAACAGTTTTGTTCACCTTTTAAAAGATGGACACCATGGAACTGAGGCCAAAAAGAGTCTGGAGTAACTCTTCTGCCTGATTATAGGGAATGGATCCATTGGGGATTTCACCTGAATCATGTATTTCTGAGATATAGATGGAAACCCTGATGTAAGTGCACTGCTTAGCATAGAGCATAGAATAAACATGAACTGATACTACAAAATGTTCTGTGGCACCCCAGGGTTGCCACAGTAACAACACAAAGGGTTAACTCCCCACACACAACACCAAGACCTCCTGGCCAGAAGGGGGAGACCAAGCTGCTTCCCTGTACATTCTGCTGGGGGGGAGGAAATGGTCAGAAGTAGTTTCAGTTTGGAAGTTCAGTGCAGAGCACTGAGGAGACAGGATCTCTGCAGGTTGGAGCTGGCTTGAGCTCACCTCAGGATCCACTGACCAATTCCAGGCCTAGCTGAGGGTCTGAGGAAAGGAGAAAGCGTACACAGAGGAACATTCCTGGGAGACAGAGCATTGCTGAGTTCATCCCAGTGGAGCACACAGAACGGATGCTGGATCCGAGACTGCAGGTTACATACTGCACAGTGAACACCAGAGAAGTGAGGATTCCACATTCTCTATCTGTACCACAGACACAAGCAACAAACGCAGAGTTCAGGAACATACAAGTAAGGACTCGAGTTGCCTGTCAGGTCGGTACCTAGGAGCAGAGCAGAAGCAGAGCCGGCTGCATAGTTCACACCGCAGCAGGGCCACAGACACACAGTGCAGGCAAGGAAGCCAAAACGGCCCGGCTGGGTGGGAGAAACCCTGAACCCCTCACAGACTCCGTGGACAGTACTATGCTGAATACCATCATCAGTAAAGGACAAAGAAACTGCAAAACCGTGAGTCTGCCTGTTTATTGTGCTCGTGTCCTGCACTCCCCCCATAGACTAACATACTGCCCCGGGGAAAAGGCTCTACCCGTGGGGAGCCGTCCCATCTCAAGCTGCCTTCCATCACCCCGGAGGTTCTGCAGCAGCGGTGGTCATCTCTGATCACATTCCACGGGTGGCGTCACGAACATAACCCCCCTTTTTATTGTGGAACCAGGGAGCACGGACCGGGCCACGACACCGTGATCCCCTTTCCAGAAGCAACCCCTTGGCCCGGTTCTGGGTATCCCCTTAACCCCTGGCGACACAACTTTGGCGTCACGAACAGGATGCGGACTGGACCCGGCTGCAACCCGGGTGACGTGTGCCTGTAAAGACTTATTGCACCGCATAAAAGACTTGCACTCTGAATTGTTGCAACAAAGAACAGACTTTAAACTTTGCAAAGATACCTGGAAAAATCCAAAAACATCATTGGTAAAATTTTCCAGGCGCCATCTTTAATCACGCCATTACCTGCTATGCGCGGGAAAACATCGCGCCTAAACTAAGACTCCGCCCACTGCTTGCGGAGGAGGTGCGCTCGGTGCTGCGACCCTAACGAAAACGCAGAAAAGTGTCCCAGGCTTGCTGTCAAGAAGACTGGTGAAATTAACTAAGGGGGCGCAAAGATGTCGCAGCAGGGAGACGCTGTTGTACCCGGAGGGGCAGCGGCACCTATCATGCCGTTCCTGATGCCGTACACCCCGGGTGCAGTGTGGCTGCCGCAGTACTCAGGTGAGCCCAACACACTTAATGACTTTATCGGAAAGCTAAAAATCTACTACAGCATGTACCCCCTGACAGAAGCTCAGCGTGTTGGTATGCTTATGGGACAGTTAACTGGCAATGCCCAGCGGGAGGTTACATCCTGGCCGGACGATGCAAAAGACACTGTAGAGCATATAATAGCTGGACTAAAAGCAGCTTTTGAATCCACTGCTGGCAGCCGGGCTAAAATGAGGTTCTTTGGATGCAAGCAAAAACCTAGAGAGAGCACAAGAGACTTTGCCTTAAACTTACAGGAGGCACTCAGAGCACTTAAATTAGCAGAACCTGCCTTAGCCCCTGGAGCAGATAAGCTGCTGATAGACCAATTCCTGGATGGACTCTCATCCCCTTCCCACCGGGGACAACTGAGCATGATGGTGATCCAGGATCCAGGACTAACATTTGCCCAGCTAAAGGATAGAGCCATCCGCCTCCAGCAGGTGGAGGAGCCGCAGGATATAGACTCTGTTCAACACCTTACAGCGGCACCCCAGCAGCCAGTAGTGCCAGTGACATCGGCCATGTCAGCGGCTGCTGCTAACCACCTGGAGCCGATCACTAATGAGGCTCTACATCAAAAGCTTGAAGCCCTTACAGACACTGTTGCTTCCATGGCTAGAATCGTCCAGGAGCTGCGTGGATCCAAGTCTGCACCCAAGATTGAGCTGGCGACCAGCAAGGAGGATGTCCCATGGATGAGGCCTAGGAGATACCAAGCGACGAGAGGACGACCCGGCGACCGCTACCAGCCGGATGGACAGCCCATTTGCCGCCGTTGCAATGAGCCAGGTCACTTTGCCCGTGAATGTGCTTTAAATGGGGATCCCCTGGGGAGGCGGGCCGCTCCTCAGGAATGAACTCTCAAGGTCCTTCACCCTGGCACGACAAGTATGTGGGGGGACGTCCAGTCATCCCCATCGTGCTGGATGGCATTCCGCTCAACGCCTTGCTGGACACTGGTTCCCAAATATCATCAATTCCGCATGTCCTTTATAAGAGGTACTGGGCTGATTCAGACGTTAGCAGTGGTCCATCTAATGTTGCATTGAATATATGGGCTAGCAATGGTGAATTAGTACCACAGGTTGGTTTCAGAGAAATGACCATTAAGATTGGGAGAGTAGAATTGCAGAATCAGGGTATTATCATTGTTGATGTTGACCGACGAGAACGTGAACCAACTATGCTGCTAGGAATGAATGTAATTGAAAATTGTTTTGCAGAGGTAATTACTGTCTTGCAGCAGATCATCGAGACTGCCAAACCTGGGCAACAGAGACTCCTGCAGAAGGAAATTAAAGCCTTGATGCTGAAGCAGCAGGTAGAAATGTCAGGAGGTGAAATTGGCAGTGCAAGGGTAAGTGACCCAATACCTATTGTAATTCCTCCCAAAACAGAAATGCTGGTCTGGTGTAGAGCCGCAATAGGCATCAGAGGGCGAGACTATCAGGCCCTGGTAGAACCCGTGTACTCAGACAGTAGGCCCACTGTATTGACGGCCAGAGGAATAGTTGAGGTACATCGGGGAAGAGTGCCAATACGCCTTCTAAATTGTGGGGAAGATGAGGTCACCCTACCAAAGTATGCTACCATGGCTAAGCTATATACGGTTGATAACAACGCCATCACCACCGTTGAGCCCTTGAAGCCGTCAAATCAGGCGGAGGACAATGGCTCAGAGGGAAAGCTGGAGGATTGGTGCCAAAAGCTACATGTAGGCACCGATTCTACACCCTCCCATCAAAAGCATGGAGTATACAGGGTAGTGAAAGAATATGAACAAATATTCAGCAAACACCCATTAGACTTTGGGCAGATCAAAGGGGTAGAGCACACTATACCCACAGGTAACCATCCACCCATAAAGGAGAGGTATAGACCAGTACCACCAGCTCACTACCAATGCGCCAAAGACATGCTCAAAGAAATGAAAGAAGCAGGGGTAATAAGAGACAGTTGTAGCCCCTGGGCAGCCCCACTAGTGCTAGTTAAGAAAAAAGATGGGACCATGAGGATGTGCGTCGACTACAGAGGGATCAACCGCATTACACACAGGGATGCATACCCATTACCTAGGATAGAAGAGTCATTGGCTGCTTTAAAATCCGCTACTTACTTTTCCACCCTAGATCTGACTAGTGGGTATTGGCAAGTTCCTGTGGCAGAGGCTGATAAGGAGAAGACAGCGTTCACCACGCCGATGGGCCTCTGTGAGTTCAATTGTATGCCGTTTGGACTCTGCAACGCACCTGGAACCTTCCAGCGACTGATGGAGTGCTGCCTAGGACATAAGAACTTTGAAACTGTCCTCCTGTACCTGGATGACGTCATAGTCTACTCCAAGACCTATGAACAGCATCTACAAGACCTGGCAGAAGTGTTTGAAGCCTTATCCGGATACGGCATGAAAATCAAGCCATCCAAGTGTCACCTTCTAAAGCCAAGGGTACAGTACCTGGGACATGTCGTGAGCTCAGAAGGGGTAGCACCAGATCCTGAAAAAGTTACCGTGATCAGAGATTGGCCGAGACCCACCAGCGTGAAAGAGGTGAGGCAATTCCTGGGACTGGTAGGCTACTATAGAAGATTTATAAAAGGGTTCACGAAGCTAGCAGCTCCCCTACAAGACATCCTGGTAGGACAGTCAAAGAAGTCTGCAGCCCGAAATCCTCCTTTCCAGTGGAGTGATGAGAGAGAAGAGTCCTTTAAGAAGTTGAAGTGGGCACTGACAGGAGAAGAGATCCTGGCATATCCAGATTACCATCAACCCTTCATTTTGTACACGGATGCCAGCAACGTGGGACTGGGAGCAGTATTGTCTCAAAGGCAGGAAGGCAAGGAGAAAGTTATTGCCTTTGCAAGCAGGAAGCTCCGGCCTACAGAAAGAAACCCAGAGAATTACAGCTCCTTCAAGTTAGAACTACTGGCAGTAGTTTGGGCTGTAACAGAGCGTTTCAAACACTACCTGGCAGCTGCAGAATTTACCATCTTTACTGACAACAATCCGTTGACCCACCTGGACTCTGCAAAACTAGGTGCACTGGAACAGCGGTGGATAGCCCGACTGTCAAACTACAACTTTGTCATCAAGTACAGGGCAGGCCACAAGAATGGGAATGCAGATGCCTTATCCCGGATGCCACACTCGGGGAACGTGGAAGAGGAACCGGAGGGTCTGGAAGAAATTGAGCTGCCGGCCTTTCACCGTCCTAAGGTGGGACAGTATCAACCGAGTGTCTACCAAAAACAACAGCAGGCAACTCTCAACCCATTAGCACACCACGGATGGGCTGACACACAAGACAGCGATCCAGCTGTGAAGCTAGTGAAAGAACTGCTTACACAACAAGGTGCTTACCCTAATCAGAATGCCCCAGCTGAGACGCAACATCTCTGGAAGGAGAGAGGTAAATTGTTCCTGTACCAAGGGAAGCTCTGTAGAAGGCACACCAATCCAAAAACACATGAGTTGGTCTGGCAGATCATCGTGCCCAAGAGAGATGTCAAGATGGTTCTGGAAGCTTACCACAACGGTGCTGGTCATTTTGGTTGGAAAAAGTTGGAAGTGCTCTTAAGAGAAAGATTCTACTGGGTTGGCATGAGAAAATCAATTGAAGATTGGTGTAGAAAATGCGGACCGTGCAACCTCAGAAGAAAGGATCAACAGAACCAGAGAGCTCCACTCCAGTCCATAGTAACCAAGCAACCACTCGAGCTAGTCGCATTAGACCACGTCAAGTTGTCACCAAGCCGGTCCGGCTATGTCTATGCCTTAACCATCGTGGACCATTACTCACGCTTCTTAGTGGTGGTACCCGTGAAAGACCTTACAGCTAGAACAGCAGCTAAAGCATTCCAGACGTACTTTTGCAGACCCCATGGTTACCCAGAACAAGTCCTTGCAGATCAAGGTCCAGCTTTTGAATCACAGATTTTCCAAGAATTCTGCAACATGTATGGCTGTAAAAAGATCCGCACAACAGCATACCATCCCCAAACAAATGGCTTATGTGAGAAGATGAACCATATTGTGATTGACCTGTTGAAGACCTTACCAGAGTCAGAAAGAAATCAATGGCCAGAGAAATTGCCAGACTTGGTGGACTTGTACAATCATGTCCCGGTGAGTTCTACAAACTGCACCCCCGCTTACCTCATGCGTGCAAGGCCCGGTAAACTGCCAATTGATTTAGATATGGGAATTCTGAAGCCAGATGCAGAAGTTCAAGAATCCAATTGGGATACCCTACGTCAGCAGCAGTATCGCCAAGTACAAGAGTGCGTAGAGAAAAGTCTCCAACAAGCTAGGGGAAGACAGGAGAGAAACTTCAACCAGCATGCTCTAGCAACCCCATTGCAACCTGGTGACCAAGTTCTCAAGAGGAAACGGCGCACAAACAAATTGGATAATCAGTGGGAAACCACCCCATATACAGTCTTACCATCCAGTATGGATAATCCCAAAGTGTGTCTAATCAGTAAGGATGAAGGAAGGACATCAGCTGTCGTGTCAAGAGATCAACTCAAACCGTGTCCTGAAACCCTGAAGACACCAGAAGTCACCTTACCCATACAGGTACAACCTGTCAAGAAGGAAGAAGATGTATTCCATACAGTCTTAGGAGATTTCCCAAAAACATGGCCAAATTACCATGGAGCAGTAGTAGTCCCAATGATCGCCTTCCCTCAAGTGGTGGAACCAACATCAGAATCCATACCACAAGAAGTCCCAAGACATGAAGAACTGGAAGTTGAAACCGTAGAGGAAGAACAGATTCCTGGTCCCAGTGAGCTTGCCAGTCCTACAGTCAGTACCCCATCCTCACAAGTACCAGAAACACCAAATAGGTACACTTCCACCCACACCATTATGCTAAGTACACCCAGTACACCAGCAGTACGCAGATCACAGCGTAGTACTCAGGGTCAGATACCAGCAAGATATAAAGACTAATGTGGAATTGCATATAAAATGTACATATGTTATAATGTTTATATGAAAAACCGTAACAGTTTAGTGTACAGAAAAGGTGAGAGAAGAGTGGTGTAAGGTGGCAGCACGGAGAGTTACAACTTGATCACATGTTGGTGGCCCGAGGGCCGTGAGGTCTACTGCACTTACGACCAGAGTAGAGACACCTTTAAGAAGTGTTTGTTGATTGAAATGTTTATTTAATTGCAACGTTAAGACCAAAAGCCCAGTACCTACAGAGACTATACTGTATGAACACTTATATATTTTTGAACATTTTGGACTCTTTTTGAGCTTTAAGGTTTTTGTATTTTTTCCTTTTGAGACTCTGTATATATATAATTGTTGTGATAACTTGTTTGTTTGTTTCACAGTCCCGGAGTACTGTTCTTCACTAAGGGGGAATGTGGCACCCCAGGGTTGCCACAGTAACAACACAAAGGGTTAACTCCCCACACACAACACCAAGACCTCCTGGCCAGAAGGGGGAGACCAAGCTGCTTCCCTGTACATTCTGCTGGGGGGGAGGAAATGGTCAGAAGTAGTTTCAGTTTGGAAGTTCAGTGCAGAGCACTGAGGAGACAGGATCTCTGCAGGTTGGAGCTGGCTTGAGCTCACCTCAGGATCCACTGACCAATTCCAGGCCTAGCTGAGGGTCTGAGGAAAGGAGAAAGCGTACACAGAGGAACATTCCTGGGAGACAGAGCATTGCTGAGTTCATCCCAGTGGAGCACACAGAACGGATGCTGGATCCGAGACTGCAGGTTACATACTGCACAGTGAACACCAGAGAAGTGAGGATTCCACATTCTCTATCTGTACCACAGACACAAGCAACAAACGCAGAGTTCAGGAACATACAAGTAAGGACTCGAGTTGCCTGTCAGGTCGGTACCTAGGAGCAGAGCAGAAGCAGAGCCGGCTGCATAGTTCACACCGCAGCAGGGCCACAGACACACAGTGCAGGCAAGGAAGCCAAAACGGCCCGGCTGGGTGGGAGAAACCCTGAACCCCTCACAGACTCCGTGGACAGTACTCTGCTGAATACCATCATCAGTAAAGGACAAAGAAACTGCAAAACCGTGAGTCTGCCTGTTTATTGTGCTCGTGTCCTGCACTCCCCCCATAGACTAACATACTGCCCCGGGGAAAAGGCTCTACCCGTGGGGAGCCGTCCCATCTCAAGCTGCCTTCCATCACCCCGGAGGTTCTGCAGCAGCGGTGGTCATCTCTGATCACATTCCACGGGTGGCGTCACGAACATAACCCCCCTTTTTATTGTGGAACCAGGGAGCACGGACCGGGCCACGACACCGTGATCCCCTTTCCAGAAGCAACCCCTTGGCCCGGTTCTGGGTATCCCCTTAACCCCTGGCGACACAGTTCTGTGCCCCAATTTGCCACCAAATAGCATTCAGTCCAACCAATAAAAACACAAATCCCCACTCAGGTCCATCGTCATCAGTTAACCGAAATATTGGGGGCTTCCATTTTACTGGTAGCACAAAGACTTTGGAAAAATACTATGACTATGCGTGCCAAATCCAAATGCCTCTCTCCCATCTGAGCCCCACAATGTGCCTAAACCACAGTTAGCATCCACATGTTTGGTATTGTTGTAATGAAGAGATCCCGCTTAATTTACGAGGTGCAGGTATCCAGAAGCACAAGCTGGGCGCAATTTATGGGCACTACAATGTACTGGGAACAACAAGGATTTATTTGCAGTTTTTAATGCAACAACATTCACTGCATTTGACACAATGAGTGTTTTTCCAGAGACTAAATAATCACTATACTCATAATTGAGTTCCCAGAGGGGTGTAATTTCTATACCTTTGTCACTTGAGGGGGTTTATGTTGTTTTGGCCCTTAGGGTCTCTGCAAATGGAGTTGTAGCGCCCCTGAGATTGGTCGCTACAGGGTATATCACTATATCCTTCCCTGGCAGGTCAAGATGCTAATCTAGTAAAATCTACACATACCTCACACTACCATACAGCAGGGTGAAGCAGTCACTAGGAAAGGGTTAATAATGTTTCTACAGACACAGGAAGTCACTCATCCAGTTCTTAGCAGACCCAGGTTGCCATAGCAACTTGCAAAGTGGAGGCATGAGCAGTTAGGAGTAGAAAACAGTTTCATTTTACCTCAGAATAAGCTTGGACACGAGACAGAGCAGACGCACAGTGGTGCAGCTCCCTTAAGGGTAGTGTTACGGGGGGCTGTCTGATAATAAAACCTAAAGGAATGTCAGACAGTCAGGGTCCACCGTGCAAAGACTCTTCTGCAGACTATGGCAGAGGATAAGGGGTATATAAGTGGGCCACTGTAAAAAATAATAGCACAAGTGCAGAGTGCAATACCTCTGTTAAACTCACAGAGGAATATAATTAGAAAATAAAGCAATTCCTCCCTTACTTGGAGGGTGTGTGGAATAGTCTCTGTTAAAGATCACAGAGACAAAAGCAGTGAGTGTGAAATGGCACCTACCTAGGTCCGTTCCTCTAGTGGTGCCAGGAGATGGACAGCAGCATAAGCCGCACCATGCTCCTACCTGCGTTCGCTCCACTAGTGTGCGAGGACACGAACCACTAGATATGGCACCTGCCTAGGTCCGCTCTTCTAGTGGTGCAAAAGAGACAGACAGCAGCATAAGCCGCACAAAGCTCCTACCTCTGTTCGCTCCCCTAGTGTGCGAGGATACGAACAACTGCCAGACGCAGTATAAGGAACGTTACCCTAGCGGCAACGTCCACCTACGAGTAGAATCACAAGGCCCAGCCGGACCATGTGCCTCAGGCACCTGCCTATGTCCGCTCCACTAAGAGGTAAGGATACGGACTGCAGCCGAAGCTGTAAGGTATAAGAACGCTACCCAGCTGGTAGTGCTCACCTAACATAGACAGAGAGATGCCTAGAGGGACGTGGACAGGGCGTCTACCCTCATGCATGAACCAAGAGGACTGAGCGCCAGTTGGCGTGCGTCAGGGTCTTATATAGACTCTGTGCCTCATCCAAGATGGAGGACACCAGAGCCAATCCGCTGCCAGAATGACAGCAATGACGTCACGCTGGCCTATCACCGAGCAAAGCGTCACAAGCACATGACCAGCGACCAATCGGCATAGAAGGTGTCAGAGACATGTGACCACGTGTCACAAACACATGACCAGTGGCCAATCAGTTTAGAAGGTGTCAGAGACATGTGACCTCGTGTCAGCGATGATGTCACCCGCACATGTGCAATGGCTCCAAGATAGGACTTAGTCTCCAGCGCTTGCACATGTGCAGTAGCAAGAAATCCGGACATAGTCTTCAGAGCCACAGCAACCATAACAGGTAGGCTGTCAGGCCTTCATGGAGGCAGAACAAAGCTGTCTGGATGTAACACCAAACAGACAGCTCCACCAAGCTGGGGGCAAGTAACATCTAGAGAGATGGGAACCGGCACCTGTAATCGTGGACTAAAAGGAAGCAGTCGCCAGAGAGATGGGACTGGGCACAAAAGAGGTACAGAGCCCTAGTTCGGGTGGCCGAGGTGCGGCAGCAGAGAGGGAGCCTGAGAGAAGGGGATAGAGGTCCGACCCATAAGAGGTCCAGGCTGCCAGCCATACAGGCTGAGACTGGGGAAGAGTACAGAGTTGTGCTTGGAGGAGAAAGGCCATAGATTACCAAACCGGATCCAGCCTCTGGCCTGCCCAGGAAGCGACCGGAGTCTCTGACGGTGAGGACCAGCACTCGGGGTGCGATACCACCTGAGCCAGTAAATAAAGTGACTGGAACCCTCACCTGTGACTCTGTGAGCAACTGCCACCACCCTGCGCTCCCGTCAACTGCCGCCCCTGTTCTCACCAACCTCCTGGGGTACCCTGCTCCACCCGTGGGCAGCGATACCATCCCGGCTGCACATAACTCCTACCCCAGAGAGAGACTGTGCAGCGGCGGCTAGTTCCTGGCCGCACACAGTGGGTGGCACTGTGAAGCATCCCCACTCCCCATACAGTACTGCCCCTGGGAGAGGACTAGTCACAGGAAGGATCGGCGGCAGAGGAGGCCATGTCCCCAGTCACTGCTGCAACCGGTGACACACTTCCCAGGGGCCTGTAGCCCTCCTTCCATCCCCATCTATATTGGACACTTGTCCGTTTGCTGTTCTTATTTAACATGTAGCCGACGGGGGTCACGGGACCGGGTCAGGCCAGTCACAGCTACCCCAAGGAACCTCTAGCCCGATGACGAGTACCCTAAGGCCCTGTGGTCGCTGCAGAGTCCTCAAACTATTCTAGGAAAATCTATGCTCCAAGAATCAAATGGCGCTAATTTCCTCCTGAGACCTGTATTGCGGTCACATGTGGGGTATTTGTACGTTCAGGGGAAATTGTGTAACACATTATGTGCTTTTTTTTACCTATTCGACTTGTGCAAATTGGAAATCTGGGGTTAAAGTACAATTTTAGTGATAAAAATGTAGTTATTTTTTGGTCACCACCCAATAGTATAACATTTAATGACACACCTGTAGTGTCAATATGCATCCCTGGACTAATTTATTGAAGGGTACAGTTTGCAAAATGTGGTCAGATGTGGGGGGGTTTCTGCTGTTCTAGCACCTCAGGGGCTCTGCCAATGTGAGATGGCACCTGCAAACCATTCCAACTAAATCTGCACTCCAATGTGGTGCTCCTTCCCTTGTTCACTTTGTAGCACAATTAAGAAAAAAGACATGAATCGCACATCCCGAATTCATACTTTGATCTAGAAGCCGCTAGGAAAAAATAAAATTTTAGAAAATGAGGCTCTAAGTTTAACATTCTGATCAGATTGTATGAAGCCCACTGCCACGTCACGGCGAACCTATGAGTGAGTCCCTAATCTACGCCTAGACAGTGCGGCACCGCGCACCAACCACCGCAGCAGTGACAATGCACCAGCAGGTGAGGCGACCGGGTGCCTCACAACACCCATGCTGCAAGGCAGAGTCCCCATGACTGCAGACCGCACCGCTCCACTGAAACAAAACCACCACCACAGCAGCCGCAACACAGCACCTGCACTATGTGAAAGGAGCTGCACACTCACCTTCCACAATCAGGACCCCTCTTTTGCAGTCTCCTGCTGATTAAAGCGCCTGTGCCAAATGGGGAGGAGTGCTGACTCAAGTAAAAAAACAACAGAGGGGGATAAAAATGCAAATAGCATAATTAAGAAAAAAGACAGTTTTTATTTTCATTTCTCAATGTTTTAAAATTCTGGGAAACATTTGGGGGTTCAGAATGCTCACCAATTCCCTGAGGGGTCTAGTTTTCAAAGTGGAGTCACTTCTGGGGGAGCCCTAAATGTTCGGCACATCAGGGGCTCTCCAGATGCAACATGGCATCCTCTAATGATTACAGCCATTTTTAGTTTCAAAAAGTCAAATGGTATTTCTTCACTTGTGAGTCCCAAAGCACGCCCAAACAGTTGATTTCCAACACATATGAGGTATCAGCGTACTTAGAAGAAATTGCACAATTCATTTTGTGGTGCATTTTCCTATTACCCCTGTGAAAATAAAAGATTTGAGGTTACAGCAACAGTTTTGAGGTAAAAAAATTATTTTCATATTTTAACGTCTCAATCTTATAAAATTCTATGAAACACCTGGAGGTTCAAGGTGCTCACCAAACATCTAGATAAATTCCTTGAGGGGTCTAGTTTCCAAGATGGGGGGGTCACTTGTGGGGGAGCTCTACTGTTTTGGCAAAGCAGGGGCTCACCAAACGCGATATGGTGTCCGGTAACGATTCCAACCATTTTGCATTCAAAAAGTCAAATGGTGCTCCTTCCTGTTGTGAATGTCATCCGAGTGGGTGCTGGTGTGGAGCTCCCTCTGGTGGCCAGGAATGGTTATGAAGCTAGTCTAAATCTGTGACTCAAACAGGTGATGGAATTAATTAGGAATCCAGGAACTCCTATTGCACATCAGCCTAGTGTATTTAGGAGAGCATTTTCTGCCTGGCGGCAGCCAGTGGTGCTAGTTTATTGCTGCTTCTGAAGATGGCTGGGAGTTTTCCCTTCAGTTTCTCCCATTTATTCTGTGCCTGAATCTACTCCAGATAAGTTTACTAGTTTCTGTGCTTAATTGCTGGAATGGCACTTAAGGGTGTTTCTGCTTACTCCATTTTGTTCTGTGTTTTGGTTTCTTGTTTGTGAGGATCTGTCTCTCTGCTTTTTGTGAGCTGGGCAGTTTCTCCAGCAAGAAAGGGAGCTTGCTCCCTGTTCATGTTTGGATTATTTGCACTTTAGAATATTATTTGTTCTCTGATTTTGTTTCTTCCCTCAATATCTTCAGTTCTGTTTAAAGTGTCTGGCACAAGAGTACCTGATATAGTGGTGGAGAGACCGTGTGGTTTTAGGATTTTTATTTATCAGGAGTTTTGTATTTTTTGCAGGGTGTTTTGCTGGCCACAATCAGTTATCTTTCCTGTCCTGTTGTATCTAGTAAGTCGGGCCTCCCCTTTGCTAATCTATATTTTCTATCTGTGTATTGTGTTTTCTTACATCACCGTCGTTGCATGTTGAGGGCTTGCTATTTCTTTGGGGACTGCTCCGAGGCAATTTAGGATTCCTCATTTCTATCTTTGAGGTGTAGGAAGTTTCTTTGACAGTGACAAGGTGTCTAGGTGTGTTAGGAACATCTCACTGCTACGTCTAGTGTTGTCCAATAGATAGGGGATTGCTGTTAGCTTAATTTCCAACTACTCTTGTGGTTTTGTTTTTTCCTGATTAATGGGATTTTTTATGATTGTCCACGGTTCCCAGTTCATAACACCTTCCCTTCTGAGCTCTGCAGTGTGCCCAAATAGTTGCTTTCTGACACATATGAGGTACCATCATACTCAGGAGAAATTGCACAACAAATGTTATGGTGCATTTTCTCCTGTTACCCTTGTGAAAATGAAAGATATGGGGTGAAATCAACAGTTTTGTTAAAAAAATTTATTTTTTTTTATTTTCACTTCTCAATGTTATAAAATTCTGGGAAGCACCTGTCAGTTCAAGGTGCTTACCCATCATTTTGATAAATTATTTGAGTGGTCTTTTTTTCCAAAATGGGGTCACTTTGTGGTGGGCTTTTACAGTTTAAGCACCTCAGGGGATCTCCAAATGCGACATGGCATGCGCTATCTATTCCAGACAATTATGCACTATAAAATTTAAATGGTGCACCTTCTCTTTCGAGCCCTACCGTGCACCCAAGCAGTAGAATTCCACCACATATGTAGTATCTGCATACTCAGGAGACATTGCACAACACATTTTATGAGGCATTTTTTCTTGTTAGCCTTGTGAAAATGCAAAATTTGTGGCCAAAGTAACATTTTTGTGGAAAAAGTAAAATTTTCATTTTTTTCTTACAGATTGCTTTAGTTCCTGTGAAGCAACTAAATGGCTAATAAACTTAAATGTGATTTTGAGTACTGGGAGGGGTTCAGTTTTTATAATGGTGTCACTCTTGGGTATTTTATGTCACCTAGGCCTCTCAAAGCCAATTCAAATATGATGTGCCTAAAAAATGGTGTTGTAAATTTTGTTGGAAAAATGAGGAATTGATGATAAACTGTGAACCCTTCTAACTTCGTAACAAAATAAAATTATGTTTCAAACATTGTGCTCACGTAAAGTAGGCATATGGGAAATGTTGTTTATTAAAGGGAACCTGTCAGGTCCCAAATGCCTTCTGACCTACAAGCAGGGTTATGTGTGGCCTAGAAACCCCTTCCTACGCACCCTTGCGTTGTAATATTGTGTAATATGATGAATGTATAAAAAATTATTTTATTACTTGCATGTTCCCTATGTAAATGATAAGAGGGTCTAGTCTCCTGAGCGTCGCATCGCCCCGTGGGCGTTTTTGTGGTATCATGCCCTTGTGGGCGTGATACTATGGATTTACATGCGCAATGTCATAGTCAGCTCCTTGAGATTCCGCGCTTGCGCGCTTGCCATTCCCGCAGCTTTATAATCCGAGTGCTTGCTTGTTCACTTCAGATGCGTACTGCACATGCTCAGAAGACTCCTGTGGTTCTGACCATGCGCAGAGCGTGTCTGAAGCCGACAAGCAAGCACCTGGATAACAAGGCTCCTGGAATGGCAAGCGTACATGCGCGGGATGTCAAGGAGCTGACGGTGATGTCTCTCATGTAAATCCATGGTATCACGCCCACAGGGGCATGATACAATGGAAAGCATGCAAACCCCCTCAGGGTCATAGAGTGACACTAATCAGAATTGAAAAAATTGGCCTGGTCTGGAAGGTAAAAACAGGCTAGATGGTAAAGGGTTTAAGAGCATAAAAATTCAAAGTTATAAATTGCAAAATGTTCCCATTTTTGTCAAATTTTTCTTAGTTTTACAAAATAAGCGCAAAATATATCGACCAAAATTCACCAGTAACATGAACTACAATGTGTCACACAAAACAATCTCAGAATCACTGGGAAATATAGAAGCATTTTAAATTATAACATTA
Source organism: Anomaloglossus baeobatrachus (assembly GCF_048569485.1). Lineage (NCBI taxonomy): Eukaryota > Metazoa > Chordata > Amphibia > Anura > Aromobatidae > Anomaloglossus > Anomaloglossus baeobatrachus. The sequence continues at coordinate 167,793,758 of NC_134358.1, forward strand.
TAGAGTGACAATGGTCAGAATTGTAAAATTTAGCCTGGTCAGGAAAGTAAAAACAGGCTGGAGGAAGTGAAGGAGTTAACGGTGTAGGTTTAAAAATTGAATATTTGACTTTTCTAATATATTTTGATGTTTCAGATTCTCGTTAAAAATGAAACGGTATGAAAAATAACTCAAGAAATAATTTAATTTTATTGAATCATGCCGTGCTTGCATTTAAGAACCCTGCTGTTTGTGTGCGCAGGAAGCAGATCAGGGCCACTTATGAAGTATTTCTGTACTAGAGAAATTTAGCCAAAAAATAACAGGTATGTTTTACAAGTGACACCTACTGTGAAAACATAAACTGCTAAGAGACACCTCTGTGAAAATATTTAATTTTCTGCACCATCTCACTGCGTGTTGTCTTCTTCTGCTACCATACTTTTTACTATGTCAACATTTTTTCAACATTTTTTACCTTCCCTATGTCATGCCATGTATATTATCATTCCTATAAATGTGAGAATGGTGTTTTTGTCTTTGAATGGTATCTAGAAGGCGAGCTGTTTATAGTCATCATGGTAAAAGCTTTCTCAGATTTTAGGTCCTACTTTGCCAAGCAGGGGCCTAATAAGCTATATTCACACCTTGATTTTTGCTGCCTTTTTCCTCTAGACAAATGTGACGCCCTGGACTAGTCAGGTCGTCACAAGGTTCGGCACAATCTATCTCTCCCCGTGCAGGGCTCAACCCCCCATGGTTCTGGGTCCCCATCTTGCGGTACTGCCTCCACCAGCGTTCACAAATCCTAGTTACACCTCGCACCACACCCTGTCAGGCACACCAGTGGGCTGCTAAGCTGGAATAAGGCCGCCCACCTAGGAGTCCAGCAGGAAGGTGGGAGGTGACAAGTCAGTTAGCTCCAGGGGAGCGAAGAGAGCAGTCGGCTCCAGAGGAGTTGAGTGGTAGCCCTCAAGCTGTGAGGAGCTCAGAGGAAGCTGGGAGCTGCAGCTCCCAGGGGAGAAGCAGACTATAGGTCGCAGACGGTGGTCTGGACGAGGAGGAGTCGGAGACCCGGTCGTGGGAGATTGGGACTGGGTGCTTGGCTAATCTTGGAGGATAGCCAGCAGCTGCAGTTCAATAGCAGGGCTGGGACCGAAGGAATGTCGGGGTACATGGATTCTAGGTCGGGGATAAGCTTCAAGCAACCCGGCAATTAACCTTCGGAGGACAGAGCCAATATGGACTGTTCCCACGAAGCTCAGAGATCGGGGGCACTAGCGCAACGAGGGGGATAGGGCTTTCCAAGCAAAGCAGCCCACTGAAATCCCAAGCATGAGCTCCTGAGAGCAAGATCCTCTGCTACTCTTGGCAGGGAGCGGGGCCCAGAAAGCTCCAACTGAACACTCTAAAATACAGTGCCAGGAGGCAGGCCACAGACCACCAGGCAGTACTGCAGGGGACGGGACCCGGACAAGCTCCCCAAGAGGGCAGCGGCACCCAGAGACTTGGTTTACTACGTTGTCAGCGTCTGCTTTCTTGCTGAGTGAGTACCCGATTAACCCCTGTAACCAGCGAGCCTGCGCTCCCCCTGCACCTGTTAGGGCCAGGTGGACGGGCAGACCCAGGAGGTGGATCCACTGGGCTGAACACCTCACCGAGGGCAAGGTGCCCGGTAGCCGGAGCACTAGCAGGACAGTCCGTTTAGAGGAGTGGAGTAAAGAAGTCCCTGGGACCACGGGGTCTCTGATGGTAGTCCGGGTGACGGAGCTCAGGTTTGGAGGCCGAGATGTCGTCAGGCAGAGTCCGGAACCAATGGGGCGAGAAGGCGGGTCACCACAGGGATCGGAGATGGCAGGAACTGACGGGATGGCAAGCCGTCACCGTTTGGGGTTCGGGTATCGTCAGGACCGGTTGGCGAGGCAGGAGCGGCTCTACGAGGGAGATAGGTGAGTATATCACAGACACAAAGAGACCTGACTCCTAGCTTAGAAAACACGAAGAACAGGCCCCGCCCACTTGGAAAGGATCCCCCTATATACCCAGTACCTGATCCTTCAATATCCTGTTGGAGGACACTGGCCCTTTAAGAAAGGGTCAATGACCGCGCGCGCGCCCTAATGCGCATGCACGAGGCCCGGGTGCCAGAAGCCAGAGCAGGGAGCGGTGAACAGGAGGCAGGAGAGCCGGCCTGGAGCAGAGCTGCCGACGGGCGCCGGGAGCGGGGACCGGGCCGCCTGGGGACCGCTGGTGATGGGGCCTGGAGGCTGTGGAGCGGGGGACGCCTGACAGAGGAGTCGGGGAGCGAGGCAGGGAAGCCGGGGAGCGTGGCAGGTGAGCCGGGGAGCGAGGCAGGGGAGTCGGAGAGCGTGGCAGGGGAGCCGGGAAGCAAGGCAGGGGACCCGGGGAGCGTGACAGCACTCCATACCACCATCCAGGGTCCCAGGGCCTTTCCCTACCCATGGAGGGTAACGTCATCTAGCTGCTCCACTCCATCACCCCGGGTACTCCAACAGCAGCGGCGGTACTCCCTATTACCGTACACCACGTGTGGCGTCACAAACTATATATCTCCCCTGTAAATACCCCCCTTCTTCATTCGGGTGTGACCCTTTAACCCCCGGGTCCGTCGACCCTCGAGCCACAAGTGGCGACGTCTGGATCCGAGCGGTTTGACCGCTGCTGGGGCAGCCTGCTCTTTTGGCAATAAAGAAGCTGCTTACAAAAAGCAGGTATTCCTGTGTTTTGCTGCTTTTTTATTGTATTATTGCTGAATTTTAGTTGTATTTTTACTGCCTTTTTTGGTGCACATTATATGTTTCATTTGTCTACAGTATATGTAAATAATTCACCAAAAAAGCAGCAAGAACATAGGAAAAGCCCCTTGTTGCCTTTTTGCACTCTCATTACTTTCAATGGTGAAAATATGCTGCAATAACGCTGAAAGAGTCGACATGCTGCAGTCTTGAAAAACCTGCACTTTTCCAGTATACTCAGGAAAAAAAACAACCCTATGAATGATGTTTCTGAAATCTCTTTTTTGTTGGTGTTTTAAAAAGCAGCTTTTAATTTGCATAAAAACAGCAAAAACACAACATGTGAACATAGGCTGATGATATACCGGTATCACTTGGCACATCCATCCTTTATTTAGGGATTGATTAAGCTATAAAAAGATGTCGTATGACCAGTCCCCTTAATCCCAGATATCTGTCCGGACACTGGTCCACATGTAATGGTGACCTTAATCAGGCGCTTTAAAATGGTGGTAGTCACAGCCTTACATAGTCACTGATGTGCATACCTTATCTCCCCATACTGACAACAAGGTTGGCAGACAGTGGTGGCTGTCTGCAGGAGTGGTGAATCTACGCGGAACCGTAGGACCGGGGTCGGGCATGGGCCCGCCGGTACCAACCGGGGAGCGAAGTGAAGCCAGCACACACAGGCAGGGCCATCGGACCCCGACTAGGCTTGGAGTCACCGTCAACAGTCAAATCCGAGTGTGACAGGAACCCCAGGGGTTTCCTAACAGCCAAAGACCCGATAGAAGGCAACCGCCCACACCGTGAGGGAATACACCTACCGCCTAAGGCTAGAGACCCAAGGGCCAGTTCCTGCGGGCAAACGGGCTCCACCGGCATCCATACACCGGGGAGCGGACTACCGTTGGGGATCCACCGTAGTCAAACAAGTACACAAAGGGGCAGGGAAAGACAGCCGCCATCACCTGTCCGGGGAGAGACACTGCAGCCGGCTGCGGGACCCGTCCATCCAGCCGTTTGGTTTACCGAGGACTTTGTGCATCTCTTACTGAGTGAGTACACCCGTGCCATCCGACACCGCACCGCGCTGTCCCTGCAACTCTGCACCCCTAGCCACGGAGGGGGAAAACAACATCCCAGCTGCTCCCTACCATCGCTCCCGGGATCCCCGTCACCAGCAGCGGTGGTCCCCATCTTCACCACAACCTGTGGGTGGCGTCACGGACTAAATCTCCCAAACCAAGCACCCCTTTCACTCACGGGCGAGGAGCGCCACTCGAGTCCCCGGATCCGGCCCACTGCTCGAGCCACCGAGCAGCAGCAGCCGCAGCAGCAGCGGACCCAAGCGTTAGCGAGTGCAGCAGCGGCATCCTCCCCGCCCGCGACACTGGCTGTCGGGCAGGCCAAAACTTCCAAGGCGTGACTGGTGAGCTCAGGTCACTCTTCCATTTTTGAAGACTAAAATGCAAAAGGATCCAATCCACCATTATGGCATGGATGTTGAACTCCAGATACTCCTGCACATCCTCTCCAGTCATTCACTATGTGTCAGACTACTACTCTGTTCTGCTGGTGCATGCGATGGTGTAAAAAATGTGTGCCACAAATCACAGAAATTGTTTGTGGCACTTGAACTGCTGTCACTGCTAATGCTTGTGTGTTGACGACATGACGTTACTGTGGTTGCAATTCTAGAACTGCGATTCTCGCTGTGAGCCTCACTGCTATCTTGTGGAAAAGTAATGTTAAGATGGTCTACAAGCTTGTTTCGATACTCCATCATCTTTCCAGGGTTTGAAGTATCTTACTAATTCACTCTTGTACCGTGGATCTAACAGAGTGGCTACCCAGTAGTCAGCACTATTTGTAATACTAATGATACGGACATCATGGTGCAAATAGTGAAGTAAAAAGGCGCTCATGATTCGGATGCTTCCTTGCGGTCCAAGTCCATGTTGTTTTGGTGCCGGGGTAATGCTCAAGTTTACCTCCTCCATTCCTTCCCACCAACCGTGGACAAAAAACATGGGATCAATATCTCTTTATCTCCAGAGTTTTCTGCGCCCATCACTTCTTCCTCGTCCATTTATTCCTGCACCTTCACTACCACTTTGTCTGTTACCATAAGCCCACTTTGGTCCACGGACTCTACCCTCCCATGACACTCACCTGTCCGATACCTGTCTGGACCTTCCAGGAAATGATATCCCTTCCTCATGCTCCTCTGGTTCCTTCTCTAGGACCACCACCACCACCTCCTCCAGCACACTATTCAAAGTGCGCTCCAACATGTAGATGAGCAGAATAGTGATGGTGATGGCATCGTCAGTACTAACCATCTTTGAAGGTATTTTGAAACTGTGCAGGAGGGTGTAGATGGCCTTCATCTGTGCCCACTCTGCAATCGTGATTTACCCCACATCCATACTGCATTGTTCAAGGTTAAGCATCATGGCATAGTGCACCAGGGCTTTCTGCTGCTGGCACAGTCGCTGCAACATGTACAGAGTGGAATTCCACAGTGTCGGCACATCGCACATCAACTGGTTAGCTGGTAGTCCAAAACTCCTTTGTAGCGTTGAAAGTCGATTAGTTGTGAGGTGCGAATGGGAGAAGTGAGCATACACTGACCGTGCATTATGCAGCAGCGCATCAAGCTTGGAATAGTGGGCTTGAAATTTCTGGACAACCAGGTTCAGGGCATGAGCCATACAAGGCACATGTGGGATGTCACCCAGGCATAGGGCCACTAACAGGTTTGCACCATTGTTACACATGGCCTTCACTGACTCTGGGTTCAGTGGAGACAACCATTGGTCAAACTCGGCCTGTATAGCGGTCCACAACTCTGCATCTGTGTGACTGCATTCTCCAATGCAGATTAATTTCAGCTCTGCCTGATTGTGTTGAGCCCTGGCCTGTTTTAGGCCACACACTTTGAAGTAACAATATCTATAACTTTGTTTGCAGAATTTTGACCAGGCAGTTTAAATTGACAAGAACAACTTTTTAAATAGTTCCCTAGCAACTTTTTCCTCCAAGCACGGCTAAATACGAATACCTATTAGTGTGTTTGCATAATTTTCAGAAGGCAATTAAAGTTACCCAGAAGTTGAACCATTTTTTAGATAATTCCTTACGATTTGTTTTAGGCCGCACACTTTCAAGTAACAATACCTATAACTCTGTTTGCAGAATTTTGACCAGGCAATTTAAATTGAAAACAACAACTTTTGAAATAGTTCCCTAGCAATTTTTTCAGCCACCCACGGTTAACTACCAATACCTATCAATGTGTTTGCGTAATTTTCAGCAGGCAATTAAAATTGCCCAGAACCAGTTTTACTGGAACATGAATGAAGACAGCACGTTGAAACGCGTAGTCCCATGTTATACTGTGTGGTCATTTTTCACCTGCTGTTTACCGGAGAAATATTTTTAAAGGTTGTTACCAATAAATTGGAATTTAATTCATTCTGAGGAACTGCGCTGGATTTTTCTTTCTTTATGTGGATTTACAAGGCAGCCCTATCTTTCCCTGTACAGGATCCTAGCAGGAATCGGTGAACAGCTGATCGGTGAGCTGAACATTTTTTCTTCTTTTATGTGATTATTTTTAAATATGATACATTTTTTTAGGTATCAGCAACACAGAGTGTAAGGCTGGAATCCCTGCCTACCTACCTCTAATACACTATGTCTACTCCAGCAGCTTGCCCTACACTAAATGCACCTAAGAGTGGTATTATTAGAGAATAGAAGGTTTTTTTAGGTATCACGGTGTTTAAGGCTAGAATCATTGCCTACAGGCCTGTCATACACAATCCCTACTCCATCAGCTTGCTCTTCACTAAATGCAGCTAAGAGCAGTATTATCAGAGAATAGATACAATTTTGTAGGCATCAGTAACACTATGTGTAAGGCTAGAATCCCTGCCTACATGCTTCTAATACACTATACCTACTCGAGAAGCTCACTCTACACTAAATGCAGAATAAGAGCGGAATTATTGGAGGATGCGGGGGCTCAAGCATGACGCCCGAGACCAGAGTACTCAATCGAGTATTAAGGATCTTGAACACCCTAATGCTTGATCGAGTACAGAGGAGTGCCGAGCACACTTTCCCATCACTATTAAATAGCCTAAAGCCAAATAGTTTGAACATTGAGCTTAAAATGTCCTTTCTTAATTACATATATTCAAGTATACCTCTCTGAATAAGATGTTGGTAGTGTAATGCTTTTAACCATATTTTTGAAAGGAATTTAAAAAAACTCCCTCTTCTTCAAGAAGTTGAGACATGATTTTAATAATTAATTTTGTTTTTTTTCACAGATTACTTTGGAGCAATAAAGAAGATGACTATTCTAATTATGTTTATTACCTTTTTTTACTGAAATAAAATATTTTCTTCAATTGTTTTACATTTTTTAATACGGTGTGCTGGTCAATGAAGAGTATGCTTAGTATGCTTCATGTCATAAAGCAGAGATTAAGAAATGTTTCTGTACAAGCAAAGCCTACTTAATAGGAAATGGGATAAGAAGTGTGGGTTATCACTTTCTGCATCCAATGCACCAATTGTGGTGAATGGGGGAGAGGATGTGATCTTACAGGACCTTGACTATCCCTTATTATCCCCTGTCTGTGGCTGTACAGTACTTAGAGATAGGAAAGCCCACATTACTTTTTGGTGTTTACATATTGTATGAATAATTTTTTATAATGATAACATCCCTCAATCGCTATTATGTATTTAGAGTATGTAGTTTGAAGCTGTCTGTGACATTTCCTTTTAGAAATACTGTGTGGAGACAGAAATAAAGGAAATTGGAATGTGTTCCACTTCTAAGATGGCTTTCGCAGGTTTAGGATTTCTAGAGCACATGAGCGCTCTTTGTATGTTGCAAGCGCTCTCTTTCTATTGACAAATGACTGCTACTCATATGAATGCTCAGTGACATGTACATTCCAGCCAAAGAGAAGCTGTTTTTCGGCACTGAATTAACAAGCATGAATTTCTTTTATGGGTTAGGTGAGTCCTCTACCCTAATTATGAAACACACATGTGAACGATTGATTGTATTTACAGCACCAAGTACTTTATTGCCATATTGCAATTCATAACTTTAATTGATAATACTCTACCATATACCCGTATTATTTTTTGTGAATAATATCTCTATGTAATTGAATGTCACTTGAGAATTTGTCTGTATATTTATGAAAATATTAAGAAGGAATTAATTGAATAGCTAATAGATACTGTTATATATTTATATCCTTTTGTTACACCATTGCTTGCTTGACAAAGGTTCTACCCAAAGATTCAGTAGAACAATCCAGCAGTCCCAAATGATAACATTTTGAAGCTTTATTTCACATGATTAAAAATCATGTGAAATAAATCATGTGAAATAAATCATGTGAAACAAAGCTTCGAAAATTTTATTGTTTGGGATTGCTGGATTTTTCTACTGAATCTTTGGATTGTGCCTTCCGGTAACCAGCTGCACTTCATTCCGTGCATTCTCCCTCTCATACCAGGACCTGCATTCATTTGTGGAGTGGCTTTTAAATACTTTTTTCTCCTATTCAGTCATCATGGCAAAGGTTATGTTGAACCGAAACATTGCAACTGGGCTACTAAAGTCCACACTTTTCTGCATTCCTTTTGCAGTGCTGCATCTACTATTTTGAATCAACCAAACTCACCAACAAGTACCACAATCACCAGATAGTCTAGACAACACCTCCCTAGACCAGCTAAGATAAACTATAGCTGGTATAGAAGGAATGATCTAGTTAGAATATATAGGAGAGGAGCAGATACAATTGGCTCCCCCACAGCATGTGATCAAAGGAGACTAACAAGCAGACTAGCAGAGATTCTCTCTTGCTAGCCAACCTATCAACTACCACTCTGCAGGTCAACGCCTGAGTCTGCCTGCATGGATCACAGACACCAGAGAAGTTATCGGATGGAGTGTCAGAATGAGTAGCCTGAACAGATTCTGATGCTGCCATGACAGTCGGTTAAGTTTGCTAAAATCTCTATCTATCTATCTATCTATCTATCTATCTATCTATCCTGCAAGTGGATGAAGCTAATACAGATAGCACTTAAATTAAATTTACTCAATTCAACATCTTTAGAGGTTATAAAACTGATTACTTGTGGACAACCTCCAACAATGATAATCAAAATGTTTCCCAAATTTTGACTTGCATAAATATGCAAATTTGTTCTTCAAGTAAATTCTTCAGTTACTTCAGTTGCTTCAGCTACTAAGCCAGAATTGCATAGCCATTAATGACTTAGGTGCCCTTTCGTTGTCTATTCCCTTTACAGAAGTGGATTTACCATTTTCATTCTATATTTTTATTTTCTTAAAGTGTACACATTGTTTAAAATGTTATTTCATAAATCAATAGTACACATGAAACTTAGTCCAAACTGAATAGAACGAACTAAAAACTAAATGGCTAAACTCAATGGAAAACAACAACCTCCTGTGGTGCGACAGTAATGGCCTTAATTACAGAACAAAAGACAGTGATTATAGGATGTTAGCTAAAATCCTTCAGGTCATTCGACCCGTCTCTGGGTTCCAAAGGTAGAAATGTTAAATGACCCTTCTCTGGGACTAGTGTTAACCTACTCTTAAAATTATAGACTGTTCATGTCTTTGTCAGTGGGCAAACTTACAAAATCAGCAAGGGATCAAAAAATTATTTCCTTCACTGTATATTCAAGTATCTTCAGAATAATAGACTTAAATTGAATGGTAGGGTGCATGAGCAACCTGCTGTACCATTCAACTCTTTCTGGACATAGTTTTATGGACAAGGCAGATCCAGGGTGAATAGGGGGATATCTAACGCTATCATCTTTCCAGTGGACAGGAATTAATAACTTTGTTTAGTTAGACTGAAATACCCTTTTAAATAAAGACCCTGGTATGTTACATGATATAGACAGCCAATTTTATTAATTAGAATTTCCTTGGGTATCAATTAGAAAAATCAAAGCAATTTGGCATTTTACCAGCAGTTTCTTAGGATTCTGACGTCCTTGCAGTTAGGCAGCTGGTCCCCCACCACTTCCTGTGTTTGGTTACGTCATGAGACTGCAGGTTCTTCCATTATTGCTTAGATAAGTAGATAAATGAACAAAAGCAAACAATTATTAATAATTTATATGTTAATATGTTATTCATACTATTTGGATTTCCAGGTATTAATAAACATCATTGACACAGGCTAGAAGTAATAATAATCATAGAAAGTAAAGAAACAAAAAGATCTGTGAATAACAAAAAAACTGCTTGTTGATCGTTCATGAAAAATATAAAATGTATAGGATAATAAAGGAACACAGCAAGAAGGGCAATGAAAACATGGGATAGATTTGACATCTTCTGAAGAAATAACTCATGTTAATTGTGCAAAAAAATGATTGTTTGCTCATCTTTTATTTAGTTACCCGACCACTTCTGAAAATGTAGACAGTGACTCATACAAGGAATGTTTGTTTTCTTCGTATGGTGTCAGCTTTACGCAATTTACAAATACCTTGTCAGATTGTGTTGTTAGATGTAGATGTTATTTAGTCTTAGGAGACACTGGATGACATTGTACTTCTTCCCATTGAAGATCTAGATACCGGCAGGAGACTTTCCGCTATGTGCTCAATGATAGAATTGTTGTGTTACTGAGACCAGCACCCTCGATGGCAGAAGCTTCTTCTGTATAACTGAATAATAAATTCCTGACATCCTGACAAATTCAGGCTGACTTTTCCCCAATGAAGTGACTATAAATTTCTTGATTTATGCCCCTGCACATTCAAAATTTCAAAAGGAGACTGCTGGACTAAGGCTTCTGAAGAGATCTAAAACTTTCACAGCATAATAATCGAAGTGCTCCTATGGGGAACAGTAATAAGTCTTTCAGGAGTCACTGAAATTAGATTGTGCTTATCACTCCATGGATTTCCAACAAAACACAAGCAGGCACTGGGTCTTGCTCTCTTGTTATTAGAAGTGCAATGAGATGAATTGATTCTCTGAGCAGTACCGGATAATCAAATTATTTCTTTGATGCATGCAATAGGCTTGCAGCCAGTTGTCAGGATAGAGACCTATGGACGGTGGCATGAATTTGTTTCATTGGAGAATTACCCTTAATGCTTCACTTCTATACTGTATTAAATGGCATTTTAGTTTCCTTTTCATGGTGACAAATCTTTTTTTTCATTTTTTTTTTTACTGATAGAACATTTATAAAAAGTCAGGGTCAGTAAAGAGAGATGAAGTCAAATTTTCTGAACTGTCACTCTTGAGGAGGCACAATCCATATTAGCTGCTGAGCATAGATATGGGTTTGATGAAATAAAGTGTTGATAAAGAGAAGATATTGATAACAAAATATGTTGCTGACAGCTTGAGCATATATTATATTTAAATGGTGTGTCACTATGTCATATAATTCAATAGGGATAAAAAAAGACTTTAACAGAGGCGCTGCAGACCAGAGGAGTAAAAATGTAGAAAAATATTATTTTTTCAATAAGAACAAATATGATACAAGGCACTACGTGTTTCTGGGACCCACAATACAAAATGTCCCTTTCCTCAGTTGCTAGTAATGACCAAAGAAGGTCATATACCAGAATAATAAGGCACAGATTCAGTTAGACATAATACAATCAATTATTAGAGTTGAGCGCGGTTCGTGGTTCGAGGTTCTCCAGTTTGCGGCTCGAGTGATTTTGGGGGCTGTTCTAGATCGAACTAGAACTCTAGCTTTTTGCTAAAGCTCGATAGTTCTAGATACGTTCGAGAACGGTTCTAGCAGCAAAAAAAACAGCTAATTCCTAGCTGGCTTTCCGCTGTAATAGTGTAAGTCACTCTGTGACTCACACATTATGACATTTCAGTGTATAGTGGGCGGGAACAGCGCATTCAGATCACTGCTGTTTGTATAATGGCGATCGCCATTTTTTTTTTTTCCTTGTCTTCCTTCCCTAAGCACGCGTGTGTTGTGGGGCGGGCCAGCATGTCAGCCAATCCCAGACACACACACAGCTAAGTGGACTTTTAGCCAGAGAAGCAACGGCATGTGTGATAGGATGTCCATGTCACATGTCCCTGCATTATAAAACCGGACATTTTCCTCCAGCACACCATTATCTGCCTTCTGCGTCCTTGGTGTCAGACATCACTGGCGCAGCTCCTATCGCCAATACCGCTGTATACGCTCCATACACAGCGCTAGACAGCTTAGGGATAGCACTTTCTATCAGTCCTTTTAAGGGCTCATACCGGCAGGGTCAGAGCCATAGGTGACAGGTCCGTGAAAACAGAGTTTAACAGCTACACAAGATGACAGCGTCTGTGTAGCTAAGGTCAGGGATTTCCTCGCTGCATTTCCCCATTAGGAGGGATAGAAAGGCAGGCTTCCTTTCCTCTACCCAGAGACCCACAACCCTCCCACTGTACCCTCCTGCCCTTTGCACACTCCAACTCATTGTTACTAAGCCATTATACTAGCAAACACTGAGTGAACTTAGTGGCATCCTAAACGTGGCTGTTGGACTGCTGTATTGCCCCAGTAGTGCAAAGATATTTGCAGCACGTCTGCCTGCATTGCACACTCAAACTCATTGTTACTAAGCCATTATACTAGCAAACACTGAGTGAACTTAGTGGCATCCTAAACGTGGCTGTTGGACTTCTGTATCGTCCCACAAGTGCAAAGATATTTGCAGCACGTCTGCCTGCATTGCACACTCAAACTCATTGTTACTAAGCCATTATACTAGCAAACACTGAGTGAACTTAGTGGCATCCTAAACGTGGCTGTTGGACTTCTGTATCGTCCCACTAGTGCAAAGATATTTGCAGCACGTCTGCCTGCATTGCACACTCAAACTCATTGTTACTTACTAAGACATTATAATACCAAAAATTGAGTAAACTTAGTGGCATACAAGAAGTGGCTGTTGTACTCCATTAGTGCCTCACTGGTGCAAATCTATGTGCAGCACCTCTGCATGACACCCTCCTGCTCTGTTTTTAATAAGCTATAATGATAGCAAAAAATGCTGCCATTTAGTGGCATACAAGAAGTGGCTGTTGGACTCCATTAGTGCCCCACTGGTGCAAATCTATGTGCAGCACCTCTGCATGACACCCTCCTGCTCTGTTTTTAATAAGCTATAATGATAGCAAAAAATGCTGCCATTTAGTGGCATACAAGAAGTGGCTGTTGGACTCCATTAGTGCCCCACTGGTGCAAATCTATGTTCAGCACCTCTGCATGACACCCTCCTGCTCTGTTTTTAATAAGCTATAATGATAGCAAAAAATGCTGCCATTTAGTGGCATACAAGAAGTGGCTGTTGGACTCCATTAGTGCCCCACTGGTGCAAATCTATGTTCAGCACCTCTGCATGACACCCTCCTGCTCTGTTTTTAATAAGCTATAATGATAGCAAAAAATGCTGCCATTTAGTGGCATACAAGAAGTGGCTGTTGGACTCCATTAGTGCCCCACTGGAGCAAATCTATGTGCAGCACCTCTGCATGACACCCTCATGCACGCTACGCTAATTTTATAGCAAACTCAGGGAATTCCTTGCTGCATTTGATCATTCGGAGGGATAGAAAGTGAGGCTTCCTTTATCTTTTCCTTCTGTTCATAGACAGCATCTCCAAGTCCACACCCGAAGAGCAATTTCTCCTCCACGTGTAAGTGTGGAGAGGCAGCTAGTGCGCATGCGTGTGCCGATTTACCCCAGCTGCAGCCTAACTACAGTGTTTCACCTAGTGAGTATGCTCAGCCTGACTGTGCCATTCCTGAGACTAAGTCTTCATTTCGGGATACAGCGCATGCTCCCACACTTAGTGCGAAAAGCCTCTTTGCACAGGTACTTGCATTCCGTGCCGTGTCTAAGTCCTGTTTTGTGCCTAGACACCATGCTAAAGCTGATAGTCTTTTTTCAGAGACTGTATTTCATGCTACTGAGCATGCTCAGGCACTTACTGCATCAGAGACTAGGTCCGGTAATGAACTCTTTGGCCCTGCCCCTGATGTGGGGGGCCCATATAGACCACAGGGCATCAGGTGTCCTGACGATGTGGCCAGGCCACTCCCAAATGGCTTGCAGAGGCCCGCCCCTATGACTTGTCACCTCATTATTGATGGTCAGATGATGACTGGTGAGGTGTTTGTGTCGTGGCAGCCATGAGGTCATTATTGAAGTTGCGGTTCCAAATAGGACGCTAGTTATGCCACTCATGACGTGTCACTCTGCTTTTGTCTCCAGGAGGTGCATTGTGGTCCACCCTGGTTTGGGGCGGACCCAGGTTATAAAACGGGCTGGAGCCAACAAGGGGGTGCGCAGTCTTCTATTATGCTCCGAAAGAGCACACCTCCTTGTGTTGAACCCATTGCGGCTTTAGGCCAGAGGTAGGCAGGGATAGGGCGTCGATGCAGGCCGCCACCACAGTTGGTAACGCAGAACGGTTAAGACCAGCTCCTGTCCTACAAGTCCTGCTTGTGCAGCCCAGTGGCATTAACAGGCCTGCTGCTGATGCGCCTGCTGTCCACAGGTGTGGCCCCAATGCACACGGTCAGCGTACTGAATGGCCCCTGTGATGTTAACAGGGAGTTCCTGGGCTGGGTGGGCGTGTGGACCCTGTGACGCTAACAGGGCTCTCAGTCTCCAGATCCGAGTGGCGTCTAACTCTGTTCAGGCTGCTATTAGTTTCCTAGCCACACAGCTCTGTATCCTCCACCTAACCTTCCAGTTGCCAACCTCTCCTTTTCCATCTGGGAGCTGGGGATATATACCTTTCTCTTTCTTTTCTTATTAATTTTCTTTATATAGCGGTAACATAGTATATACCACCTTATCCAAATCTGCCAGTCCCACCGTAACAGATGGTGTTTCTTCATCAAATGTTACTTTTGCTTAACCAACAAACCCACGGACAAAAACTTTTTTCCCCTTTCCAACACACCTGTTCCCCTTTCCACCAGCATCTGTCCTTTTTCAACTCATTTGGTATATGACCAAAAGTGCAACTCTGCAGGGACACCGTACTCAATGCCATCTCAGCACAGCAGCCAGCCCTCTGTCCCTCAGATATGGACAAGTAAAAGACCATTTCCTCCTATCCATGACAAAGCGTTGAGATTCACTCTGTGCAGCACTGGTGTTTACTGATAAAAGCAGATCTAAGAATCTGTACCACCTTCTGCAGATACTCCTGTATACATGCGTCCCTTTCCATGGCAGGAATTATTTAGCCAAATTTGGTCTTGTACCGAGGATCTAACAGTGTGGCAACCCAGTAGTTAGCATTACTTCGAATTCGTACAATCCGAGGGTCATGTTGTAGGTAGTGCAGCAAGAAGGCGCTCATGTGTCTTGTGCATCCAGGAGGACCAAGTCCTTGGTTTGTTGGTGGCAGAGAGGTGAGAATCGTGCCTCCTTCCTCTGCCCTCTCCCCACAACCTCGCACAACCGAAATGTGAGCAAGCTCTCACTCATCTGCTGAGTCTTCCATGCCCATCGCAAGTTCGTCCTCCATTTCTTCATGGGCTCCTGCACCTTCCTCAACAATTTTTGCTGATACTATGCGCCCTTGTTAATCCCTATCCCCCACCATGACTGCCGCCTAGGTGCCGCTCACCGTATGGACCTTGTACATCTTATTATCCCTTCTGCATATGACTCCTCCTGTACTTCCTCCCCTTCCTCTTGGACCAACACCTGACTCCGAATAATGCTTACAGTGTGCTCCATCTTGTAGATGACCAGAATTGTCACGCTGAGAATGGCATCACAAGTGCTAAACATCTTCGTCGACATTTGTAAACTGTGTAGAAGGGTGCATAGGTCCTTGATCTGACACCACTCCAGCAGCGTGATCTGCACCACCTCTGGATCAAGTTAGCCCAGGGTATACGTCATACCGTATTTCAGCAGGGCTCTGCGGTGCTGCCACAGACGCTGCAACATGTGCAGATTCCAATTCCTGCGTGTCGGAACATCGCATTTCTGGCGTTTAACCGCCAGACCCTAAGACTTCAGGAGCGATGAAAGTTGTTGAGCTGCTGGGTGCAAAGGATGAAAGTGTGCACATAGCAGCGTGCCCGCTGCACAAGGCCATGTAGGCCGGGATGGTATTTTAAAAATTGCTGGAGAATCAGATTCAACACGTGAGCCATACAAGGCACGTGTGTCACATTTCCCTGACGAAGGGCCGCAGACAGGTTTGCATCATTGCCGCACACGGCTGTTAAGTCACCAACGTAGTCCACTCAATCAATTTGTACTCCGGTCGCCAGGTGACAACGTATTCCTTTCGTGCATAGTGCTGATGATGGGAAAGGAGTCGATGCCTGCGGCGCAGGTGGACGCAGGTTATGGTCACCCACTGGGTTGCGTTACCTTGACAGATACAGAACCACAGGCTGAATGTAGGTGGTGGGTATCTCACAGATGAAGTACCATCATTCAGCTACAACCAATGGGAAGACACCACACCCTTTTTTAGGCCCCTCCTGTCTGCAGACCACTGCCAGACAAAGCTATGAACCTCTTGTTACTGTTACCCCCAGTTCAGTTTTATGAGTTTGGGTGCTTGTTACTAGAGTTGAGCGCGGTTCTAGGTTCGAGGTTCTCCAGTTCTAGGCTCGAGTGATTTTGGGGGCTGTTCGAGATCGAACTAGAACTCGAGCTTTTTGCAAAAGTTCGATAGTTCTAGATCCGTTCGAGAACGGTTCTAGCAGCAAAAAGCAGGGCTTTTTACAGCTACAGTGTGCAGGAGCCATCGCTGGCAGCCTGCCAGAAGCTGGTAACCAAGATAAACATCGGGTATCCAAGCAAAGCGCTTTGGTTAGCAACCCGATGTTTATCTTAGTTACGTGCAGGAAGCCCACACTTCCCCGCTCAGCTCGCTCCACCCCCCCCTGCCCACGGCATGTACACACACACACACACACACACACATACACACACATGGTCCCGCTCAGCTTACCTGCGGTGATGAAGTCCCGCCATCCCGACCTCAGCGCTGTCACTGTCCTCCATGGCCGCCGATTGTCACATCACCTCTCGCTTCCGACCCGAGACTGACTAGTGGTGACGTCACGGGCCTCTCGCGATACTTGGTGTGAAGGCGCCGGTCATTGAACTCAGTGACAGGGGCTGTCAGTGTGCTGGAGATCAGCGCAGGTAATGTACCTTGCTGACAGCAGCACTTGTCATGCCCTACAGTGACCTGGGCTGACCCATTGATGTTAGCTCAGGTCACTGCACTGCTCTCCCAGCCAATGGGGAACATCCTGCTCTTCATTGACTGGGACAGTGTGGATCGTCATGGCAACCCCTTGGATTACACCAGATCTGGATTTGTTTTTCTTTTTAATAAATTGGTTAAAGAGGGAATGTTTTGGGGAGTGTTTTTTCAAATAAAAATGTGTTTGTCGTCTATTTTTTTTTATTACTGACTGGGTTGGTGATGTCGGGTATCTGATAGACGCCTGACCTCACCAACCCCAGGGCTTGATGCCAGGTGACATTACACATCTGGTATTAACCCCATATATTACCCCATTTGCCACCGCACTAGGGCGCGGGATGAGCTGGGGCGAAGCACCAGGATTGGCGCATCTAATGGATGCGCCACTTCTGGGGCGGCTGCGGCCTGCTATTTTTAGGCTGGGGAGAGTCCAATAACCATGGACCTCCTTAGTCTGAGAATATCAGACCCCAGCTGTCTGCTTTACCTTGGCTGGTGATCCAATTTTGGGGGGGACCCCTACGTGTTTTTTTTTTAATTATTCATTTAATTTAAAATAACAGCGTGGGGTGCCCTCAGTTTTGGATTACCAGCCAAGGTGAGGTTGCCAGCTGTGGTCTGCAGGCTGCAGCCATCTGCTTTACCCTAGCTGGCTACAAAAATAGGGGGAACCCTACGTCATTTTTTTTTTTCATTTTTTTTGGCTAAATACAAAGCTAAGCACCCCTTAGTGCCACATGAAAGGCACCAAAGGGTGCAAAATTACAAAATGCAGGAGAGTGGGACATTATGTGTCTTTCTGCCATTATAATGACAGAAAAGACTGATATGAAGTCTACAAGCACAAGAAAATCACCAGAGCGCTCTACGCTGTGAAAAGCAGTAGAAAATGGCACTGGAGTGAACATGTGACCGCCTCATGTAGGATGAAGCTATGGATCCTGGGTAAATTTATGCATTTACCCTCATTCAGTTTTTTTGCAGTACACAAAAAAAACAGAAGGCACACGGATGACAAACAGATGACATACGGACCGTCTACGGAATGAAAACGGATGCCACACGGATGCACCCGTGAAAAAAAACGGACTGTTTTTTGCAGACCACAAAAATGGATCAGTCGTGTTAATGTAGCCTTATTCTGATCTGCCGTTTATAAACAGCAGGCAGAAATAAGTGAATAACGCCCCCCAGCGTCAGAAAATCTCCGGGGTTTCAGGGCTAGCTGAGACCCTGGAGATCATGATTCAGGACGGTTTTTCCGGTCCCCGCTCACGTGATCACATGTATACACCGTACACCGATGATCACGTTACAGTAAATGACAGCGCCGGTAAAAAATTATTTATCTCCCATCTGGCATGAACAAACACTTCACTTCTTCTCCACTTTTTCTACACTTTTTCTACACTTTTTCTCCGTTCTTTTTCTATGGTCGATCTACCCATTAGCTCTGCCATGCATAGTGTAGCTCTACACCTACTGCACATGTTACTTTATGATTGACATCTCTTTCGTACCAGAGCTGTCTAAGCCTACTCTGACCCCATATTTGTCATTACTATATTGTCCTTGTACTGTATTATGACATTTGTATCATGTGTTTCATTTCTTGCTGTGTTGCAATTTTTTTGCTGCATCCCAATTGTACCTCTACATTGTTCGAGTTTATGTTATTGTTCTCTCACTCTTATGTGATACTGATTATTGTCATTTTTCATGATTACATGCAGATAAGTCCAATCTGACGAAGGCTCAGGCCGAAACGTCATTTGTAACTTGTTTTGGACAAAAACATATATGCTTATGAAAATTTTTTTTTTCTTAATACGGACCAAGAAAGAGTGATTTTGCATTACTATCCGTTGTAACTTACTGACTTAGTCTGGGAGATTTAGAGTGCCGAGGTTACTCACTAATTTTATCTATTATTACCTCTGAGCACCTATATACCAGTGAGCAGAGTTTCCTCTACAGTAGTTCTCCTGATTAGGCATGCCCTTACCTCATGAGCAGGGCATTGCAGCTTTGGTAGCAACCATTACGACATGGACTCTGCTGCTGTGGACCCGGGGAGAGTGAGTGCAGATTCATTGCACCCACACTCCTCACATGAAGGGTCCGCACTCCTAGAAAATGGGGGATACGTTCCCTGAGTGTCTCCCCCCCATATTCTAGACGGTCCAGAGTCGTCGTGGGACCCCTTTATTTTTTTTCTTACAATAAATTGGTGAAAGAGGAAATGTTTTGGGGACTGTTTTTTCAAATAAATTTCTTTTGTCGATTTTTTGTTTTTGTTAGTACTGACAGTTTATGATGTTGGGTATCTAATAGACGCCATGACATCACAAACTGCTGGGCTTGATCTCAGATGACTTTACAGCTAGTATCAACCCGATTTATTACCCCGTTTGCCACTGGACCAGGGCACGGGATGAGCTGGGGTGAAGCGCCAGGATTGGCGCATCTAGTGGATGCGCCGCGTCTGGGGTGCCTGTGGCCTGCTATTTTTAGGCTGTGAAGGCCCAATAACTATGGACCTTCCCACCCTGAGAATACCAGACCACAGCTGTCCGCTTTACCTTGGCTGGGGATCCAATTTGGAGGGGACCCTACTTTTTTTGTGTAATTATTAATATTTATAAAATAATTATAAAAAAAGAGCCTGGGGGGACCTCCACATTGGATCCCCAACCACGGTAAAGCTGCCAGCTGTGGTTTTCAGGCTACAGACGTCTGCTTTACCCTAGCTGGCTATCAAAAATGGGGGGACCCAACGTCATTTTTTTTTAACTATTTTTTAAATAGAAAAATTAATGGGCTTCCCTGTATTTTGATTGCCAACCAAGGTAACGACAGGCAGATGGGGGTGGCAACCCATAGCTGTCTGCTTTATCTGCGCTGAGAATCAAAAATACCGCGGAGCGCTACGTCATTTTTTTTAAAGATTTATTTTTACAGCACTGTGATGTCCAGCAATCAAAATACAGGGAAGCCCTATTTGTTTTTAGTTATTTAAATAAATAATTAAAAAAAATATATATGGGCTCCCGCTGCATTTTTTGTATTGCTAGCTAAGGGTAATCCAAGCAGCTACTGGCTGCTAACCCCCACTGCTTGGTGTTACCTTCACTG
Organism: Anomaloglossus baeobatrachus; assembly: GCF_048569485.1. Lineage (NCBI taxonomy): Eukaryota > Metazoa > Chordata > Amphibia > Anura > Aromobatidae > Anomaloglossus > Anomaloglossus baeobatrachus. Next base: position 167,813,957 of record NC_134358.1, read on the forward strand.
GCAATGGAAAATCCAGGGAAGCATTTCTTAATTTTTTGGCCAAAAAACTACAAAAAAAGGACGTGAGCTTCACCATATATTTGTATGCTAGCCAGGTATAGCAGGCAGGTGCTGGAAGAGTTGGATACAGCGCCAGAAGATGGCACTTCTATGAAAGTGCCATTTTCTGAGGCGGCTGCAGACTGCAATTTGCAGCAGTGGGGCCCAGAAAGCTCAGGCCAACCTGTGCTGCGTATTCCAATCCCTAGCTGCCTAGATGTACCTGGCTGGACACAAAAATGGAGCGAAGCCTACGTCATTTGTTTTCTAATTATTTCATGAAATTCATGAAATAATCAAAAAAGGGCTTCCCTTTATTTTTGGTTCCCAGCTGGGTACAAATAGGCAACTGGGGGTTGGGGGCAGCCGTACCTACCTGCTGTACCTGGCTAGCATACAAAAATATGGCGAAGCCCACATAATTTTTTCAACAAAAAACTTCTGCATACAGTCCTGGATGGAGTATGCTGAGTATGCTGAGCCTTGTAGTTCTAATTAGCAACAACCAGGACAGTTAAAGCAGACTTATATAAGGTAAAAGGCAACAACTTCAGGGACATATTGAAACAGCAGAAAAAAAGTCTTTAAATTTGCCTTATATTACATCATATCCCATGGCCCAAGAACCACCAACACCAAAGTAAGTTGCACATAGAAAAACTTTAATTGGTTGGGTCAAGCATATAAATATTACATGGGATATAAAAATTGTGACAAGTAAGAAGGTTAAATGACATATAAGAGCGAATAAAGAACCCCATGTGGGGCTGCATGGATCAAATTAGGTGCACACAAAAGGGTGTACTCCCAGCAGGGCCAGTGCAAGTGCCTTTTACAAAACGCAGGTTCACCTAATCAAGAACTCTAGGCACATTACAAATAAATGAACAGGAATATATTCCCAGCAGAGCCAGTGTAAGTGCCTATACAAAAGATAAATTCACAGTCAGTGACAGAATAACACTTTAATAGATGACAATAGGCATGTTACTCACACACATCATCCGGTGAACAGGGATATGTTCCCAGCAAGGTCAGTGTAAATGCCATTGCAATAAACAGGTTCACAGTGAGTGATAGAGTAACACTTAAGTATATGAACATAGGCACACTGCCCAGGCATCTAGTCCAATGGACAGGGATATATTCCCAGCAGGGCCAGTGTACGTGCCTATATCATAAACAGGTTCACAGCAAATGACAGAGTAACACTTTAGTGAATGACAATGGGCACATTACACAAACACATGGTCCAACGGACAGGGAAGTATTCCCAGCAAAACCAATGTAAGTGCCTTTCCAAGTTCACAGTAATGACAGGATAACACTTAGTACATAATCATAGGCACATTACCCAAACACATAGCCCGGTGGATATTCCACCAATTATAGCACTCACATGCAGTCACACAAGGGGAAAAAAAGTCCCAATACGTATTTCGTGATGACTTCCTCAGGGGACCATGGACAAAAGGAGGGAAATGGTTGCATTTATACACTAGTGTATATTAGATCATTTGCAGCACCTGTCGCTGCTACAGAGCACTAAGGCACACTGAGCAGGCGTGGGTGGCTACTCCAGCATCACCTGGGCCAGGGAAAACCCCTTTGATGACGTCAATATTACCCAGGGGAAGCTTCAAGGAGAGCCACACACACTGCACATGTGCAGAGCCGCAAACAGGAAGTAAAGCTGCAAATGCCATGTCTACTCCTGGCAAAAGAAAGGGCAAATCGCATTGGGAATCATACAAAGTGCATAGCACTATAGAGGGATAAGAATACATATAATTACATCATAATTACATCCAGTACTGTATACATAGAGCGTAAGGACATTATTCATGCATATAACAACATATTAAACAGTAAGACGCAGTCCAATGAACAATCTCATATAGACAATCAGGATATACTGTATTCCTTCCCAGCTCATTCTCCAATGCAGGCAGACCACCAGGTTAGTGACACAGAGAAATATTGCACCAAGAGCACAAACGTAGACAACTGTAGAAAAAAGAGGACACAAAGAATCCAGTTAAAAAAATATTTATAAAAACCATTATGTACAAAGCAGATTCAATCACAGGGGATCCGCAACCAAACAAATATTGCCCGTAATGGGGTATATGTCAAACGCAGACGAGACCTACTGGATTATAAATAGGAACTAAAGGTCTGCCTCTCATTCAAACCTCGAGGGGCCACTGTGTCGAGGAGAAATATCCAACGACATTCAACCCGTGCCAACACCTTATGAATATTACCACCCCTCAATCCAAGGTGTACACGGTCAATCCCCCTCACCTTAAAGCTTGAGGGGTCAGACCCGTGATGCACCCTAAAATGGCGGGGGATGGTCTTCAGGGAATCAACATCCTCAGGTTTCGCTTTTTTAGCCGCGATGATGTCCCTAGTATGCTCCCTCGTCCGGACCCGCAATTCACGACTAGTGAGTCCGACATATATTAAGTCGCAAGCGCACGTAGCGTAATAAATTACGCCCGTGCTACTGCAAGAAATATATTGCCGGATCTCGAATGTTTTGGAGCCGTCCGAGGAGGCAAAGGATGTTGCCCTGATGATGTTACCGTGACGGCACGCAATGCATGAGCCACATGGAAATGATCCACAGATAGAACGTCCCATCATAAATGGTGGTTTCTTTTGTGCCACATAGTGGCTGTGGACCAACATATCACGTAGGCTCCGGCCCCGACGTGCCGTCATGAGGGGTCGGTCTGGAAGCATATCTTTCAGCACAGGTTCCGTTTGTAGGACAGACCAGTGCTTAGTTAATATGCCACGAATATGATCCCATTGACGGTTGAATGAGGAGATAAAACGCACCTTCGGTTCAGCAGGCTTCGTCTTATCAGGATTGAAACGTAAAAGAAGTCGGTCTCTCGGAGCTACTTTAGCCCGACTATAGGCCTTTTTAATGGATCTGGAGCTGTACCCTCTCTCCCTGAATCTATCACGCATCTCACTGGCCCTACCCTCAAATGTATCCGTCTGAGCAAATCCGTTTCAAACGGATAAATTGCCCAGTAGGGATAGCATTGATGGTCGAATGCGGATGGCCAGAAGATGCGTGTAACAAAGCATTCACAGAGGAGGGTTTCCGATAGATGTCAGTGGTCAGAAGACCCTGATCATTAATGGAAATGCCAATGTCCAAAAAATCGACCCTAGTCGGATCAGCCTGATAAGTGAGGTAGATGTTATAAGAATTGGAGTTCAAGTGGCGCACAAAGCCCTCAAGCTCCGGGGCGCCCCCCCCCCAGATGACAAAGATGTCATCGATGAAGCGGAGCCAGCACTGCACATGGGAGCTGGCCGGCACGCCGTCGCCGAAAACCTCCCTCTCCCAGTATCCCAGGAAGAGGTTTGCGTACGACGGCGCGCAAGCCGCCCCCATCGCAGTGCCGCGCCGCTGGAGGAAGAACCGCTCACCGAAGGTGAAGGCGTTGTGCGTCAGTACGAACTCCAATAATTCCAGAATCAGGTGTTGTAATGGTGGTGCCCAATTGCTCATACCCAGGAAATACTCAACTGCCTGCAGGCCGTGCTCGTGACAGATATTCGTGTATAAGGTCTCGACATCCAGAGTCGCCAGCAAAATCCCACGCTCAACCGTCAAGCCATCAATCCTCCTAAGGACGTCCGAAGTGTCTCTGACATGGGAGGGCAGCGTCTCAACCAAAGGTTGGAGATAGAAATCGATAAATTTGCATACTGCATCGCATAGCCCTCCGATGCCAGAGACAATCGGACGTCCCGGGGGAACCCGAGGGTTTTTATGTATTTTAGGCAAGAGGTAGAACGTGGGTGTTACCGGCATATCTGGAAGGAGACCATCATACATCTTTTTAGTAATGGTACCTGAGGCAAGAGCATTCTCGAGTATGAGCATCAGCTGGGTGAGGAAAACACTAGTTGGATTAGAGGGCAGCATCTGGTAAAAGTCTGCATTTCTTAGTTGTTTATATACCTCCCGCTCGTACATGGCAGATGGCCAGACCACCACGTTACCCCCCTTATCCGCCGGTTTAATGATTACTCCCTCCATTTTCCTTAATTCCTCAAGGGCCCGTCGATGTTTAACAGAAAGGTTGTTATTTTTTACTCTCTTGGAGAGAGATCTCAAGTCACCCATAACTAGGTCATGGAAGACTTGGACCTGAGGGCACAGCGAAAATGGGGGGAACGTGGTGGAGCGCGGGTACAAACGTGTAGGAAAAATATTATCCAACTCACCAGATGCCTGTCCCTCCAATTCTTCAAGTATCCGCACAGCCTCCTCCTCCCTCTCCATGGTACAGGGATTCAGACTGGATCCTCTAGCGTGTATTTTATGGAGAACCACCTTTCTGAGGAACAGATTCAGGTCCTTAGCGACTGTAAAAAGATCAAAACTACAATCAGGTACAAAGGTTAAACCTAATTTTAGGACCTCAATCTGGTCATCAGACAGTTGGACCTGAGACAAGTTAATCACCTCCAGTTGGTTGGAATTGCCCTTCTTTGGAATTGCTCCCAAGGTAGATTTTCCAGGGGCTGGGGGTGTTTTATCGGGTCTATTTTTACCCGAAAAACCTCTCGTTACAGGTCTAGATGAAGCCTGAGCTGTAGAGCTTTCATCCTCCATTGAGGAGATGGAGGAGGCCGATACGGAGTTAGGGAGTCCGACAAAATGTCTCCTCCGGCGTGTTGTCCCCTTCCATCGATACACCTGCTGGTTTTTATAATCAGTAACGTCACGTTGATATTTTTTTGTTTTGGTAGAGACCAACTCCTTTTCCCATTTAACAAACTCCTTATTCAATGTCTCATGGAAATTCGATAACTCAGCGGGGGTGAGTTCCTTCGTGGTCCGGTCTTGTAACACAGAAATCTCCTCATCAATGGCACGGAGAGAGGCCTCATTGTTATTAATAAGAAGCCCCATAAAGGACCTGGAGCAAGCAGAAGCTGCTTCCTCCCAGTCCCTTTTAAACGTCTCATCCGTGACACTGAAAGAGGGAAAGACCTGTACCCTAAGCCCTCTAGGTATTAACCCCCGATCAACATAGCGCTGCATGAAGGCCTTGTTCCACCAGAGTCTCATTCTGCGGTTGAACAATGATTTGACTTGGTTGCAAAGCTCCCTATGATTTCTTGAATCCACTGAATTGTCCACTTCGCCCTCTGTGTCAAAAACCTGGTTCAATTGAGTTTGCCACGTGGATTCACGGGCTTTAAAGTCCATACTGCCTGGAAAAAGAACTGTGAAAAAACACAGAGAGAGACAATTAGCAACAACCAGGACAGTTAAAGCAGACTTATATAAGGTAAAAGGCAACAACTTCAGGGACATATTGAAACAGCAGAAAAAAAGTCTTTAAATTTGCCTTATATTACATCATATCCCATGGCCCAAGAACCACCAACACCAAAGTAAGTTGCACATAGAAAAACTTTAATTGGTTGGGTCAAGCATATAAATATTACATGGGATATAAAAATTGTGACAAGTAAGAAGGTTAAATGACATAAGAGCGAATAAAGAACCCCATGTGGGGCTGCATGGATCAAATTAGGTGCACACAAAAAGGGTGTACTCCCAGCAGGGCCAGTGCAAGTGCCTTTTACAAAACGCAGGTTCACCTAATCAAGAACTCTAGGCACATTACAAATAAATGAACAGGAATATATTCCCAGCAGAGCCAGTGTAAGTGCCTATACAAAAGATAAATTCACAGTCAGTGACAGAATAACACTTTAATAGATGACAATAGGCATGTTACTCACACACATCATCCGGTGAACAGGGATATGTTCCCAGCAAGGTCAGTGTAAATGCCATTGCAATAAACAGGTTCACAGTGAGTGATAGAGTAACACTTAAGTATATGAACATAGGCACACTGCCCAGGCATCTAGTCCAATGGACAGGGATATATTCCCAGCAGGGCCAGTGTACGTGCCTATATCATAAACAGGTTCACAGCAAATGACAGAGTAACACTTTAGTGAATGACAATGGGCACATTACACAAACACATGGTCCAACGGACAGGGAAGTATTCCCAGCAAAACCAATGTAAGTGCCTTTCCAAGTTCACAGTAATGACAGGATAACACTTAGTACATAATCATAGGCACATTACCCAAACACATAGCCCGGTGGATATTCCACCAATTATAGCACTCACATGCAGTCACACAAGGGGAAAAAAAGTCCCAATACGTATTTCGTGATGACTTCCTCAGGGGACCATGGACAAAAGGAGGGAAATGGTTGCATTTATACACTAGTGTATATTAGATCATTTGCAGCACCTGTCGCTGCTACAGAGCACTAAGGCACACTGAGCAGGCGTGGGTGGCTACTCCAGCATCACCTGGGCCAGGGAAAACCCCTTTGATGACGTCAATATTACCCAGGGGAAGCTTCAAGGAGAGCCACACACACTGCACATGTGCAGAGCCGCAAACAGGAAGTAAAGCTGCAAATGCCATGTCTACTCCTGGCAAAAGAAAGGGCAAATCGCATTGGGAATCATACAAAGTGCATAGCACTATAGAGGGATAAGAATACATATAATTACATCATAATTACATCCAGTACTGTATACATAGAGCGTAAGGACATTATTCATGCATATAACAACATATTAAACAGTAAGACGCAGTCCAATGAACAATCTCATATAGACAATCAGGATATACTGTATTCCTTCCCAGCTCATTCTCCAATGCAGGCAGACCACCAGGTTAGTAAAAGGCACTTGCACTGGCCCTGCTGGGAGTACACCCTTTTGTGTGCACCTAATTTGATCCATGCAGCCCCACATGGGGTTCTTTATTCGCTCTTATATGTCATTTAACCTTCTTACTTGTCACAATTTTTATATCCCATGTAATATTTATATGCTTGACCCAACCAATTAAAGTTTTTCTATGTGCAACTTACTTTGGTGTTGGTGGTTCTTGGGCCATGGGATATGATGTAATATAAGGCAAATTTAAAGACTTTTTTTCTGCTGTTTCAATATGTCCCTGAAGTTGTTGCCTTTTACCTTATATAAGTCTGCTTTAACTGTCCTGGTTGTTGCTAATTGTCTCTCTCTGTGTTTTTCACAGTTCTTTTTCCAGGCAGTATGGACTTTAAAGCCCGTGAATCCACGTGGCAAACTCAATTGAACCAGGTTTTTGACACAGAGGGCGAAGTGGACAATTCAGTGGATTCAAGAAATCATAGGGAGCTTTGCAACCAAGTCAAATCATTGTTCAACCGCAGAATGAGACTCTGGTGGAACAAGGCCTTCATGCAGCGCTATGTTGATCGGGGGTTAATACCTAGAGGGCTTAGGGTACAGGTCTTTCCCTCTTTCAGTGTCACGGATGAGACGTTTAAAAGGGACTGGGAGGAAGCAGCTTCTGCTTGCTCCAGGTCCTTTATGGGGCTTCTTATTAATAACAATGAGGCCTCTCTCCGTGCCATTGATGAGGAGATTTCTGTGTTACAAGACCGGACCACGAAGGAACTCACCCCCGCTGAGTTATCGAATTTCCATGAGACATTGAATAAGGAGTTTGTTAAATGGGAAAAGGAGTTGGTCTCTACCAAAACAAAAAAATATCAACGTGACGTTACTGATTATAAAAACCAGCAGGTGTATCGATGGAAGGGGACAACACGCCGGAGGAGACATTTTGTCGGACTCCCTAACTCCGTATCGGCCTCCTCCATCTCCTCAATGGAGGATGAAAGCTCTACAGCTCAGGCTTCATCTAGACCTGTAACGAGAGGTTTTTCGGGTAAAAATAGACCCGATAAAACACCCCCAGCCCCTGGAAAATCTACCTTGGGAGCAATTCCAAAGAAGGGCAATTCCAACCAACTGGAGGTGATTAACTTGTCTCAGGTCCAACTGTCTGATGACCAGATTGAGGTCCTAAAATTAGGTTTAACCTTTGTACCTGATTGTAGTTTTGATCTTTTTACAGTCGCTAAGGACCTGAATCTGTTCCTCAGAAAGGTGGTTCTCCATAAAATACACGCTAGAGGATCCAGTCTGAATCCCTGTACCATGGAGAGGGAGGAGGAGGCTGTGCGGATACTTGAAGAATTGGAGGGACAGGCATCTGGTGAGTTGGATAATATTTTTCCTACACGTTTGTACCCGCGCTCCACCACGTTCCCCCCATTTTCGCTGTGCCCTCAGGTCCAAGTCTTCCATGACCTAGTTATGGGTGACTTGAGATCTCTCTCCAAGAGAGTAAAAAATAACAACCTTTCTGTTAAACATCGACGGGCCCTTGAGGAATTAAGGAAAATGGAGGGAGTAATCATTAAACCGGCGGATAAGGGGGGTAACGTGGTGGTCTGGCCATCTGCCATGTACGAGCGGGAGGTATATAAACAACTAAGAAATGCAGACTTTTACCAGATGCTGCCCTCTAATCCAACTAGTGTTTTCCTCACCCAGCTGATGCTCATACTCGAGAATGCTCTTGCCTTAGGTACCATTACTAAAAAGATGTATGATGGTCTCCTTCCAGATATGCCGGTAACACCCACGTTCTACCTCTTGCCTAAAATACATAAAAACCCTCGGGTTCCCCCGGGACGTCCGATTGTCTCTGGCATCGGAGGGCTATGCGATGCAGTATGCAAATTTATCGATTTCTATCTCCAACCTTTGGTTGAGACGCTGCCCTCCCATGTCAGAGACACTTCGGACGTCCTTAGGAGGATTGATGGCTTGACGGTTGAGCGTGGGATTTTGCTGGCGACTCTGGATGTCGAGACCTTATACACGAATATCTGTCACGAGCACGGCCTGCAGGCAGTTGAGTATTTCCTGGGTATGAGCAATTGGGCACCACCATTACAACACCTGATTCTGGAATTATTGGAGTTCGTACTGACGCACAACGCCTTCACCTTCGGTGAGCGGTTCTTCCTCCAGCGGCGCGGCACTGCGATGGGGGCGGCTTGCGCGCCGTCGTACGCAAACCTCTTCCTGGGATACTGGGAGAGGGAGGTTTTCGGCGACGGCGTGCCGGCCAGCTCCCATGTGCAGTGCTGGCTCCGCTTCATCGATGACATCTTTGTCATCTGGGGGGGGGGCGCCCCGGAGCTTGAGGGCTTTGTGCGCCACTTGAACTCCAATTCTTATAACATCTACCTCACTTATCAGGCTGATCCGACTAGGGTCGATTTTTTGGACATTGGCATTTCCATTAATGATCAGGGTCTTCTGACCACTGACATCTATCGGAAACCCTCCTCTGTGAATGCTTTGTTACACGCATCTTCTGGCCATCCGCATTCGACCATCAATGCTATCCCTACTGGGCAATTTATCCGTTTGAAACGGATTTGCTCAGACGGATACATTTGAGGGTAGGGCCAGTGAGATGCGTGATAGATTCAGGGAGAGAGGGTACAGCTCCAGATCCATTAAAAAGGCCTATAGTCGGGCTAAAGTAGCTCCGAGAGACCGACTTCTTTTACGTTTCAATCCTGATAAGACGAAGCCTGCTGAACCGAAGGTGCGTTTTATCTCCTCATTCAACCGTCAATGGGATCATATTCGTGGCATATTAACTAAGCACTGGTCTGTCCTACAAACGGAACCTGTGCTGAAAGATATGCTTCCAGACCGACCCCTCATGACGGCACGTCGGGGCCGGAGCCTACGTGATATGTTGGTCCACAGCCACTATGTGGCACAAAAGAAACCACCATTTATGATGGGACGTTCTATCTGTGGATCATTTCCATGTGGCTCATGCATTGCGTGCCGTCACGGTAACATCATCAGGGCAACATCCTTTGCCTCCTCGGACGGCTCCAAAACATTCGAGATCCGGCAATATATTTCTTGCAGTAGCACGGGCGTAATTTATTACGCTACGTGCGCTTGCGACTTAATATATGTCGGACTCACTAGTCGTGAATTGCGGGTCCGGACGAGGGAGCATACTAGGGACATCATCGCGGCTAAAAAAGCGAAACCTGAGGATGTTGATTCCCTGAAGACCATCCCCCGCCATTTTAGGGTGCATCACGGGTCTGACCCCTCAAGCTTTAAGGTGAGGGGGATTGACCGTGTACACCTTGGATTGAGGGGTGGTAATATTCATAAGGTGTTGGCACGGGTTGAATGTCGTTGGATATTTCTCCTCGACACAGTGGCCCCTCGAGGTTTGAATGAGAGGCAGACCTTTAGTTCCTATTTATAATCCAGTAGGTCTCGTCTGCGTTTGACATATACCCCATTACGGGCAATATTTGTTTGGTTGCGGATCCCCTGTGATTGAATCTGCTTTGTACATAATGGTTTTTATAAATATTTTTTTAACTGGATTCTTTGTGTCCTCTTTTTTCTACAGTTGTCTACGTTTGTGCTCTTGGTGCAATATTTCTCTGTGTCACTAACCTGGTGGTCTGCCTGCATTGGAGAATGAGCTGGGAAGGAATACAGTATATCCTGATTGTCTATATGAGATTGTTCATTGGACTGCGTCTTACTGTTTAATATGTTGTTATATGCATGAATAATGTCCTTACGCTCTATGTATACAGTACTGGATGTAATTATGATGTAATTATATGTATTCTTATCCCTCTATAGTGCTATGCACTTTGTATGATTCCCAATGCGATTTGCCCTTTCTTTTGCCAGGAGTAGACATGGCATTTGCAGCTTTACTTCCTGTTTGCGGCTCTGCACATGTGCAGTGTGTGTGGCTCTCCTTGAAGCTTCCCCTGGGTAATATTGACGTCATCAAAGGGGTTTTCCCTGGCCCAGGTGATGCTGGAGTAGCCACCCACGCCTGCTCAGTGTGCCTTAGTGCTCTGTAGCAGCGACAGGTGCTGCAAATGATCTAATATACACTAGTGTATAAATGCAACCATTTCCCTCCTTTTGTCCATGGTCCCCTGAGGAAGTCATCACGAAATACGTATTGGGACTTTTTTTCCCCTTGTGTGACTGCATGTGAGTGCTATAATTGGTGGAATATCCACCGGGCTATGTGTTTGGGTAATGTGCCTATGATTATGTACTAAGTGTTATCCTGTCATTACTGTGAACTTGGAAAGGCACTTACATTGGTTTTGCTGGGAATACTTCCCTGTCCGTTGGACCATGTGTTTGTGTAATGTGCCCATTGTCATTCACTAAAGTGTTACTCTGTCATTTGCTGTGAACCTGTTTATGATATAGGCACGTACACTGGCCCTGCTGGGAATATATCCCTGTCCATTGGACTAGATGCCTGGGCAGTGTGCCTATGTTCATATACTTAAGTGTTACTCTATCACTCACTGTGAACCTGTTTATTGCAATGGCATTTACACTGACCTTGCTGGGAACATATCCCTGTTCACCGGATGATGTGTGTGAGTAACATGCCTATTGTCATCTATTAAAGTGTTATTCTGTCACTGACTGTGAATTTATCTTTTGTATAGGCACTTACACTGGCTCTGCTGGGAATATATTCCTGTTCATTTATTTGTAATGTGCCTAGAGTTCTTGATTAGGTGAACCTGCGTTTTGTAAAAGGCACTTGCACTGGCCCTGCTGGGAGTACACCCTTTTGTGTGCACCTAATTTGATCCATGCAGCCCCACATGGGGTTCTTTATTCGCTCTTATATGTCATTTAACCTTCTTACTTGTCACAATTTTTATATCCCATGTAATATTTATATGCTTGACCCAACCAATTAAAGTTTTTCTATGTGCAACTTACTTTGGTGTTGGTGGTTCTTGGGCCATGGGATATGATGTAATATAAGGCAAATTTAAAGACTTTTTTTCTGCTGTTTCAATAAGCCTTGTAGTTCTGCAGCTGCTGTGTGTCTGTATGGAGAAGAGCAGACAGCAGCTGCAGAACTACAAGGCTCAGCATACTCCATCCAGGACTGTATGCAGAAGTTTTTTGCCCACCAAAAAAATGACGTGGGCTTCGCCATATTTTTGTATGCTAGCCAGGTACAGCATGCAGCTACGGGCTGCCTCCAACCCCCAGTTGCCTATTTGTACCCGGCTGGGAACCAAAAATATAGGGAAGCCCTTTTTTTTTTTTAATTATTTCACTTATTTCATGAAATAATTAAAAAACAAATGACGTGGGCTTCGCCCCATTTTTGTGTCCAGCCGGGTACAACTAGGCAGCTGGGGATTGGAATCCGCAGCACAGGTTAGCCCGAGGTTTCTGGGCGCCTCTGCTGCGAATTTCAGTCCACAGCCGTCCCAGAAACGCCATCATCTGGCGCTGTATCCAACTCTTCCAACAGCCCTGGAGCCGGGTGGCTTGTTGGGTAATCATGAGTTAATACTGGCTTTGTTTTACTAGCCAGTATTAAGCCAGAGATTCTTAATGTCAGGCACGTTTGACCCGGCCATTAAGAATCTCCAATAAAGGGTTAAAAAAAAGACACCACACAGAGAAAAAATACTTTAATAGAAATAAATACACAGACACATTAGAGACTCCATCTTTATTACCCCCTGTCAGCCCAATAAATCCCCAATAAACCAGCGCTGATAAGAGGTTTTTAATAGAGGCTTAAATTATAAGCAGCAATTTCAGCGTTCCAAGTGCCTTTAAATGAATTTGAAGAAACTGCACTTCAGGATTGTAGTGAGGATTGTAGTGAGGATGAGGTGCCCCAGCCCATCAAGTAATGGGCTGGGGCACCTCATCCTCACTACAATCCTCACTAGTGTAGTAGTAGTGACGATTGTAGTGAGGATGAGGTGCACCAGCCCATCATGGGCTGGGGCACCTCATCCTCACTACAATCCTCACTAGTGTAGTAGTAGTGACGATTGTAGTGAGGATGAGGTGCACCAGCCCATCATGGGCTGGGGCACCTCATCCTCACTATAATCTTCACTACAATCGGGAAGCAGCGTGCAGCCTTCACTCCGTGAGTGATCAGTGCTGCTAGCGGTAACGCTGACAGACGCGTTACCATAGCAACGGTGCTCCCGGAGCCGCAGTTAGCGGTGGCGTCACCGCTAACTGCGTTGCTATGGCAACGGTGATCTCCGTTAATGACCGGCTGTGTCAGCCGGTCCCTAACGGAACGGGGAGTCGACCGTGTGCTAGAGCATATCGCCGGTACACGGCGATACACAAATGTGCACCGTGTACCGGAGAGATGCACTCGCAGATCCTACATGACGTGTCATAGTCATGTGACCAGTCTGTAGCCAATGAGATAATAGCCACGTGACTTGTCACATGGCTATTTTGACGTCACGATAGGTCCTGCTTCTCTGCTGGCAGTGCCGGTCACCGGGAGGATTCAGCGATCATCGGATGGAATAGCGGCAGGAGACAGAGTGCAGGAGGGATCACGGGGACCTGTAAGTGTTATGGCAATGTTTTTTAACTGTTTGTGTACATTTATCATGCATTTTTATGTGTTTGTGATTGCCTCCCATTCTAGCCTATAGGTTCGAGTTTGGTTCGTCGAACGTTCGACGAACCGAACTCGAACGGGACCCCCGTTCGGCGAACCGACCTCGAGCCGAACCGTGACTGGTTCGCTCATCTCTACTTGTTACCTGACTACTTTTCCTGCTTGCTGTTTATGTACCTCGTTGGCTGATATGCATTTCACCTCTGCTTGTTTTCTGATTAAGTCCTGGCCATCCTATTCTGTTCCTCTTCCTCAATTAATGTTTTTGACCCTGCATGACTACTATTCTCTGGAACTGCAGCCTTCCACAGGTATTGATCAACTTGGGCCCTGTGTAATTCCAAATCACTGTATAGGGGTTAAAGGGTTTCAGGGTTCTGGGTGTCCAGCTTGGTGAGTGGCTTGCCTCTAGCCTATCCTTTACAGCCCATCTGAGTGTGTCGATCCAGGCAGGCGTTACACCGTGCCCTCTGCAGAAGGCCATGTAGGCCGGGATAGTGTTTTAAAAATTGCTGGACAACCAGGTTCAACACGTGTGCCATACAAGGCACGTGTGCCACATTGCCCTGAAGAAGGGTCGCAGACTGGTTTGCATCATTGTCGCACCCGACCTTCCCTGGCTGCTGGTTGAGTGGAGACAACCATTGATGAAACTCGGTCTCACTCTCCAGAGCTAACCGTCCACAATTCCTCAGCGGTGTCTCACATTTCCCCTACATTTCAAAGTAAACATTTGACCGCCTGATGGCCTTGAGCTCTGCTGCCAGCATAGTAAGGAGGTGTGTGGGACTCCTTGGGCGCAGTTACAACGCGGGTGGCCTGACCACACAGGGTTTGGGCCGAGGTGGAGGACCCACACGAGGTTGAGGAGGCAGAAGCAGTGGAGGAACTTGTACAAGGATTGATACACAAGTCGTGTGGACGGCAAGACTTGTACAGCAAACCCTTCTCCATCTCTCACCATAGTTACCCAGTGCCCAGTCAGCAACATGTAACTCTCCTGTCCATGCTTACTGGTCCAAGTATCTGTGGTGAAATGCACCCTGTCACACACAGAATTTCTCAAGGAATCGGTGAGGTTGTGTGCGACCTGCTGTGGTAGCGCGGGCACACCTTTCTTGGAGAAGGAGTGACGACTGGCCATCGGCTCTTGGGGCACTGCAATGGGCATAAGGTCTCGAAAATCCTTGGTCTCAAAAGGGTGTAAAGGCAGTCTTTCTGTTGCCAACAAGTTGCAGATGATGAAACTCAACCTCTTAGGCATGTCATGCCCTTCGAAAATCATGTAAAACACAGCGAGGGGACTCCAACCACAGTCTCCCTCGTTGCCACTAATTGGGCCACACACACCCCATTTGACTGGCATCAGTTGACCCCCCTTTTGAAAAAGAAAAAGATGCTTTGCATGAAGCACTCTCAAAAATACACGTGCCTTTCCCGTCCCCTGGATGACCCAGGGGAAGAAAAGTCCTCTGAGAGCCATGACTTGTTCATCTTGGTTCTTTTAGAAACACAGCGAGGGGACTCCAACCACAGTCTCCCTCGTTGCCACTAATTGGGCCACACACACCCCACTTGACTGGCATCAGTTGACCACCCTTTTGAAAAAGGAAAAGATGCTTTGCATGAAGCACTCTCAAAAATACGCGTGCCTTTCCCGTCCCCTGGATGACCCAGGGGAAGAAAAGTCCTCTGAGAGCCATGACTTGTTCATCTTGGTTCTTTTAGAAACACAGCGAGGGGACTCCAACCACAGTCTCCCTCGTTGCCACTAATTGGGCCACACACACCCCACTTGACTGGCATCAGTTGACCCCCCTTTTGAAAAAGAAAAAGATGCTTTGCATGAAGCACTCTCAAAAATATGCGTGCCTTTCCCGTCCCCTGGATGACCCAGGGGAAGAAAAGTCCTCTGAGAGCCATGACTTGTTCATCTTGGTTCTTTTAGAAACACAGCGAGGGGACTCCAACCACAGTCTCCCTCGTTGCCACTAATTGGGCCACACACACGCCACTTGACTGGCATCAGTTGACCCCCCTTTTGAAAAAGATGCTTTGCATGAAGCACTCTCAAAAATACGCGTGCCTTTCGCCTCCCCTGGATGACCCAGGGGAAGAAAAGTCCTCTGAGAGCCATGTCCACATTGTCAGTGGACAGACGCGTGTGCTTATCTGCCATCAGACCCCCAGCAGCACTGAAGACAGGTTCCAAGAGAATGCTGGCTGCAGGACACGACAAGATCCCCAAGGCGTACGTGGCAAGCTCAGGCAATTTAACCAGATTGGAATCCTAAAATGAGCAGGGCTCAAGTTGCACAGCAATGGCATCGATGTTTCCTTGCATATACTCATATATCTGTGTCTCCTCCTCTTTTTCCTTGTCCATTCTTTTGTTTTCGCATAAGTATATGTCCTTGTCACTTTCCCATGTGTTTGTGTTGTGAGTTGTTTATCACCTTTTGGACACCTTTGAGGGTGTTTTCTAGGTGTTTTTATGTGTTTGTGATTGCCTGCCATTGTTTCCTATGCGGTTGGAGTTCGGCTCGTCGAACGTTCGACGAACCGAACTCGAACGGGACCTCCGTTCGGCGAACTGACCTCGAGCCGAACCGCGACCGGTTCGCTCATCTCTATCAATTACCCATTCCAAAAGTAAAAGGGAGTGAATCACTGATATTAATGAGTTGATAAAGCATGGTGAAACCACGTCAATGGCTACAAAGGTCCCTTGGCTGGATGCAAAAACATTAGAAAAGGCAAAAACCATAATTATTTAAACATCTGACAGAATTCATTGCTAGTATTATTCACCGGAATCTGCATCACAAGCCAACCCAACGGGCGGTTATCCATCTGTCACCTGGTGGCTGCTGTCTGCAGAATCTTGCTGTGACCCGGTGGTTGTAGGGTTTGTATCCCTGAGTCCTCAGATGGCTGCTGCATGTGGTTCACTTTTGACCACTTCATCAGGATCCCCTCACTCCCTGACGGTCGCCACCAGTGGAAGACAGGTTTGGCAATAGCTACTAATGTACACAAGAGTTGTGCAAAGGTGCACAACCTTCCAGGTGAGCAATCTATTTCCTTTCATCTGATTTAAAGCGGATTAACACAGGAGTGTTTTTTTCCCTGTTTCTGACTATGTGGTAAAAATATAAAGAAGCTTGCTCAAACATGCTGTGTATAAAGTATTTGTATTAAGTAGTACATTCTGAATTAGTTAAAAGATTGTCCTTCAAATCTCCTTTTTTCCCCCAAAAAGCTCAGAACGGTTGTGACATGTAAAAAGTGACTCTCCCATGCACAAATATACTAATGATTTTCGTCCTCCACAAAGAAAAAAAAAATAGACAACACTCAGATGCCATCTTAGTTGCATCGTAGCTTTGTCCCATTTTAATATTCAATAGGAGAAGCTTGAAAAACCTTCTTGTACACCCCCCAAAAAACTATGACACTTTGATGGTAATAACTGACAAACTAACCACACACCAAAGAAAATTATGTGAAATACCCTATAATAATTTAAGCCATTTTTACATACAGGAAAAAATACCAACATCTAAATGAGCCATGGATTCACAGAGCAAACCCAACTTTACCCAGACTTTATTTCACTTTGCTATCCTTGAATGAGATATATTATTAACTCCTTTGCAAAATTTGACACACCTATATGTCTTGGTTGGATAGGGGCTCCCATCCAATGATGTATAGGTGCTTCATGGCAATTATGTGGGGCACATAAGTTGTTCCCATGATATAGCCGCTGATAACTCAAGTTACACAACAGCAGAACCCTGGCTCTCACTGCCGAGAGTGGTGTCTGCACCGCCCCGGGGGTTTAACCCCCTAAATACCGCAATCAATATTGACTAGAAAGAGGAAGAAACAAGGAGCATTTTTAGGCTTAAAAAAATATCCAATTTTTATAAAAAAAATTCAATAAAAACAGGCAATCCAAATATATGAAAATACAATAAAACATAATGCCAATGGATGGTAAACAAAGGCGGTGAACACCCATGACGCACAGCCAGCTGAGTATGTATAAATGAGGGACCCCACGAGTGCTAATTTACCATAATGCACAATTATAATCACTTCTGGTCATCCATGGAGTATTACATAGATCCCTAGTGGGTGAATTTGGCCTTTATATATCATAATTAAAGAAATGACATGGTCTTTAAAGGATCCCCTTGTTAGATCGCACCAGGTTTCCTATTTGTTGAGCTGACCTTCATTTTCTCATTTTTATTGTAGTTTTTTTCAGTCTTGCTCATCTTGGTTTATTAATTTATTGGGCAAATCCCAATATTAAGATGAGTTAACCTCAATTGGCAGGATTTGTCAACATAAATGACTGTTTAGTAGTGATGAGCGAGTACTAAAAAGCTCGGGTGCTCGAGGCTCGGGCCGAGCATCCCAAGATACTCGTGTACTCGGCCCGAGCACCGAGCCCAATGTTATCCTATGGGAGACCCGAGTATTTTTATGAAATGACCCCCGGCAGCATGTAGAAACCCTAAAAATGTCACAAAAGTCTCAGAAGAGTGCTCAAATGACATGGCAACAGCATGGGGAAGACCCCTTGAAGCATTTATCACTCAAAAGTCACAGCTGTGAACAATTTTGTCCGCGTTTTACGCCATTTTTACGGACTCACCAGAAAACCTTCAAAAATGACACCAAAATGAATTTTCATGGCGGAAATGTTAAGGGCACATACCCAATAGTGAGATAGAGCTGGTGTATGTTACTTTTTGAGATTAATACATGAAAGATTTTACGTAAAACATTGTGTGGCACTCCGATGTCCCTGAGACGAGACGTACATGAAGGCCTCTTGAGTCTAATGTGCCCATTTTGAGGAAGTGAGTCTTTGTAGTATTTTCCTTTGCCAGGGCAGTCCAAAATTGTGAGGTTCACCAATGCCTCTGCATACAGACGTGCATGAGGGCCTGTAAACCTGAAGTGCCCATTGTAAGGAAGTGGGTCTATTGTAGTATAGCCCTTTGGCAGGGCAGCCAAAAATTGGGAGGCTCCACGTTGTCCCTGGATAGAGACGTGCATGAGGGCCTGTAAACCTGAAGTGTCCATTGTCAGGAAGTGGGTGTATTGTAGTATAGCCCTTTGGCAGGGCAGCCAAAAATTGGGAGGCTCCACGTTGTCCCTGGATAGAGACCTGTTAGGTTCTTAGTGCCTCCGTGCTTGCATTTAAAAACCGCACGTGTGTGCCTGTTGGTGGCAGCGTTAAGGTGCACTTGTGTGTGTTTTGCAAAAACTTGGATATAACGCACAAGTCTAGTGAATACACATCAGCACAGCATTGCAAAATGCACAAGGGCGTTGGCAACGAACAAGGAAGTGGACGTGATGGTGGTGCAGGCAGAGACCGAGGTCGTGTGCAAGCTCTAATTTCGCCACAACAAAGGGCCACATCTACTCGCTCGCACGTCCTGTCCCAATTTCTTGGGGACCGCAGCAGTACACCGCTCTTGAACCAAGACTAGTGTCAACAGGTTGTTAGTTGGATAGCGGATAATGCTTCCAGTCAGATTGGCACCACCACAAACACTCTGTCTTCCACACGGTCAAGTGTCAGTAGCCGTGATACTGCACCGCACATTTCAGAACCTGATCCTCCTTCCTACCACCAGGCCGAGTACACGTCCATGGACATTACTGATCCCACACTTGGACACTCGGAAGAGCTGTTCACGTTTCCATTCACACATTCTGGCCTCTCGCCAGCTCCTGTTGAAGTGGGCCATGACGAGATTGTATGTACAGATGCCCAAATATTTGAGAAGCCACGTTCTCACGAAGTTGGCAACGTGTCTCAACAAGGGGTGGACGATGATGAGACACAATTGTCAGGAAGTCAGGAGGAGGAGCAGGGTGCGGAAGAGGAAGACGACGTGGTGGATGATCCAGTAACTGACCCAACCTGGCAGGAGGATATGCAGAGCGAGGACAGCAGTGCACAGGGGGAGGGAGGCGTAGCTTCCCAACAGGCAGTAAGAAGCAGGGTGGTGGCCCCAGGCAGACGTCAGGCAACCGTTCCCCGGAACAACAACACGACACAAGGTGCCTGTACAAATGTTAGGTCTTCCCGGTCTGGCAGTTTTTTAAGTTGGCTCCAGATGATTCTAAAAAGGCCATTTGCAACACCTGCCATGCCAGCATCAGCAGGGGTACCAAAACTAGCAGCCTGACCACCACCAGCATGATCAGGCACATGTCAGCCAAGCACCCGACTTTGTGGGATGTACAACAGAGTCGAGGAGCAGTGCTTGCTGATGTCACTGCTACGTCTTCGCTTGTTGTGCATGCGAGCCAATCCCCTGTCCATGCTGCCCGCGAACAAGCCTCCTCCGGCCCTGCACCTGCAGTTTCCCACGCAGAAATAACACCATCATCAAGCACGTCCTTGTCCCAGCGCAGCGTTCAGTTATCCATTCAGCAAACCTTTGAACGCAGGCGCAAATACACTGCCAACGCCCCACATGCCACACTTCTAAATGCTAACATTTCGCGACTGCTTGCGCTGGAAATGTTGCCTTTTAGGCTGGTGGAGACAGAAGCATTCCGTGACCTGATGGCGGCAGCTGTCCCACGTTACTCGGTCCCCAGCCGACACTATTTCTCCCGGTGTGCCGTCCCCGC
This sequence comes from Anomaloglossus baeobatrachus, assembly GCF_048569485.1. Lineage (NCBI taxonomy): Eukaryota > Metazoa > Chordata > Amphibia > Anura > Aromobatidae > Anomaloglossus > Anomaloglossus baeobatrachus. The sequence goes on from NC_134358.1 coordinate 167,834,105, forward strand.
ATTGCATAACCACGTGTCACAAAACATCACACGTGCCCTGAACAACGCTGTTTCATCCAAAGTCCACCTAACCACAGACACGTGGACAAGTGCTTGTGGGCAAGGCCACTACATCTCGTTGACGGCACACTGGGTTAATATTGTGGAAGCTGGGACCCAGTCTGAGCGATGGCCGGATCCCGGGGACTCGAGCGGCGCTCCTCGCCCGTGAGTGAAAAGGGGTGGTTTGGGTTTTGGGGATATTGTCCGTGACGCCACCCACGGTTGTGGTGATTGTGTGGACACCACCGCTGCTCTGGACGGGGATCCCGGGAGCCTGTGAAAGGGAGCAGCTTTGTTGTTATTTCTCCCCTCCGTGGGTAGGGGGGTTGGTTGTCCCGGGGCCCGGTGATGGGGTAGAGATGGATGACAGGCGGGTTGCGGGACCTGATGAGGTGCAGGGTCGCAGGGGCAGCGCTGTGCCGCACGGCATGGAGGTACTCACTCAGCCCAATGATGATGACACAGTTCACGGTAAAACAAGTGGCTGGATGGACGGGTCCCTCGGACGGCTGCGGTTGTTCCTCCCTGCAGGTTAGTGATGACTGTCTCTCCCTGCACCTAAGTTCAGTGTTGGTAGTGATGGTTTCCCACCGGTAACCCGCTCCTCGACCTGGTATGGGCCGGAGGAGCCCCTTTTGCCCACAGGCGCTGGCCCTGGGAGACGGTTGCCCTTGGTGGTGGCGGTGTCTCCCCTTCACGGTTGGACGGTTGCCTTCTATCGGGACTTGGCTGTTTGGAAACCCGGAGGTCCCCTTCACTAACGGATTTGGCAAATTCACGGCGACACCAAGCCTTGCCGGGATCCGAAAGGCCCCTGCCAATGGTGCTGGCTTCTCTTTGTAAACCGGTCCGATACGGCCGGGTCACCACCCGTCCACGGTCCTTATGGCAGACTCCAATCGGCCTCCACTGCAGACGGTCACCACATCCTGCCAACCTTGCTGTCCTGTCCGAGCCACACACCCAGACCAACTTCAGGCTCTTTGCTGTCACTTTTCTCCTCTCTACTACTTTCCTCCTTCCACTTCCTTAGCTTAACTCTCACTGCCTGTGTTTTCCCTCCTCCAGGACTGTGAACTCCTTGGTGGGTGGAGACCAACCGCCTGGCTCCACCCCTGGTGTGGACAACAGCCCCTGGGGAAGGCAACAAGGATTTTGTGTTTTGACTATGATGTGCCTGCAGGGAGTGTGGGGTGTGTAAGTGTTGTGCTCTGTGGCCCCTGGCTTGTCCAGGGCGACACAGAAGCACTGCAGCACTGCCTCGGCGAAGCGGCAACAGGCTGTGCTGAAGCTAATCTGCATAGGTGACAAACCCCACAATGCAGAAAAGGTGTGGACAGCTCTGAAACAGCATGCAGATCGCTGGCTCACACCTCTGAACCTAAAGCCAGGAAAGGTTTTGTGTGACAATGGCCGGAACCTGGTGGCGACTTTGAGGCGAGGCCAGCTGACACATGGTCCATGCGTGGCCCATGTGCTCAACCTCGTGGTTCAGCGGTTTCTAAAGTCATACCCAGAGCTGTCTGATCTGCTGGTAAAAGTTTGCCGCCTGTCTGCACATTTTCGAAAGTCACCTACTGCTTCAGCCGGCCTTGCCGGCTTTCAGCGCCATTTGCATCTTCCGGCTCACAGACTGGTGTGTGATGTCCCCACGCATTGGAATTCAACTCTGCACATGTTGGTCAGGATATGCGAGCAGAAGAGGGCAGTTGTTGAGTACCTGCATCACCTAAGCCGTAGGGAAATGGGTCAAACTCCACACATAACACCTGAGGAGTGGAGATGGATGTCCGACCTATGTACCATCCGCCAAAACTTTGAGGACTCCACCAAGATGGTGAGCGGCGATGATGACATTATTAGTGTCACCATACCGCTTCTCTGCCTTCTAAAATGGTCTCTGCTCAAAAAACAACCATGATGCATTGCAGGCGGAGCGCGATGAGTTTGATCAAGAAACAGTAGTGGGTGTGGGTGATGATAACACACAGCCCAGCCTCGTCTCATCACAACGTGCAGTGGAGGACTATGACGAGGAGGAGGATGAGGAGACATGGAGCAACTCTCCGGCCAAATTGAGGATATGACATGCAGTCATATCCTCGGTTCAGCATGGCTGGCCAGAGGACAGGGTAGATGATGAGGAGGAGGAGGAGGAGGAGGAGGAGGACAGCATGTTCAGTCATCGTGTTGGTCAGGATACTGAAGTGATGGCTGTTAAGAGACGGCACACATGGCTGTCTTTATGGTAAGCTGCCTGTCTCGTGACCCTCGCATTAAGAACATCTTTGCCGACAATCATTACTGGTTGGTAACACTGTTAGACCCACGCTAAAAGGAGAACTTTATGTCTCTTATTCCCGAGGCGGAGAGGTCAGGCAAAATGCAGCAGTTCCAGAAGGCCATAGTCACGGAAATAGGCAAAGCATTCCCCTCACAAAACGCTAGCGGCATAGGTCAGGAATCAGTGGACAACCAAGGCATACAGCCGAGAGGGGCACAAGTCCAATCCGCCAGAGGTAGGGGAACAGTCTTCAAGATGTGGGACAGTTTTCTCAGCCCCTCACATACCACAGCCCCTGAGGTGCGGGGTAGTGCCACAAGAAATCCTAAGTTTGCCCAGATGCTCAAGGAGTACCTTGCAGATCAAACAACTGTACTCCGACATTCCTCTGTGCCTTACAATTAATGGGTATCCAAGCTGGACACGTGGCATGAATTGGCTCTCTACGCCTTTGAAGTCCTGGCCTGCCCTGCCGCTAGCGTTTTGTCACAGCGTGTTTTTAGTGCCGCAGGTGGAATCATTACAGATAAACGCACCCGCCTGTCAACTGAAAATGCTGACAGGCTGACTCTGATCAAGATGAACAAGGGTTGGATTGGGCCAGACTTCACCACACCACCAGCAAATGACAGCGGAATTTAAAGTTTGTAACGGGAATTTGCCATGAACCTCCACTCACCCATGGTAACACACTTCTGGACTTTGGCTAATCGCTGGACTGCTCCTCCTTCTCCTCATGTACCATCATGATGACCGTTACAATAGTTAGGCCGTTTTTTCAGGTATACCCCCAGTGGTAAGTTTTTTCGCCCATTCTTTCAGAATGGGCATTACAACGACAGGAGACCCGCTCCTTTGCAATGGGAACAATGTTTTGAGGCCCTCATGCACATCGCTATCCAGGGACAATGTGGAGCCTCCAAATTTTTGGCTGCCCTGCCTAAGGGCTATACTACAATAGACCCACTTACTTACAATGGGCACTTCAGGTTTACAGGCCATCATGCACGTCTCTATCCAGGGACAATATGGAGCCTGACGCTGCCACCGACTGCCACACATGTGCGGTTTTTAAATGCAAGCACGGACGCACTAAGAACCTAACAGGTTTTTAGGAGCGACAATTACTGAGAAGTCTGACACTATCAGACACTGCTGACTGACGTGTATTATTCACTAGACTTGTGCGTTATATAATAGTTTGTGCAAAACGTGCACCTGTACGCTGCCACCGACAGGCACACACGTGCGGTTTTTAAATGCAAGCACGGACGCACTAAGAACCTAACAGGTTTTTAGGAGCGACAATTACTGAGAAGTCTGACACTATCTGGACTGTTTTAGACTGTGTACACCAGCCCCAGATATGATGAAGGCTGGTATACGGTCACCACTAGGAATGGCTATATACCCTGCCTGTCTGCCTGTATACTGCTACAATAGTCCTGACAAGGACTCTTCTGGTCACTAGCCTGTATTCCGACCTGGCTATACCCTGCCTGTATACAGCAACAATAGTCCTGAGAAGGACTCTGCTACTGTACTCCGACCTGGCTATACCCTGCCTGCCTGTATACAACTATAATAGTCCTGAGAAGGACTTCTGGTCACACTGTTTGCAGCCCTGCTCCGGAACTAACTATAAAGGGCCGCAAACCTTTCCCTGAAGCAGCAACACTCTCCCTGCACTCACTGCCTGGATGGCTGTGTGCAGAGCACAGCGCGCCCGCCGGTATAAAGGCTCGATCACGCTGTGCAGGCCGGCCAATCACTGCAATTCCACAACTAACAGGGCTGTGGCATTGCAGTGGTCTGCCAGCCAATCCCTGCATGAGGGCTGGCTCTCAAAAGAGCGCCAACATGCAGGGATGAAGACCACGAGTACAGCACGAGTATCGCGAGATTACTCGGTCCCCGCCGAGTAGCCCGAGTACAGTGATACTCGTGCGAGTACCGAGTAGTAACAAGCATACTCGCTCATCACTACTGTTTAGACATTAAGCAATCTACACAATTTTTTTTTGCGATACTGAACAATATCCTGCTGTAATACTAAATGAACTAACCACCTTTGTGGAACCGAGCGGTTGCTAATAGTATATAGCGGGTCATGAACAAGAAACAAGAGCAGACTAGGGCTGAGTTCAAACTCTTTTCCTTTATAAAACGATTTGGGGAGTGGGAAATGCAATGCGAGATCAAGGTAAGATTTACGGCAAATAAAAGTACATACACCCGGTTTAGAAAGCCAGAATTTATGTGCTATTCTAGCGACCAATTCGAATATCTCAGGAACTATCGGGAAACAATTTACCTAGCAGGAATAGCCAAACAATGCAAAAACAGATCTTATAAACTAATAAGGAGTGTAAATTACTGAGAGTAACTAGGACCTATCGCTGGACTAGCATGATGATTAACAACATTATCTATACCACCATTTCCCTCCCTCTCCCCTCATTACATGTGCACAATAACAGATTACCCGGGGTTAAATGCTTGTTAACATACAGTACAATAATAGCTCATCCTTAGTCCTGTGTAACTGACTGCAGAGTACCTTAACCGATTTAGCAACAAAGTACTACCACGTGTGCTCACACATCTCGCAAAAAAAAAAAAAAAGCGGGGCCTGAGCAAAGGACATACAGTACCGATGGATGGATTCAGGGGAGTAGCAGGTCCGAAGGGGGTCCGGGCAGCTTTCAGCGCTGCAGCAAGTCCTTAAGTCGATGGGACAGATCACCTCAGGAACAGGTCAGCAGACCGTTGGGAAGGCTGAGGTAACCAGGGAAAATGCTCAATCACAGTTTTCTCTCTCTGGCAACAGTCTCTAAACACCAGCACTTAGCTACATGGCCTCTATTTGCATAGCAATCAGCAGGCTGTCTCCAGCAGTCCAGGTTGTAGCAAAGAGAGGAAAAGCACTATACAAAAGGAAAGGGACACACCTGTTGTATAAATATCAAAAAACACCTTTATTCAATATGCACGACAAGATATTGTTTAAAAACATTTAAAACATGACATGAAGGACAACACACACAAAGCGGGACCTGTTACAAATGATGATGATAACAATGGTGAACATGAGAAAACCCAATAGCTGATAGTGGTAAACCTGTGTTCATACAATATAAAATATCAGTATACTCTGTCTGATATCTCTTCTATTCACATCTGATGCCTCTTATGTGATAACTTGCGTAGATCTATATTGAGGACATATTGTTATTTCTGTTTTTTGATTGCACAACCTTAAAACTGGTAATCATTTGAACTATGTTCAACTGCCGTCCGCAATCCTCGAGATGACTCTACGGGTGGGTGTTCTTCACCCACGGTAAATCACATTTCTGTGTGCCTTTTCAAATCCATTTTTGTATGAAACATTTATACCTGTAAGCAAAATTTTTTTAGCCTGACTATATATCTATACGTGCCTCTTTACAATATTCCTTGATGTCTTGATATCTTCTGGAGATGTTAATTCGTTATGTAGATATCCATTTGTGGCTGCATAGATCTACCTTATAGACCTTTTAATTGGGGTGATATTGGGATTCCTGTGTGATTCTATCCATGTTTGTTACTTTTTCCACAAAGATTTATCTAATAAATCCTCCTTGAGCATTTCTGCCTTGTCATGCCAATTACTCCATACCTGCTTTGTGCGCATCTTTTGCTCTTCTGCCCTGGGATTATGATCACCTTGGCAACTTTCTGCAGATTGTCTCTGCACAAACGGGCTTCTCTGGCCCTTATGTGATTCGCGCATGTGCATATACCGCTACTCCGGATTCTGTAGTTGTTTGATTCATGTGTGATCCCGTCCTGCCGTACTGCGCAGGCACGAACATGGCGCCTTACAATGACAACCACGCTCAGCTTCCAGATACACAGGTGTGTGCATTTATATGATTAGAAATGTATATATATATACTTCTTTACTCTGTAGGTGGAATATCAGCACTCTCACACCTTAATGACTGATTTGGAACAGAAACTCATCAATTAATTCAAAATTTGGTCGGAATATACATCAATAAAATCTTATCTAAAGAGAGACATGATTCCCAGACAATTGCGTAAAAAAAAAGTCCCCAACTATATACATGGATGAGTTTCAAAAGACTGGTATGAGATCAAACATGAAGAATTGGAGATGAATAAAATGAAAATGGGCATAAAAACTGTAAAGTCATCCTTAAACCAATAGCCATTTGGAGGAGTTTTTAACATTAAATGATAAAGGCCACCAAAATTTAGATAAAACTTCAGACCAAAATTATTCACATCAAGAAAACTAAATCTTGTCAGGGCAGGGAGGACTTGTAGGCCCAGGAGATGGATCCACTGGACCATGCACCCCACCGGAGGGCAGGGTACACGGCAGCCGGAGCACTGGCGTGGCAGGGACAGGTATAACCAGGTCACCAGGGTCACGGAGTTCTTTAAGATGGTACAGAATGCTGGTACAGGTAACAGGACACGGTACAAGGGGACCTGAGCACCTAGCTCAAAAGACAAGGCTTCAAGACACATTGATCAGGCGCCGCCCACATGGAAAGGCCAGTCTTATATACCCAGCACAGCCTCATGTCATTTCCTGCTGCAGGTGTGCTGAGCCTACAAGACCAGGAGAGTGGGCGCGGCCTGGTCCTATACAGAACCATGTGGCTAAGACTCAGAGTCAGACTCATAAGACCAGGAGCAGGACACAGGAGAGCACGAGCGGGAGCGGCAGCCATGACCGGTGGACACGTGGACTGGATCAGTGGTTAAGGAGCAGTGCAATGACGCTGAGGCCGGATCAGTGGGTACGGAGCGGTGCCGGGATGGTGCGACCGGATCAGCGGGTAAGGAGCGGTGCTGAGGCATCGGGAGCGTGACAGTACCCCCCCTCTATGCCCCCCCCCTCCGTGCACAGTACCCCAGGGGCACCCCGGATCGAGTCACCGGACCAGGAACCAAGGCAAAGGCGGGGAAGGACCGCTGACCCCGTGCCGCCTTCTTGGCCGCACGACGCTTAGCCGACGATCTACCAGTAGTGGCAACGGGGGCAACGGGAAGCGGAGGACAGACAGAAGTAAGACCGGGGTCGTGGACGACCGGATCGGGCGTCTCGGACCGGGTACAGGACATTGTCTCATCCTCAGCAGCCGGGGACATTGAAGTCTCAATAGCCAGGGACGGTGGAGCGACGCTAGACTGCGTCGTTTCTTCATCAGGGCCCGGTGGCACTAAGGACTCAGGCGACAGGAGTTGTGGTACGACGCTGGACTGCATCGTCTCATCTTCTTGTTCTTGTGGCACCACAGGTACAAGAGACAGGAGTTGTGGTATGACGCTGGACTGCGTCGTCACTTCTTCCTCCTGTTGTGACATGACAGGCCCAGGTGACAGGGACCGAGGAACAGGCTGTAGACAGGTATCCTGGCACAATGGACTCCAACGAGTGATTGCGCCAGAGCGCTAACTGATGTCAGGGTCATGGAGTTGTAGCCAGGGCAGACCCAGCAGGAGCGCGGGAGTCATTCTCGGGATGACGTACAAAGCAATAGTCTCAGTGTGCAGAGCACCAACACGGAGTCTTACGGGTTCGGTGGTGTACCGGACGGGTTCATATAGTGGTTTTCCGTCCATGGAGGCGAACCAAAGTGGTTTAGCAATCGGGATGACCGGTATTCAATAACGGTCCACTGTAGCTTGTAGAATGAAATTACCCGCTGCTCCCGAATCAATGTGAGCCTCTGCCGTGAACCGGGTCTTCTCAGTCGTTACCTGGACAGTTTGTGTAACCGGGACTGAGGGGATTCCGGTACCAAGGGTGGCGGTTCCCACCATCCCTTGGACTTGGGGTCTTCCTGGCCTCTCAGGGCAAGAGCGGAGCAGATGTGAACCACTTCCACAATAGAAACACAGGCCCCGGGCGAGCCGCTCTGCACGGCGCTGCTCGGCTTGGCTCAACCGGTCTATTTGCATAGGTTCGGGAGTTGAATCACAGAAAGGCAATGGCTGGGGAACGGTAGACCTCTGCAGGACAAAGGCGTGACGGACTGGTCGCTTCTCCCGGGATACCTCCTTGGTCCGTTCCTGAAAACGGAGATCAATCCGGGTGGCTAGGGATATCAAAGCGTCCAACGTACGGGGAACATCACGACCGGCTAATTCGTCCTTGATGCGACCGGAGAGCCCCTCCCAGAAGGGGGCAGTCAATGCCTCATTGTTCCAGTCTAGCTCGGAGGCAAGCGTGCGGAACTGAATGGCGTACTGGCCAACCATTAGGGTCCCTTGGCGTAGCCGGAGGAGCGAAGAGGTAACCACGGTAGTACGTCCTGGTTCATCAAAGGTACTTCGAAAAGCCTGAAGGAATTCCCGGATGTCGGTGGTCACCGGATCCTCGTTCTCCCACAACGGATTTATCCAGGCCAGAGCTTTGCCTTCTAGGTGTGACATTAGAAATGCCACTTTTGCTTGGTCCAAAACAAACAGGTGCGGGAGCAACTGGAAATGCAGAGAGCACTGGTTCAAGAAGCCTCTGCAGGTCTTGGGATCTCCCACATAGCGAGGCGGTGCAGCGAGGCGGAGATGCGAGGCCGAGGAGACAACGGGTTTGGACGTAGTCGCTGTACGCTGTGTAGATGAGGTCGAGGAGGCAGTCTGTAACGTATACAAGCGGCTGTCCACAGACGTCAGGAAATTCAATATACGGGTTAAGGTTTCTCTCTGTCGCAAAAGTTCCTGGCGCAGTTCAGCCAGTTCAGACGTCTGTGCTCCGGCGGAATCCATGGCCTGATCAATCTGTCAGGGCAGGGAGGACTGGTAGGCCCAGGAGATGGATCCACTGGACCATGCACCCCACCGGAGGGCAGGGTACACGGCAGCTGGAGGACTGGCGTGGCAGGGACAGGTATAACCAGGTCACCAGGGTCACGGAGTTCTTTAAGACGGTACAGAATGCTGGTACAGGTAACAGGACACGGTACAAGGGGACCTGAGCACCTAGCTCAAAAGACAAGGCTTCAAGACACGTTGATCAGGCGCCACCCACATGGAAAGGCCAGTCTTATATAACCAGCACAGCCTCATGTCATTTCCTGCTGTAGGTGTGCTGGGCCTACAAGACCAGGAGAGTGGGCGCGGCCTGGTCCTATACAGAACCATGTGGCTAAGACTCAGAGTCAGACTCATAAGACCAGGAGCAGGACACAGGAGAGCACGAGCGGGAGCGGCAGCCATGACCGGTGGACACGTGGACTGGATCAGTGGTTAAGGAGCAGTGCAACGACGGTGTGGCCGGATCAGTGGGTACGGAGCGGTGCCGGGATGGTGCGACCGGATCAGCGGGTAAGGAGCAGTGCTGAGGCATCGGGAGCGTGACAAATCTAAACAAGATATGGAGGGCTATGCTGCAAATAAAATTTGTTTGGTGGAAAAAAAACTCTACATTTTAAAGAAACATACACAAAACGAACGATCATACACAGATAATCAAATTTGCTTTGAAGATTCTGATATAAATTCAGCCACCTCTTATGTTACTACTCAGATGAGCATTCCGATTCCTCTATTGGCCTTATAGGAGATTGTCCACACAGGAAATATAAAAGTGGCAAAGGTCAGCAGGAGTCTGTGACAATAAAATGAAATAAAAAAAACAAAACAAAAGGGAAACGAGGAGGAAGCAAACATAAAAATATGAAGATATACTATCCACAATAAGAATCAGAAGCCCTGCAAAATCTGGTATGGAATTTGTCTAGTTACATTTTATCTGAATCACAGATCTCGTTACTTTCCAATGCACTAGGATTTTCCCCCATCAACAAACTCAATGTTTTCAAAACCATACTTGATGTCAATAAATTAGCCCTAGTAATAAGCAGACCTGTGGATATTCAGGTTCGCTGAATTCACATGGACTTGGGAATTGTCAATGGGGACCCAAAGTTCTGCACTGAAAAATGACTGTAAAATGGTCATTGTAATGGCTAGGGGGATGCAAAAGGAATCAAAAAGGAGGCAAGAGCAGGACTGTTACACATACAGTGTTTCCCAGAAGATAACACAGCAGCCAGACTTTTTTTGGTCCTGCTCATTAAACTTCATGAATATTCACAGCTTCCACCACCCACCCTCTCTGCCAAAATCTGTTATTGGATGCAGACTGCTATATATGCCCCACCCTTTGTGTTGGCATATGTGATTAGTTGCAGAAAAGTTTGCTGTGTTGTAACGTAAAAAGAAATAATTAAATAATTTAAAAAAAATGACATGAGGTCCTCCATTAGGGATAACAAGCGTTGGTAAAAGAGACAGCTTGGTCCACATCTCACTAATGGGAGTCTTCACTGTATTCCAGTTTTTACCTCAGAATTGAGAATTTTGTTAATGACTGATCAATTCTGGCAGAGAAAGAAGCAGATTTGTGTGATAAGATATATTAAAGAGTTTGCCTATCTTCATGTGTACTATTAATTTATGAAAAAAAAATTAAAACGACGTTTACGCTTTATGGCTTTTTTTTATTACAATCTACTATATTTCTTTTAAATCCTAATTATTCCAACTTTGACAGTAGATTGTTGTTACAAAAGAAAGGTGTTAGCAAGGAAGCAAAATTTGCAGTATCGCTAGATAACATTGTATTATCTAGATAGGAAGTTCTGTTTTTATATAGGGATGATAATCATTTTTTGAACAACATTGCCTGGTATGGCTGTTTTATCGGTGATCTCATTATAGATTGGAAAGGTACATCTGAAGAAGTCCAATATTTTGTGGAGTATATTAATAAAAATGACTTCAACTTGAGATTCACAAACTTTTTTCATAAAACAAACATACACTTTTCTGTAGATATTAATTTAATAGCTGATCCTTTATGAAACAAAGTCAAGATAGCACCATACAGGAAACATACTGCCAGCAATTCTATTCTTACTGCTAATTCCTGTGATCCCACGCATATTAGAAAAAATATTCCTTTAAGTGAATTTATTAGATTAAAATGAAACAGTTCAGATAATGATACTTTTCAGAGAAAATCAGACAAAATATGTGCTAGATTAATACACAGTGGATATCCGGAGTGGAGTCTAAAAATAGCTAACACTATAATAGATAAAGTAGATCTCAATACATTACTATCTTGAGAAAAAAACAAGAAATAACTTAAAAAAAACCCAGTAAAAATCATACACTCACTTTATCAACTGACCTCAATTGTCCTCAATCCAATCACATTGTTTTCATGATAAAGAAACATTTACCAATGTTAAATCGGGATCTTAAACTTAAAACCATTGTATCAAATGAAATTCAATTTGTCCCAAGAAAAGTGCCTACTTTAGGTAGTTTGCTTTCACATAGTTTATTTTCTAGTGATGGCTTCAAACAACAAAAATGTAGCTCAATTTGACAGGTTTCTTTAGATGTGTAGCTGAGAAGTGAAAAGTTGTAACTACGCATTAACTTGATTATGACCACTGTACGGATTAAAACGGTGGCAGAAAAGGGTACTTATGTCATTTCGCTGTTTTAAAATGGCAGTCAGAAAAAGTAAATAGCATCCCCAGTGTCAGAAAATCTCCAGGATTTAAGCTTCTGGGAGTAGCTAAGAGCCAGGAGATCACGATTCTGGACGTTTTTTCTGGTCCCCGGTCATGTGATCACTGGTGCACACCATGTAACCGTGATGACGTGACAGTAAATGGCGGCGCTGGTAAAACTGATTTATCTCCTACCTGCATGATCAAACATGTCAGATGGGAGATAAATCTCCTCCCCTGCCCCCCCCGAGTCCCTCAATGTCACCAAAGTGCCCCACCGACCCCTAACCACCTCTGAATAATCCAAGAAGGCGGCGCACACAACCAGTGCACCTGTCGCATTCACCCTCCTTCTATGATTTCTGTCGCATGTGCCATGACAGACGCAACAGAAAACTCTCCAGGTCTAGCTAGGTAACCCCCTATAAACCCCCAGTGTTCCCTAGTGTCCCCGTTAGCTTTTGCAGCTGCGATCCTCCGCGATCCCACTCCTCCTTCTCAAAAGATGCTGGCCGCATGCTCAGAGCAGCTGTCAGCTCAGCATCACTTCATTCAGTGATGCTGTGCTTGCTGCACTCACACCTGCTGTGCTGTGGACCCAGGGAGAGTGGGTGCACCCACACTCCTCACTTGGAGGGTCTGCGCAGCCAAAAAATGGGAAATATGTTCACCGAGCGAGCCCCCCATATTTTGGAATGAGGCTACTGCAGGTCTCTCTGCTCTCGTTTGGACCGGGGCAGTGTGAGTGCAGTATTCTCAGCTAACTGCAGCCACATTCTTCACATGGAGGGTCTGTCCTCCCAGAAAATGGGGGATACGTTCTCTGAGCATGTCTCCCATTTTCTGGAAGGTCCATAATCGTTGTGGGACATCCAAAATGATTACAGCAGACCAGTTTTTTTTTTCTTTCCAATAAATTTGTCTGTCTTGGGGAGTGTTTTTCAAATAATATTTTTTTTGTCTATTTTTTTTATTACTGACTGGGTTAGTGATGTCAGGTACCTGATAGATGCCATGACATCACTAATGCCAGGGCTTGATGCCAGGGGACATTACACAGCTGGTATCAACTCCATTTATTACCCCGTTTGCATCTAATGGATGCGCCACTTCTGGGGAGGCTGCGACCTGTTATTTTTAGGCTGGAAGGACCAAATAACCATTGCTCTTCCCACCCTGAGAATACCAGACCCCAGCTGTCAGCTTCACCTTTGCTGGTAATCCAATTTGGGGGGATCCCATGTTTTTTTTGTTTTTTTAATTATTTATGTATAAATAATTAAAAAGAATAGACTGTCCTTTGTTTTGGATTACCAGCAAAGGTAAAGCTGTGATCTGCAGACTGCAGTTGTCTGCTTTACCCTAGCTGGCTGTCAAAAAAAGCGGGGGACCCCCCGTCGATTTATTTTTATTATTTAGTTATTTTTTGGCTAACTACAAGGTTAAGCACCCTTTAGTGCCATATGAAAGTCACTAAAAGATGCAGGCTTAGAATATGTAGGGGGTGGGACATTATATAAGTATTTGACAGCTATCCATCCTAGATTTTTAGGCTATGCGCCCATGAACAGGATTTGCAGTGTTTTGGACGCAGAGTGTTTTTGCTGAAATGTTGTGCAGTACAAGTGCATTGGAAGGATTTTTAGAAATCCTATGCCCACTGTGCTTCTTTTCTCTGCAGCATAAAGTGCCATCCAGCGCAACTCCTGAGCCACAGAATGACAATTTATGGTGTGGCGATGAGAGTGATCTCTGCGGGGAGCATAGAGCAAAAGTCTGCAGCAGCCTGAACCCGGATCGTGGGCATGGGCAGCTGCATTCTCCCATGGACAACAGTCCCATCTCTGCAGGATAGCTAACACTGTGCATTAGCCGCAGTGTCGCCGGATCGTGGGCACATTGCCAAAAAATGAGAAATTCGGTGCTACAGCAACATTTATGGGAAGTACCTGTGGATTCAAAATGCTTACTATACCCTGGATAAAATCCTTGAGGTGTTTATTTCAGAATGGGGTCACTTGTGGTGGAGCTCCACTGTTTAGGCATCTTAGGGGATTTCCAAACACGGCATGGCTTTCAGCCAATTTTACAGTTAAATGGTGCTCCTTCCATTCCAAGCCCTGATGTGCACCCAAACAGTTGATTTCCACCACATATGAGGTATCAGTGTACTCAGTAGAAATTGCACAATAAACTTTATGGTGCATTTTTTTCTGTTACCCTTATGAAAAAAGCTATGTGGTTGAAGTAAAAATTTTGTTGTAAAAATGTATTTTTTTATTTTCACAGCTCAACATTATAAACTTCTGTGAAGGCCCCGGGGGTTCAAAGTTCTCACCAAACATCTAGATAAATTCCTTGAAGAGTCTAGTTTCCATAATGGTGTCACTTGTGGGGGTTTCTGCAAATGCGACATGGTGTTCACAATCTATTTAGCCAAATTTGCTTTCCAAAATTCAAATATTGCTCCTTCTGTTCCGGGTCATCCCATTTGTGCAAACAGAGGTTTCTGACCACAATTGGGGTATCTGCGGGCTCAGAAGGAACTGGGTAACAAATGTGGGGGTCCATTTTGTGGTGTTATTTCTTCTAAAAGAATAAATTGGGGCTGCAGCAACATTTTTGGGTGAAATGATAATTTTTATTTTTTTTCATTCCACATTGCTTAAGTTCCTGTGAAGAGCTGAAGGGTTAAAAAACTTCTTGGATATGGTTTTGAGTACTTTGAGGGGTGCAGTTTTTAGAATGGGGTCACTTTTGGGTATTTTCTGTCACCTCGGCCCCTTAAAGTCACTTCAAATATGATGTGGTCCCTTAAAAAATGATTTTGCAAATTTTGTTGAAAAAAATGGGAAATTGCTGATGAACTTTAAACCCTTCTAACTTCCTAACCCCAAAAAATGTAGTTTAAATTGTGCTAATATAAAGTAAATGTGGGAAATGTTATTAATTAACTATTTTGTGTGACATAACTATCTGGTTTTAGGGCATAAAAATTAAAAGTTTGAAAATCGTAAAATGTTCAAAATTTTCACCAAATTTCCGTTTTTCTCACAAATAAAAGTAAAAAAATATCGTCCTAAATTTACTACACTCTTGACGTACAATATGTCACGAGAAAACAGTCTGAGAATCTCAGGGATCCGCTGAAGCGTTCCACAGTTATAACCTGTGAAAATGACACTGGTCAGAATTGCAAAACATGGCCTGGGCATTAAGTACAAAATTGGCTTCATCCTGAAGAGGTTAAAAACCAACATGTTTAGATTAAATATAAACAAAAAAAATTAATACAGGATTTCATCAATTCCAACAGAAAATTTTCTTTATCTTATTGGGTGCACAGTCTGTAAAATTCAGTGTGTGGGATGCACAACGGCGCCATTGAAAACACGTGTTAGATGCGATTAACCCCTTACCACTTTCATTATCAGCAGTCTTAAAGCACTTTGTCCAAGTGCACAGAGGAAAGGTCAGTAATTTAAAGCTAATAGGTGGACAAAAAGTGCACAAACCAAAGTGTGGAGGTGATCATAGATGGAAACTATTAAATAGAGAGTCCAAGTAGATTTTCGCTTTGGAGACCCGTTGTTACGGTTCGTGGTTCTATTGTGCCTTGAACCAGTCTAGTTCCGTCATTAACTCCCACATTGAAGTCGGTTAACTCTGGAGCACCACCTGGCTGTCACTTGAGGTATCGGGTTGCTAGAGTTTCGTATTATCCTGAGCCTAGTGCTCATGCAGCCACACTGAGCATGTGCGTGATGTCATTGATGACAAGGCTGCCACTGATTCGTTATCATGACTTCAGCAATGACGTGGCAGCCCCTGTATGGCTGCAGCCGACATCATTACCACATGCCCTGTGGCCTGGGCCAGGGTGGTGGCTATAAAAGGTCTGTAGCTCCGCCCATCAGGGCGCGAGCGTCATTCTGCATGCTGACAGCAGATGCTTCTTTCCCGGCTGTCAGAGTGAGTGGGTTCCAGTGCCATTTTAGTCTGCATTGCCTGTGGCAGACTTGTGTATATGTGCCAGTGTTGAATCTGAATTTAGGGCAAGCGCCGGTACCAGGTATTCGTATTTTGGTACAAGCTGTTTCTCGGCATGGTGAGGGATTAGCTTCCTTTTAGACAGATGTGCCCCGTACGCACGTGACCAGTCTGCAGTGTCAGTGGCAGACTTGTGTGTGTGTGCCAGCCTTGGATACCCAGTGACGCTAACTGGGTGGCCTTCATGGTCTGACGTGCCCCTGTACGCACGTGACTGTCTCAATGGTTATGTTCCAGGTTTCCCAGTGACGCTAACTGGGTTACCTTTTGGTTTGTTGTGTCCCTGTATGCACTTGACCGGCTCAGTGGTTATGTTCCAGGTTTCCCTGTGACGCTAACTGGGTTACCTTTCGGTTTGTCAGGTCTCTACACACGTGACCGTTATCTGTTGCTTTTCCTTTGGTTTTGACGTGTTCCTACACACGTGACCATTGCTTGTGCCCCTGTGAGGTTAACAGGGACACGCTACACGTAGGAGTGTGCCCTTACAACATCTCCTTCATTTCCTTTGTGGTCTCCTGAGTTGCTGTATTTCATCCTCCTGTCTTTGGTGGCTTTAATACCTGCCTGGCGGACTTGGGGCAGCGATTGATATCATATTATTTTATATTCAATTGTCCCCTCCGTAACACCCGTGTACCAAAAAGTCTTAATACTAGACAGGAAATTATTCTACAAAATTCATGAGTACTATGATATATGAATGTTTATTTACAGTGAGGAAAATAAAGTATTTGATACAATTAAAATTTTGCAAGTTTTCCAACCCACAAAGAGAATCCCCCCAAAAAATCCAAAATATCACATTGTATGATTTTTAAATAATTAATTTGCATTTTGTTGCATGAAATAAGTATTTGATCACCTACCAACCAGCAAGAATTCTGGCTTTCATAGACTTGTTAGTTTTTGTTTAAGAATCCCTCTTACTCTGCACTCATTACCTGTATTAATTGCACCTATTTGAACCCTTTACCTGTATAAAAGACATCTGCCCACAGACTCAATCAATCACACTCCAAACTCTCCACCATGGACAAGACCAAACAGCTGTTTAAGGATACTAGGGACAAAATTGTAGACTTGCATAAGGCTGGGATGGGCTACAAGACAATAAGCAAGCAGTTTGGTGTGAAGGCAACAACTTTTGCCACAATTAATAGAAAATGGAAGTAACACAAGACGGCGGCCAATCTTTCTCTGTTTGGGGTTCCATGTAAGATCTCACCTCGTGGGGTAAGAATGATTCTGACAAAGGTCAGGCATCAGCCTAGAATTACATGGGAGAATCTGGTCAATGAGCTGAGTAGAGCTGGTACCATAATATCAAATATTACATTTTGTAACTGTAACAGTGTGTCCCTCCCCTGCCTGTGCTCATGGTGTAATAGTCTGTCTCTCCTTGACTGTCCTGTATGTACTACTGGTGGGGGATTCTTTTTTCTTCTCAGCAAGGGACTTCTCCAATCCACAACTTGGTAAACAGAGCAGAGCCAGGAGTCTAAAGTCCATTCATGTATCAAATGTCATCAAATGTCCAGGCGGAGTTGGGCCCACCTTAGGGGCTGATCCCAGGAGAGAAGAACAATGAGACCCATGTTAGGTGAGTTAGTTGGATCTCGGCTGGAGAAGGACTAGGATCTATAGCTGAGGCTGGATCCTAGAGCCTGTGTATGGACTGTTACAGACTGGAGATCAGTGACCACGTGGGATTGTGTTTTGTTGTTCACCCCATTGGACTCAAGGAACTCATATAAGGACCATTGCCATATTTTCCCTGGCGTTGGAATACCGGGAGGCGCCCCTGGATCTTTTGTTTTGTTGTGGACTCCTTGCAGACTTTAAGGATTTATATTTTTGTTTGGTGCTTTATCTTTGTGGTTCCAATAAAGCCCTTTGGATTGTTCCTTGGCCTGGCGTCCCTCACTGCTCTGTCGCATACCCCGTCACAAACTGGTGGCAGCGGCGGGATCAGAGCAGAAAGAATGGAGGACAACAGCCCATGAACGTCTGAAACCAGAACCTCAGGATACAGGAACTGGACTATGTCGAACCTCAAAACAAAGGCCCGTGAATTAGGAGTCGGCTACAAAGGACTCTCTAAGGAGCAACTAATTTAGGCGTTGGAAAACGCTTGCCTGCAAAATGGCACCGAGGAACAATTTCCACAGCAAGGGGAGGAAAGACAGGAGCTGGAGGTAAATACCCAAAAAAGTCAATGGGTTGTGTGGTATGAGGAGATGGCACTGCTTGGAGATGAGGTCACCATTGAATATAAGATGGATGTCATTCACAGAGCTCAAGAGAGGGCATTGCTGGAGAGGAGGTTTGCTGTGGAAGCAGCTAGAGGCTCCAGAAAAACTGTAACCACAGCACCCACTATGAGGGAATTCTCCAGAGTGGCCCGCAAGGACTTTAAGCCATTTTAATGAAGCTGCAGGCGACATTTAGGGCTTCTTCCAGGACTTTGAGCATCAGTGCCGATTAATGGAAGTCCCAGAAAGAGAGCGAGTCAGACACTTGGTGGGCCTTTTGGAGGGTGGAGCTGCTGACGCCTATAGAGCTATGGACCCTGAGTGGAATTGTGAGTATGGGGAGATAAAACAGAGCATTCTAGAACATTATGCTGTAACCCCATATACTTATAGGACTCAGTTCCGTACGTTAGCCTGTGATGGTGAAGTGTCTTTCAAGATGTATGCCCACAGACTGAAACAAGTATGCCATTGCTGGCTGGAGGGAGAGGGGGCCTTAACTTGGGAGACCTTCCTCCAGGTCATCCTGAAAGAGCAGTTCTATGCCAGGTGCCCTGCTGAAATCAGGGAATGGATGCATGAGAGAAAGCCGTCAACTGTGGAACAAGCTGCCGCTCTAGCTGATGAGCTTCTCACCATCAAGCCTCAATGGAAAAGGCTACTAGTCAGTGAGGAAAAAACTACCAGCTCTCCAACACTAGTGGTCCCTTGTCCTTTGGCCTCCAATGTTCACCGTCCCACTAGACTACCAACACATGGCGGACCCCGTGTGAATTTGCCTCCTATTACTCCTGACTCCTCTTTGAGAGTACAATGTGGAGAAAGACTCATAGAACGTAGATGTTATGGATGTGGGCAGCCGGGTCATCTGCAAGCTCACTGTCCAGGTGTTCGGAGGCAAAACAGTTACAGACCCCCTTTGCCTGTCCATTATCTACAGACACCCTCAACAGGAAAAGAGCTGAATTCACTCCCTGATGATTCGACAAAAGACTCTGATATGTTGACTTCCCTACCAGGAGTCTATGGGGTGCGAGCCACAGCCGCCCGTTCTTCTGATCTTCAGCATAAACATCTACAGGAGGTCGTGCTGGATAGCCAAAAAGTTGTTGGCTTTCGTGACACTGGGGTTTTTCTCACCATCGCAGATCCCCAAGTAATTCAACCAGAAGCAATGCAAAAGGGACCAGGAATTGCCATTGAATTGGCTGGAGGTACTCAAAGATACATTCCAAGAGCGAGTGTGACCCTGGATTATGGCTTTGGGGCAAAACAATGCATGATTGGTGTGATGAGCGGCCTTCCTGCAGACATTCTTCTAGGGAATGATGTGGGGAATCTTCAATGCCACTTTGTCGGTGCAATAACCAGAAGTCAAGCCAAGAGAGCAGCAGATGTGGACGTGTTCAACCCATCAATGGAAATGAGGCCACTCGAACTGCCGTCATAGCCGCTCTGTGGCCAAGCCCCTTACAGACCTCACGAAGAAAACGATGACCCGGCTGGTGATCTGGACTCCAGCCTGTGATGAGGCTTTTAACTGGCTGAAGGACGCCTTGGTCTGCGACCCTGTTCTGGCTGCTCCAGACTACAAGAAGAGATTCATTGTGCAAATGGATGCCTCTTCTTTTGGAATGGGAGCTGTACTCAGCCAGGTGAATGCAGCCGGGGAGGAGCACACCATTGCCTACCTCAGCTGGAAACTGCTGGACTGAGAAGTGGCCTATGCAACTGTTGAAAAGGAATGCCTGGCTGTAGTATGGGCCCTTAGGAAACTAAGGGGGGCTTTACACATTGCGACATCGCTTACGAAATATCGTCGGGGTCACGTCGTTAGTGACGCACATCCGGCGCCGGTAACGACATCGCAACGTGTAAATCCTAGATGCGCCGATAAATGATCGCAAAAGTGTCGAAAATCGGTGATCTGTGTAGCGTCTGTCATTTTCATAATGTCGGGTCGACCGCAGGTACGATGTTGTTTGTCGCTCCTGCAGCAGCACACATCGCTGTGTGTAAACCTGCAGGAGCGACAAACATCTCCTTACCTACGTCCCAACAGCAATGCGGAAGGAAGAAGGTGGGTGGGATGTTATGTCCCGCTCATCTCCGCCCCTCCGCTTCTATTGGCCGGCTGATTAGTGACGTCGCGGTGACGTCGCTGTGACGCCGCACGCACCTCCCCCTTGAAGGAGGGATTGTTTGGCAGTCACAGCGACGTCGCCGAGCAGGTATGTGCGTGTGAAGCTGCTGTAGCGATAATGTTTGCTACAGCAGCAATCAACACATATCGCATGTGCGACGGGGGCGAGTGCTATCGTGCTGGACATCGCTAGCCGATGCTAGCGATGTCGCAACGTGTAAAGTACCCCTATGGCCGTATCGGTATGGACGAGAATTCATTGTGGTTACTGATCACAATCCCCTCACCTGGCTGAACAGAGTCTCTGGGGACAATGGACGCTTACTACGATGGAGCCTGGCTCTTCAACCCTATAACTTTACAATACAATATAAAAGGGGCAGCCAACACCAAAATGCAGACAGATTGTCCATGCAGGAGGAGTACTGAGTCAAGTCCACCATGTTTACGTGTACTTGACAAGCGACCTGTTGAGGTCACTAGTCCGTACACAAATTGAGGGGGGAAGGGGTTGTAACAGTGTGTCCCTCCCCCGCCTGTGCTCATGGTGTAATAGTCTGTCTCTCCTTGACTGTCCTGTATGTACTACTGGTGGGGGATTGTTTGTTCTTCTCAGCATGGGACTTCTCCAATCCACAACTTGGTAAACAGAACAGAGCCAGGAGTCTAAAGTCCATTCATGTATCAAATGTCATCAAATGTCCAGGCGGAGTTGGGCCCACCTTAGGGGCTGATCCCAGGAGAGAAGAACAATGACACCCATGTTAGGTGAGTTAGTTGGATCTCGGCTGGAGAAGGACTAGGATCTATAGCTGAGGCTGGATCCTAGAGCCTGTGTATGGACTGTTGCAGACTGGAGATCAGTGGCCACGTGGGATTGTGTTTTGTTGTTCACCCTGTTGGATTCAAGGAACTCATATAAGGATCATTGCCATATTTTCCCTGGCGGAATACCGGGAGGCGCCCCTGGATCTTTTGTTTTGTTGTGGACTCCTTGCAGACTTTAAGGATTTATATTTATGTTTGGTGCATTATGTTTGTGGTTCCAATAAAGCCCTTTGGATTGTTCCTTGGCCTGGCATCCCTCACTGCTCTGTCGCATACCCCATCACAGTAACACAATACGCCGTAATAGATTAATATTCTGCAAGGCACACAAGGTCTTCCTGCTCACGCCAGCACATGTCCAGGCACATTTCAAGTTCGCCATAGACCATCTTAATGACTCAAAGAATGCATGTGGTCAGTGAGACTAAAATAGATTTTTTTCTATCACCTGGACTCATCATGTTTGGAGGAAGAAGAAGGATGAGTACAACCTCTAGAACATCATTCCAACAATGAAGCATGAGGTGGAGACATACATTGTAATTGCTTTTCTGCAAAGAGGACAGGACAACTGAACTGCATAAACGGTAGGATGGTTGGGGTCATGTATTGCGAGATTTTGGCCAACAACCTCCTTTCCTCAGTAAGAGTATTAAAGATGGGTCATGGCTGAGTCTTCCACCATGACAATGAACTAAAGCACACAGCCAGGGCAACTAAGGATTGGCTCCATAAGAAGCATTTCAAGGTCCTGGAGTGGCCTAGCCAGTCTTTAGACCTGGCCCCAATAGAAAATCTTTGGAGAGAGCTGAAACTCAATGTTGCCCAGTGACAGCCCCAAAACCTGAAAGATCTGGAGAAGATCTGTAAGTGGAGTATATCACTATCCCTGCTGTAATGCGTTAGTGTGTGCAAACGTGTTTATGAGCTACAGGAAACATCTGACTTTTGTAATTGCAAACAAAGGTTTCTATACCAAATATTAAGTTCTGTTTTTCTATTGTATCAAATACTTATTTTATGCAAAAAAATGAAAACTAATTATTTAAAAATTATACAATATGATTTTCTTGATTTTTTCAGGGATTCTGTCTTATGCAGTTGAAGTGTATTTACGATAAAAATTACAAACCTCTACATTCTTTGTAAGTGGGAAAACTTGCAAAATCGGCAGTGTATCAAACAGTTATTTTCCGCACTGTATTTTTAGTATATTTTTCCTTGATTATAATTTTTCCTGTCGTTCAGTTATGTTTTTTGAATCTGCTAAATGTATTTTCATTGTTTTTAATTTAGGTGTTTATAAACGTTATTAATCAGCCTTCCACTCTGTCTACTTAATAACAATCCCTCAAATGTCTCATTCGGCAGAAATACAGAAAAATTATAACTTGCAAAATATGACAATGCAAAAACTTTTTTTGTAAGAAAAAAAAAAAAGCATTTCTTAATGTGTGATAGTAGCCAGACATAAAAAACCCCAATATAAATCTGGTATCATTGTAATCGCACCCGAAGAATAAATCCGTGTAATCACTTATACTGCATGAGGAACAAAAAGAGAAACCAGCTCACCCACTTTTAGTGGGAGACTTCCATTCCTGGATTGGTGCACGGGTAGATAGCCGGCCAGGCTAGTATGCAAACTTGAAAACGGGGGAATCCAGCATTCAGTCTAAGTATAAAAATCAAACCTTTATTGGATATGCATTAAAAAATCCAAGTGCAGAATAAAATCAGAAAAGATCCATGGTATTACGCGTTTCGGACAAATTAGTCCCTAGTCATAATACTAAGGACTCATTTGTCCAAAACGCAGAATACCATGGATCTTTTCTGATTTTATTCTGCACTTGGATTGTTTAATGCATATCCAATAAAGGTTTGATTTTTATATTTGGACTGGATAATGGATTCCCCCATTTTCAAGTTTGCATGAGGAACAGTATAAATAGAAATAAAACCAATTCTTGACCTGATGTTGATTTGTTTATTCTGCCTTCCAAAGATCACAGTAAGGCTTGGCTCACATTTATCCTTCGCTATGCACTGAGCGCTTACACTTAGGTTTCCGTATAAATCTCTGAAATATGTGATTCAGACAAAATCCCAGATGGAACATTCATTATAATGAGGGAGATGGAGACACTGTGAATGCTGTTTGGTCTACGGTTCAGGGTTGTCCCTCTTTTTAGGCGTGCACAAAAGCAAGGTCAGCTATAGGTTTGTGCACTTCTTGAAAGCCAAACACCACTAAACAGAGACCAAATGGAGTCTGGAGTAACGCAGTGATGGGATGTAGGTGGCTTCTATCCTGTTATATTTCGATGGCATATTTTTAATGATTTTTGATGCACTAGAAAGTAGCAAACTACTGAGCTCAATATTGTTTACAGCAAAAAAAAAATCTGAAATCATTGCCAGTTGGAGAAAGTCTGCATTTTGTCACGAGACTGTGTGAAGTTTTTGCATTTCTTGTGCAATCATTTTTGATAATGTAGGATTTAGTTTTGTTTTTTTTTTTAAAGACTAAATACAATTACCTCAAATCCAAATAGTTAAAGAGGTTTTCTGAGAATTATTGTAAAGTAAAAAAGAAACTATATAATACACATTTAAACTTTTTCCTAAATACTTTTATTTAGCAAAAATGTATATTTTATTTCGTACACTCTGTCAGGATTTTAGAGAGTGCAGCTGCCATAAATCAGTGTGCAGAGGACCAAAGGAAACACAGTAGGATCGGCTGCATAAAGAATATCTGCTTGAGACATACTGTATGTCAGGTCAGAGCAATGTCCTGTCAAGCATCATGAACTCGCATTACTCTGTTCAGTCAACCTGACAGGACACTGAGCGGAGCAGTCTAAAGAAGAAGATAATGTCATGAGTGTGTACTGCTCTGGAGAGACCACTGGCAAGTCTGGGACCAGTAGGTCACAATGCCTTATTGTGCACAAATATACAACTGCGAATATACTTTCATTTTCTGCTGTGGGAGCTAAGGACTCTTTCCTGTCTGTCCTTTGTAGCCTTAAGCTCAGGTGCAGCTCTTTTTTGACCACTTCCCTTCGCTATAAAAAGTCACGGGTCTTACCATCTGATGACAGTTATAGATTTTCATTCTATGCTGACCACTTTGGAAGGAGCCTTTCTCTGGAAGAAGCTGAGAGGTTGTGACTATTGCAGCTGTGGTGTTTAGTTGCTTTGGAGGAACTTGGAGTGTTTTCTTTTTTGGTCTATTTTCCCTGTGTATATCTCCCTTACTGTGTCTTAAATTATTGCAGTGGTGAAACTAGTGTTCTAGCCAGCCTTCTCACTAGCCAGTGTGAGTTCAGAGCAAGTGATGTCACCAGTGTGAAGGAGCTGTATAGGGACGTTAGGGAGTGTAGGGTGAGACTCAGACTTTGGTGAGTTCCAGGAGTGCCCCCTCTCCCCTGTCCCTATCACCAGGACCTTCCTTCTATATCATACCCATTGTTACCTTTGTGTTGCACTGCATGCTGAGTGTCTATTTGCTATGGTGTGACATAGAAACACCTTCTTTAGCTGATTGAAAATGAACATCCATCTCAGTCGTCCTGAAAGTTGTAGTGCAGTTCAGGGAGTACATCTGTTTCATTTTTATGCAGTCTGTCCTAGGACACGTGCACACTGCTAGAGGGAAGCTGCCATTTTTTAAATTTTGTCAGAGTTCTCTACATGAAGCATATATTTTTGTTAAAGGGAACATGTCCTCAGGTTTTTCCATTATAAGCTGAGGCCACTACCAGTAAACCCTTATATACAGCATTCTAGAATTCTGTATATAAGTGCCCAGGCCATTCTGTAGAATGTAAAATAGACCTTTTTTACACTCAACTAGGGGGCAGTTGGGTCCAACCTATCACACTAGTTAACCCCTTCAGTTAACACTGTAAAAAAATAAAATAAAAAACATTGCAAACACTATGTATTTTCATCATACAGCTGACAAAAAAGTGGAATAAAATGTAATAAAAAATCATAGGTAAAAGTAGTACCAATGAAAAAGGCAAAAAACAAGCACCTGCATTAGCGAAAAAAATAAAAAAGCTATGGCTCACAGAATACAACAGTGCAAAAACTATTTTTTTCTTTAAAATAGTTTGTATGGTGGAAAAACATTATAAAAACTAAATAAATGTAGTGTCGGAGTATTCGTACTGTCTCGAAGAATAAAGCTATCTTATTACATTTATGACATAGTGAGTGGCGTAAAAAAGAAACAAGAAAAAACAATATCTAAATTGTTGTTTCTTTTTGATTCTTCCACACAAAAATCAGAATAGAAAGCGATCAAAAAATTTATGTCACCCAAACTGTTACCAATAAAATTTCAACTCATCCTGCAAAAATCTAGCCCTCACATGTCAATGAATTCATTTATTCTAGAGATGTAGATGGTAACTCTGATGTAAGTGCCAAGCATAGAGCACAGGATAAATGTGAATTGATCCAAAATGTTGGGTAGCCCAAATTGCCACCAAATAGCATTCAACTCAATCCACAAAAACACAAGTTCCCAATTGGGTCCTTCATTTTTTAATGGAAACATAGTAGCTTCTATATTCCTAGTAGCAGAAAAATGCTATGACCCCCCCCAAAAAAAGAAATCCAGCAAAATCTGCACTCCCATATTCAAATGCTCCCCTCCCTTCTGAGTTCCACAATGTGCCTGAATCACAGTTGACGTAAACATATTTTTGGCATTGTTGCAGTGAGGAGGCCCTCTTAATTTACAGGGTGCAGGTTTCCAGAAGCACAAGCTGGGCACAATGTTCGGGCACTACAATATACTGGGAACGACAAGGGCTTATTTGCAATTTTTAATTCTGCAACATACATTGCGTTTGACTCAATGGGTGTTTTCCAGAGACTAAATCATCACTACACCTGTTGATGAACTCCCAGAAGGGTGTAATTTGAAAAATTTGGTCACTTGAGGGGGTGTCTGCTGTTATGGCACTTACAGACTCTGCAAATTGAGTCTGCATAGAATTCTAGGAAAATCTGTGCTCCATAAATCAAATGGCACTCCTTCCATCTCAAGTCCTGTGGTGCGGCCAAACAGTACTGTACAATCACTTGTGGGATATTGCCCCATTCAGGAAAATTTGTGCAACACAATTGTAATTCTTTTTATCTATTCCTCTTGTCAAAATTGGAAATTCATTTTTTCTCACCTCCCAATAGTATAAAATTTTGTGACACACTTTTAGCATCAAAATGTTTACTTCACCCCTAGCTAAATTCATTAAGGGGTGCAGTTTATAAAATGGGGTCACTTGTGGAGGATTTTTGCAGTTTTGGCACCTCAGTGGCTCTGCCAATGCGCCAGTGCACTCCCAAACCATTGTAACTAAATCTGAACTTAAATATGGTGCTCCTTCCTTTCTTTACTTTGTACTGTGCATCAAAAGTAGTGTTCGGCCACGTATGGGGTAACGGCATACTCAGAAGAAATTGTAAAACAAAATGCATGGTCCATTATCTTCTGTTACCCTAGTGAAAATGAAACATTTGGGGTTAAAGCAACATTTTTGTATTTAAAAATTTATTTTTTTATTTTCATGGTTCAACATTATAAAATCTTTGAAGCACCTGAAGGTTCAAGGTGCTCACCAAACATTTAGATAAATTCATTGAGCAGTAGACTTTCCAAAATGGGGTCACTTGTGGGGGAGGTCCATTGTTTAGACATGTTAGGGACATTGCCTATGTGACATGGCACCCGTAAACCATTCAAACTAAAACTGAACTCAAATATGGTGCTCTTTAACTTCTTCACTTTGTACTGTGCCTTAAAAGTTTTTGACCACATATTGGGTTTTGACAAACCCAGGACAAATTGCACAGCAAATTTCATAACCATTATCTGCTGTTATCCTTGTGAAAATGAAAGACTTGGGTAAAGCAACATTTTTGTGGTACTTTTTTTTTTCATTTTCACAGCTCAACTTTATAAAATTCTGTGAAGCACCTGGGGGTTCAAGGTGCTCACCAAATATTTAGATAATTCCTTGAGGGGTGTAGTTTCCAAAACGGGGTCACTTATGGGGGAGGTCCACTTTTTAGGTACATCAGGGGCTCTCCAAACGCGATATAGTGTCTGCTAATGTTTTAACCCAATTTTGCATTCAAAAAGTCATATAGCACTCTTTCCCTTCCGAGCCCTACTGTGTGCCCAAACAGGAGATTTTCACGACATATGGGGTATCGGGGTACTCAGCAGAAATTTCATAACAAATTGTATTGTGCATTTTCTTCTGATTCCCTTGGGTTAAAGCAACATTTTTGTGCTAAAAAGCTATTGTTTTATTTTCAAGACTCAATGTTATAAAATTCTGTGAAGCACCTGGGAATTCAAGGTGCTCACCAAACATATCGATAAATTCCTTGAGGGATCTAGTCTCTAAAATGGGGTCCCTAGTGAGGGATGACCACTTTTTAGGCACGTCAGGGGCTCTCCAAACGCGACATGGCATCCACTATCAATTCCAGACAACTTTGCTCTCTAAAATTCAAATGATGCTCTTTCCCTTCCAAGTCCTGCTGTGCGCTCAAACAGTAGATATCTTCCACATATCAGGTATTGGTATACTTAGAAGAAATTGTAGAACAAATTATAAAGTGTATTATCTCTTGTTAAAATGTAAAAGTTTGTGCTAAAGTCACATTTTTGTGGTAAAAAGTAAAATTTTAATTTTTTCCTTCCACATCTGCCTGCTGTGACTGAGGTGACAGGTGATGTGCAATATATTCCATTATGCCCTCCATTTCTGTTATCTTCCTTTCCTTACCCCAACACCATCAAGTCTGGTTTTCATCTTCATGACTGCACTATTTATTTCAATTCTGACCTGTGTCACTTTTTGAGGTTATAACTCTGGAGCACTTCCAGATCCAGATGATACTTGCAACAAACAATGGTTGAGCAGCAGCAGATGCAAGTTATGTAAATAGACTTCAATAACAGTTCATGACACTCACAGCTAACAATGGCTTAATCCAAGCATGCGCAAATGATGAGAATCACTGAAATCTCAGAAGAAGATACAAGTAGAAAGAACAAGGTAGAAGAAATTTCTAAACAGCAATTGGACACATTAGATGACAAAATGACAAATTGACAAAATTGTGTATTTTTAAAACTTCACTACATTTGGATATTTTTTACAATTTTCAGTACATTGTACGATAAAATTAGTAGTGTCATTCAAATTTACAAAGCATCCAAAAAAAACAAGCCCTCATTTGACTGTCAATGGAAAAAAAAGGTAACATGGATTGCCTCATATTCTTACTTCAGGAAAGCACTGTTCTCCTGATTCCCAGTTGCTAAGTTACCAGGAGGCAGTGTGCTTCTGATTGGATGACAGTTTAGACCAGTCGCACACTGATGTCATTGGCCCAAACTATACACTCTTTGATGCTGTTAAAAATGGCAGCTTTGTCGTTTCAGCATTGGAGAAGTGCAGGGGCTGAGAAGTTGGATGGATCCAGACCAGCACCTACAAACTCTGTTTCAAAGTACATGAAAGTGTTGCAGTTCCAGGGGTGTAATGATTGCGGTAACAGAGGGCACAGGGGGCACAAGGGCTTGTCGAACCCAGTACTTACTTCAGCCTGGTGTGCGTCCGGGTTCGCACATCCAACTGAAATGCATCATGGCACAGAGACCGTGGAAGCAGAGGGAAAGTGAGTAGAATGTTTTTTTTTAATTATTCATTGGAGACTGAATGGGGGCATATATACTACCATGTGTACCAGAATAAGGACAATATATATACCAGGATGAGGATCATGTATACTGGGATGGGGGCAATATACACCATGTTCCAAATTATTATGCAAATTATATTTTTCTCTGATTTTCCTAACTGGTCAGTGCAAATGACAGTCTGTCTAATAAAAGTCATCACCCGTTAGAATATACATCTAATTTTATTGAAAAAACCTCCCAATGATAGCAGTATAATCTTCAAAATTAAAACAAAAACCTCAAAATGCACTGTTCCAAATTATTAGGCACAGTAGAGTTTCTAAACATTTTATATATTTTAAAGAACTGAAAATGCTAATTTGTGGAATTTGCAGCATTAGGAGGTCACATTCACTGAAATAAAAAGCTATTTAAATCCAAAACATCCTAACAGGCCAAGTTACATGTTAACATAGGAACCCTTCTTTGATATCACCTTCACAATTCTTGCATCCATTGAACTTGTACGTTTTTGGAGAGTTTCTGCTTGATGTTCTTTGCATGATGTCAGAATAGCCTCCCAGAGCTGCTGTTTTGATGTGAACTGCCTCCCACCCTAATAGATCTTTTGCTTGATGATACTCCAAAGGTTCTTTATAGGGTTGAAGTCAGGGGAAGATGGTGGTCACTGTGGAGACACAGGGGTCAGTGGGTGCTCTCGTCCACTGGCCCGGCCGCCTTTAGAAAGACAGCATGGCCCGGGGCTCATCCCAACTGAACGCCCGACCTCCTTAACCATGGGCGGAACACTACTCAGAACACACAGGGTGAGCGAATCACAATATTAAGACTTTATTGGATCCCCAAATAATTAACGGCACATAGCACATAACCAGCAAAACACAAAAATGTAACAGGCAACAGAGTCTCATCCTTCCATTGGCTCACCAGGGATTTAGAATGTCCGTGCCTCAGAGCTTCCAGGGCTACTTACTCCAATCCAGCATCGCCCCGCTTTCGGCGGGCACCCACCGAGAATGGAATAATTCCAGATTTAGGAAACTGGCTGAGGTCCGCAAAGTCTGTAGTCAGATGACTGGATTGTCCCAAGCTGGATTCCTTGATATCAAAGCCGAATCTTTACATTCGATGCTGAAGTCCATATAGTGTTATAATCCAGATTTGGTTATGGTTTGCCAATTGGATCCACAGATCCTAGATTGGTAGCATGTAGCAAGAGTCTTTCGGGGCAATGGACAGTCCTCCTTCTTATACCCCTGAGCACTCCATTCAGACCATTGGGGTCTTCACGATTGGTGGATAAGACTGGGCTCTTATTGGCTAGATTTCTAGCTGTATACAGAATATCCCAGTGATAATGGTCAATGGCAGAGACGAGGGAGAGACAGCTAAGTTAAATCGCATCCGGCAAACACATCGTAATACAATGGGTGTCTGGCCTTCAGTGGCCAAAACAATTAAATGAGTCAACAAAAACTTCAATACTAAACTCCCAAGAGTCTTGTAGAACAATGAGGGATTATCCCCATCTATAAACAAACTGTCTTCATGTCTGGCTGAATTTTAAGAAAGTTAACCTATGCTAGGCACTGAGTGTCCATGTCGTCACATTCCTCCCCCTTCTTAATAGTAGCCAGACATGATAGGCTTCCGATCATCCTTCTCCTCTTGACGGCATTGTCTTTTTTAATGGTGAGGTCAGCAACAGAGGCTTGCATCTATACACCTCCCCGTGATTACCTCCCCAAGGTTGAGCAGCTATATTGCGGACAAGCATTAAGGTGGGGTCCATGAGTTGGGCTTGCATACATTTCTTACAATCAATCTTCCCCCAGTCAATAGCCACAGTCTGGTTAGGCTTACTCATGGTTGTTGGCTCAGAAGTGGATGATGGAGACTGGGAATGTGAATTATCCTTGGAAAAGATGTTAGAAAGATCCACATCAGGGTCCTGCTTGGCTTGGAAGTGGGTGATGGCTGCTACAAACTGGCTGGATAGTCCTTGTCCAAGGTCATACTCCAAAATAACTGGTGTGAGCAGGTAATCCACAAGCCCCACTTCCACTTCCCTCTGGGTGGTATCTGAAACAGGCTTGGTAGGGCCATCCATGAACCCCACTTCAATTTCCTCCTGGTTAGTCCCCGAAATAAAAGGTGTGGGGAGTAGAGTTGAGCGCGGTTCGCGGTTCTCCAGTTCGGGGCTCGAGTGATTTTTGGGGCTGTTCGAGATCGAACTAGAACTCGAGCTTTTTGCAAAAGCTCGATAGTTCTAGATACGTTCGAGAACGGTTCTAGCAGCAAAAAGTAGGGCTTTTTACAGCTAGAGTGTGCAGGAGCCATCGCTGGCAGCCTGCCAGAAGCTGGTAACCAAGATAAACATCGGGTATCCAAGCAAAGCGCTTTGGTTAGTAACCCGATGTTTATCTTAGTTACGTGCAGGAAGCCCACACTTTCCCGCTCAGCTCGCTCCGCCCCATCCTGCCCGCGGCATGTACACATATACACACACACACGTACACATACATACACACACACACACATCATCCCCCCCCCCCGCTCGGCTTACCTGCGGTGATGAAGTCCCGCCATCCCGACCTCAGCGCTGTCACTTTCCTCCATGGCCGCCGCTTGTCACATCACCTCTCGCTTCCGACCCGAGACTGACTAGCGGTGACGTCACGGACCTCTCGCGATATTTGGCTGTGAAGGCGCCGGTCACTGAACTCAGTGACAGGGGCTGTCGGCAGTGCTGGAGATCAGCGCAGGTAATGTACCTCGCTGACAGCAGCACTTGTCACCCCCCTGCAGTGACCTGGGCTGACCCATTGATGTTAGCTCAGGTCACTGCACTGCTCTCCCAGCCAATGGGGAACATCCTGCTCTTCATTGACTGGGACAGTGTGGATCGTCATGGCAACCCCTTGGATTACAGCAGACCTGGATTTGTTTTTCATTCTAATAAATTGGTTAAAGAGGGAATGTTTTGGGGAGTGTTTTTTCAAATAAAAATGTGTTTGTCGTCTATTTTTTTTTATCACTGACTGGGTTGGTGATGTCGGGTATCTGATAGACGCCTGACCTCACCAACCCCAGGGCTTGATGCCAGGTGACATTACACATCTGGTATTAACCCCATATATTACCCCGTTTGCCACCGCACCAGGGCGCGGGATGAGCTGGGGCGAAGCACCAGGATTGGCGCATCTAACGGATGCGCCACTTCTGGGGCGGCTGCGGCCTGCTATTTTTAGGCTTGGGAGAGTCCAATAACCATGGACCTCCCTAGTCTGAGAATATCAGGCCCCAGCTGTCTGCTTTACCTTGGCTGGTGATCCAATTTTGGGGGACCCCTACGTGTTTTTTTTTTTAAAATTATTTATTTAATTTAAAATAACAGCGTGCGGTGCCCTCAGTTTTGGATTACCAGCCAAGGTGAGGTTGCCAGCTGTGGTCTGCAGGCTGCAGCCGTCTGCTTTACCCTAGCTGGCTACAAAACTAGGGGGAACCCTACGTCATTTTTTTTTCATTTTTTTGGCAAAATACAAAGCTAAGCACCCCTTAGTGCCACATGAAAGGCACCAAAGGGTGCTCCACTTTTTCTCCACTTTTTCTCCATTTTTTCTCCACTTTTTCTCCACTTTTTCTCCATTTATTCTCCACTTTTTCTCCACTTTTTCTCCACTTTTTCTCCATTTATTCTCCATTTTTTCTCCACTTTTTCTCCACTTTTTCTCCATTTATTCTCCACTTTTTCTCCACTTTTTCTCCATTTATTCTCCACTTTTTCTCCACTTTTTCTCCACTTTTTCTCCACTTTTTCTCCATTTATTCACTTTTTCTCCATTTTTTTCTCCACTTTTTCTCCACTTTTGCTCCACTTTTGCTCCACTTTTGCTCCACTTTTTCTCCACTTTTTCTCCACTTTTTCTCCACTTTTTCTCCACTTTTTCTCCACTTTTTCTCCATTTTTTCTCCATTTTTTTCTCCACTTTTTCTCCACTTTTTCTCCACTTTTTCTCCACTTTTTCTCCACTTTTTCTCCATTTATTCTCCATTTATTCTCCATTTTTTCTCCACTTTTTCTCCACTTTTTCTCCACTTTTTCTCCACTTTTTCTCCACTTTTTCTCCATTTATTCTCCACTTTTTCTCCATTTTTTCTCCACTTTTGCTCCACTTTTGCTCCACTTTTTCTCCACTTTTTCTCCACTTTTTCTCAACTTTTTCTCCACTTTTGCTCCACTTTTGCTCCACTTTTGCTCCACTTTTGCTCCACTTTTGCTCCACTTTTGCTCCACTTTTTCTCCACTTTTTCTCCACTTTTGCTCCACTTTTGCTCCACTTTTTCTCCACTTTTTCTCCACTTTTTCTCCACTTTTTCTCCACTTTTTCTCCACTTATTCTCCACTTTTTTTCTCCACGTTTTCTCCACTTTTGCTCCACTTTTGCTCCACTTTTGCTCCACTTTTGCTCCACTTTTTCTCCACTTTTTCTCCACTTTTTCTCCACTTTTTCTCCACTTTTTTTCTCCATGTTTTCTCCACTTTTTCTCCATTTTTTATCCACTTTTTCTCCACTTTTTATCCACTTTTTCTCCACTTTTTCTCCACGTTTTCTCCACTTTTTCTCCACTTTTTCTCCACTTTTTCTCCACTTTTTCTCCACTTTTTCTCCACTTTTTCTCCACTTTTTCTCCACTTTTTCTCCACTTTTTCTCCACTTTTTCTCCACTTTTTCTCCACTTTTTCTCCACTTTTTCTCCACTTTTTCTCCACTTATTCTCCACTTTTTTTCTCCACTTTTTTTCTCCACTTTTTTTCTCCACGTTTTCTCCACGTTTTCTCCACTTTTGCTCCACTTTTGCTCCACTTTTGCTCCACTTTTGCTCCACTTTTTCTCCACTTTTTCTCCACTTATTCTCCACTTATTCTCCACTTTTTTTCTCCATGTTTTCTCCACTTTTTCTCCACTTATTCTCCACTTATTCTCCATTTTTTCTCCATTTTTTCTCCACTTTTGCTCCACTTTTTCTCCATTTTTTTCTCCACTTTTTCTCCACTTTTTCTCCATTTTTTTCTCCACTTTTTCTCCACTTTTTCTCCACTTTTGCTCCACTTTTTCTCCACTTTTTCTCCACTTTTTCTCCATTTATTCTCCACTTTTTCTCCACTTTTTCTCCACTTTTTCTCCACTTTTTCTCCATTTATTCACTTTTTCTCCACTTTTTCTCCACTTTTTCTCCACTTTTTCTCCATTTATTCTCCACTTTTTCTCCATTTTTTCTCCATTTTTTTCTCCACTTTTTCTCCACTTTTGCTCCACTTTTGCTCCACTTTTGCTCCACTTTTTCTCCACTTTTTCTCCACTTTTTCTCCATTTTTTCTCCATTTTTTCTCCACTTTTTCTCCACTTTTTCTCCACTTTTTCTCCATTTATTCTCCACTTTTTCTCCACTTTTTCTCCATTTATTCTCCATTTTTTCTCCACTTTTTCTCCACTTTTTCTCCACTTTTTCTCCACTTTTTCTCCATTTATTCACTTTTTCTCCACTTTTTCTCCACTTTTTCTCCACTTTTTCTCCATTTATTCTCCACTTTTTCTCCATTTTTTCTCCATTTTTTTCTCCACTTTTTCTTCACTTTTGCTCCACTTTTTCTCCACTTTTTCTCCACTTTTTCTCCATTTTTTCTCCACTTTTTCTCCACTTTTTCTCCATTTATTCTCCACTTTTTATCCACTTTTTATCCACTTTTTCTCCACTTTTTCTCCACGTTTTCTCCACGTTTTCTCCACTTTTTCTCCACTTTTTCTCCACTTTTTCTCCACGTTTTCTCCATTTATTCTCCACTTTTTATCCACTTTTTCTCCACTTTTTCTCCACGTTTTCTCCACTTTTTCTCCACTTTTTCTCCACTTTTTCTCCACTTTTTCTCCACGTTTTCTCCATTTATTCTCCACTTTTTATCCACTTTTTCTCCACTTTTTCTCCACTTTTGCTCCACTTTTTCTCCACTTTTTCTCCACTTTTTCTCCCTTTATTCTCCACTTTTTCTCCATTTTTTCTCCACTTTTTCTCCACTTTTTCTCCACTTTTGCTCCACTTTTGCTCCACTTTTGCTCCACTTTTTCTCCACTTTTTCTCCACTTTTTCTCCCTTTATTCTCCACTTTTTCTCCACTTTTTCTCCACTTTTTCTCCACTTTTTCTCCACTTTTGCTCCACTTTTTCTCCACTTTTTCTCCACTTTTTCTCCACTTTTTCTCCCTTTATTCTCCACTTTTTCTCCACTTTTTCTCCACTTTTTCTCCACTTTTGCTCCACTTTTGCTCCACTTTTTCTCCACTTTTTCTCCACTTTTTCTCCACTTTTTCTCCACTTTTTCTCCACTTTTGCTCCACTTTTTCTCCACTTTTTCTCCACTTTTTCTCCCTTTATTCTCCACTTTTTCTCCACTTTTTCTCCACTTTTTCTCCACTTTTTCTCCACTTTTTCTCCACTTTTTCTCCACTTTTTCTCCTCTTTTTCTCCACTTTTTCTCCACTTTTGCTCCACTTTTTCTCCACTTTTTCTCCACTTTTTCTCCACGTTTTCTCCACTTTTTCTCCACTTTTTCTCCACTTTTTCTCCACGTTTTCGCCACTTTTGCTCCACTTTTTCTCCACGTTTTCGCCACTTTTGCTCCACTTTTTCTCCATTTTTTCTCCACTTTTTCTCCATTTATTCTCCACTTTTTCTCCACTTTTTCTCCATTTTTTCTCCACGTTTTTGCCACTTTTGCTCCACTTTTTCTCCACTTTTTCTCCACTTTTTCTCCATTTATTCTCCACTTTTTCTCCACTTTTTCTCCATTTTTTCTCCACGTTTTCGCCACTTTTGCTCCACTTTTTCTCCACTTTTTCTCCACTTTTTCTCCACTTTTTCTCCACTTTTTCTCCACGTTTTCGCCACTTTTGCTCCACGTTTTCTCCACGTTTTCTCCACTTTTTCTCCACTTTTTCTCCACTTTCTCCACGTTTTCCCACTTTTGCTCCACTTTTTCTCCACTTTTTCTCCATTTTTTCTCCACTTTTTCTCCATTTATTCTCCACTTATTCTCCACGTTTTCTCCACTTTTTCTCCACTTTTTCCCCACTTTTTCTCCACTTTTGCTCCACTTTTGCTCCACTTTTTCTCCACTTTTTGTCCACGTTTTCTCCACTTTTTCTCCACTTTTTCTCCACTTTTGCTCCACTTTTGCTCCATTTTTTCTCCACTTTTTCTCCATTTTTTCTCCACTTTTGCTCCACTTTTTCTCCATTTTTTCTCCACTTTTTCTCCACTTATTCTCCACGTTTTCTCCACTTTTTCTCCACTTTTTCCCCACTTTTTCCCCACTTTTTCTCCATTTTTTCTCCACGTTTTCTCCACTTTTTCTCCACTTTTTCTCCATTTATTCTCCACTTATTCTCCACGTTTTCTCCACTTTTTCTCCACTTTTTCCCCACTTTTTCTCCACTTTTTCTCCATTTATTCTCCACTTATTCTCCACGTTTTCTCCACGTTTTCTCCACTTTTTCTCCACTTTTTCTCCACTTTTTCTCCATTTTTTCTCCACTTTTTCTCCACTTTTTCTCCACTTTTTCTCCCCTTTTTCTCCACTTTTTCTCCACTTTTTCTCCCCTTTTTCTCCACTTTTTCTCCACTTTTGCTCCACTTTTGCTCCACTTTTGCTCCACTTTTTCTCCACTTTTTCTCCACTTTTTCTCCACTTTTTCTCCACTTTTGCTCCACTTTTTCTCCACTTTTTCTCCACTTTTTCTCCACTTTTTCTCCACTTTTGCTCCACTTTTTCTCCACTTTTTCTCCACTTTTTCTCCACTTTTTCTCCACTTTTTCTCCACTTTTTCTCCACTTTTGCTCCACTTTTTCTCCACTTTTTCTCCACTTTTTCTCCATTTTTTCTCCATTTTTTCTCCACTTTTGCTCCACTTTTGCTCCACTTTTGCTCCACTTTTTCTCCACTTTTTCTCCACTTTTGCTCCACTTTTGCTCCACTTTTTCTCCACGTTTTCTCCACTTTTTCTCCACTTTTTCTCCACTTTTTCTCCATTTTTTCTCCATTTTTTCTCCATTTTTTCTCCACTTTTTCTCCACGTTTTCTCCACTTTTTCTCCACTTTTTCCCCACTTTTTCTCCACGTTTTCTCCACTTTTTCTCCACTTTTTCTCCACTTTTTCTCCACTTTTTCTCCACTTTTTCTCCACTTTTTCTCCACTTTTGCTCCACTTTTTCTCCACTTTTTCTCCATTTTTTCTCCATTTTTTCTCCACGTTTTCTCCACGTTTTCTCCACTTTTTCCCCACTTTTTCTCCACTTTTTCTCCACTTTTTCTCCACTTTTGCTCCACTTTTTCTCCACTTTTTCTCCACTTTTTCTCCACTTTTTCTCCACTTTTTCTCCACTTTTTCTCCACTTTTTCTCCACTTTTTCTCCACTTTTGCTCCATTTTTTCTCCATTTTTTCTCCACTTTTTCTCCACGTTTTCTCCACGTTTTCTCCACTTTTTCTCCATTTTTTCTCCACTTTTTCTCCAGTTTTTCTCCACTTTTGCTCCACTTTTGCTCCACTTTTGCTCCACTTTTTCTCCATTTTTTCTCCACTTTTTCTCCACTTTTTCTCCACGTTTTCTCCACTTTTTCTCCACTTTTTCTCCACTTTTTCCCCACTTTTTCTCCACTTTTTCTCCACTTTTTCTCCACTTTTTCTCCACTTTTGCTCCACTTTTTCTCCACTTTTTCTCCACTTTTTCTCCACTTTTTCTCCACTTTTTCTCCACTTTTTCTCCACTTTTTCCCCACTTTTTCTCCACTTTTTCTCCACTTTTGCTCCACTTTTGCTCCACTTTTTCTCCATTTTTTCTCCACTTTTTCTCCATTTTTTCTCCACTTTTTCTCCAGTTTTTCTCCACTTTTGCTCCACTTTTGCTCCACTTTTTCTCCATTTTTTCTCCACTTTTTCTCCACTTTTTCTCCACTTTTTCTCCACTTTTTCTCCACTTTTTCCCCACTTTTTCTCCACTTTTGCTCCACTTTTTCTCCACTTTTGCTCCACTTTTGCTCCACTTTTTCTCCATTTTTTCTCCACTTTTTCTCCACTTTTTCTCCACTTTTTCTCCACTTTTTCTCCACTTTTTCCCCACTTTTTCCCCACTTTTTCTCCACTTTTTCTCCACTTTTGCTCCACTTTTGCTCCACTTTTTCTCCACTTTTTCTCCACTTTTTCCCCACTTTTTCTCCACTTTTGCTCCACTTTTTCTCCATTTTTTCTCCACTTTTTCTCCACTTTTTCTCCACTTTTTCTCCACTTTTTCTCCACTTTTGCTCCACTTTTTCTCCATTTTTTTCTCCACTTTTTCTCCACTTTTGCTCCACTTTTTCTCCACTTTTTCTCCACTTTTTCTCCACTTTTTCTCCACTTTTTCTCCACTTTTGCTCCACTTTTTCTCCACTTTTTCTCCACTTTTTCTCCACTTTTTCTCCACTTTTGGTCCTCTTTTTCTCCACTTTTTCTCCATTTATTCTCCATTTATTCTCCACTTTTTCTCCACTTTTTCTCCATTTTTTCTCCACTTTTTCTCCATTTATTCTCCACTTTTTCTCCACTTTTTCTCCACTTTTTCTCCATTTTTTCTCCACTTTTTCTCCACTTTTTCTCCACTTTTTCTCCACTTTTTCTCCACTTTTTCTCCACTTTTTCTCCACTTTTTCTCCATTTTTTCTCCATTTTTTCTCCACTTTTTCTCCACTTTTTCTCCACGTTTTCTCCACGTTTTCTCCACTTTTTCTCCACTTTTTCTCCATTTTTTCTCCACTTTTTCTCCAGT
Source organism: Anomaloglossus baeobatrachus (assembly GCF_048569485.1). Classification (NCBI taxonomy): domain Eukaryota; kingdom Metazoa; phylum Chordata; class Amphibia; order Anura; family Aromobatidae; genus Anomaloglossus; species Anomaloglossus baeobatrachus. The sequence continues at coordinate 167,872,866 of NC_134358.1, forward strand.
TTTTCTCCACTTTTGCTCCACTTTTGCTCCACTTTTTCTCCATTTTTTCTCCACTTTTTCTCCACTTTTTCTCCACGTTTTCTCCACTTTTTCTCCACTTTTTCCCCACTTTTTCTCCACTTTTTCTCCACTTTTTCTCCACTTTTGCTCCACTTTTGCTCCACTTTTTCTCCATTTTTTCTCCACTTTTTCTCCACTTTTTCTCCACTTTTTCCCCACTTTTTCTCCACTTTTTCTCCACTTTTGCTCCACTTTTGCTCCACTTTTTCTCCACTTTTTCTCCATTTTTTCTCCAGTTTTTCTCCACTTTTGCTCCACTTTTGCTCCACTTTTGCTCCATTTTTTCTCCACTTTTTCTCCACTTTTTCTCCACTTTTTCTCCACTTTTTCTCCACTTTTTCTCCACTTTTTCCCCACTTTTTCTCCACTTTTGCTCCACTTTTTCTCCACTTTTGCTCCACTTTTTCTCCACTTTTTCTCCACTTTTTCTCCACTTTTTCTCCACTTTTTCTCCACTTTTTCTCCACTTTTTCTCCACTTTTTCCCCACTTTTTCTCCACTTTTTCTCCACTTTTGCTCCACTTTTGCTCCACTTTTTCTCCACTTTTTCTCCACTTTTTCTCCACTTTTTCTCCACTTTTTCTCCACTTTTTCCCCACTTTTTCTCCACTTTTTCTCCACTTTTGCTCCACTTTTTCTCCATTTTTTCTCCACTTTTTCTCCACTTTTTCTCCACTTTTTCTCCACTTTTTCTCCACTTTTGCTCCACTTTTTCTCCATTTTTTTCTCCACTTTTGCTCCACTTTTTCTCCACTTTTTCTCCACTTTTGCTCCACTTTTTCTCCACTTTTTCTCCACTTTTTCTCCACTTTTTCTCCACTTTTGGTCCTCTTTTTCTCCACTTTTTCTCCATTTATTCTCCACTTTTTCTCCACTTTTTCTCCATTTATTCTCCACTTTTTCTCCACTTTTTCTCCATTTTTTCTCCACTTTTTCTCCACTTTTTCTCCACTTTTTCTCCACTTTTTCTCCATTTTTTTCTCCACTTTTTCTCCATTTTTTTCTCCACTTTTTCTCCACTTTTTCTCCATTTATTCTCCATTTATTCTCCACTTTTTCTCCACTTATTCTCCACTTATTCTCCACTTTTTCTCCATTTATTCTCCACTTTTTCTCCACTTTTTCTCCATTTTTTTCTCCACTTTTTCTCCACTTTTTCTCTGTTCTTTTTCTATGGTCGGTCTACCCATTAGCTCTGCCATGCATACTGTAGCTCTACACCTACTGCACATGTTACTTTATGATTGACATTTCTTTCGTACCAGAGCTGTCTAAGGGTACCTTCACACTTAGCGATGCAGCAGCGATCCGACCAGCGATCTGACCTGGTCAGGATCGCTGCTGCATCGCTACATGGTCGCTGGTGAGCTGTTAAACAGGCAGATCTCACCAGCGACCAGTGAACAGCCCCCAGCCAGCAGCGACGTGCAAGCGACGCTGCGCTTGCACGGAGCTGCCGTCTGGAAGCTGCGGAGACTGGTAACTAAGGTAAACATCGGGTATGGTTACCCGATGTTTACATTAGTTACCAGCGCACAGCTGTGTGTGCAGGGAGCAGGGAGCCGCGCACACTGAGCGCTGGCTCCTTGCTCTCCTACCATAGCTACAGTACACATCGGGTTAATTAACCCGATGTGTAATGCAGCTACATGTGCAGAGAGCAGGGAGCCGCGCACACTGCTTAGCGCTGGCTCCTTGCTCTCCTAGCTGCTGTACACATCGGGTTAATTAACCCGATGTGTACAGCAGCTACATGTGCAGAGAGCCGGAGCCGGCAGCACAGGCAGCGTGAGAGCTGCAGATGCTGGTAACTAAGGTAAATATCGGGTAACCACCTTGGTTACCCGATGTTTATCTTGGATACAGCTTACCTCAGCTGTCAGACGCCGGCTCCTGCTCCCTGCTCGCTTCATTTGTCGCTCTCTTGCTGTCACACACAGCGATCTGTGTGTCACAGCAGGAGAGCGGCTTTGAAGAAAACGAACCAGGGCTGTGTGTAACGAGCAGCGATCTCGCAGCAGGGGCCAGATCGCTGCTCAGTGTCACACACAGCGAGATCGCTAATGAGGTCACTGCTGCGTCACAAAAAGCGTGACTCAGCAGCGATCTCGGCAGCGAGCTCGCTGTGTGTGAAGCACCCCTTAGTCTACTCTGACCCCATATTTGTCATTACTATATTGCCCTTGTACTGTATTATGACATTTGCATCATGTGTTTCATTTCTTGCTGTGTTGCAATTTTTTTGCTGCATCCCAATTGTACCTCTACATTGTTCTAGTTTATGTTATTGTTCTCTCACTCTTATGTGATACTGATTATTGTCATTTTTCATGATTACATGCAGATAAGTCCAATCTGACGAAGGCTCAGGCCGAAACGTCATTTGTAACTTGTTTTGGACAAAAACATATATGCTTATGAAAATTTTTTTTTTCTTAATACGGACCAATAAAGAGTGATTTTGCATTACTATCCGTTGTGACTTACTGACTTAGTCTGGGAGATTTAGAGTGCCGAGGTTACTCACTAATTTTATCTATTATTACCTCTGAGCACCTATATACCAGTGAGCAGAGCTTCCTCTACAGTAGTTCTCCTGATTAGGCATGCCCTTACCTCATGAGCAGGGCATTGCAGCTTTGGTAGCAACCATTACAACATGGACTCTGCTGCTGTGGACCCGGGGAGAGTGAGTGCAGATTCATTGCACCCACACTCCTCACATGAAGGGTCCGCACTCCTAGAAAATGGGGGATACGTTCCCTGAGTGTCTCCCCCCATATTCTAGACGGTCCAGAGTCGTCGTGGGACCCCTTTATTTTTTTTCTTACAATAAATTGGTGAAAGAGGAAATGTTTTGGGGACTGTTTTTTCAAATAAATTTCTTTTGTCGATTTTTTGTTTTTGTTAGTACTGACAGTTTATGATGTTGGGTATCTAATAGATGCCATGACATCACAAACTGCTGGGCTTGATCTCAGGTGACTTTACAGCTAGTATCAACCCGATTTATTACCCCGTTTGCCACTGCACCAGGGCACGGGATGAGCTGGGGTGAAGCGCCAGGATTGGCACATCTAGTGGATGCGCCACGTCTGGGGTGCCTGCGGCCTGCTATTTTTAGGCTGTGAAGGCCCAATAACTATGGACCTTTCCACCCTGAGAATACCAGACCACAGCTGTCCGCTTTACCTTGGCTGGTGATCCAATTTGGGGGGGACCCTACTTTTATTGTGTAATTATTAATATTTATAAAATAATTATAAAAAAGAGCCTGAGGGGACCTCCACATTGGATCCCCAACCACGGTAAAGCTGCCAGCTGTGGTTTTCAGGCTACAGCCGTCTGCTTTACCCTAGCTGGCTATCAAAAATGGGGGGACCCAACGTCATTTTTTTTTTTAACTATTTTTTAAATAGAAAAAATTAATGGGCTTCCCTGTATTTTGATTGCCAACCAAGGTAACGGCAGGCAGATGGGGGTGGCAACCCATAGCTGTCTGCTTTATCTGCGCTGAGAATCAAAAATACCGCGGAGCGCTACGTCATTTTTTTAAAGATTTATTTTTACAGCACTGTGATGTCCAGCAATCAAAATACAGGGAAGCCCATTTTATTTTTAGTTATTTAAATAAATAATTAAAAAAATATATATGGGCTCCCGCTGCATTTTTTGTATTGCTAGCTAAGGGTAATCCAAGCAGCTACTGGCTGCTAACCCCCACTGCTTGGTGTTACCTTCACTGGCAATGGAAAATCCAGGGAAGCATTTTTTATTTTTTTTGCCAAAAAACTACAAAAAAAAGGACGTGAGCTTCGCCATATTTTTGTATGCTAGCCAGGTACAGCAGGCAGCCACGGGCTGCCTCCAACCCCCAGTTGCCTATTTGTACCCGGCTGGGAACCAAAAATATAGGGAATCCCGTTTTTTTTTAATTATTTCACTTATTTCATGAAATAATTAAAAAACAAATGACGTGGGCTTCGCCCCATTTTTGTGTCCAGCCGGGTACAACTAGGCAGCTGGGGATTGGAATCCGCAGCACAGGTTAGCCCGAGGTTTCTGGGCGCCTCTGCTGCGAATTGCAGTCCGCAGCCGTCCCAGAAAATGGCGCTTTCATAGAAGCGCCATCATCTGGCGCTGTATCCAACTCTTCCAACAGCCCTGGAGCCGGGTGGCTTGTTGGGTAATCATGAGTTAATACTGGCTTTGTTTTACTAGCCAGTATTAAGCCAGAGATTCCTAATGTCAGGCACATTTGACCCGGCCATTAAGAATCTCCAATAAAGGGTTAAAAAAAAACACCACACAGAGAAAAAATACTTTAATAGAAATAAATACACAGACACATTAGAGACTCCATCTTTATTACCCCCTGTCAGCCCTCCACGATCCTGCTCTTCTGTCTTCTTTCTTTCTAGTGTAGTAGTAGTGACGATTGTAGTGAGGAAGGATGAGGTTCACCAGCTCATCACTTGGGGCTGGGGAACCTCCATCCTCACTACAATCATCACTAGTGTAGTAGTAGTGACGATTGTAGTGAGGAAGGATGAGATTCACCAGCTCATCACTTGGGGATGGGGAACCTCCATCCTCACTACAATCATCACTACAATCGGGAAGCAGCGTGCAGCCTTCACTCCGTGAGTGATCAGTGCTGGCTGTCAGCGATAACAGCGGTAACGCTGACAGCCGCGTTACCATAGCAACGGTGCTCTCGGAGCCGCGGTTAGCGGTGACATCACTGCTAACTGCGTTGCTATGGCAACGGTGATCTCCGTTAATGACCGGCTGTGTCAGCCGGTCCCTAACGGAATGGGGAGTCGACCGTGTGCTAGAGCATGTCGCCGGTACACGGCGATACACATATGTGCACCGTGTACCGGAGAGATGCACTCGCAGGTCCTACATGACGTGTCATAGTCATGTGACCAGTCTGTAGCCAATGAGATAATAGCCACGTGACTGGTCACATGGCTATTTTGACGTCACGATAGGTCCTGCATCTCTGCTGGCAGTGCCATCACCGGGAGGATTCAGCGATCATCGGATGGAATAGCGGCAGGAGACAGAGTGCAGAAGGGATCGCGAGGACCGGTAAGTGTTATGGCAATGTTTATTAACTGTTTGTGTACATTTATAATGCATTTTTATGTGTTTGTGATTGCCTCCCATTATAGCCTATACGTTCGAGTTCGGTTCGTCGAAAGTTCGACGAGCCGAACTCGAACGGGACCCCGTTCGGCGAACCGGCCTCGAGCCGAACCGGGACCGGTTCGCTCATCTCTAGTGGGGAGGCTGTCCATAAGCTTCATATGGACTTCTTCCTGGTCAGACCCCAAAATAACAGGTGTGGGGATGCTGTTCATAAGCTCCACATCAGCCTTGCTCTGGTCAGTCTCCACAATGACAGGTGTGGGGAGGCTGTTCATAAGTCCCACATTGATCGCTTCTGGTTGGTCTCCAAAATACCAGGTGTGGGGAGGCTGTCCACAAGCCACACCTCGACCTCTCCCTGGTCGGTCCTTAGGTCCAACTGCACACATGCCAGAGGGATGTCCGAGCACTGGCCCTTAGCCAAGGAGATGGATAATTGGGAATCTGGTAAATGGTCTTCTGGGGAAACAATACCTGGACTTACCAGGGTAATGGAGGAACCAGTGTCTTGTAGCCCCTGGCTCTGTATGTCACAGACCTTGTCCGGCTGAGCTGGTAGATGGGCTCCAAGCATGGGGCCTCAGTTTTGGAGACAATCTTTATCCATATGTCCAAGGCGCCCACATGTATAACAGCACTGTAGATTGGGCAAGTCACAGGCCCTGTTTGTAGGCCTTTGTTTTGGTGTAGCTTCTGCTGGTTAGCGGGACCATCCTTCTCAAGAGGCTGGTGTTAGCAGTACGGCAGCTGGAACCCCATAAACAAATTCCAGAACACAAGCCCTCTCTTCTCTTGAGGATTTAGGCCCCAATGCGGCCAACAACTCTGTGGCTCGGGCTACTTGAGACCAAGTTGATTCCTGATTGTCACTAGATCCATGATGTGGCACATAGTTTAAATCCTCTGGGTCAATATCGGTGGGATCCTCATCGTCCTCTGCATCATTCTGGGCATCCCAATGGACTAATTTCTGGATCAAGTCCGACTGAGTGTCAACGTTCCTGTAGTCAATCTTTTGCATCTGGCACAGAACCTGTAGCATCGATTTACTGTTGCAGTCGTAACTCCTCTCCGGTTCTTGTCCCATGGCTGAGGTGGTGTGGTTGGACATGGCAGCGTCCAAAACCTGAATGCCTCCCCTATGGCCTGCTTGGTATGCTTATGTGTCTCCCTGGTTGTGGAGCCCTGGACGGTGTCCGAGAACACCAGTCCTCTGCAGCTCCCCTGGATAAACCAGACTGAGTAGTATCCCATTGCTGCCACCAATTGTGGAGACACGGGGGTCAGTGGGTGCTCTCGTCCGCTGGCCCGGCCACCTTTAGAAAGACAGCATGGCCCAGGGCTCATCCCAACTGAACGCCCGACCTCCTTTACCGTGGACGGAACACTACTCAGACAACACAGGGTGAGGGAATCACAATATTAAGACTTTATAGGATCCCCAAACAATTAACGGCACATAGCACATAACCAGCAAAACACACAAATGTAACAGGCAACAGAGTCTCACCCTTCTGCTGGCTCACCAGGGATTTAGAATGTCCGTGCCTCAGAGCTTCCAGGGCTAGTTACTCCAATCCAGCAGCAAACCGCTTTTGGCGGGCACCCACCGTGAATGGAATAACGCCAGATTTAGGAACCTGGCTGAGGTCCGCAAAGTCTGTAGTCAGATGACTGGATTGTCCCGAGCTGGATTCCTTGATATCAAAGCCGAATCCTTACATTCGATGCTGAAGTCCATATAATGTTATAATCCAGGTTTGGTTATGGCTTGCCAATCGGATCCGCAGATCCTAGATTGGTAGCTTGTAGCAAAAGTCTTTCGGGGCAATGGACAGTCCTCCTTCTTATACCCCTGAGCACTCCATTCAGACCATTGGGGTCTTCACGATTGGTGGATAAGACTGGGCTCTTATTGGCTAGATTTCAAACCGTATACAGAATATCCCAATAATAATGGTCAATGGCAGAGACGAGGGAGAGACAGCTAAGTTAAATCGCATCCGGCAAACACATCGTAATACAATGGGTGTCTGGCCTTCAGTGACCAAAACAATTACATGAGTCAACAAAAACTTCAATACTAAACTCCCAAGAGTCTTGTAGAACAATGAGGGATTATCCCCCATCTATAAACAAACTGTCTTTATGTCTGGCTGAATTTTAAGAAAGTTAACCCATGCTAGGCACTGAGTGTCCATGTCGTCACAGTCACACCCTGAGTTTATCTCCTTTTATGCCCATAGCAGCCAATGACATAGAGGTATTCTTTGCAGCATGAGATGGTGCATTGTCATGCATGAAGATGATTTTGCTCCTGAAGGCACGTTTCTGCTTTTTGTACCATGGAAGAAATTTGTAAGTCAGAAATTCTATATACTTTGCAGAGATCATTTTCACACCTTCAGGAACCCTAAAGGGGCCTACCAGATGTCTCCCCATGATTCTGGCCCAAAACATGACTCCTCCACCTCCTTGCTGACGTCGCAGCCTTGTTGGGACCTGACGGCCATCCACCAACCATCCACTACTCCATCCATCTGGAACATCCAGGGTTGCTCGAGACTCATCAATAAACAAGACTGTTTGAAAATTAGTCTTCATGTATGTCTGGGTCCACTGCAACCGTTTTTGCTTGTGAGCACTGGTTAGGGGTAGCCAAATAGTAGGTTTATGCACCACAGCAAGCCTTTGAAAGATCCTACACCTTGAGGTTCGAGGTACTCCAGAGGCACCAGCAGCTTCAAATATCTGTTTGCTGGTTTTTAATGGCTTTTTAGCAGCTGCTCTCTTAATTCGATGAACTTGCCTGGCAGAAACCTTCCTCCTTCTGCCTTTATCATCACAAACACATATATGCTCTGAATCAGCCACAAATCTCTTTACAGTACGATGAGCACGCTTACGTTTTCGTGAAATATCTAATGTTTTCATCCCTTGTCCAAGTCATTGCAGTATTTGATGGTTTTCGGCAACAGAGAAATCCTTTTTCTTTCCCATGTTACTTGAAAACTGTGGCCTGCTTAATGTTGTGGAACATCCAGTTTTCCTTTTATTGGGCTCACCAGGCAAACTAATTATCACAGGTATCTGAGATTGATTTCAGTGATCCAAAGAACCCTGAGACATAATACCATCAATGAGTATCATTGAAAAAAAAAAATAAAAAATAATCGCTATGGCACTTAAATACAATTTGTATAATAATTTGGAACATGGTGTATATCAGGATCAGGACCATACATATCAGGATTAAATATACTGTTTATACCAGAGTGGGGACCATGCATACCAAGATGGTGACATATATACTAGGATAGGGACATATATACACCAAGATAAGGACTATATATGCTTGTAGGGGAACATATATACCAGAATAAGGACCATACATAACAAATATACCAGGATGGGGGACATATATACCAGGATGGGGGACATTACTACATAATGAAGGGGGAATGATGACAATTTGTATGTCTTTCAGGTGCCCATACATCTGACCAACATGGGGGGGGGTAGGGGGCCAGGTCCTAATTTTGTAATCAGGCACATCACACTCTAGTTATGCTGCTGTGTAGTTGAAAGCAAGCCATGTCAGTAATCTATCAGGTTAGGCAATAAACAGAAAGCAATGGAATTAAAAATTCTTTTGTTCCTGGGAATGGGATGAATTTTTTATAACAAATAAATTAAAGAACTTGAGAATAACTATTTAAACATTACTGCTTATAGACCAATGAGAGTAGAGTTGTCTTATTTTACACATATCTATATGAAATGTTGCATGAAATTCAAATGACAGCCCTTTATATATCTTATGTTTATTAGTTCGAGCAGGGATAAAAACATCTCACATTTATTCATGTACATGGTATGCAAGACGAGCTTACTTTATTAACCATGTACCAGTATTGGTCTTATATTGGCCAATGTCTGCCTTCAGGTTCTTGAAATGCTTCTTGGTTTAGTTATGAATCTCCAATCCCGTTAAATATTTAGTTCCATCCACTAAATATGCATTACAGATGAAGAGGTCAGTCTTTGTGTGAATACTTAAGATTTTTCAATTTGATCAACAAGCATCAATAATTCAAAAGATATTTCCAGATGAGATAAATACACAACAAAGGTTACCACAAATAGCTGGAGTATTTACTCCAGATAAATCAAGTTTGTGTTTTTTAAGTTTTCTTTCATGCCCTGCTTTTCTGTGTGTCTTTCTAGCTGTCATCAATGGTTGTCGTTCCTTTAGGCATATGGAAATGTGAAGCATCTAGTGCAGGGACGCACAATACTCGCATAACTGAAGCAGAAGCTTTGAGAGACGGTGATCGCTCCCTTTGGCTTTTACTTTTTATTGACTAATAAATGCAGCTGCTGGATTATTCCTGTGATTTTTCTGCATTGATGTTTTGTAAATATTATGTTGATTTTCTTTTGTCTTTTACATTGGTATAGTATGTTACAATAATCATTGTAAAGTAAATACTCATCTATAGAACATAAAGATCAATAGCAGGGTGCACGGATAGCACAAGTCTTATATGAATGTAGTAAAGTTGATTATGTGCTTATATAACTATTATTTTACCATTAAAAACAGTTGTTGTCGTATTAAATTTTAAAACACTCAGAATGCATTAAAAATAAATGAGACTATGTGACCACGGAGCTTTTGAAGAGTTAAAAAAGTATTCGTTTTTCAAGCAGACATTGCTTCATGAAACTCTTATATTTTGGGGAAGTGTATCTTTTCTTGAAGCGATTTATGAATCGGTGTTGAAGACTTTCAGAGTTCGCTCACAATAACTTATAACTGACTATTGCTATCCAGTGTTTTATCTGATAGCACTTGTCCTCATGTTATACTATGGTGCACTGATGACTAGCGGGATTTTTCTCATCCATGTTGCAATTGGCTGCATATGTCAGATGGCGCGCACCCCTTCCAGTCAATGGATACTTGAAAATCATAGTACAGCACTCAGATGACATCCAAACGCAGTCTAATATAAGCCGAAACAGACAAAGGAGAAATTTAAGGGGTATTCCCAACTCCAAGATCCTATGAAAATTTGTAGTAGGTAGAGATGAGTGGACTCACAGATAACCGAGAGTGGAGGGTCCCTGTTATCTTTTATTTTTTAATTCAGGTTCTGCTCCAGAATTTGGTCCCCATATAAGTCTATTGGGACCAAAATCCGGAGATTAAAAATGTTGGTAGAAGAGATAGGGTATAGGAGCACGCACGCTGTACTCACCGAGGATCCGTCATCGTGGCACACTGCTTCCAGGTCGTTTATTCACTTCTGATGCTGCACATTAGGCTCATCACATATGCACTGCTTTCCCACCTTTCCTCGCCTACCAGCTGTCCTGATGTCTGTGATTAATGGCAGTCAGATGCGCCCCCAGCCTGAGTGACAGCATCTGATTGCAGCAACTCACAGGTACTTTCTGCAGGTCAGTATTGTGGTATAAAAATAAATAAATAAACAAAACAATTGGAGTAGGGTCCCCTGTATTATGATACCCAGTACAGATAAAGCCCATGGCAACAGGCTGCAGCCTCTAGCCCTGCGCTTTGTATTGGCTGTGTATCAAAATAAGAGAAACCACATGCAGCTTTTTCTAAAATTATTTAATTAAATAATTTTAAAAAAACAACATGCGGTCCCTTCCAATTTTGATACCCAGCTAAGATAAATCCCGTCACCTGGGGGCTAGTATTCTCAGACTGGGGAGGTCCATGCTTATGGGACCGACCCCAGCTTAAAAATAATAACCTTCAGCCACCCAAGATTGTCACATCTAATAGATGTGACAAGCCTGGTGCTTTACCTGACTATTCCTGATTGCCCTGGTGCGGTGACAATGAAGGGTAATGAGGGGATAAATGGCAGCCCACAGTAGCTAGTAAGTCCTAGATTAGTAATGGGGAAGGTCTATCAGACACCCCCATCACTAATCTGTAAGTGAAAGTAAACAAACACTGAAAACATCCTTTATTTGGAAAAAAAATACAAAAAACCCACTCTCTTTCACCACTTTAGTAATCATAAAACATCCCTGCAGGTCTAACGTAATCCACACAAGGTCCCACAAGGATTCAGCTCTGCTATATGTAAGTTATAGCGAGCGGCCATAGAGCATGACTGCTGTGAGCTCCCACCAGAGAATGAGTCACGATCAGCGGTGACGTCACTCAGGTTATTTGTGATTATCCACATATCCTTGAGGCAGCTATCACTCTGTTGCTGAGATATCAATGTCTGGCTACAATACAAGTAAATATAAATTTTGGCATACTTTTGAGCAGTTCCCCTGAACAACTATCACTTGGATTCATTTCTATAATTGTTAGAAATAAGTTAAAAATGTGCATTTATGTTTTTGGGTATCAAAAATGTAACTATATAGTGATTTGGTCAATAGTGTCCTATTTAAACGGCTAATACATTGGATTGACATTTCAGTTAATTTTCTTGAAGTATTAATACGTGTGCAAATTCTGGCTCCTGTAATGTTTTGTTAAAATGTTGAATTCTATAGTTTTTAGCCTAACAATGTTACTCATTTTTTAATGTACACTTTTGTTGAAAAGTAAAATACACCCAACAAAAATATAAATGCAACACTGCGTGAGGCAAGTTGTGGTCACACCAGATACTGACTGGTTTTCTTGCCCCCCTCCAAACCCCTTCAATATTGTAAAACTGCACAATTTAGACTGGCCTTTTATTGTGGCCAGCCTAAGGCACAGCCGTTTAATAATCATGCTGTCCAATCAGCATCTTGATATGCCACACCTGTGAGTTGGATGGATTATCTCGGCAATGCAGAAGGGATCACTGTTTTGCTATATTTTTAGCACTAAGGTTCAGATACAGCTTTAACCCCTTCACCCCCGGCCACTAAAACACCCTAATGACCGGGCCATTTTTTGCAATTCTGACCAGTGTCACTTTGACAGGTTATAACTCTGGAACGCTTCAACAGATCCTGACGATTCTGAGATTGTTTTTTCGTGACATATTGTACTTCATGTCAGTGGTAAATTTAAACTGATCATTTTTGCGTTTATTTGTGAAAATTTAGGAAATTTTGCAAAAATTTCGCAATTTTCAAACTTTTAAAATGTATGTCCATAAATCTGAGAGATATGTCACACATAATAGTTACTAAATAAACTTTCCCACTTGTCTACTTTACATCAGCGCAATTTTCGAAACAAAATTTTTTTTCGTTAGGAAGTTAGAAGGGGTCAAAGGTCATCAGCGATTTCTCATTTTTCCAACAAAATTAAAAAAATTTTTTTTAGGGACCACATCACATTTGAAATGACTTTGAGAGACCTAGGTGACAGAAAATACCCAAAAGTGACCCCATTCTAAAAACTGCACCCCTCACTCTGCTCAAAACCACATCCAAGAAGTTTATTAACCCTTTAGGTGCTTCACAGGAACCAAAGCAATGTGGAAGGAAAAAATGAAAATGTTACTTTTTAACACAAAAATGTTACTTTAGCCATAAAATTTACATTTTCACAAGGGAGAAAAGAGAAAGTGCACCCTACAATTTATTGTGCATTTTCTCCTGAGTACGCTGATACCTCATATGTGGTAAAAATCAATTGTTTGGGCGCACAGCGGAGCTCGGAAGGGAAGGAGCTCCATTTGAATTTTTGAACGCAAAATTAGCTGCACTCATTAGCGGACGCCATGTCGGGTTTGAAGACCCCCTGAGGTGCCTAAACAATGGAGCTCCCCCACAAGTGACCCCATTTTGGAAACTATAGCCCTCAAATAATTTTTCTAGATGTTTGGTGAGCACTTTGAACACCTGGGGGCTTCACAGAAGTTTATAACGTTGAGCTGTGGAAAGAATTTTTTTTTTTTACCACAAAACGGTTGCTTCAACTAGGTAGCTTTTTTTTCCACAAGGGTATCAGGAAAAAATGCACCATAAAATGTAATGTGCATTTTCTCCTGAGTATGCAGATACCTCATATGTGGTGGAAATCAAATGTTTGGACACACGGCCGTGCTCGGAAGGCAAAGAGCGCCATTTGAATTTTTGAGTGCAAAATTAGCTGCACTCATTAGCGGACGCCATGTCGGGTTTGAAGACCCCCTGAGGTGCCTAAACAATGGAGCTCCCCCACAAGTGACCCCATTTTGGAAACTAGAGCCCTCAAATAATTTTTCTAGATGTTTGGTGAGCACTTTGAACACCTGGGGGCTTCACAGAAGTTTATAACGTTGAGCTGTGAAAAGAATTTTTTTTTTTTTTTACCACAAAACGGTTGCTTCAACTAGGTAGCTTTTTTTTCCACAAGGGTATCAGGAAAAAATGCACCATAAAATGTATTGTGCACTTTCTCCTGAGTACGCAGATACCTCATATGTGGTGGAAATCAAATGTTTGGACACACGGCAGTGCTCGGAAGGCAAGGAGCGCCATTTTAATTTTTGAGTGCAAAATTAGCTGTACTCATTAGCGGACGCTGTCGGGTTTGAAGACCCCATGAGGTGCCTAAAAAATGGAGCTCCCCCACAAATGACCCCATTTTGGAAACTAGAGCCCTCAAATATTTTTTCTACAAGTTTGGTGAGCACTTTGAACACCTGGGGGCTTCACAGACGTTTATAACGTTGAGCTATGAAAAGAAAAAAAAATATTTTACCATAAAACTGTTGCTTCAACTAGGTAGCTTTTTTTTCACAAGGGTATCAGCAAAAAATTCACCATAAAATTTATAGTGCATTTTTTCCTGAGTACGCAGATACCTTATATGTGGTGGAAAGTAATTGTTTGGGCGCATGGCGGGGCTCAGAAGAGAAGGAGCACCATTTGACAGCAAAATTGGTTGGAATCATTAGCGGACGCCATGTCATGTTTTGGAGACCCCCTATGGTGCCTAAACAGTGGAGCTCCCCCACAAGTGACCCCATTTTGAAAACTAGACCCCTCAAGGAGTTTATCTAGATGTTCAGCGAGCCCCAAGGGGCTCCACAGAAGTTGATAATGTTGAGCCATGAATACAATTTTTTTTTCACCACAAAACTGTCACTTGAACCAGGTAGCTTTTTTTTCCACAAGGGTATCTGGAAAAAGTGCACCATAAAACGTATTGTGCAATTTCTCCTGAGTACGCAGATACCTCATATGTGGTGGAAAGTAATTGTTTGGGCACATGGTGGGGTTCAGAAGAGAAGGAACGCCATTTGACTTTTCAAACGCACAGACGCAGTGCACTGATCGGCCGCTGCAGGACGCACGGTCGGATGAGATACAAAAAGCGTTGGGGATACGGAAAAAAAAAAGGTCACGCCAAAAATTGAGCAGGGATGCAGATCCATTATGTGCATCCCTGATCAGCGCTTGGCGGGACGCACGGACGGATGCGATACAAAAAGCATCGCAAATATGGAAAAAAGTCACGCCAAAAATTGAGCAGGGATGCCGATCCGTTATGTGCATCCCTGATCAGCGCTCGGCGGGACGCACGGACGGATGTGATACAAAAAGCGTCGTGAATACGGAAAAAAGTCACGCCAAAAACTGACCACGGATGCAGATCCGTTATGTGCATCCCTGATCAGCGCTCGGCGGGACGCACGGACGGACGCGATACAAAAAGCCTCGCGAATATGGAAAAAAGTCACGCCAAAAATTGAGCAGGGATGCCGATCCATTATCTGCATCCCTGATCAGTGCTCGGCGGGACGCACGCGATACAAAAAGCATCGCGAATACGGAAAGAAGTCACGCCAAAAACTGACCACGGATGCAGATCCGTTATCTGCATCCCTGATCAGCGCTTGGCGGGACGCACGGACGGATGAAGTGTAAAAATGGACAGGATACAAGAAAAAAAAAAATAAAAAGTTATACTCACAGTACCAAGAGGATCACTGACCAGAAGAGCTGCAGAGGAACAAAAGGGCAGTGAGATAGACAGCTTCACACCAGCAGCAGGCAGGACATTGGACAGATCAGCAGAAGGACCCAGCGATGGAGGCAGATGTGATCGGGCCAGTGAAGACCTCGGATGACCCGTGAAGGCAGGTAAGAGGACGTCGGGGGGGCAGAGGGGGATGGGGAGAGGGGGATGGGGAGACGGGCAGGGAGAGGGGGGGAGAGGGGGGCAGAGGGGGCGGAGAAGCAAAGGCAGAAGGATGGAACCTTGGAAGCAGAATTAAGATGACAGAGGAGGCAGGCAGATCGCGTGGGTAGCAGATCGGGATGCCGGGGGGCAGATCGGGGGGGCACGGGCAGGGGCCTTCACGGGAGCACGCAAGGGCCTTCACGGGAACGCGCAGGGGCCTTCACGGGAGCACGCAGGGAGTGGAATACTTACCATTGGAGCAGGAGCGGCGGTGACATCGGAGGCGGCGGCGGCAGCGGTGGCGTGGTACCAAAAGTACCAGCCACTCCACGCTGCAGACATGTTGGGGGAGGGTCCCCAGACCAGGACAGGCCTGGGGTGGGCGGCCACCGGCAGATCAGACCGCCCCACTGCACACTGATTGGAGCGATTGCGCGTCATAGCACGATCGCTCCAATCAGTGCTGCAGGGGCTGGGGGCGACATGTTAGAGATCCGGCTATGATCTGCTGTAGCTGCTACAATAGATCATAGCAGGATCTCACAGTATCGCACTAATTCGGGCATTATTTTTGCCGAAATTAGTGCGAACGATGTGGTTGGCGGTTCAGATGTGAACAGCCAATCACATCGATCGCCTATGGGGGGTGGCAATGCCACCCCCCCGGGGTCAGGAAAAGGTCCCGTGCTGTAAGAAACAGCAGGGGACATCATTTGAAAGCCGTTGCTATGGCCACGGCAATCAAATGAAGTTTAGGCAGTAAAATTACGTCCCTGGTCGTTAAGTCACGTTAAAATAGGACGTAATTTTACTGCCCGTGGGGTTAAAGAAGGCAAATAATTAATTTTATTATAAAGGTTAATATAAAATACAAACTTAAAGGAAAAGTATGATATTGCGTACACTTTTCTATAATCAACATACAAAGGTTAAGTACAGTTAAATACTTACAATCACCAAGGAGTTTTGAACATCATCTGCCTGGAATATTAAGAATCAGAGAAGCACACCAAGGACAGAGGACTCCTGGAAATCCCAACACTGACCGGACGTCTCGGTACAGGTAACACGAGCTTCTGTCTGTGCTATATTTCATCTGATCTTAAATAGAGGTTTGTACAATAATTACAAACTTTAAAGTTAATGTGTTGTAGTCTTATTGATCCATGCCCTTTGATGGCCAATCTTTGGGCATAGATGAACTAGAGATACACTACACATCAGACAATGGGGTAATAAACCCACAGACATTCAAATCTCCCAAGAATACACCAGGTATTTGAGCTAGGTAAATGGATATATTGTCTGTCTGTGTATATAGCAAACACATAAAACATCAGATTGTTGAACTAAATAAATCAGAGTTTCTATTTCAATGGATAGCAAACACACAAAACCATCAGATACTTGATGTAAGTAAATCATAAGGTTTCTGTTACAATGGTATATTGTCTGTCTGTATATTAAAGACAAACACACAGAAATCCTTAAGTATATACAAGATTTTGTAACCATGTACACTTTGTCTGTCTGATTAATCAATATGTTATAGTTTAACATAATGTATAGACCCAAAAAATAGCCATTTTTATATTTGCAATACATTCCACCCATGGCTATTTTGAGCCATAGATTATTTATACAAGGTACCATATCCTAAGGGCATGGTTTTAGCAGATGATTGACATAAGGAAAGTGTACACTGTATACAACAACATAAAGCAATGCATGCACAAATTATAGCAAATATTACTCCTAATATATAACGAATATATCCAAAATCATCATCTCTTCCGTTAGAGAAAGTTCTCCAGTGCAATCCACACAAGCATAATACAGATTGTATGTGAAATTTTTGGTCACATCTCCTTCTTCTATGTCCTTATCTTGAGTCGATATCTTGATCAGCTTTGTCCATAATTGTAAAGGGGTTGGTACTGCCACCATACAAGTTTCTAATATATTGGTAGCAGTAGCAGTCTTTGTCATACAAAAATGGCTCGTGTTCATTAGCTGAGCCAGGTAAACCCATAGATTCTGTTTGGTTTCCCATAAGGCCACATTTTCCATGGTTGGTGTTTCTGTTTTCGGTCTGAAGATTGCTTGGCTACTGACATATGTGGAGAGGACCATGGATATGGCGGCGCCAATGATGCAACATTTCCAGATTTTGATCTGATGGGACAAAAATACACATATTATTCTCTGAGATAACATCTGTCAGTTGGGACATGTTCCCACTTGTCTTGTCCGGGTTTCATAACTATCAACACATTGTCTGCCCCTTGAGCAATGACTTCAGCAGGTTCTGGAGGACCTTTGTCCCCCAATTGTTTCACCCAAATTTTTGCACCATTATTGATAGGATGTGAGGATCCAAAACATTCATCTTCTCTGACTGCAACAACTGTAGGGGACCTTCCTCTGACCACCTGCATTTTAGAAATAGACAGTACCAGCAACTGAGCGATCCTATCTCCCTTCTGAATTAGCATGTCATTGTCTCCATTATTCATTAAAAGGATCTTAATTTCTCCCTGATAATCCTGATCTATCACTCCTCCCATAACCTGAACTCATTTTAAAGCCAAACTTGATCTTGGGGCTATGAGACCAAAATGCTTTGATGGCATTTGCAAGCCTATAGCAGTCCTGACTGTCTTTACAACTCCTTTTTCTAATGGTAATTCCTCATGGGAGTATAGGTCTAATCCTGCCGCTTGTGGATTAGCTCTATATGCTCCTAGAGCTACCGATTCCAGTTCCCAATAGACTACTGTCTGTTCTGAGGGCATGGCCTTTAAAGGCAAGATCTGCAGATTTGGGGTACTCATTCGCATTAGTGGGGTTTCTTGTTCTCCAATTGGTCGGTTGTTAAGGATATGGAGAGCCTCATTCAAGTTTTTTTCTCCACCCTTTATAGGTTCCACTGCCTAGTTTCTTTAATTGTTCTTTCAATAATCCATTCATCCGTTCAACCAAACCGGCGGCCTGCAGATAATATGGAATATGAAAGATCCACTCAATATTATGTTCTGACAAAATCCTGAGACTTTCTTGTTTTTAAAATGACTTCCATTGTCACTTTGAATCTGTATTGGGATACCATAGTATAATATCATTGTTTCCAAAGTCTTAATAGTACTGTTGGCATTGCCCATTTTACAGGGACAAACCAGCATATACCCAGAATACGTATCCACCGCCGTGCATACGTATACACATCCTCCGTCTTGTGGAAGAGGGCCAATGTAGTCCATTTGCCAGATTTGCCCGGGAAGCTTTCCTCGAGCTATCTGGCCTCTCACCACATGAGGGATTGGTCTCTGTTGTGAATGTTGACATACTGGACACTTTAGGATGGTTTCCTTTATCAAATCTAACCTGATGAGCACCCCTCTGGTCCGTGCCCATTGATAAGTAGCTTTTTCTCCCAGATGTCCACATTTCTGGTGTGCCCACTGAGTCAATCCAAGCAGCCCCTCAGTGGTATCAGTCTTTTCAGTGGATTCAGCAACTGATATTTTGGAATGTTCATCTGCTACGGAGTTGAAGAGTCTTTCCAGGGTATCTGAAGCACAATGAGCATCAACATGAAACACAGTCACTTTAATACTTTGTACAATTTCCCAGATGTCTTGCCACAATTCTTTTCCCCATACTTCTTTGCTATATATTCTGCAATCATTTTGAGCCCAAGTTGGTAACCATGTGGTCAATCCATTTGATACTGACCAAGAGTCAGTATACAGATGACATTCAGTCAATGACTCTTGCCTTAAAACACTGTAAATTGCATACAGTTCTGCATATTGACTACTCCTTCCTTCTCCAGTTGTCACCAGCATCCTGTTACTCAAAGGTTGATACCCTACTGCCTTCCACACCCGGTTATTACCTTGGTATGTAGCTGATCCATCTGTAAACCATGCATGTTTTCACTGTTCAGGACTCAATTTTTCAAAGGGGACCCCCCATTTTACCGGTGCTTCTTGAATTGACTTCTTTGTCTCCTGCGACTGAAGTCCTGTAGGGACTTTGCTTACCTTCTCATGTAATGTTGAAATCCCACTAACTCCCGGCTTTGCTCTGTCCTGAATGTACCATTTCCACTTTATTACTGATGATTCCTGGGCATGTCCTATGCGGTGAGTTTTTGGGGAGCTACATACCCACTGCATAATTGGAATCTATGGCCTGATCGTTACCTCATGTCCTACTGTTAACTGTTCTGTGACAATTAATGCCCAGTAACATGCCAATAGCTGGCATTCAAAGGGCATTGTGTCTTGTCTTTAGGAATCGCAAAGTCAAGAATTTTTTGTCTAGCTTTTGGTGTCATTTCTCTATGTCCCTTGTTCCATTGGATACCAAGGAACTTCACTGTTTGTGCAGATCCCTGCAACTTGTTAGGATTAATCTCCCAGCCTTTAATTTTCATGTGTTCACAGAGTGCATCTAACTGATGTGCTACCTCTGCTTCAGTCTCCCCCTGTACCATGATGTCATCAATGTAATGGGATATTTGCATGTGTGATGGAAGGACAAAATCATCTAAAGGTTCAGCTACCACCCGATGAGAAATGGTGGAACTATGCAACCAACCCTGAGGAAGGCGTGTAAAGGTATATTGTCTTCCCTTCCAGGTAAAAGCAAATTGATCCCAGTATTGCTTTGCAATTGGAATGGTGAAAAATGCATTAGCTAAATCCAAAACACCATGCCAGGTTCCTTTGTGTTTCTGTATTTGTTCAATTAGAGTGATTGTGTCAGGTACTGCAGCTGTGAGGGGAGGTGTGTGTTTGTTCAATTCCCTGTAATCCACAGTCATTCTCCATGAGCCATCACTCTTTTTCACTGGCCACACAGGATTGTTCCATTCAGTAGTGGTAGGCACAAGCACACCAGTCTCTAACAAATTCTGAATTGTTTCACTGATCTCCTGATCACCCCCTGGGATCCTATATTGTTTCATGCTGACAATTTTTGAACTTGGAGGAATCTCTACTGGAGGCATTTTTATTTTTCCCACCATCACTGGAGCCATTTCAATAAAAGGCTTCACTGATAGTTGAGAAGGTTGAGCCATTACTAAGGGAGGCACTCCAAATTGGTATTTACCATCTGGTAGTTGCAGGGTCATTCCCTTCAATATATCAATGCCAATTATGTACTCTGGAATAGGAACAATCATTACCGGGTACATTGCAGTAGGAAGATTTCCAACTTTCAATGATATTTTTGTCTGCACCGCCTCAATTTGCTTTCCTCCTAATCCTGTAATTATTACCTTACGCCCACTGAATTGTTTTGGATTTCCATAAATCAAACTGGCCTCCGCCCCTGTATCTACCAAAGCTTTAACATGTTGCCTGTTTTTATGTTTCCAGTTAATCAACAAATCTACGTGAGGGCGTCTATCCATTTGTGGGGCGTGGCCAGCAAGTCAATTACTCTTATCTTTTTCCCCCCATCCATCTTCCATTTCAGATGAAGACATCTGGGTGGAAGAAGATGATAACCCTTTCTGTTGGGCTTTGAATTCCTGTACCAAAGATTTGACTTCAGCATAAAGATCCTCAAACCCCGGTGCGGTTGGCTTTGCTGGTGACGATGAGAAAGTGGGCCCTCTTTCTCCCCGTGTCCTGCTGCGCCCCCGCTGTGGAGATTCAGAATCTTTCACTGTAACCTTTTTATTATTTGAAACCCCTGACTTTTTATTAAGTCCTCTCTTTTGATACAATTTCCACATCTCGTCAGTACCAATCCCGTCTATTTTCTCCCTGGGGACTCCATCCATAAACATATCTCTGCTGGTAACACGGGATCTAGGGTTGTTACTACTTTTGATGTCATCACGCTGTTCTTCAGAAGGAAAATTACCTTTCTGCTTGGGACCCCATTCTCCCAAATCCCCTAATTGTCGTATCGCCTCCAATGTATTGGAGATGGTTTTTCCAGTCTGATTTATCATTAATGTCATCATGATATGTTTATAAGCTGGAGGGGCATTTCTAATGATACGATTTCTAATAGATACACTTACAATAACTTGCATGTAATCATCATAAGTACTTGCTGAAATAGCATTTTTCATAACCTCCTCCTTCAATCTGAGAGTGCAATCTTTTAATGTAAACCATGGTTTTTCATTGGGCGGCCAGTCCACCTCAGATGGATATTTATGCTGCAATGCCATAGCCACAACATCCAACATACTACACACCACATGTGGTTGCTGAATTTTTAAGGTACGAAATGCCTCCTTCACTACAGGTTCATGGCTGAGTTGAACAAACTTTGGGCCATCCACAGCATCCACTTGTACTCCATGAGCCCCCATCTCCCACAATCTGACTGCCCAGCTATCAAAGGATCATTTGGCCTTTGTGAAAAACGATCATGAAGGTCATTAAGCTTCCGTTGACTGTAATCCTCTACCACATTCTTGTTCTGTTTACCTGTAGCTGTTTCCATAACTCGTCTACGGTATATAGGATGAGCCTTTACGGAGTTAAAAGGAGGATCAATTTCCTTCTCCCCACTGAAATGTTCATCCTCCTGTTCTGAGTCGGTGACGTTTTCAGAATCAGTTGAGTTCCATACGTCACCATCCCACTGATCTGGATTCCACTCTATCCCTGCTTTAGCTATAGACAAAGCTACTTTCTTTTAATTCACTTTTCCTCTCCTCTTTTTGTATTTATACTGTGCTACAAGTACAGTTGCCTTTTCTGCAACATGCTGATATCCATCACACTTGTCCAGTAATAACTTATTCTGACACTGCTATAACCAATGCATTCTGGACCTCACACAACTGTCTTTCCAATTCCTCAACTATTGTTACCATACGTATCTTTTCCTCATGCTGTTTTCTATATACAGACAACAAGATCCATTCACGCCTACCAACAGCGCCCAATTCTTTACCTTTCTCCACTTTCACTTTCTGCAAGCATTCAACCACAGCAACAGGTTCAGCATCCTTCAGACATTTTTCCCATGATTCACTCAAACCATCACTATGCGACCACTTGGTTGCCAAAATATCATAGGGAGTCTGTTCCCAACCTGGAATCTCAATGGATTCACTCACAACCACTTTTTTCTTAAAAAGAGGCATATTTTACGCAATATCACACTGTATCAAAAATAGAAAAATAGCCTTCTGCGTATACCCCACTCCTGGTACCAAATGTTTTGCTATATTTTTAGCACTAAGGTTCAGATACAGCTTTAAAGAAGGCAAATAATTAATTTTATTATAAAGGTTAATATAAAATACAAACTTAAAGGAAAAGTATGATATTGCGTACACTTTTCTATAATCAACATACAAAGGTTAAGTACAGTTAAATACTTACAATCACCAAGGAGTTTTGAACATCATCTGCCTGGAATATTAAGAATCAGAGAAGCACACCAAGGACAGAGGACTCCTGGAAATCCCAACACTGACCGGACGTCTCGGTACAGGTAACACGAGCTTCTGTCTGTGCTATATTTCATCTGATCTTAAATAGAGGTTTGTACAATAAGTTAATGTGTTGTAGTCTTATTGATCCATGCCCTTTGATGGCCAATCTTTGGGCATAGATGAACTAGAGATACACCACACATCAGACAATGGGGTAATAAACCCACAGACATTCAAATCTCCCAAGAATACACATCAGGTATTTGAGCTAGGTAAATGGATATATTGTCTGTCTGTGTATATAGCAAACACATAAAACATCAGATTGTTGAACTAAATAAATCAGAGTTTCTATTTCAATGGATAGCAAACACACAAAACCATCAGATATTTGATGTAAGTAAATCATAAAGGTTTCAGTTTCAATGGTATATTGTCTGTCTGTATATTCAAGACAAACACACAGAAATCCTTAAGTATATACAAGATTTTGTAACCATGTACACTTTGTCTGTCTGATTAATCAATATGTTATAGTTTAACATAATGTATAGACCCAAAAAATAGCCATTTTTATATTTGCAATACAATCACTAATGCATAGTTAGACAAGTTTGTGAATATTTCAGAAAAAAAGACCTTTTGTGTACATAGAAAAAATCTCAGATCTTTGAGTTCAGCTCATGAAACGTGGGAGCAGTAATGAAAATGTTGTGTGTATATTTTTGATCAATATAAATATATATATATATATATATATATATATATATACATAGAGTATATATAGTGTTCCTGGTCTTTCTTTCAACATTTTAATATTTATTTAGTATGTTGTGTTGTATTATTTGATAGTTGTTATCTTAACTTAAATAAATGAGTCCATGCTTAACGACCCCCACCACATACACCAAGTTACCAAGTGGTCCCACTGATAAATTTTCCCACTTAACCAAATTGATTGAAGTGGGTTTTGAAATGGGATTTATTTCTAAGAAACAGAGGGATTATTTAATAGTACAAAATCCAGTTATAACCATTTTATACGCTCTCCCCAAGACACATAAGGGTATATTACCCCCCCCACCTTAATGAGACCAATATTGTCTGGGATAGGGTCGGTTAATGAACACCTGGGAGAGTGGCTTGACCACTATTGCAACCTTTCACTCAGAGAACCCCTGAATACATAGAAGATTCCATAAATATACTTGATCAATTTTCTGATAAAATATGGTCTTCTGATCATGTATGGCTCAGCTGTGATGTTATATCATTATTATTTATCCAGTCCATAGTCCGTTGCAATGCAAGCACTTAATAGTACATATACACTGGATTACAAAATTTCATCATCGAAGTTTCATTATTTTTAATGGAGCATAATTTTTTGGCATTGAAAAAACAATTTTACCTTTCACATCATGGGGTTTTAATGGGTGCCAAATTTCCAGCATCGGTAGCTAATTTGCTTATGTATTTTTGTGAGGAGAAGTTTTGTATTGAAATCAAAATCCCTTTGTTGAATTCATCCACTGACATGGAAGATTTATCGATGATCAGCTACTTATTTGGAAAAGTCCGATTTAATTAATTTCTGGTTTTGTGTGTTAAATGAATAATAACCATTTAAACTTAAAATTTACATTTCATCATGACAGTATGTCAATTAACTTTCTGAATCTACATTTTTCTGGAATTCCTTGTCAAACTATTTCTACATTATTGTTCAGCAAACCTTTGGCTGGTAATACTATTTTACATGCTGAGAGCAGTCAAACTACAATTAAGTCCATACCAGTGGGTGAATTCAAAAGTGTACTTGTAAATGCAGTGAGACTCGTATATGTAAACAGGAGCTTAATCATACGGAGGACAGATTAAGTGAACGAGGTTATTCAGGTGGTATATTAAAACGTGTGTGAAATTTAGTGGGCAAAAATATACGTACCAATTTGATTGATTTTTCTAACATTACCTCTAAAAAAATGTGTTTCTGGCAATACGAAATATCTAAATAAACCAGTTATATCCTTACAATATAGTACTCAATTGAACTATCAGACATATAATCAATCGATACTTTCCTATTCTCAATGAGGATCCCACTCTTGCCACTTTACTGCAGTTTGGCTGCAATGTTTTGGCTAAGAGAGTGCCCTCATTGGGAAATATCCGTTCTTCTAGTTTATTTATCAAAAATAAACGTGTTTCCTCTTGGCTTGAGCACAAAGGTTTTTACAAGAGCGGTGCAAAACATTGCCGCACATGCGATTTTGCACTTCCTCGTACTACCTTGGATAATTTCAATGGCATTTCTTCATTTCCTATACGAGAGTATAGTAATTGCAACTCCAATAATGTTGTTCATTGTATAAAATCTACTGAGTGCAATTTATTATATTTAGGGTGTACAACACGTAAATTAAAGACACGTATTAATGAACACATTAGAGCTATCATCAACTATAAAAATAATACTGCGATTGACAGACATTTATCTGCTACAGTTAAACATTTTGTAACTCAGCACAACTGCAATGTTAATGTCGCGGGCGGCGGGGCGCTACGCTCGCTAACGCTCGGGTCTGGCGCTACTGCTGCTGCTGCTCGGTGGCTCGAGCAGTGGGCCGGATCCGGGACTCGAGTGGCGCTCCTCGCCCGTGAGTGAAAGGGGTAGCTTGGTTTCGGGATTTAGTCTGTGATGCCTCCCACGGGTTGTGGTGAGGTTGGGCACCACCGCTGCTGGTGACGGGGATCCCGGGAGCGATGGTAGGGAGCAGCTGGGATGTTGTTTTCCCCCTCCGTGGGTAGGGGTCGGTGGTCCCAGGGCCCGGTGAGGTGACGGAGAGGCAGGGTTGGTGAAGTGCAGGGTCGTGGGGGCAGCACAGCGCAGTGCACTGTTGTACTCACTCAGCCACAAATATACGCAAGTCTCTGGTAAACCAAACGGCTGGATGGACGGGTCCCGCAGTCGGCTGCCGTGGCTTCTCCCAGACGGTTGGTGGTGGCTGCCTTTCCCTGCACCTGTGTGTATGTTTGGCTCCGATGGCTTCCCACCGGTAACCCGCTCCCCAGCATATATATGTGCCGGAAAAGCCCTTTTGCCCGCAGGCTCTGGCCCTTGGAACTCTAGCTGTGGAGGTAGCTGTATTTCCTTCTGCTGGTCGGACGGTTGCCTTCAATCGGGACATGGCTGCTAGTAAACCCCTGGGGTTCCGGTCACTGACTGATTTGACCTTTGACGGCGACTCCAAGCCTGGTCGGGGTCCACAGGCCCTGTCTGTGTGTGCTGGCTTCAGTTCGCTCCCCGCCCGACCCCAGTCCTACGGTTCCACGTTGATTCGCCTCTCCTGCAGACGGCCACCACTGTCTGCCAACCTTGCTCTCGGTGCCCTGGCCACACACCCGGACACGGTCAGTTTACTCCTCCACTACTACTTCACTCCTCACACTTGCACTTTCCTAACTGCACCGCTTTCCTTTTCCCGCCTCCAGGCCTGTGAACTCCTCAGTGGGTGGGGCCAACCACCTGGCTCCGCCCCACCTGGTGTGGACATCAGACCCTGGAGGGAGGCAACAAGGATTTTGTGTCTGGCTGATGTGCCTGTCTCGGGGTGGGGGTGTGTGTGTTGTAGTACCTGTGACGACCTGGCTAGTCCAGGGCGCCGAGAAGGGAGGGAGGGGAAAACGATCAAAAGCCCAATAAAGATGGAAATCAAGATTTTACAAAACCAATCCGTTTTTATTTTCAAAATATTATCACAAGTGAATGTGTGGACACAACATATGCATCACATATATACAGCGGATTTTAAGATTATAAATACTAATTACACAGCTTTTGGGGCTACAGCTTATATCCATACATACAGTCTCCCAGAAACCATAGTTAACTATGTATATATGCCCAAAATAGCACACTATGTGATGCTACTCATTATATGGCCCATGATTCAAATGAGACTATATATATAATATATCTATGCCAACATGTGCTATCATATGAGGTGGTAGACCTATCGCTAATACCCAGCAGATGTCAATATATTACATCTAAGTATTTCCTACAAAAACCATAGTCCACCATTCATGCACATGGGTTCATATATCCACAAGGGGATAGCTGACAACCATGTACATCCTATAATGGCTCCTTGCATTAGTTAGATGTCATATATCCCATAGCATAAAAGGGAGCCAACCATATACATACTACTGTCTAACATAAGTAAATCTTGATACATGGATAAAATTATCACAAGTGACCAGCAGATGTCACTATATCATGGATATTCACAGAGCCTATGTATAACCAAAAAAGCCCTGCTACAATATGCTAGACATATTTAGATGTCCGATCATGACCACCACGTAGTGCAGCATACAGAAGGCAACAAGCCACAAAAATTTCCAAAGCAATGTAGAGGATATTTACCGCTGTAATATAAGACTCCCGACACGTGTTTTGGCTTTTCAACCTTTGTCAGGGGGCGTGTCTAAGCAACCGGAGTGCAGGCTTTAAATAGTACCTGCCTCCAATCACCTTCTACCACCTTGAGTGACGCGCGTGTTATCATGGCGCCTTGCCAACGCTAATCCAGCCACTGCGTCACCAGTCACCCGACCCAGGACATCACGTGACCCGAGAACGGAGAACCAGTGTAGACGCAGTGAGCTGGATCAGTACCGGCCGCCAATGACAACCGCGCGTACAGGTATCAGGTAAGTGATTAATATATGTGCAGATATGTGCTAATTACACTATACAAAAGGCCAATGTATGTGAAAAACGTCGCACCATGAAAAGGGGATAAAATATATATACCCAAGCTGTATTTAGGGTGTATATATGCCATATATATTTACAAAAAACACATTGCTGTAACACCAATGATTACTATTATAAACAGTGTTAAAGAACATATAACATTACATACAGGTTATGGAAATATATATATAAATAGATATTCGTGATCATCTATTTAGCCACAATTATAAAACAAAGAAGTGGGTATGGTCACCCATCATCACAACACCCACAATAGTTGCGGCTTAGCATTTTCCATATATCCGCAGAGAAACGTCATTAAGCCATATCTGTTGTGTGTTCATGCAATGAGTTGAAATGGCATATCAACAGTATTTCCATTTTTATCCTCCATCAAAAGATGAATCCCCTTTCATGGGCAAAGTATTCACAAACAACTAAAAATGAAAAAGAAGGGGTTAACTAGACAAAAAATAATTAACACCATAAAAAATGATGCATCCAAAGCACATAAAATTATAGGACATTACAAGCCATGTGTCCTGACATGACATGCTCACTACCTCTATAGAAATGACGCGAAACTAATATTGTCATTGAGGCCAGATGGATATACAGTACCCAATGTGTATATCCATCTGGCCTCAAGTTGGGCCAATCTCCTGCTGACCTCTCCACCTCTTATCCCCAAGTCAATTTGATCGATACCCTTCACCTTCAATAAGCCACTATTACAAGAATGAAATTTGAAGAAATGTCTTGGAAGGGTTTTTAGGCCTTTGATGTCAGTTGCATTACGTGCAGCCTCAATCCCCAATACATGCTCACGAGTACGTACCTTCAACTGACGCGTCGTAAGTCCGATATAGATCTTAGAACAAGGACATGTCGCATAATATATAACTGCCTTAGAATTGCATGTTATATATTTCCGTATTTGATAGATTTGAGGATTGTTAGCGTCAGTGAAGGTACTCTCACGGCATATATTGGGGCATGCAATGCATTCCCAGCAGGGAAAGCATCCCAATTTTACACTGGGTTTCAATTTACCCAAAAATGTTAAATCCTTCCTATTACTCACATAGTGGCTACGGATCAAATGATCACGAAGATTTTTACTTCGGCGCATGGTAATCGATATCTTCTCAGGGATGATTTTATTGAGGGTGGGGTCAGCTTGGAGTATAGGCCATGCCTTCTCGAGGCAATCCCGAATGGATGGAATCTGGGCACAATAATTGGTCACAAAACGAATTTTGTCACTCGATTCAGATTTGGGTTGAGAGTACAGTAAAGAGTTCCTAGATGCATGTTTAGCTCTATGGTATGCTTTTTTTTTTACCATTCTCCCACTGTATCCTCTCTCTCTGAATCTCACCATGAGATTCCGAGCTTGTTGTTCAAAATCCGCATCGGTCGAGCAGATCCTCCTAAGCCGGAGAAACTGTCCGACCGGTACCGATCGAATCATGAATTGAGGGTGTGCTGAAGATGCATGGAGGAGCATATTTGTTGATGTTGGTTTTCGATATAGGTTGGACTGTAGAAAACCGTCAGCATCCTTCTTAATCATTATATCCAGGAACTCAATTTGTTCGGAAGACCACTTAAACGTAATGTTGATGTTGCGCCTCCCCGAATTTATTCCCTGCATAAATAAATTAAGTTCCTTGACCGACCTCTGCCAGATCATAAAGATGTCGTCGATGTACCGCGCCCAAAAAAGGACGCGGTCCATCAACGGCTGCCGATCTGACAGGAGGAGGTCCCTCTCCCTTAGCCCCAGGAATAAATTAGCATATGAGGGGGCAAAGGCCGCCCCCATTGCTGTACCCTGGAGCTGTAGGTAGAACGAACCCATAAAAATAAAAAAATTATGTGTGAGGGAAAATTCTAGGAAACGCAACACCAACACACGAAAATCCGGGGGCATATCAGCTATATCAAGATAAAATTTAGTAGCTTCGATGCCATCCTTATGAATGATATTGGTGTACAGGGACTCAACGTCCCCTGTCACCAGTACAGTATCATTACCTACATATAAGCAGTATACCGTAGAAAAACCCTTTAAAATTTCACTTTTAATTAATTTAGATTAAAATAGATATCCCATATGACAAAAACACACACACACATATATATATACATATAAATAAATAGAAAAGTGCTGCAGTGCAGAATGGGAGTGGTCAAACACCCTCACACTTCTCCCTACCTAGCCTGCGGAGGTCGGCACCCTAGAGGCAGGGATTAGGACCGAGGCAGAGCGGCAGATTGTGACCAGCTTTCTGTACCCCATTGTGGGAGCTCCTGAGGAACCCTGGCGGGATTGCATGCCGGGGGGAAACGTGTCGGGCAAGCAGTTCCTGAATTGAGCCATTATATAGGCCTCCAGTGAATATACTGAAGTATCTTTGGTCTGGTGATTAGTCCAAGTCTGCGCTAAAGCTAAGTATTCCTTTAGCCTGAGGAAATATCATATCATTATATTGTCGTTACATCACCTACGGTGATTTGGTTTAAGTGGGATATTTTTTTCCGCTCTGATATCTCAATTCATGTTACTATCATTGTTGGGCTGTTTTGAGGACTTTTATATGTGCTTTTTGGGGAGCCATTGTTATGCTGCCAGTGTAGTGTAATCTGACACTGCTGGGAGCAGTTTGATGCTTGGACTGATAGAGCCTTTGGGCAAGTTGTGGCTGCTATATGCACAGCACCTTAATACCTGTTTATTTATATGCTGCTAGTGAGTGGAATGTTTACAGGCTAACTAGCATATGTGCATAGGGCTCCCTTGAATCACTTTAGCACTATTGCACTTTGTCCCCAAAAAAATTGTTTATTGATTTGTTTGAACCCTCTTCAAACATCTTCCATGACAGAGCCTGTTTTGATATTAAACCCTATTTCCGTAGAGTCATACTCACATATGTGTTAACTGATAACAGGCTCTACCCCTGACAGTTAATTTTTTGCACTTTTGTGTTATTTTGACAGTGCAGAAAAACCTTTTTGAGCACTCCTATACTCCCAGACTAGCTGCACTTGTAACTTAGTGCAGGGAGAGGAGGGCAAGCCGACGTTTGAGCAGGGGCGCCATTACGTAATCTAGGGTGCCGACCTCCGCAGGCTAGGTAGGGAGAAGTGTGAGGGTGTTTGACCACTCCCATTCTGCACTGCAGCACTTTTCTATTTATTTATATGTATATATATATATGTGTGTGTGTTTTTGTCATATGGGATATCTATTTTAATCTAAATTAATTAAAAGTGAAATTTTAAAGGGTTTTTCTACGGTTTACAGTTTATAATCCCTTAACAATTATTTATGACGTTTTTTTCTACATATAAGCAGTCAATCTTCCTGAGAAAGTCTCCCGTGTCCTTGATGTATGATGGTAAACATTCAACCATTGGCTGGAGAATGGAATCAATCCAACGGTTCACTTTTTCAAGGAAGTTACCACACCCCGATATGATAGGTCTTCCTGGGGGTGTGGAGGCATTCTTATGCAGTTTCGGCAATAAGTAAAAAGTGGCAATTGTTGGTTCTGCCACTAGTAGTGCCGAATAGTGATGAGCGAGTACTAAAAAGCTCGGGTGCTCGAAGCTCGGGCCGAGCCTCCCAAGATACTCGTGTACTCGGCCCGAGCAACGAGCCCAATGTTATCCTATGGGAGACCCGAGTATTTTTGTGAAATGACCCCCCGGCAGCATGGAGAAACCCTAAAAATGTCACAAAAGTCTCAGAAGAGTGCTCAAATGACATGGCAACAGCATGGGGAAGACCCCTTGAAGCATTTATCACTGAAAAGTCACAGCTGTGAACAATTTTGTCCGCGTTTTACGCCATTTTTACGGACTCACCAGAAAACCTTCCAAAATGACCCCAAAATGATTTTTCATGGCGGAAATGTTAAGGGCACATACCCAATAGTGAGATAGAGCTGGTGTATGTTACTTTTTGAGATTAATACATGAAAGATTTTACGTGAAAACATTGTGTGGCACTCCGATGTCCCTGAGAAGAGACGTACATGAAGGCCTCTTGAGTCTAATGTGCCCATTTTGAGGAAGTGAGTCTTTGTAGTATTTTCCTTTGCCAGGGCAGTCGAAAATTGTGAGGTTCACCAATGCCCCTGCATACAGACGTGCATGAGGGCCTGTAAACCTGAAGTGCCCATTGTAAGGAAGTGGGTCTATTGTAGTATAGCCCTTAGGCAGGGCAGCCAAAAATTGGGAGGCTCCACGTTGTCCCTGGATAGAGACGTGCATGAGGGCCTGTAAACCTGAAGTGCCCATTGGAAGGAAGTGGGTCTATTGTAGTATAGCCCTTAGGCAGGGCAGCCAAAAATTGGGAGGCTCCACGTTGTCCCTGGATAGAGACCTGTTAGGTTCTTAGTGCCTCCGTGCTTGCATTTAAAAACCGCACGTGTGTGCCTGTTGGTGGCAGCTTTCCGCTGCATTTGTGTGAGTTTTGCAAAAACTTGGATATAACGCACAAGTCTAGTGAATACACATCAGCACAGCATTGCAAAATGCGCAAGGGCGTTGTCAACGAACAAGGAAGTGGACGTGATGGTGGTGCAGGCAGAGACCGAGGTTGTGTGCAAGCTCTAATTTCGCCACAACAAAGGGCCACATCTAGTCGCTCGCACGTCCTGTCCCAAATTCTTGGGGACCGCTGCAGTACACCGCTCTTGAACCAAGACCAGTGTCAACAGGTTGTTAGTTGGATAGCGGATAATGCTTCCAGTCAGATTGGCACCACCACAAACACTCTGTCTTCCACACGGTCAAGTGTCAGTAGCCGTGATACTGCACCGCACATTTCAGAACCTGATCCTCCTTCCTACCACCAGGCCGAGTACACGTCCACGGACATTACTGATCCCACACTTGGACACTCGGAAGAGCTGTTCGTTCACGTTTCCATTCACAAATTCTGGCCTCTCGCCAGCTCCTGTTGAAGTGGGCCATGACGAGATTGTATGTACAGATGCCCAAATATTTGAGCAGCCACGTTCTCACGAAGTTGGCAACGTGTCTCAACAAGGGGTGGACGATGATGAGACACAATTGTCAGGAAGTCAGGAGGAGGAGCAGGGTGCGGAAGAGGAAGACGACGTGGTGGATGATCCAGTAACTGACCCAACCTGGCAGGAGGATATGCAGAGCGAGGACAGCAGTGCACAGGGGGAGGGAGGCGTAGCATCCCAACAGGCAGTAAGAAGCAGAGTGGTGGCCCCAGGCAGACGTCAGGCAACTGTTCCCCGGAACAACACGACACAAGGTGCCTGTACAAATGTTAGGTCTTCCCGAGTCTGGCTGTAATACTATTGTATGTATTGAGGATTTCGATTGCGTTAGGGCAATGACAACCAGAGACGAGTTCTTGGTGCAAGACGTTTATAATATGCAACCAGCAAATATGTACATAAACGGAACAAAAACACAGTAGAACATAAATACAGGAAATACCTTCCAGGGACGGAGCGAAAGGGAATTCCCGGGACCGCGCACCGGACTCCCCCAGGGAGACCACCAAGAGCGAACCCCTATACAGGGACTGTCTGGCAATCACCCCAGAAGCCCTAAATGCGCAGCAGCCGGGACACAAAAGGGCAATAGGTAAGTCCAAAAATGTCCGTACGTGATGTGAGTCCAGAGTGGTATTAAACGGAAGGAACCGGGCAGAAGTGCCGACCAAAGACGGCAAACGGAGTCCGGGCACAGCTAGATGATACCAGATGAAGTCCAGAGTCGGTGTCGGTTGTTTTCCAAGAGGATCCGAATAACAATCAGGAACCAAAAGCAGCAGGGCAGGAGCACACAGGAAGCAGTATACTCAGGCACTGGACTAAGCTTTAGGGGCGGCTTTTAAACAGATGGACAGGAAGTAGGGCAACAGAACAGAAAACTTCATGTTAACAAAGGGCAAGCTCTTTCAAAAGAAAACTGGAAAACCCGGAACTCTGACACTGGCAGTTTTTTAAGTTGGCTCCAGATGATTCTAAAAAGGCCATTTGCAACACCTGCCATGCCAGCATCAGCAGGGGTACCAAAACTAGCAGCCTGACCACCACCAGCATGATCAGGCACATGTCAGCCAAGCACCCGACTTTGTGGGAAGTACAACAGAGTCCAGGAGCAGTGCTTGCTGATGTCACTGCTACGTCTTCGCTGGTTGTGCATGCGAGCCAATCCCGTGTCCATGCTGCCTGCGAACAAGCCTCCTCCACTCCTGCACCTGCAGTTGCCTACGCAGAAAGAACACTATCATCAAGCACGTCCTTGTCCCAGCGCAGCGTTCAGTTATCCATTCAGCAAACCTTTGAACGCAGGCGCAAATACACTGTCAACACCCCACATGCCACAGTTCTAAATGCTAACATTTCGCGACTGCTTGCGCTGGAAATGTTGCCTTTTAGGCTGGTTGAGACAGAAGCATTCCGCGACCTGATGGTGGCAGCTGTCCCACGTTACTCGGT
The DNA here is from genome assembly GCF_048569485.1 of Anomaloglossus baeobatrachus. Classification (NCBI taxonomy): domain Eukaryota; kingdom Metazoa; phylum Chordata; class Amphibia; order Anura; family Aromobatidae; genus Anomaloglossus; species Anomaloglossus baeobatrachus. Next base: position 167,906,885 of record NC_134358.1, read on the forward strand.
CCACAGCCGCCACTATTTCTCCCGGTGTGCCGTCCCCGCATTGCATAACCACGTGTCACAAAACATCACACGTGCCCTGAACAACGCTGTTTCAGCCAAAGTCCACCTAACCACAGACACGTGGACAAGTGCATGTGGGCAAGGCCGCTACATCTCGTTGACGTCACACTGGGTTAATATTGTGCAAGCTGGGACCCAGTCTGAGCGAGGGACGGAACACGTCCTTCACACACCAAGTTTTGCAGGCCCTACCTCAGTCAGGGTTTCACACACACTCTACAGCTCCGGAATGTCATGCTCCTCAGCCTCCTCCTCCTCCTGCGCATCCTGATCCACTTTACCCTCCACACCAGTCCCAAGCTGGAAGTGTCGCGGGCGGAGGAGGGGACGGTGCGCTCTCCCACTGCTCGGGTCCGGCTGACGCTGCTCTACGGCTGCTGCTGCTCGTTGGCTCGAGCGATGGCCGGATCCCGGGGACTCGAGCGGCGCTACTCGCCCGTGAGTGAAAAGGGGTGGTTTGGGTTTTGGGGATATTGTCCGTGACGCCACCCACGGTTGTGGTGATTGTGTGGACACCACCGCTGCTCTGGACAGGGATCCCGGGAGCCTGTGACAGGGAGCAGCTTTGTTGTTATTTCTCCCCTCCGTGAGTAGGGGGGTTGGTTGTCCCGGGGCCTGGTGATGGGGTAGAGATGGATGACAGGCGGGTTGCGGGGCCTGATGAGGTGCAGGGTCGCAGGGGCAGCGCTGTGCCGCACGGCACGGAGGTACTCACTCAGCCCAATGATGATGACACAGTTCACGGTAAAACAAGTGGCTGGATGGACGGGTCACTCGGACGGCTGCGGTTGTTCCTCCCTGCAGGTTAGTGATGACTGTCTCTCCCTGCACCTAAGTTAAGTGTTGGTAGTGATGGTTTCCCAACGGTAACCCGCTCCCCGACCTGGATATGGGCCGGAGGAGCCCCTTTTGCCCACAGGCGCTGGCCCTGGGAGACGGTTGCCCTTGGCGGTGGCGGTGTCTCCCCTTCACGGTTGGACGGTTGCCTTCTATCTGGACTTGGCTGTTTGGAAACCCTGAGGTCCCCTTCACTAACGGATTTGGCAAATTCACGGCGACACCAAGCCTTGCCGGGATCCGAAAGTCCTCTGCCAATGGTGCTGGCTTCTCTTTGTATACCGGTCCGGTACGGCCGGGTCACCACCCGTCCACGGTCCTTACGGCAGACTCCAATCGGCCTCCACTGCAGACGGTCACCACATCCTGCCAACCTTGCTGTCCTGTCCGGGCCACACACCCGGACCAACTTGAGGCTCTTTGCTGTCACTTTTCTCCTCTCTACTACTTTCCTCCTTCCACTTCCTTAGCTTAACTCTCACTGCCTGTGTTTTCCCTCCTCCTCGGTGGGTGGAGACCAACCGCCTGGCTCCACACCCTGGTGTGGACAACAGCCCCTGGGGAAGGCAACAAGGATTTTGTGTTTTGACTATGATATGCCTGCAGGGAGTGTGGGGTGTTTAAGTGTTGTGCTCTGTGGCCCCTGGCTTGTCCAGGGCGACACAGAAGCACTGCAGCACTGCCTCGGCGAAGCGGCAACAGGCAGTGCTGAAGCTAATCTGCATAGGTGACAACAAACCCCACAATGCAGAAGAGGTGTGGACAGCTCTGAAACAGAAGGCAGATCACTGGCTCACAACTCTGAACCTAAAGCCAGGAAAGGTCGTGTGTGACAATGGCTGGAACCTGGTGGCGGCTTTGAGGCGAGGCCAGCTGACACATGTTCCATGCGTGGCCCATGTGCTCAACCTCGTGGTTCAGCGGTTTCTAAAGTCATACTCAGAGCTGTCTGATCTGCTGGTAAAAGTTCGCCGCCTGTCTGCACATTTTCGAAAGTCACCTACTGCTTCAGCCGGCCTTGCCGGCTTAAGACGCCGTTTGCATCTTCCGGCACACAGACTGGTGTGTGATGTCCCCACGCGTTGGAATTCAACTCTGCACAAGTTGGTCAGGATATGTGAGCAGAAGAGGGCAGTTGTTGAGTACCTGCATCACCTAAGCCGTCGGGAAATGGGTCAAACTCCACACATAACACCTGAGGAGTGGAGATGGATGTCCGACCTATGCACCATCCGCCAAAACTTTGAGGACTCCACCAAGATGGTGAGCGGCGATGACGACATTATTAGCGTCACCATACCGCTTCTCTGCCTTCTAAAATGGTCTCTGCTCAAAAAACAACCATGATGCAATACAGGTGGAGCGCGATGAGTTTGAGCAAGAAACAGTAGTGGGTGTGGGTGATAACACACAGCCCAGCCTCGTCTCATCACAACGTGCAGTGGAGGACTATGACGAGGAGGAGGATGAAGACATGGAGCAACTCTCTGGCCAAATTGAGGATATGACATGCAGTCATATCCTCGGTTCAGCGTGGCTGGCCAGAGGACAGGGTAGATGATGAGGAGGAGGAGGAGGAGGACAGCATGTTCAGTCATCGTGTTGGTCAGGATACTGAAGTGATGGCTGTTAAGAGTCTGGCACACATGGCTGACTTTATGGTAAGCTGCCTGTCTCGTGACCCTCGCGTTAAGAACATCTTGGCCGACAATCATTACTGGTTGGTAACACTGTTAGACCCACGCTAAAAGGAGAACTTTATGTCTCTTATTCCCGAGGCGGAGAGGTCAGGCAAAATGCAGCAGTTCCAGAAGGCCATAGTCACGGAAGTAGGCAAAGCATTCCCCTCACAAAACGCTAGCGGCATAGGTCAGGAATCAGTGGACAACCAAGGCGTACAGCCGAGAGGGGCACAAGTCCAATCCGCCAGAGGTAGGGGAACAGTCTTTAAGATGTGGGACAGTTTTCTCAGCCCCTCACATACCACAGCCCCTGAGGTGAGGGGTAGTGCCACAAGAAATCCTAAGTTTGGCCAGATGCTCAAGGAGTACCTTGCAGATCAAACAACTGTACTCCGACATTCCTCTGTGCCTTACAATTAATGTGTATCCAAGCTGGACACGTGGCATGAATTGGCTCTTAGTCTCTACGCCTTGGAAGTCCTGGCCTGCCCTGCCGCTAGCGTTTTGTCAGAGCGTGTTTTTAGTGCCGCAGGTGGAATCATTACAGATAAACGCACCCGCCTGTCAACTGTAAATGCTGACAGGCTGACTCTGATCAAGATGAACAAGGGTTGGATTTGGCCAGACTTCACCACACACCAACAGCAAATGACAGCGGAATTTAAAGTTTGTAACGGGAATTTGCCATGTACCTCCACTCACCCATGGTAACACACTTCTGGACTTTGGCTAATCGCTGGACTGCTCCTCCTTCTCCTCATGCGCCATCATGGTGACTGTTACAATAGTTAAGCCGTTGTTTCAGGTATACCCCCAGTGGTAAATTTTTTCGCCCATTCTTTCTGAATGGGCATTACAACGACAGGAGACCCGCTCCTTTGCAATGGGAACAATGTTTTGAGGCCCTCATGCACATCTCTATCCAGGGACAATATGGAGCCTGACGCTGCCACCGACAGACACACACGTGCTGTTTTTAAATGCAAGCACGGACGCAATAAGAACCTAACTGGTTTTTAGAAGCGACAATTACTGAGAAGTCTGACACTATCAGACACTGCTGACTAACGTGTATTATACACTAGACTTGTGCGTTATATAATAGTTTGTGCAAAACGCGCACCTGTACGCTGCCACCGACAGACACACACGTGCTGTTTTTAAATGCAAGCACGGACGCAATAAGAACCTAACTGGTTTTTAGGAGCGACAATTACTGAGAAGTCTGACACTATCAGACACTGCTGACTGACGTGTATTATACACTAGACTTGTGCGTTATATAATAGTTTGTGCAAAACGCGCACCTGTACGCTGCCACCGACAGACACACACGTGCTGTTTTTAAATGCAAGCACGGACGCAATAAGAACCTAACTGGTTTTTAGGAGCGACAATTACTGAGAAGTCTGACACTATCAGACACTGCTGACTGACGTGTATTATACACTAGACTTGTGCGTTATATAATAGTTTGTGCAAAACGCGCACCTGTACGCTGCCACCGACAGACACACACGTGCTGTTTTTAAATGCAAGCACGGACGCAATAAGAACCTAACTGGTTTTTAGGAGCGACAATTACTGAGAAGTCTGACACTATCAGACACTGCTGACTGACGTGTATTATACACTAGACTTGTGCGTTATATAATAGTTTGTGCAAAACGCGCACCTGTACGCTGCCACCGACAGACACACACGTGCTGTTTTTAAATGCAAGCACGGACGCAATAAGAACCTAACTGGTTTTTAGGAGCGACAATTACTGAGAAGTCTGACACTATCAGACACTGCTGACTGACGTGTATTATACACTAGACTTGTGCGTTATATAATAGTTTGTGCAAAACGCGCACCTGTACGCTGCCACCGACAGACACACACGTGCTGTTTTTAAATGCAAGCACGGACGCAATAAGAACCTAACTGGTTTTTAGGAGCGACAATTACTGAGAAGTCTGACACTATCTGGACTGTTTTAGACTGTGTACACCAGCCCCAGATATGATGAAGGCTGGTATACGGTCACCACTAGGAATGGATATATACCCTGCCTGCCTGCCTGCCTGTATACTGCTACAATAGTCCTGACAAGGACTCTTCTGGTCACTAGCCTGTATTCCGACCTGGCTATACCCTGCCTGTATATAGCAACAATAGTCCTGAGAAGGACTCTGCTACTGTACTCCGACCTGGCTATACCCTGCCTGCCTGTATACAACTAGAATAGTCCTGAGAAGGACTTCTGGTCACACTGTTTGCAGCCCTGCTCTGGAACTAACTATAAAGGGCCGCAAAGCTTTCCCTGAATCAGCGACACTCTCCCTTCACTGACTGTCTGGATAGTTGTGAGCAGAGCACAGCGCGCCGGCCGGTATAAAGGCTCGGTCACGCTGTGCAGGCCGGCCAATCACTGCAATTCCACAACTAACAGGGCTGTGGCATTGCAGTGGTCTGCCAGCCAATCCCTGCATGAGGGCTGGCTCTCAAAAGAGCGCCAACATGCAGAAATGAAGACCACGAGTACAGCACGAGTATCGCGAGATTACTCGGTCCCCGCCGAGCAGCCCGAGTACAGCGATACTCGTGCGAGTACCGAGTAGTTACAAGCATGCTCGCTCATCACTAGTGCCGAAGCCAGCCCCCTGTCGACAACACCGCCATCCATTGCCTCACCAATGATTTTTTTAAGTTGTGATGTAAATGAAGAGAGAGGATTGAAAGTCATTTTTTTATAACATATTTCATTTTTCAGTTGTTTAAATGCCTCTCTCTCGTACATTTGGGTGGCCCAGATGACGATGTTGACGCCCTTGTCTGCCGGCTTCAGCACCACTCCTGGACGTTCCTTGAGTTCCTGGAGTCTCAAACGTTCTGCTCTTGATAAATTATCCTTCCTTACTATAGGAGAAATTTTCTCCAATTCCTTGGTAACTACTTTAACGAAAAGTTCAACATTAACACATGTCGACAATGGAAGGAATTTTTTGGAGCGAGGTCTGATGGAGGGAGGGATCTTACTGCCAATTTCTGCATTATGTTCTTTAGCCAATTGCTGAAGTATATTTATCGCGGTTTGTTCCTCTGCTGTAGGAAATAAAGAGTGCAGAGTGTCATCAAAAAAGTGTTTTTTAAAAATAATCGACCTTCCAAATATTTGCAGGTCTTTGATGACAGAAAACAGGTCAATACTGGTAACAGGTGAAAATGATAGTCCTCTTTCCAACAATTGCAAATCAATGCTAGATAGTTGGTGAGAGCTTAAGTTAATTACCTTATTGTCCTGTTTGCGATATTCACATCAATATTTATAGCTATAGAATCTACGGTTTGATCGATTCCCTCCATCAAGTCCCGCCCCAGAGTGCGCAGTAACTCCAGACGCAGAAGTATCAGAGATATCACTTGTAGTTGTCAAAGAGGATTGTGACAATGCTCCACTGGGTCCAGAAATACCATCATTAGGTCTCCTCCATGCATACACCAATTTCTTTTGGAAATCGTTTTGATCTCTATTTAATTTAGAGGCCTGAATGGAATGGATCTTTTTAACCACCTGCTCAAGTTTTTTCGTTAACGTATCATCAAAAGCTTTCAGTTTCTCCTCAGGGCATATAGATCTAAATTCAATTTGTTTTTGATCCAATACCTTATCTAATTTATTTAAAGAGGAGGTATCTAGTTCAATGAGCAACTGCATAAGTGTACTTGAGCCCATATTGCTGGTGTCCTCCCACTTTTCAATAAAGGATTCCTCAATCACAAAAGAGGGTATAATCCTTATACGAAGGCCTCTATGAATTAACTTTTTTGCTATATAGCGTTCCAATAGTGCCCTGTTCCACCACAAACGCATACGTCTTGTAATTAACAGTTTAATTTCCGAGAACATGTTGTCCAGGCCATGTGCCTCTTCATATATAGTGCCAGTTGTTGGCCCACCAAACACTTGCTCCACTTGGTTCAGCCTTGTATTTTCTATGGCCTTATAGTCTATTACTGGTGCTAATTCTGTGCTGAACACAGTAAGGAGAACAATATTGAAAAACGTAGCCAGTAACATATAATGCATTTTTACATTTTCACAAATTGCTATATAGCATATATATGATAGACTCTATTGTGAGATAGGACTATATTATATAGGGCATAAATCGTACAAATTACTTTAGAGAAGGGAGGGAGAGGAAAACGATCAAAAGCCAAATAAAGATGGAAATCAAGATTTTACAAAACCAATCCATTTTTATTTTCAAAATATTATCACAAGTGAATGTGTGGACACAACATATGCATCACATATATACAGCAGATTTTAAGATTATAAATACTAATTACACAGCTTTTGGGGCTACAGCTTATATCCATACATACAGTCTCCCAGAAACCATAGTTACCTATGTATATATGCCCAAAATAGCACACTATGTGATGCTACTCATTATATGGCCCATGATTCAAATGAGACTATATATATAATATATCTATGCCAACATGTGCTATCATAAGAGGTGTTAGACCTATCGCTAATACCCAGCAGATGTCAATATATTACATCTAAGTATTTCCTACAAAAACCATAGTCCACCATTCATGCACATGGGTTCATATATCCACAAGGGGATAGCTGACAACCATGTACATCCTATAATGGCTCCTTGCATTAGTTAGATGTCATATATCCCATAGCATAAAAGGGAGCCAACCATATACATACTACTGTCTAACATAAGTAAATCTTGATACATGGATAAAATTATCACAAGTGACCAGCAGATGTCACTATATCATGGATATTCACAGAGCCTATGTATAACCAAAAAAGCCCTGCTACAATATGCTAGACATATATAGATGTCCGATCATGACCACCACGTAGTGCAGCATATAGAAGGCAACAAGCCACAAAAATTTACAAAGCAATGTAGAGGATATTTACCGCTGTAATATAAGACTCCCGACACGTGTTTTGGCTTTTCAACCTTTGTCAGGGGGCATGTCTAAGCAACCGGAGTGCAGGCTTTAACTAGTACCTGCCTCCAATCACCTTCTACCACCTTGAGTGATGCGCGTGTTGTCATGGCGCCTTGCCAACGCTAATACAGCCACCGCGTCACCAGTCACCCGACCCAGGACATCACGTGACCCGAGAACAGAGAACCAGTGTAGACGCAGTGAGCTGGATCAGTGCCGGCCGCCAATGACAACCGCGTGTACATGTATCAGGTAAGTGATTAAAGAAGTTGTCCAGTTACCAAAACTGTTTTTTTTTTCTTTCTGATAAATCTTGCTAATATGTGCCCTTCAACACATTTATTATGTTTTTTCAGCAAAATTACCTTTCATTGTGCACTAGCAGCACATGCTCATTGCTGGCTCCAGCTCTGATGGGGTTAATCTCTCCTCTGACTTCCTGTGTTCAGTTCCTACAAGTCCCAGAATTCTTTGTGGCTCTAGGGCGGTGTCTAGCTTATCTAACACACCCATTGTGTCTAATACACCCACTCTGCTCCCACCCAAACCCTCCTCCCTGCCTCTTCCCAGTGCATGCACTGAGATCAATTACACAGAGACAGCAGCTCTGCACAGCCAGGGGAAGAAAGTGTGTGTGCGCGTATATACAGTGTATGTGTATATACAGTGTGCGTGCGTATATACAGTGTATGTGTATGTGTGCGCGTATATACAGTGTATGTGTATGTGTGCGCGTATATACAGTGTGTGCGCGTATATACAGTGTGTGCGCGTATATACAGTGTGTGTGTGAGTGTGTATGTGTGTGTGTATGTCATACTCACCTGTCTGCAGGGTCCCGGTGCCATGCCTGCTTCCAGCCCCTGTCTCGGTCCCGCCGCTCTGGCTGTGTGCAGTCTCCCCGGGGCACGCACGAAGCTTGCAGGACCTGGCGGTGGATCACCTGATGCAGTCACCTGACACATCAGCTGATCGTAGTCTCGCCGGCTTTTTCGCGCCTGGCCGGCTATCAGCTGATCCTGCCGTCAGGGGACTTCATCAGCTGATTACCGGCAGCTCCTGCAGTGATGGGACAGGATCAGACTCTCATCCGATCGCTCCAGGAGCTGCCGGTAATCAGCACAGACGTGAGTATTTATTTATTTATTTATTTTTTTTGCACTGATGCATCAGCTGATTGTATAATCGGCTTTTATACAATCAGCTGATGTATGATGTGCTTCACATCCTTTAACCTGACACATCATCTGATCGCTCTGCCTTCCAGCAAACCGATCAGATGATATTGGATCCGGATTGGACGGCGCGGGACCCTAACCCAGGATTACTGCGGAGGGGGGTTTATTTCAATAAAGATGGAGTCACTAATTGTGTTGTGTTTTATTTCTAATAAAAATATTTTTCTGTGTGTTGTGGTTTTTTTTTTTTTTTTTATCATTACTAGAAATTCTTGGTGGCCATTTCTAATATTGGCGTGACACCATGAATTTCGGGCTTAGGGCTAGCTGATAATATACAGCTAGCCCTAACTCCATTATTACCCAGCTAGCCACCCGGCATCAGGGCAGCTGGAAGAGTTGGATACAGCGCCAGAAGATGGCGCTTCTATGAAAGCGCCATTTTCTGGGGTGGCTGCGGACTGCAATTCGCAGTGGGGGTGCCCAGAAAGCTTGGGCACCCTGCACTGTGGATTCCAATCCCCAGCTGCCTAGTTGTACCCGGCTGGACACTAAAATTAGGCGAAGCTCACGTCATTTTTTTTTTTTAATTATTTCATGAAATTCATGAAATAATTAAAAAAAAAAAAAAAAAAAGGGCTTCTCTATATTTTTGGTTCCCAGTCGGGTACAACTAGGCAGCTGGGGGTTGGGGGCAGCCCGTACCTGCATGCTGTACCCGGCTAGCATACAAAAATATGGCGAAGCCCACGTCATTTTTTTTTTCTTTTTGGGTAAAAAACTGCATACAGTCCTGGATGGAGGATGCTGAGCCTTGTAGTTCTGCAGCTGCTGTCTGCTCTCCTGCATACAATGAACATTTTGAATAAGGAAATGACATCAGACCTTTTTTATTTTTTTCATCAACAATCTTTAATGGCATTGTGCACTGATTAAAAACGCAGTGAGCAAAAACGCAGCAAAAAAGGCACCAAATCGCGGCAAAAACGTGACATGCAGCACCGCAGGTGACAGAGCAGAGCAAGTTGGTGACATGCTCTGCTCTGACACATAGTGTGCTGCATATCACTGTATCCACTCTGGGACTTGTTGTGCAGGTGACCGGATGATACATGTCACTAACTGCCCCACTCTGTGATTTCTGCTGCATAGTACCAACTGTATACACTCTCACCTGCACAACAAGTCCCATAGTGGAGACAGTTAGTGACATGTAGCATCCAGTCACCTGCACTACAAGTGCCAGAGTGGAGAAAGATAGTGACATGCAGCACACTATGTGTCAGAGCAGAGCATGTCACTGTCTCCACTCTGGGACTTGTTGTGCAGGTGACCGGATGATACATGTCACTAACTGCCCCACTCTGTGATTTCTGCTGCATAGTACCAACTGTATACACTCTCACCTGCACAACAAGTCCCAGAGTGGAGAAAGATAGTGACGTGCAGCACACTATGTGTCAGAGCATGTCACTGTCTCTACTCCGCTGACCTCACAGCCCGTACACGCTGCGATGGATGCAGGGGGACACAGAACAAGTAATCGGCCGACACTGGAGTCATCTGATTACTTGGGATGAATTGAGCAGTAAAATGCTCTGGTGCTCGATGGGCGAAGCCCATGCCGATTTTTAAAAAAAAAAATTCATTTAAAATAAAAAAACAAAAAAATCACATTGTTTGTGGGCTCCCGCTGCATTTTCTGTTGCTAAGGGTAACCAAAGCAGCTACTGGCTGCTAGCCCCCGCTGCTTGGTGTTACTTTCACTGGCAATAGAAATGCAGGGAAGCATTTTTTTTTTATAAAAGGTTTTTCCCTGAAAACGTTTTTAAGAAAATGACGTGGGCTTCGCCATATTTTTGTATGCTAGCCAGGTACAGCAGGCAGCTACGGGCTGCCCCCAACCCCCAGCTGCCTAGTTGTACCCGGCTGGAAACCAAAAATATAGAGAAGCCCTTTTTTTTTTTTTTATTTCATGAATTTCATGAAATAATTAAAAAAAAAAATGAGATGGGCTTCGCCGAATTTTTGAGTCCAGCCAGGTACAACTAGGCAGCTGGGGATTGGAATCCGCAGTGAAGGGTGCCCAAACTTTCTGGGCCCTCCGCTGCGAATTGCAGTCCACAGCCGCCCCAGAAAATGGCGCTTTCATAGAAGCGCCATCTTCTGGTGCTGTATCCAACTCTTCCAGTGGCCCTGGTGGCAGGTGGCACGCTGGGTAATAAGGGGTTAATACCAGCTATGTTTTACCCGCTGATATAAAGCCCGAGATTCTTAATGTCAGGCCAAGGTTGACCTGGCCATTAAGAATCTCCAATAAAGGGTTTAAAAAAAAAAAAAGACCACACAGAGAAAAATACTTTATTAGAAATAAATACACAGACACAGTAGGGACTCCATGTTTATTACTCCCTCTCACCCCTCCACGATGGAGAGATTTCTGTACTGACCATGCCAGGAGAGAGCGAGGGAAAAGAGAGAGAGCAAGGGGGGGGGAAAGAAAGCGAGCGGGGGGGGAGAAGAGAGTGAGGGGGGGAGAAGAGAGCAAGGGGGGAGGAAAAGAGAGCGAGGGGGGAGGAAAAGAGAGCGAGGGGGAGGAAAAGAGAGCGAGGGGGAGGAAAAGAGAGCGAGGGGGGAGGAAAAGAGCAAGGGGGGAGGAAAAGAGCAAGGGGGGAGGAAAAGAGAGCGCAGGGGGGAGGAAAAGAGAGCGCAGGGGGGAGGAAAAGAGAGCGCAGGGGGGAGGAAAAGAGAGCGCAGGGGGGAGGAAAAGAGAGCGCAGGGGGGAGGAAAAGAGAGCAAGGGGGGAGGAAAAGAGAGCAAGGGGGGAGGAAAAGAGAGCAAGGGGGGAGGAAAAGAGAGCAAGGGGGGAGGAAAAGAGAGCAAGGGGGGAGGAAAAGAGAGCGCAGGGGGGAGGAAAAGAGAGCGCAGGGGGGAGGAAAAGAGAGCGCAGGGGGGAGGAAAAGAGAGCGAGGGGGGAGGAAAAGAGAGTGAGGGGGGAGGAAAAGAGAGCGAGGGGGGGAGGAAAAGAGAGCGAGGGGGGGAGGAAAAGAGAGCGAGGGGGAGGAAAAGAGAGCGAGGGGGGAGGAAAAGAGAGCGAGGGGGGAGGAAAAGAGAGCGAGGGGGGAGGAAAAGAGAGCGAGGGGGAGGAAAAGAGAGCGCAGGGGGGAGGAAAAGAGAGCGCAGGGGGGAGGAAAAGAGAGCGCAGGGGGGAGGAAAAGAGAGCGAGGAGGGAGGAAAAGAGAGCGACGGGGGAGGAAAAGAGAGCGAGGGGGGAGGAAAAAGAGAGCGAGGGGGGAGGAAAAGAAAGCGAGGGGGGAGGAAAAGAAAGCGAGGGGGGAGGAAAAGAGAGCGAGGGGGGAGGAAAAGAGAGCGAGGGGGGGAGGAAAAGAGAGCGAGGGGGGAGGAAAAGAGAGCGAGGGGGGAGGAAAAGAGAGCAAGGGGGGAGGAAAAGAGCGAGGGGGGAGGAAAAGAGCGAGGGGGGGAAAAGAGCGAGGGGGGAGGAAAAGAGAGCGCAGGGGGGAGGAAAAGAGAGCGCAGGGGGGAGGAAAAGAGAGCGCAGGGGGGAGGAAAAGAGAGCGCAGGGGGAGGAAAAGAGAGCGCAGGGGGGAGGAAAAGAGAGCGAGGGAGGAGGAAAAGAAAGCGAGGGGGGAGGAAAAGAGAGCGAGGGGGGAGGAAAAGAGAGCGAGGGGGGGGGAAAAGAGAGCGAGGGGGGAGGAAAAGAGAGCGAGGGGGGAGGAAAAGAGAGCAAGGGGGGAGGAAAAGAGCGAGGGGGGAGGAAAAGAGCGAGGGGGGAGGAAAAGAGCGAGGGGGGGAAAAGAGCGAGGGGGGGAAAAGAGCGAGGGGGGAGGAAAAGAGAGCGCAGGGGGGAGGAAAAGAGAGCGCAGGGGGGAGGAAAAGAGAGCGCAGGGGGGAGGAAAAGAGAGCGCAGGGGGGAGGAAAAGAGAGCGAGGGGGGAGGAAAAGAGAGCGAGGGGGGAGGAAAAGAGAGCGAGGGGGGAGGAAAAGAAAGCGAGGGGGGGAGGAAAAGAGAGCGAGGGGGGAGGAAAAGAGAGCGAGGGGGGAGGAAAAGAGAGCGAGGGGGGAGGAAAAGAGAGCGCAGGGGGGAGGAAAAGAGAGCGCAGGGGGAAGGAAAAGAGAGCGCAGGGGGGAGGAAAAGAGCGCAGGGGGGAGGAAAAGAGAGCGCGGGGGAGGAAAAGAGAGCGAGGGGGGAAGAGAGCGAGGGAAAAGAGAGGGGAGAGGAGAGAGGGATAAGAGGGGGGCAGAGAAGAGGGGGAAGAGGGGAGGGGGAGAAGAGTGGGGGGAGAGAAGAGAGTTGGGAAAGAACAGGGGGGGGCAGAGGTGCTCTGTCACCAACTGTCTCCACTCTGTGACTTGTGGTGCAGGTGACAGAGTGCAGACAGTTGGTCCCATGCAGCAGGACAGATGGCAGAGCACAGCGGTGACATGCCTGTCAGTGTCTTGCTGCTGGGAGGAGCAGATGATCACACTGCCCGACACCGGCCGCTCTCCTGACATCGCAGCAGAGCGGGCGGGTGGACAGTGTGATCACATACTTACGTGCAGGGGGGGATTCAGCTGAAGACCCCCCCCTGTACTGCACACTGGCGCCCCGTGTCTCACCATCTGCAGGACGCTAGCCGGCTCCACAGTGACGTCCTCCGGATCCTCCCCTCGATGCTGAGCTGTGACATGCGGTAGTCACCGCCCACAGCCCTGTCACTCAATCTGAGTGGCGCCGGCATCCTGTGACGTACCCGTCTTGTTTGAGAGCCCGGAAATGCCGGGACGTCAGAGGATGCCGGCGGCCACAGCTCCAGGGGGTCATGTGACCGGCACTGAGCGTGCAGGATAGCGCCGCTCAGTGCCAGAACTAGAAACAGAAGCCAATGGAGAAGACGCCTAGAAAGGTAAGTAGAGCTCATACAGAAAATAAAAAAAATGGGTGAACCACCCCTTTAATATATGTGCAGATACGTGCTAATTACACTATACAAAAGGCCAATGCATGTGAAAAACGTCGCACCATGAAAAGGGGATAAAATATATATACCCAAGCTGTATTTAGGGTGTATATATGCCATATATATTTACAAAAAACACATTGCTGTAACACCAATGATTACTATTATAAACAGTGTTAAAGCACAAATAACATTACATACAGGTTATGGAAATATCATATATATAAATAGATATTCATGATCATCTATTTAGCCACAATTATAAAACAAAGAAGTGGGTATGGTCACCCATCATCATCACAACACCCACAATAGTTGCTGCTTAGCATTTTCCATATATCCGCAGAGAAACATCATTAAGCCATATCTATTGTGTATTCATACAATGAGTTGAAATGGCATATCAACAGTATTTCCATTTTTATCCTCCATCAAAAGATGAATCCCCTTTCATGGGCAAAGTATTCACAAACGACTAAAAATTAAAAAGAAGGGGTTAATTAGACAAAAAATAATTAACACCATAAAAAATGAATCATCCAAAGCACATAAAATTATAGGACATTACAAGCCATGTGTCCTGACATGACATGCTCACTATCTCTATAGAAATGACGCGAAACTAATATTGTCATTGAGGCCAGATGGATATACAGTACCCAATGTGTATATCCATCTGGCCTCAAGTTGGGCCAATCTCCTGCTGACCTCTGCACCTCTTATCCCCAAGTCGATTTGATCGATATCCTTCACCTTCAATAAGCCACTATTACAAGAATGAAATTTGAAGAAATGTCTTGGAAGGGTTTTTAGGCCTTCGATGTCAGTCGCATTACGCGCAGCCTCAATCCCCAATACATGCTCACGAGTACGTATCTTCAACTGACGCGTCATAAGTCCGATATAGATCTTAGTACAAGGACATGTCGCATAATATATAACTGCCTTAGAATTGCATGTTATATATTTCCGTATTTGATAGATTTTAGAATTGTTAGCGTCAGTGAAGGTACTCTCGCGGCATATATTGGGGCATGCAACGCATTCCCAGCAGGGAAAGCATCCCAATTTTACACTGGATTTCAATTTACCCAAAAATGTTAAATCCTTCCTATTACTCACATAGTGGCTACGGATCAAATGATCACGAAGATTTTTACTTCGGCACATGGTAATTGATATCTTCTCAGGGATGATTTTATTGAGGGTGGGGTCAGCTTGGAGTATAGGCCATGCCTTCTCGAGGCAATCCCGAATGGATGGAATCTGGGCACAATAATTGGTCACAAAACGAATTTTGTCACTCGATTCAGATTTGGGTTGAGAGTACAGTAAAGAGTTCCTAGATGCATGTTTAGCTCTATGGTATGCTTTTTTTTTTACCATTCTCCCACTGTATCCTCTCTCTCTGAATCTCACCATGAGATTCCGAGCTTGTTGTTCAAAATCCGCATCGGTCGAGCAGATCCTCCTAAGCCGGAGAAACTGTCCGACCGGTACCGATCGAATCATGAATTGAGGGTGTGCTGAAGATGCATGGAGGAGCATATTTGTTGATGTTGGTTTTCGATATAGGTTGGACTGTAGAAAACCGTCAGCATCCTTCTTAATCATTATATCCAGGAACTCAATTTGTTCGGAAGACCACTTAAACGTAATGTTGATGTTGCGCCTCCCCGAATTTATTCCCTGCATAAATAAATTAAGTTCCTTGACCGACCTCTGCCAGATCATAAAGATGTCGTCGATGTACCGCGCCCAAAAAAGGACGCGGTCCATCAACGGCTGCCGATCTGACAGGAGGAGGTCCCTCTCCCTTAGCCCCAGGAATAAATTAGCATATGAGGGGGCAAAGGCCGCCCCCATTGCTGTACCCTGGAGCTGTAGGTAGAACGAACCCATAAAAATAAAAAAATTATGTGTGAGGGAAAATTCTAGGAAACGCAACACCAACACACGAAAATCCGGGGGCATATCAGCTATATCAAGATAAAATTTAGTAGCTTCGATGCCATCCTTATGAATGATATTGGTGTACAGGGACTCAACGTCCCCTGTCACCAGTACAGTATCATTACCTACATATAAGCAGTATACCGTAGAAAAACCCTTTAAAATTTCACTTTTAATTGATTTAGATTAAAATAGATATCCCATATGACAAAAACACACACACACACACATATATATATATATATACATATAAATAAATAGAAAAGTGCTGCAGTGCAGAATGGGAGTGGTCAAACACCCTCACACTTCTCCCTACCTAGCCTGCGGAGGTCGGCACCCTAGAGGCAGGGATTAGGACCTAGGCAGAGCGGCAGATTGTGGCCAGCTTTCTGTACCCCATTGTGGGAGCTCCTGAGGAACCCTGGCGGGATTGCATGCCGGGGGGAAACGTGTCGGGCAAGCAGTTCCTGAATTGAGCCATTATATAGGCCTCCAGTGACTATACTGAAGTATCTTTGGTCTGGCGATTAGTCCAAGTCTGCGCTAAAGCTAAGTATTCCTTTAGCCTGAGGAAATATCATATCATTATATTGTCGTTACATCACTCACCTACGGTGATTTGGTTTAAGTGGGATATTTTTTCCGCTCTGATATCTCAATTCATGTTACTATCATTGTTGGGCTGTTTTGAAGACTTTTATATGTGCTGTTTGGGGAGCCATTGTTATGCTGCCAGTGTAGTGTAATCTGACACTGCTGGGAGCAGTTTGATGCTTGGACTGATAGAGCCTTTGGGCAAGTTATGGCTGCTATATGCACAGCACCTTAATACCTGTTTATTTATATGCTGCTAGTGAGTGGAATGTTTACAGGCTAACTAGCATATGTGCATAGGACTCCCTTGAATCACTTTAGCACTATTGCACTTTGTCCCCAAAAAAATTGTTTATTGATTTGTTTGAACCCTCTTCAAACATCTTCCATGACAGAGCCTGTTTTGATATTAAACCCTATTTCCGTAGAGTCATACTCACATATGTGTTAACTGATAACAGGCTCTACCCCTGACAGTTAATTTTTTGCACTTTTGTGTTATTTTGACAGTGCAGAAAAACCTTTTTGAGCACTCCTATACTCCCAGACTAGCTGCACTTGTAACTTAGTGCAGGGAGAGGAGGGCAAGCCGACGTTTGAGCGGGGGCGTCATTACGTAATCTAGGGTGCCGACCTCCGCAGGCTAGGTAGGGAGAAGTGTGAGGGTGTTTGACCACTCCCATTCTGCACTGCAGCACTTTTCTATTTATTTATATGTATATATATATATATGTGTGTATGTTTTTGTCATATGGAATATCTATTTTAATCTAAATTAATTAAAAGTGAAATTTTAAAGGGTTTTTCTACGGTTTACAGTTTATGATCCCTTAACAATTATTTATGACGTTTTTTTCTACATATAAGCAGTCAATCTTCCTGAGAAAGTCTCCCGTGTCCTTGATGTATGATGGTAAACATTCAACCATTGGCTGGAGAATGGAATCAATCCAACGGTTCACTTTTTCAAGGAAGTTACCACACCCCGATATGATAGGTCTTCCTGGGGGTGTGGAGGCATTCTTATGCAGTTTCGGCAATAAGTAAAAAGTGGCAATTGTTGGTTCTGCCACTAGTAGTGCCGAAGCCAGCCCCCTGTCGACAACACCGCCATCCATTGCCTCACCAATGATTTTTTTAAGTTGTGATGTAAACGAAGAGAGAGGATTGAAAGTCATTTTTTTATAACATATTTCATTTTTCAGTTGTTTAAATGCCTCTCTCTCGTACATTTGGGTGGCCCAGATGACGATGTTGACGCCCTTGTCTGCCGGCTTCAGCACCACTCCTGGACGTTCCTTGAGTTCCTGGAGTCTCAAACATTCTGCTCTTGATAAATTATCCTTCCTTACTATAGGAGAAATTTTCTCCAATTCCTTGGTAACTACTTTAACGAAAAGTTCAACATTAACACATGTCGACAATGGAAGGAATTTTTTGGAGCGAGGTCTGATGGAGGGAGGGATCTTACCGCCAATTTCTGCATTATGTTCTTTAGCCAATTCCTGAAGTATATTTATCGCGGTTTGTTCCTCTGCTGTAGGAAATAAAGAGTGCAGAGTGTCATCAAAAAAGTGTTTTTTAAAAATAATCGACCTTCCAAATATATGCAGGTCTTTGATGACAGAAAACAGGTCAATACTGGTAACAGGTGAAAATGATAGTCCTCTTTCCAACAATTGCAAATCAATGCTAGATAGTTGGTGAGAGCTTAAGTTAATTACCTTATTGTCCTGTTTGCGATATTCACATCAATATTTATAGCTATAGAATCTACGGTTTGATCGATTCCCTCCATCAAGTCCCGCCCCAGAGTGCGCAGTAACTCCAGACGCAGAAGTATCAGAGATATCACTTGTAATTGTCAAAGAGGATTGTGACAATGCTCCACTGGGTCCAGAAATACCATCATTAGGTCTCCTCCATGCATACACCAATTTCTTTTGGAAATCGTTTTGATCTCTATTTAATTTAGAGGCCTGAATGGAATGGATCTTTTTAACCACCTGCTCAAGTTTTTTCGTTAACGTATCATCAAAAACTTTCAGTTTCTCCTCAGGGCATATAGATCTAAATTCAATTTGTTTTTGATCCAATACCTTAGCTAATTTATTTAAAGAGGAGGTATCTAGTTCAATGAGCAACTGCATAAGTGTACTTGAGCCCATATTGCTGGTGTCCTCCCACTTTTCAATAAAGGATTCCTCATTAATCACAAAAGAGGGTATAATCCTTATACGAAGGCATCTATGAATTAACTTTTTTGCTATATAGCTTTCCAATAGTGCCCTGTTCCACCACAAACGCATACGTCTTGTAATTAACAGTTTAATTTCCGAGAACATGTTGTCCAGGCCATGTGCCTCTTCATATATAGTGCCAGTTGTTGGCCCACCAAACACTTGCTCCACTTGGTTCAGCCTTGTATTTTCTATGGCCTTATAGTCCATTACTGGTGCTAATTCTGTGCTGAACACAGTAAGGAGAACAATATTGAAAAACGTAGCCAGTAACATATAACGCATTTTTACATTTTCACAAATTGCTATATAGCATATATATGATAGACTCTATTGTGAGATAGGACTATATTATATAGGGCATAAATCGTACAAATTACTTTAGAGAAGGGAGGGAGAGGAAAACGATCAAAAGCCAAATAAAGATGGAAATCAAGATTTTACAAAACCAATCCATTTTTATTTTCAAAATATTATCACAAGTGAATGTGTGGACACAACATATGCATCACATATATACAGCAGATTTTAAGATTATAAATACTAATTACACAGCTTTTGGGGCTACAGCTTATATCCATACATACAGTCTCCCAGAAACCATAGTTACCTATGTATATATGCCCAAAATAGCACACTATGTGATGCTACTCATTATATGGCCCATGATTCAAATGAGACTATATATATAATATATCTATGCCAACATGTGCTATCATAAGAGGTGTTAGACCTATCGCTAATACCCAGCAGATGTCAATATATTACATCTAAGTATTTCCTACAAAAACCATAGTCCACCATTCATGCACATGGGTTCATATATCCACAAGGGGATAGCTGACAACCATGTACATCCTATAATGGCTCCTTGCATTAGTTAGATGTCATATATCCCATAGCATAAAAGGGAGCCAACCATATACATACTACTGTCTAACATAAGCAAATCTTGATACATGGATAAAATTATCACAAGTGACCAGCAGATGTCACTATATCATGGATATTCACAAAGCCTATGTATAACCAAAAAAGCCCTGCTACAATATGCTAGACATATATAGATGTCCGATCATGACCACCACGTAGTGCAGCATATAGAAGGCAACAAGCCACAAAAATTTACAAAGCAATGTAGAGGATATTTACCGCTGTAATATAAGACTCCCGACACGTGTTTTGGCTTTTCAACCTTTGTCAGGGGGCGTGTCTAAGCAACCGGAGTGCAGGCTTTAAATAGTACCTGCCTCCAATCACCTTCTACCACCTTGAGTGATGCGCGTGTTGTCATGGCGCCTTGCCAACGCTAATACAGCCACCGCGTCACCAGTCACCTGATCCAGGACATCACGTGACCCGAGAACGGAGAACCAGTGTAGACGCAGTGAGCTGGATCAGTGCCGGCTGCCAATGACAACCGCGTGTACATGTATCAGGTAAGTGATTAATCAATGTGCAGATACGTGCTAATTACACTATACAAAAGGCCAATGCATGTGAAAAACGTCGCACCATGAAAAGGGGATAAAATATATATACCCAAGCTGTATTTAGGGTGTATATATGCCATATATATTTACAAAAAACACATTGCTGTAACACCAATGATTACTATTATAAACAGTGTTAAAGCACAAATAACATTTCATACAGGTTATGGAAATATCATATATATAAATAGATATTCATGATCATCTATTTAGCCACAATTATAAAACAAAGAAGTGGGTATGGTCACCCATCATCATCACAACACCCACAATAGTTGCTGCTTAGCATTTTCCATATATCCGCAGAGAAACATCATTAAGCCATATCTATTGTGTATTCATACAATGAGTTGAAATGGCATATCAACAGTATTTCCATTTTTATCCTCCATCAAAAGATGAATCCCCTTTCATGGGCAAAGTATTCACAAACGACTAAAAATTAAAAAGAAGGGGTTAATTAGACAAAAAATAATTAACACCATAAAAAATGAATCATCCAAAGCACATAAAATTATAGGACATTACAAGCCATGTGTCCTGACATGACATGCTCACTATCTCTATAGAAATGACGCGAAACTAATATTGTCATTGAGGCCAGATGGATATACAGTACCCAATGTGTATATCCATCTGGCCTCAAGTTGGGCCAATCTCCTGCTGACCTCTGCACCTCTTATCCCCAAGTCGATTTGATCGATATCCTTCACCTTCAATAAGCCACTATTACAAGAATGAAATTTGAAGAAATGTCTTGGAAGGGTTTTTAGGCCTTCGATGTCAGTCGCATTACGCGCAGCCTCAATCCCCAATACATGCTCACGAGTACGTATCTTCAACTGACGCGTCGTAAGTCCGATATAGATCTTAGTACAAGGACATGTCGCATAATATATAATTGCCTTAGAATTGCATGTTATATATTTACCTATTTGATAGATTTTAGAATTGTTAGCGTCAGTGAAGGTACTCTCGCGGCATATATTGGGGCATGCAACGCATTCCCAGCAGGGAAAGCATCCCAATTTTACACTGGATTTCAATTTACCCAAAAATGTTAAATCCTTCCTATTACTCACATAGTGGCTACGGATCAAATGATCACGAAGATTTTTACTTCGGCGCATGGTAATTGATATCTTCTCAGGGATGATTTTATTGAGGGTGGGGTCAGCTTAAAGTATAGGCCATGCCTTCTCGAGGCAATCCCGAATGGATGGAATCTGGGCACAATAATTGGTCACAAAACGAATTTTGTCACTCGATTCAGATTTGGGTTGAGAGTACAGTAAAGAGTTCCTAGATGCATGTTTAGCTCTATGGTATGCTTTTTTTTTTACCATTCTCCCACTGTATCCTCTCTCTCTGAATCTCACCATGAGATTCCGAGCTTGTTGTTCAAAATACGCATCGGTCGAGCAGATCCTCCTAAGCCGGTCACTTGTGATAATTTTATCCATGTATCAAGATTTACTTATGTTAGACAGTAGTATTTATATGGTTGGCTCCCTTTTATGCTATGGGACATATGACATCTAACTAATGCAAGGAGCCATTATAGGATGTACATGGTTGTCAGCTATCCCCTTGTGGATATAAGAACCCATGTGCATGAATGGTGGACTATGGTTTTTGTAGGAAATACTTAGATGTAATATATTGACATCTGCTGGGTATTAGCGATAGGTCTAACACCTCTTATGATAGCACATGTTGGCATAGATATATTATATATATAGTCTCATTTGAATCATGGGCCATATAATGAGTAGCATCACATAGTGTGCTATTTTGGGCATAGATACATAGGTAACTATGGTTTCTGGGAGACTGTATGTATGGATATAAGCTGTAGCCCCAAAAGCTGTGTAATTAGTATTTATAATCTTAAAATCTGCTGTATATATGTGATGCATATGTTGTGTCCCCACATTCACTTGTGATAATGTTTTGAAAATTAAAACTGATTGGTTTTGTAAAATCTTGATTTCCATCTTTATTGGGCTTTTGATCGTTTTCCGCTCCCTCCCTTCTCTAAAGTAATTTGTATGATTTATGCCCTATATAATATAGTCCTATCTCACAATAGATTCTATCATATATATGCTATATAGCAATTTGTGAAAATGTAAAAATGCATTATATGTTACTGGCTACGTTCTTCAATATAGTCCAGGGCGCCACATTCCCCCTTGGTTAAATGCAGACCGTCCGCGGGCTGCCCGTCCATCACCGGTTTTATTTTTCTTTTTAACTGTAAAAATAGAAAAACAACAACACAGTATGCATTTCAAATCTTCCCTTAAGGGAGGCATGTCATTTAAACGTTGCAAAACACATATATATATATATATATATATATTTTTTTTTTTTAATAATAACGGAAGGACGGCTTCTGCTCTCCCACCCAAGCAACCTAGCCCTGATGCTGCCCCTAAGAAGTGGGCAGCACCCCTTGACCCCAGTCCAGATCCAGGCTGCCCGAGCGGGAACGGGTACGGTGACTCACACTCGACTGTCACTTCAGGGGACCCCACGTCCAGGGCGACCCCTGACCCCCGGAGGATCGCCACCAGTTGCGGTAGTGGCGGGCCTGGGCCATCACTTTCCTCCAGGCCCATCCTCCAACTCCACCTCTCTGGAGGCGGCAACGGAAAACATACCCTCAACTTATTTACAATCCCTCCAGTTCGTGGGTGCCCTGCAAGTTCCCAGGCATGTCCATGAAGAGTTCCTCATGCCAACGGTGACAAAGGGTCCTTGCGGGGACAACTTGCCGGCAACGGCCGGGTCAATCACGGTGTCAATTAAGTTATTTACTCGGTTTGATTCATTCATTTCAACAGGGTAACGGTACTGATGGTCCCAACGGGGACAACGGTGCAACGGAGGGACTGCTGCCTTACTTCAAGTCCACACTGCAGGACGGAGGAGGGGACTGGGCCAGTTCTTGGGCCTCCGGGCCTCCTCTCAGCTTGGCATCAAGGGCATACCAGCCCCTCTCTCCACAGTGCCGCGTGTATGTCACTAGATCGCCTGCGAGCAAGTTAAGGCCCGGGTGGCCTTCTGGTAGATGGGCATTAACATCCCGGCGGGCCACAAACACCTCAGCCTCCAGACCCAGCTCGAAAATAAATCCATACCCCCGGCAGGGGTTGAATCGTCGCACCTGACCCTCGTATATCGGGCCCCGTACCCGGAAGGTGGCTCTGCGGAGGTTTTCCTTCTCCTTGATCGTGCGGGCTATCAGCTCAGCCTTCCGCTTCTCCCTTTCCGCAATTTCTCGGCTCAGCGGGGTCGGTTCCCTGTCCCAGTAAGGGGCAGCTGCTTGGCCCTGCGCACGGGTCGGGCCCCGCAGGACCTCCTTCACACTGCCCACTACTGGTGCCCTCTGTGAAAGGTCCCGCGGTATCATGGCCTGGGGTGCTGCCTCACAGCAGCGACCCGGCTCAGCCTCAGCCGATGCGTGGGGTAGGGGTACAGGCGTCCTCCCCTGCTGAGCCTCCGCCTCCTCCTGGACGGGACGGATCACTGGAGCCGGGACAGTACTGGGTGCGGTCACTTCCGGTGCCACCAGTGTGTCTTCGCAGACTGACGCTGCCCTCGGGAGCTTCCAAGGAAGCGGTTCGGGTCGTCTTTGGACCTCTTCTGCAGGCTGGTCCGCTCGGGCGGACGGACAGGGTTCCGCTACCGGTTGTAGGGGTAGCGGGCCTAGTTGCGGAGCGGCAGCAGCCAGCACAGGTAGCGGAGGAGGCAGCAGGGTGAGCGGGCGCAGACCGGGCCCCTCAGCGACCGATCCTGTAGGGACACAGGGGCGTGGGTCGCTTACCCGCTCCTCCAAGTCTTCCTCCACTTCGCATCTCCGTATGGCCGCCACCACATCCGCCATGTCGGCCTTCCACTCCTCCAGGAGGAGCTGCACTTGCACCTGCAGACGGCTGCTCAGTTGGATGGTCCGGACCTCCACCCACGCTGCGGTGCAGGGCGCGGGCTCAGGGACTGCGGGGCTACCGGACGGACAGTGCATGCTGGCAGCGGTATCTTCCAAGAACCAAATGGTGGCAGAGTCCTGGCGTCCCTGCTTTTATGGCCTCGGTTTACATGTGGCCGGATGCCATCCTTCCCTTCTTGGTCTTTCCTTGGCACCTCCTCTTCAGGGGTGGGGCTTCGGCTTTCGCGCCTCCACTGCTCGAGAAGATGCTCGAGCGGGAAAATCTTCGCACCCAAGATGGCGGATTCTGAAATGTTTCGGCTGGACACCGCCGGCGGGGAACACAAGGCGCACCTCTACCAGCCGGCGGAGCGGTAAGATCCTGTTCTTGACGCCAAGTTGTCGCAGGCGTCGGGGCGCTGCGCTCACTAACGCTCAGGTCCGGCGCTGCTGCTTGGTTGGTCGAGCGGTGGGCCGGATCCGGGGACTCGAGCGGCGCTCTTCGCCCGTGAGTGAAAGGGGTAGTTTGGTTTGGGGATTTAGTCCGTGATGCCACCCACGGGTTGTGGTGAGGTTGGGCAGCACCGCTGCTGCTGACGGGGATCCTGGGAGCGATGGTAGGGAGCAGCTGGGATGTTGTTTTCCCCCTCCGTGGGTAGTGGTTGGTGGTCCCGGGGCCCGGTGAGGTGACGGAGAGGCAGGGTTGGTGAAGTGCAGGGTCGCGGGGGCAGCGCAGCACGGTGCTGGATGGCACGGTTGTACTCACTCAGCCACAAATATACGCAAGTCTCTGGTAAACCAAATGGCTGGATGGACGGGTCCCGCAGCCGGCTGCCGTGGCTTCTCCCGGACGGTTGGTGGTGGCTGCCTTTCCCTGCACCTGTGTGTATGTTCGGCTCCGATGGCTTCCCACCGGTAACCCGCTCCCCAGCGTATATATGTGCCGGAGAAGCCCTTTTGCCCGCAGGCTCTGGCCCTTGGAACTCTAGCTGTGGCGGTAGCTGTATTTCCTTCTGCTGGTCGGACGGTTGCCTTCAATCGAGACTTGGCTGCTAGGAAACCCCTGGGGTTCCGGTCACTGACGTATTTGACCTTTGATGGCGACTCCAAGCCTGGTCAGGGTCCGCAGGCCCTGCCTGTGTATGCTGGCTACACTTCGCTCCCCGGTTCGGTACCGGCGGGCCACCGCCCGACCCCGGTCCTATGGTTCCGCGTTGATTCGCCTCTCCTGCAGACGGCCACCACTGTCTGCCAACCTTGCTCTCGGTGCCCGGGTCACACACCCGGACACGGTCAGTTTACTCCTCCACTACTACTTCACTCCTCACACTTGCACTTTCTTAACTGCACCACCTTCCTTTTCCCGCCTCCAGGCCTGTGAACTCCTCAGTGGGCAGGGCCAACCGCCTGGCTTTGCCCCACCTGGTGTGGACATCAGACCCTGGAGGGAGGCAACAAGGATTTTGTGTCTGGCTGATGTGCCTGTCTCGGGGTGGGTGTGTGTTGTAGTACCTGTGACGACCTGGCTAGTCCAGGGCGCCACATTAACTGCTTGTGTATTTTCGGAATTGAAAGAGGTAGAAGTTCTCCTCGAGGTGGTGATATTGCACATCAAGTTTTAACCCTTGAGGCATATTGGATTTTTAATTTAGGAAAAAGATCACCTAATGGTTTGAATTTAAGACGTGATGTTATGTTTCATTATTAACTTGGTTTATGTGGATATATTCATACTGTTTTTTGTACATAATTTTTAGTATTTTGATATATCTGCCCATGCACTGTTGTTTTTTTTCTTTCAAGTGTTAATTGTATGTTCTTAAATTTATTTATTTATTGTGTTTCTATCAATTAGGTCTGTTTTACACCTGATTGGTTGGAACAGACATATACCTTATGGGTAAATTTTCCTATCAGGCTTGACAAAGAATGCAAAAAAAAGGAGATATCCCCGGCACACTGTTATGTTTCCCAAATGAAGTCCAAGAAAGAGTCTTGATATATATTCCAATTTTTATTTTTCAGAAGAAGGGAATAATAGTACAATTTGCAGAGAGTCCGCCTAAAAACGTTTCGGCCTAACCTCGGCCTTCATCTGGTCGGACAGACTGACTAAATACGTGGGAGATCCCTGGGGCAGAATGCTGGTATGAGCGAGGATATCTAGTTATAAGAATAGATGAGGATAGTCAGTAATAGAAATTTATCATAGTTATGATTCTGTATATGAGAAAGGGCTACCGCCTCTGCTTATGTGCACGTTTTTGTGTCCATCAAGGTAAGGCAGGATAACAATCTTAGCATGTAACTAAATACCTTTGCAGGAAAATGCAGAAAAATGAATCTAAAGTTGCCTATATTCAGGGGCTCAGTGTCCAGGATACAGGGATTGAACAATACAGTGGAAAGGTATAGCAGTTGCTAGGAATACCTTTGCCTCTATGCAGGCATACATGGAAGAGGTGAACCGTGTGAGAGCCCCTGGCGTCTGGTGAGGTGCCTAGCAACTGCTATACCTTTCCACTGTATTGTTCAATCCCTGTATCCTGGACACTGAGCCCCTGACTATAGGCAACTTTAGATTCATTTTTCTGCATTTTCCTGCAAAGGTATTTAGTTACATGCTAAGATTGTTATCCTGCCTTACCTTGACGGACACGATAACGTGCACATAAGCAGAGGCGGTAGCCCTTTCTCATATACAGAATCATGATAACTATGATAAATTTCTATTACTGACTATACTCATCTATCCTTATAACTAGATATCCTCGCTCATACCAGCATTCTGCCCCAGGGATCTCCCATGTATTTAGTCAGTCTGTCCGACCAGATGAAGGCCGAGGTTAGGCCGAAACGTTTTTAGGCGGACTCTCTGCAAATTGTACTATTATTCCCTTCTTCTGAAAAATAAAAATTGGAATATATATCAAGACTCTTTCTTGGACTTCATTTGGGAAACATAACAGTGTGCCGGGGATATCTCCTTTTTCTCTGTTTTTTTCCCCCTGAGCACCTGCAACAGGTGACGCTAGGTCCTCCCACACCCCCTCATTGACAAAGAATGCAAACTGTGTTTGAAACGCGTTGCAGTGTCCCTTGCTCTCCTGGCTTCAATCCACTATTTTGATGTATGTAAACATTTCTTTTCTTTGGATTTTAATACTGTAGAATAAATAGATCAAAGAATTTTTAAAGAGATATATCAGAAGCTGGATCCTTTATCTTTTTGTCTATTACCTGCGATTCAGAGCGCTTGATCCGTGCATGCCGTTTTTTTTCCCACTGCTGAGCTGGATTATCTCTACTATGCATAAAAAATGATGTCTAGATATGTACTCATACAAACTCATAACAACCAACTATTTTGAGTAGAGAATACAAAAGGCACATCTAATACAGCAGAAAAAGGAGAGATGCACAGCCCACTAGAGAAAATTAAGGGTGGTGGTACGTGGACAATCTGCTTCGGCTGGCAGGAGAAGAACAAAATTAGAAGGTTAAAAAAATCCAGCACCAGCACATTTTATTTGCTGGTGCTGGATTTTTTAACCTTCTAATTTTGCACATCTAATATACCTTTTTTCTCCAGCATTTATCTTTCTCTTCGCTATCTATGGCTAAAATAAATGCTGCAAAACTTGATATGCTGCAGTTCTCAATTTGAGCCTGGCATAAAAGTGTATACATGGGATTTTTAAACTCTCATAGGTTTTACTGCTACTGTAAAAAGCAGCTTTAAAAAAAACAGAAAAAAAACCAAATCAGTGCTAAAATGCTGCATGTGAACATAAGCTAAAGGTTTGTGCACATTACGTTTTTGGAGTAGAAATGGTATATGCAATAATGTTTCAGGTGGATTCTGCTGCAGAAACTACATGAAAAAGCAAATAAGAAAATGTCCAAAGAACATCAACATTTCGATGTAGAAACTACGTGCTTTGCACATGTTCAGACATTTGAACATTTCTTAACAATTTTGGGTTTATAAAAATTCCATGTGGTTTAAAGAAGTGACTTCACCATCCTTCAGGCACTTTCTGCGTGGAAGTTGCTCTGCAGTTTACCATGCAAGTCAATGTTAAAGCTCAAAAGATGCCTGTAAAATGACCAGAAGTTGTTTTGCAGCATTTTACTATCATTTTACTTAAAGCGCCAGCAGGTTTTTCATTATTCAATGGAGTAGAAAAAAATGGACAGGAAAAAAATAATTCATAAAAACCAAGGGAAAACCTTCCAAAAAAACCACTACTAAAACTGCCATAAAAACACTCAAAAAATTACAAAAAAAAGTACTTAAAAGATCCTTCAGGAGAAAAGTTTCCAAAGGTCTAAGGGGAAACTTTTCTTGCGGAGACTGACAAACTAATCTATCAGTGGTGAGGAGTCTTATAGCTGCAATGCTCCTCTGGGTAATATTCAAATTGTCTCTTTAGGGAGGAAGGAGACAAACTCTAGTGCCCCCTATTGGAAGTAGCAATCCTAAAAGTCAAAGCCTTTTCATATGACCAAGAAGTTATGCCAGGTCAGAACCTCATCTTCTGGGTGAAAAATTTGGTGACTTCTCATGAGTTTAAAAGATGTCATGTATACATTGCCAAACTCGAAAATCCTCCACAAAACTGCTTTCAAAATTGTTGAAAAACTCTTCCAATCTCTTCGAAATCAACTATGTTGTTTAAAAGAGGAAGTTTTGAGCATTTTTTTTTTCCTGAAGAGGTTTTGAAAAACAGTTGGAGGAAGAAAAGACAATGCTTGTAACTTTTAAAATGACTTTGTATTAACTTTTCAGAACTAGACACTGTCCAATCGAAAGGTTGAAATAAACAACACGAACAAAACAGCTTCCAGAAATGCTTCAGAAAATAAAAGAGTTCTGAAAAAGAGAGTTCCCTGAAGTGGTTTCTGCTTGAAAAACTTGTAGTTTTTGAACTCTACAAAAAAGCACAATGTGAACACAGCCTTGGGGTATGTTCACATGGCATCATTTAGACACCATTGGTTGTTTTCCTTCAATGGTTTCTCCGGTGGCTGTGCGCTTTCTTTCAGCCACTGTCGGAGGCTTACATTCTATACACTGTTGAGAATTTTTATAACTTGAATTTTTGAAGATTACTTTTATTCTTGAACAGGTGCAGGGCTGTCAGCCAATCCAACTGGTTAATTCACCTGAAAACTAAATATCTTAGAAGTAAAAGTAAGTTAGTTGTTATTTTCTTTCTTAGGACAACATCTGTGTGTGCAGATTTGTTGAGCAAATATTAATGTGCAGAATTAGTATGCAGCTAATTGAAAAAAAAAAAAAAACAACATTAATAAAAATTATAAATACCAGTCATGAACCTTCCATCCATTTTCTTAATCTGTTGACGATCAACGTTTTGGGCAGCACCAGCCACAGCTTCCTAAACACTGTTTAGAGAGGTAGATAATAGATAATCTATAAAGAACCTATAAAAAATTAGTCACAATAAATAATCAATGTACAACATGCAGTATATAATGCATACAAATTATAGGGTAATACACCTGTGCCTTAGCACTAAATAATTATATGGAAGAAGCTAGAGAAAAAAGGGGAAGCAGCAGATGGTATAGTGCACACCTGTCAACTGTACCGCGTCAGTGGATAAAGTCAAACGTGAGTTATACCTTTGCACTAAAACCAACCCATATGTAAACATGTATTTCATACAAATAATGGTACAGTGGTAAAACAATACTGATCAAAAAATTACAGCACCCAAAATGTTTTACATTGGTAAATTATAGTGACGTGTGAGCACTAAAATATTCGAGTGCTCAGTACTAGAATCGAGCAGTTCACACAATCATAAAAGGTAGAGTTGAGTAACAAGTATAATGGAAGTCAATACGATTCTTGAGAGACTTTTTCCAGAAGATCCTCCCAGGAGGTCTGAGGGGCAGTAACATATAGAGATTACGGTAATTTAAGAAAACACGATACACAGATAAGAAAAATAGATTTAGTAAAGGCAAGGCCCAACTACATAGATACAAAGGAAAGAAAAGGAAACTGATTGTGGTCAGTACAAAAACCCTGCAGAAAAATACCAATCTCCTGATAGTAAAAATGGCCCTGGAGGTCAAATGACCTCACCCCCACTATATCAGGTACTCCTGTAAATAATGGGAGAAACAAAATACCAAAAAGAACACAAAAAATACAAAAGTGCAAATAATCAAGTTTGACAGGGAGAATCTCCCTTTTCTTGCAGAAGAGCTAGCAAAGGGGGAACCCCCATGCTCACCAAACTAGAAAAGCAAATCCTCACCTGCAAGAAAAAAAGATTCCAAACAAAACAAAATAAAAACAAACACCCTAAGGTGTAAACCAGGAAGCAAGGCAAAAGCTTGCTAAATTATTTGCAGAGGTCTTGCACAGGAAAACAGGGAAGGGCAGAACTTCAAGCCAGGTTCAGAGACTGAAAAAACTTCAACTATCACTGGCGCCAGCAAGGCAAAAAGTGCTCTTCTATATACACCAGGCTTATCTGCAATAGGACTTCCTTAATTCCCAATTAACGTCGACACCTGTCTGAGTCACAGACTCAGACTCAGCTTCACTACCATTCCAGGCCACCAGAGGGAGCTTCAAAACAGCACCCACACAGACGACATTCACAACAGGTCACTATGGATGAGACCTGGATTTATTTGTATGATCCTGAAACAAGGAGCAGTCAAAATAGTGGAGGCACAGTGTTTCTCCTCATCCAAAGACATTGACAGTGCAAAAATCAGCCACTAAGGTGATGGCATCACTGTTCTGGGATAAGGAGGGAATGCTGCTAGTGGTCTACCTTCAAAAGGGTTCCACTATCAATGCAAGGTATTACATTGAACTTTTGGACCAATTGAAGGCAGCTCTGAAGGCCAAAAGGCGCAGCAAGCTGTCCAAAGGAATCTTGTTCCTGCAAGGCAATGCCTCCGCTCACACTGCACAAGCAACCACGGCAAAACTGGCAGAGCTGGTCTTCCAGCTGGTTGACCACTCACCTTATTCCCCAGATCTAGCTCTCTCCGACTATCATCTGTTTCCAAACCTGAAGAAACACCTCAAGGGTATCAAATTGCACACAATATCGATGCCATGGCTGCTACGGATAACTGATTTGAGGCAGAACCTAATCCTTCTTTTTGCTAGTCTTACAGAACTCGGAACGTATGTGGATTAAATTTAAAGTTTCATCATCCTATCTTGTTTCTTTCTGGGTAAATCCAAAGACTTATTAGCAGCCCCTCGTACAAAAACAGCAAAAATTGAACGTTTGAACATAGCCTTAATAGCTAGGTCATCTCTCACCATAGTTCCCCTTTGCCTGTGACTGCAAGAGATGACATGGTAGAGGGAGAAATAAAACTACACCTGCTGGTAGTCACCGGTAAATGTAATGTTAACATTTTACTACCTTATCTGGGCATGTGGTGTGTGTTAAATGGTCACACACAACCTGTTTAATTTATGAATGAGTAGCAAGAACTGCCATAAATTAGAATGAAGTGGGACTCCAATACACCCATTATTAGATATAAAGGAGAGCGTAATCCACATTCTGTTAAAATTGTTAGGTAGTGAGACTGATAGGGGTACTTTGCACACTACGACATCGCAGGCCAATGCTTGCGATGCCGAGTGCGACAGTACCCGCCCCTGTCGCAGCAGCGATATCTTGTGATTGCTGCCATATCGAACATTATCGCTACGGCAGCTTCACATGCACTCACCTGCCCTGCGACGTCACTCTAGCTGGCAATCCGCCTCCTTCCTAAGGGGGTGGGTCGTGCGGCATCACAGCGACGTCACATGGCAGGCGGCCACTAGGAGCGGAGGGGCGGAGATGAACGGGACGTAAACATCCCGCCCACCTCCATCCTTCCGCATTGCAGCCGGGACGCAGGTAAGGTGATGTTCCTCGCTCCTGCGGCTTCACACACAGCGATGTGTGCTGCTGCAGGAACGAGGAACAACATCGTACCGTCGCTGCTGCTAAATTATGGAAATGTTGGACCCTACACCGATCATACGATAACGATGCTTTTGTGCTCGTTAATCGTATGTAAAAAGATTTGCACACTACGATATCGACAGCGACGCCGGATGTGCGTCACTTTCGATTTGACCCCACCGACATCGCACCTGCGATGTCGTAGTGTGCAAAGTACCCCATAGACTCCTAAAGCCTATGCTTTATCTGCATGGGATGCCAAAAATTAGAAGATACACTAACACACCCTGAAATACATATAGAGGAGGGCCTCAGATTTTTTTTCCCTTTATTAAGGAGTGGAACTCCTATACTGTGAAAACCTATGCACAAAGAGCAAGGGCTGAAAAAAAATTACCCCTGGGGGTGTACTGCCCCCGTGCGAGCAGCCGGGTTGCTGCCGCTGCTCGGATCCGGATCCGCGGTGGCACGAGGGGTCTCCGGACCCGGGGGGTCGCGCGGCCAGTCGATTAAAAGAAGGAGGGGAGATATGTACAGGGGGATTTTAGAAAGTTCCTGATGCCACCCACGGTGCGTGGTAATGTGTGGGACCACCGCTGCCGTTGGGGAGCCCGGTGACGATGGTGCGGCAGCCTGATGTTTAACCCCTTCTTGGGTAGGGGTTTTCATGTCCTGGAGCCCGTTGATGACTGATGGTGTTTGGGTGCCATTGGGGGATAGGTGCAGGGGTTTCCAATGTACTCATTCTATTCCAGAATAACCACACCGACAGCTTGTAAACCAAAGTTCTGAGCACCACGGTAGTCCGCGAGGAGCATGCCTGGATCCGAGCCTTTGGTGTTGTTGTTGGTCTGTGGCCCTATCCCTGGCACCTTAGTCTCGATTGGACCCGTCGGGTAAATTACCGGAACGCGTGAAGCTACTTTCCGGCCTGTGGTCCACGTACCCCGTCGTGCCCTGGCCCCTGCCTGGTGATAGCTCAAGGCCACTGGCTGCCCTTCTCGGCAGTCCGTGCCCCTTGACACTGTCCCCTGCGACCGGGTTCTAGCTCCTACCAGGCCCAGACCAATGTCTGCCACCTTGTATACAGGAGCTCTCCTCCGTGGCCTCTCCTCACGAGAGCTACTTCACCTTCCCTCTCCTTCACCCTCAACTCTCAACTCTCTACTGTCACTGTCCTCACTTTCTCCTCACAACCCCCCATGTGGGCGGCCGTATTCCCTTCAGGCACCCCAATGGTGTGTCTGGTAGGTTCAAGTGGGAAGTGTTCCTAGGATTTTGATTGGACAAGCTGTTAACAACACCAAAGGACTGGGATCCGTTAACCAAGGAGAGTGGATACTGTGCAGAAGGTCAGATTGCACAATACCCTGTGACGACCTGATAGGCCAGGCGTCACAGGGGCATACATATAGGGTATATATGAAAAATAATTTTTGAGGTAGGCCTCTAAAAATTATGAAGGAGTGCATCATACACACCCTTGAAAGGTTAGGAGTGAGGGTTCAGATACTCACCCTGTTCATATGATGGAGGATGTTGAAAAGGAGGAGGAGGACACAAAAAAGAAGAAATCATGAACCATCTACCCTTGTTTGTGGGAGAAGGGGTGCCTAGGAATACCCCAGAAAAATGGAACATTTTAATTGCCTTTATGCTCTGCTGCTGTCATCCATTAGGAATGAGACATTTGGGCCAATCCAGGCCTTGATCATTTTGATAAGAGTTAGCCTGTCAGCACTTTAAGTTGACAGGCAGATGCGCCTATCAGTTCTCATGGCCATGGCGGTACTAAAATCCCACTCAGAAAAAATGCTAGGGCAGGCCAGCCCCTCTAAAGTGTAGGGGTACAGTTCATGCCACGTGTCCAGCTTGGATACCCAATAGTTGTATGGCACAAAGGAATCAACGAGGATGCTGGTACGTTCAATTGGGTACTCCTTCACCATCTTCAAAAACTTTTCCCTCCTTGACAGAATACCCTACACATCAGGGCCTGGGCGCTGGGAGGGTCTAATAAAACTGTTCCAGACCTTTGATAGTATTCCCCTACCTCTGTTGGACCTAGTGTGTGTCTCCCTCATCTCTCCTTGTTTGCCCAAGGAACTTTGACCTCTGCCACCAGTATTGTCAGATGGGAACTTTTGAATTAATAGTTCATCTATAGCCTTCTGATATTGTAACATTTTACTAGCTCTCTCCACTGCAGAAAGGAAAGATGGAAAGTTCTGCTTGTAATATGGGTTGAGAAAGGGGAAAAACTAGTAATCAGCCTTGGTCAAAATGCGTATGAGGGTCATGGGAAATCAGCAGGACAAAAAATCAGCAAGACACCCAACAAGCAACACTTCCTGTCGCCACAAGGATGACGACTGTAATCTACTCTTCCTTTTCAGACCATCCATGCTAAATAGTAGCCTACTCCTTTTCATTATCACTCAATTCATGTTGAGAAGATGAGATGAAGCTGGATACTATCTTCCTTCATCTCTAACTGGTGCGCATGCAAAGTTGCCTCTTTAATTATGAGCAGTGAGCATTTGAGAAGATATAGAAGTGGGATGGTCATGCTGATTATGGCATCATAGCCACTCACCATCTTGATTGATTCCTTAAAGTTTTGGAGAACCTCACAGATATCAGACATACAATTGAAACCATAAGTTTAAATGCATCTATAAAAAAACCAAAAACACTTCTGCATGTTTTTCTCACTATCTGACATGAAATGAGAATAAACCTTTCCTGTTTTAGGTAAATTAGGAACCAAAATTATTTATGCTTGCCAAATGACAGAATAATGAGAGAGAGAATGTTTTAATGCATTTTTATTACTTTCTGCAAAGTCAAAAATTTACATACATTTCATTAGTATTTGGTATAATTGCCCTTAAACTGTATGACTTGGGTCAAAAGTTTTGGATATCCTTCAACAAGATTCTCACAATAGTTGGTAGAAATATGGGCCATTCCTCCTGACAGAACTGGTGTAACTGAGCCATGTTTTTAGGTTGCCTAGCTCGCACCTGCCTTTTCAGCTTTGCCCATAATTTTTCAAAAGAATTGAGATCAAGGACTTGTGATGGCCACTCCAAAACATTGTCTTTGTTATCCTTAAGCCACTTTGTTACAGTTTGGCAGTATTCTTTAGATCATTGTGCATTTGGAAGACCCATTTTTGCCCAAGCTTTAAGTTCCTGGCTGATGTCTTGAGATGTTGCTTCAATATTGCCACATAATCTTCTTTCCTCACGATGCCATCTATTTTGTGAAGTGCACTAGTCCTTCCTGCAGAAAAACAGTTCCACAACATGATGCTGCCACTCCCGTATTTCACAGTTGAGATAGTGTTCTTAGGCTTCAAAGCTTCTCCCTTTTTCCTCTAAACATAGCGATGGTTATTATGGCTAAACAGTTCAAGTTTAGTTTCATCAGACTATAGGACATGTCTCCAAAATTAAGGTCTTTGTTCCTGTGTGCATATGCAAACATTAACCTGGATTTTTTATGTTTCTTTTGGAGAAATGGCTTCTTCCTGGCAGTGTGGCCTTTCAGCCCATTTTGATACAGTACCCACTGTGGATAAAACCACAATCTTACCAGTTTCTTCACACGGTCTTTTGCTTTTGTTCTTTTGTTGATATGCACATGTCTGACAAAAGCACATTCATCTCTGGTACACTGAACCCATCTCCTTCCTGAGTAGTATGATGGCTGGACATTCGCATCTTGTTTGTACTTGTGTATAATTATTTGTACAGATGAATGAGGCACCTTCAGGTATCTGGAAAATGCAAGCCAAGAATGAACTAGACTTGTGCAATTGACTTTCCCATAATGCTACACAAAGAAGCAGTGTTTTTCAGGTGTTCATTAAAATATATCCACAGGTGTGTCTCTAATTAAATCAGATTTTGCCAATGAACCTATCAGAAACTATCAAAGAAATGACATCATCATATGGGCTGCCCCATATTGTTTAAAGGCATAGTATTCTTAGTTTATGCAAACTTTTGACTTTGCAGATAGTGAGAAAAACATGCATATGTGTCTTTTTAGATAGTGTATGTAAACTTCTGGTTTCAACTGTACATGACCACTCTTCAGTTCTTACATATAAAGGCTGACCAGAATACCAATAGGCTTTGGTTTTCGCTGGTATTCAATTGCTTCCCTCTGCTACTCACAAAGCCTTGCCAACAAGTGTAAAATGGAGTTCCAGCGCATTTGCACGTCGCACACCAGTTGGTGAGCTGGCATTTGCATGTGATGCTGCATTACTGCCAGACTGGTGGCAGCTGTAGCTAACTTGCAGAAATGGGTACACAAGTAGCATACCTTCACAAGTAACTCAGCCAAATCTGGGTAGGTTTTCAGAACCTGCTGAATCACTCTTCTGAGCATATGGGCCAAGAAAGTTAAGTGTGCGATATTGTCAAGCTTCAGAGACGCCATCAATTTACGGCCATTATCACACATGACTATGCCATATTGTAGGTTTAGTGGTAAGAGTCACAGATCTGTCTGGTCTGTTAAACCTTTCAACATCTATACGGCCATCTGCTGTTTGTCATCTAAAGAAATTCGTTTCACCAGAGCTGCAGTGCTTCCAGCTTGAGACTGAAATAGGCGACAATTCAGAGATAGACGATGAGGAGGAGGGAGTGCAAAAACTAATGTTGGAGATGGAGGAACCCTGATGATACTACAAACTGCAATCCTAAATGTTGGTAGTATGTGAACTGTTCCCGGTTTACTTCCTCTACATGATTCACCCAGTGTGCCGTCAGGGAACTGTAGCATTACTAGCCACTTGTCCACATGTCGGTGGTTAAGTTGACCTTCCCAGTAACTATGTTGGTCAGGGTATTGGTAATGTTATTGGCATATGCTTCTGGAAGGCAGACACAGAACACCAGTACAAATAGGGGTGGCTGTGGACCCAGTACCGAGGAATGGCTGCTGCCATAAGATTGCAGAAAGCCTACATTTCTAAAAGCCTAAAAGTCAACATATCTATTGCAAGCAGTCAATTTGGGCCCAATTTAAAGAGGAGGGTCTCAATATATTTTTGGACGATTTTAAATAGAGTGGAACTCCTACAGTGGTAAAGCCTATACACTAAGTGCAAGACATAGCAAAAATTTAAAGAAGGGATTGCAATACACAGTGGAGGACATGTAGAGTAGGGCCTCAGAAACATTTTTTGGATGATTTTAAAAAGAGTGGGTCTCCTACAGTAATAAAGCCTATGCACTAAATGTAAGTGTTTAGTGTTTGGGCCTGTGGGTGGGTGACTACCTATTTCCAGTTGCGTTCCAAGGCCTAGGGTAAGAACAGCAGCACACTGCACTGGGACAAAGAACAGGACATGGTTGCTGATGGACTTACGAGTGTTCAATGACAGGTGCAGGGGGAAGCCATCATTGGCTGTGACCTGGCCAGGGGATTGACAAGCACATAGCTCATGAGGCAGTAATTGTTGTCCCCAATAATCATCTTTTTCTGACCATGTCTGCGCAAATATTTGGCCATAACTGCACATAATCTCCTTATGTCCCTCTTGAAACGTGAAGAGCGAGAGGCTAGAATCAATACATGTAAATCTAAAGAGCTATTCGAAGTGTCTCAGTGTGGGATCACTTGTCTCCTATGACTCACCATTGTGGGAGGAAAGAGAATCAGGGTGAGTATAATGTGGTACAGATTCTCGGCTAGTGAGACTTGACTTTGTGGAAGACAGGGTGGTACTGTGAAACAGACTGGTAGCATAATCTGCCATCCAACACACCACTTGTTTGCACTTTGGCTTCAACAGCGGAGTCCACTTCCCTGTTGCTTACCACACGCCTTGCACATTTTAAATTAGATATGCAGCTAAGTGTAGTATTAATAGGGACTAGACTAGAATAGATGTAGACCTGAAAAGTACTTTTGGTTTTACATTGTAGCAGGAAGGACCGTAACGCTATAATCCTGCTAAGATGCCTTTAATACACTATCCCTTCCCCAGTAGCTATCCCTATGTGGC
The DNA here is from genome assembly GCF_048569485.1 of Anomaloglossus baeobatrachus. Lineage (NCBI taxonomy): Eukaryota > Metazoa > Chordata > Amphibia > Anura > Aromobatidae > Anomaloglossus > Anomaloglossus baeobatrachus. The sequence continues at coordinate 167,944,794 of NC_134358.1, forward strand.
GCCCTAGCCTAGCCAGGTCGTCACAGACAACATACAAACACCCCACCCCCATTAGACAGGGACACCAGCCAAACACAAAATCCTTGTTGCCTCCCTCCAGTCTGATGTCCACACCAGGTGGGGCGGAGCTATGCGGTTGGCTCCACCCACCGAGGAGTTCACAGGCCTGGAGGCGGGAAAAGTGACAGAACAGTTTTGGAGAGTGAAGAGTGAGGAGTAAATACTTGGGTGTCTGGGTTTGTGGCCCAGGCACTGACAGCAAGGTTGGCAGATGGTGGTGGCCGTCTGCAGGAGTGGTGGAGCAACGCGGAACCGTAGGACCGGGGATGGGCGACGGCTTGCCGGTACCGACCGGGGAGCGAAGTGAAGCCAGCACACACAGGCAGGGCCATCGGACCCCGACCAGGCTTGGAGCCGCCGACAATAGTCAGATCCAAATGTGACTGGAACCCCAGGGTTTCACAACAGCAAAAGTCCCGATTGAAGGCAAATGCCCACACCGTGAGGGTATACAGCTACCGCCTAAGGCTAGAGACCCAAGGGCCAGCGCCTGCGGGCAAACGGGCTCCTCCGGTACCCATACACCGGGGAGCGGACTACCGTTGGGAATCCATAGTAGTCAGAAAGAAGAACATCAAGGTGCAGGGAAAGACAGCCGCCATCACCTGTCCGGGGAGAGACACTGCAGCCGGCTGCGGGACCCGTCCATCCAGCCGTTTGGTTTACCGAGGACTTTGTACCTTTCTTGCTGAGTGAGTACACCCGTGCCATCCGGCACCGCGCCGCGCTGTCCCTGTGACCCTGCACCTCACCGACCCTGCCTCCCCATCACAACATCACCGGGCCCCGGGACCACCGACCCCTACCCACGGAGGGGGAAAACAACATCCCAGCTGCTCCCTACCATCGCTCCCAGGATCCCCGTCACCAGCAGCAGTGGTGCCTATCTTCACCACGACCCGTGGGTGGCGTCATGGACTAAATTCCTCAAACCAACCACCCCTTTCACTCATGGGCGAGGAGCGCCGCTCAAGTCCCCGGATCCGGCCCACCGCTCGAGCCACCGAGCAGCCATCGCAGCCGCGCCGGACACGAGCGTTAGCGAGAGCTCAGCAGGGACGGCATCCTCCCCGCCTGCGACAACTACACTAATTGTAGCTTAGAGCAGTATTATTAGATAATAGAATAAGATTTTTTATGTTGCAGCAGCAAGGCTATAATTCTTGACTAGATACTTTTAATCCACTATCACTTCTCCAACAGGAAGCCCTCCACTAAATGCAGGTAACAGCGGTATTATTAGAGAATATAATTGATTTTTTTTATGTTGCAGCAGCAAAAACTTTAAGGCAGTAAACACGCTAATATATTATCCCTTCTACGGCAGTTCTCCCTACCCTCACGGTAGAGTGAGCCAAGCGGCATGTCACCGTATCTTATATATGCCTGATGATGCAATGCAGCCAGCCAATCAAGGCATTACCTTGATTGGCAGGCAATCCTCACATGTTTAGTGGCTGATAAAAGCCTTGAAACATGCAGGTCAGGGACTTGAGCATGGTGAGCACTCTGATGCTCCTCGATTGACTATCAAGCAGTGGCAAGCCCACTTGTCCATCACTAGTAAATAATCCAAAATAAGGAGTGAATAATACTAGTATAAAAATAAGATCAAATTGGAGACAAGCTGCTAAATACATAATATTGATAGATGCTTACATATATGCTAGGAAAATTAAGTATGAATTAATATGTATGAATTATACAGATGGAACCTATTGCAAGAAAACATTAAGATGTGAAACATGTATAACAATTAAAACAAATATAAAGAGCAGCACTAATACTGGCTAAATATATACTGCAATTAACAAGATAAATAACATATTAATAGTTTATTAGAATTGACACAATACAATATAAAATAAAAAAATGCAAAAGAGTAGAGGGAGGTTGATGCCGAAAAGATTACACAATTAAATACAATATATTGCCATGCTCAGACACCAGATGGCAGTATAATTATTATATTAAGATGCATATAATAAAAGCAAAAACAGCTAAGAGGCAGTGTAATGTCAAAAACCAATCTAATATTAATTTCTAATTGTGAAATGGAAATATTGATCATATAAAGGAAAAGAAAAGCTATTGACACATACCTTGAAGATTTTATAGTGATAATATAATGCATTGTCGTATTTTAGATGTGGTTTTATCTATTTAGAGGCCTTCAGCACTTAGGGTACCATCACATTTTTGCGACGCACCAGCGATCCCACCAGCGATCTGACCTGGTCAGGATTGCTGGTGCGTCGCTACCTGGTCGCTGGTGAGCTGTCAAACAGGCAGATCTCACCAGCAACCAGTGACCAGCCCCCAGCCAGCAGCGACGTGGAAGCGATGCTGCGCTTGCAGGGAGCCGGCATCTGGAAGCTGCGGACACTGGTAACCACAGTAAATATCGGGTATGGTTACCCGATATTTACCTTGGTTACCAGCGCACACCGCTTAGTGCTGACTCCCTGCACTCGTAGCCACAGTACACATTGGGTTAATAAGCAAACCTTTGCTTATTTACCCGATGTGTAATCCGGCTACGTGTGCAGGGAGCAGGGAGCCGGCGCTGGCAGCGTGAGAGCGGCGGATGCTAGTAACTAAGGTAAATATCGGGTAACCACCTTGGTTACCCGATGTTTACCTTGGTTACAGCTTACCGCAGGCTGCCAGACACCGGCTCCTTGCTCCCTGCACATTCAGATTGTTGCTCTCTCGCTGTCACACACAGCAATGTGTGCTTAACAGCGGGAGAGCAACAATAAAAAAATGAACCAGCAGTGTGTGCATCGAGCAGCGATCTCACAACAGGGGTCAGAACGCTGCCCAGTGTCACACACAGCGAGATCGCTAATGAGGTTACTGCTGCGTCACAAAAAACGTGACTCAGCAGCGATCTCGCTATGTGAGAAGTACCCCTTAAGGCCCAGTCACACACAACAACTTACCAGCGATCCCGAAAACGATACGACCTGATAGGGATCACTGGTAAGTCGCTGGGAAGTCGCTGGTGAGATGTCACACAGTCAGACCTTACCAACGATGCAGGAACGATACAGGTCGCAGTAGCGACCTGTATAACGATCTCAGCAGTCACTGTGACCCTGTCACACAGTGTCAAACACAGGGATGTGTCCTGCCCAGCAGGACATTGCCTTTGAAGAAAATGGCCTGGACCATTCTACAACGTCTAGCGATCTCACAGCAGGGGCCTGATCGCTGGTATATGTCACACATAATGAGATCGCTAACGGGATCGCTACTGTGTCACAGAAACCGTGACTCAGCAGCGATCTCGCTAGCGATCTCGTTATGTGCGACGGTACCTGTAGGCTGTGGACAGGGTTAACTACTGTGTAGGCTGTGGACAGGGTTAACTGGGGACAGCCTATGGCAGGAGGATTTATTGGGCATAGGAAGTGCCTTCCTATTTGTTAAGCAGATAGGGAAGAGTAAAGATAAGGACCTATGGGCCTAAAGGCCCCGTCACACTAAGCAACATCGCTAGCAACATCGCTGCTAACGAACAACTTTTGTGACATAGCAGCGATGTTGCTAGCGATGTTGCTGTGTGTGACATCCAGCAACAACCTGGCCCCTGCTGTGAGGTCATTGGTTGTTACTGAATGTCCTGGGCCATTTTTTAGTTGTTGCTGTCCTGCTGTGAAGCACAGATCGCTGTGTGTGACAGCGAGACAGCAACAACTAAATGTGCAGGCAGCAGGAGCCGGCTTCTGCGGAGGCTGGTAACGACAGTAAACATCGGGTAACCAAGAAGCCCTGTCCTTGGTTACCCGATATTTACCTTCGTTACCAGCCTCCGCCGCTCTCACTGTCAGTGCCGGCTCCTGCTCCTTGCACATGTAGCTGCAGCACACATCGGGTAATTAACCCGATGTGTACTGTAGCTAGGAGAGCAAGGAGCCAGCGCTAAGCAGTGTGCGCGGCTCCCTGCTCTGTGCACATGTAGCTACAGCACACATCGGGTAATTAACCCCATGTGTGCTGTAACTAGGAGAGCAGGGAGCCAGCGCTAAGCGGTGTGCGCTGCTCCCTGCTCTGTGCACATGTAGCTGCAGCACACATCGGGTAATTAACCCGATGTGTGCTGTAACTAGGAGAGCAGGGAGCCAGCGCTAAGCGGTGTGCACTGTTCCCTGCTCTCTGCACGTGTAGCTGCGTGCGCTGGTAACCAAGGTAAATATCGGGTTGGTTACCCGATATTTACCTTTGTTACCAAGCGCAGCATCTTCCATGCGGCGCTGGGGGTTGGTCACTGGTTGCTGGTGAGCTCACCAGCAACTTGTGTAGCGACGCTCCAGCGATCCCTGCCAGGTCAGGTTGCTGGTGGGATCGCTGGAGCGTCGCAGTGTGACATCTCACCAGCAACCTCCTAGCAACTTACCAGCGATCCCTATCGTTGTTGGGATCGCTGGTAAGTTGTTTAGTGTGACTGGACCTTAAAATGTTAGCAGACCTGCATTGAAAAAGGTGTGTGTGCAAACAAGGAAGACCATGGTTGGTTAGCACGCTCAGAAGTAAACAAGGATTAAGTGCCAGAATGATTCCGAGCTTTTCCTAAACTGTGCCACTGCATGTTGTTTTATAATATAAATTACTGAGTATTTTGACCATGTCACTTTTATGCAAATTTTCCACCTCCAAGCTGTTGAACCTTGAATACTTATTGGATGACGCAAATCAGATGACATATATGTGTAATGTGGGAGGGTGTGACCTTAGGGTACAACACCCTTTGTCAAGATGTGCAGAATTATTAGGCAGCTTATTTTTCACAGACAAAATAGGCCAAAAAAACCCTTCTAATTGACTCTGAAAAGTAAAAAAAAAATTGTTACAAGTCTTAGGCGGGCTTTGCACGCTGCGACATCGGTAACAATGTGTTACCGATGCTGCAGTGATAGTCCCGCCCCCGTCGCACGTGCAATATCTAGTGAAAGCTGCCGTAGCGATTATTATCGCTACGGCAGTTTCACATGCACTCACCTGCCGTGCGACGTCCCTCTGGCCGGCGACCCGCCTCATTCCTAAGGGGGCGGGTCGTGCGGCGTCACAGCGACGTCATACGGCAGGCGGCCAATTGAAGTGGAGGGGCGGAGATGAGCAGGATGTAAACATCCCGCCCACCTCCGTCCTTCTCATTGCAGCCGGCGGCAGGTAAGGTGAAGTTCCTCGCTCCTGCGGCTTTACACACAGCGATGTGTGCTGCCGCAGGAATGAGGAACAACATCGCACCTGTCGCTCCACCGGCATTATGGAAATGTCGGAGGCTGCAGCGATGATACGATAACGACGCTTTTGCGCTCGTTCATCGTATCAATAAGGATTTGCACGTTGCGATATCGACTGCGACGCCGGATGTGCGTCACTTTCGATTTGACCCCATCGACATCGCACGTGCAATGTCGCAACGTGCAAAGCCGCCCTTAAGGCTGCTTTACACGTTTCAAATTCCTATGCGATCTCATATGCAATCGCACCCACCCCATCGTTTGTGCGGCTCGTGCAATTTGTTGCCCGTGTCGCACAAACGAGTAACCCCCCGTCACACGCACTTACCTTCCATACGACCTCGCTGTGGGCAGTGAACATCCACTTCCTGGAGTGGGAGGGACATTCGGCGTCACAGCAACGTGACACGGAAGCCGGCCAATAGAAGCGGAGGGGCGGAGATGAGCGGGACGTAAATATCCCGCCCACCTCCTTCCTTCCGCATAGCCGGCGGGAGCCCCGGGACACAGGTAAGCTGAGTTCATTGTTCCCGGGGTGTCACACACAGCGATGTGCGCTGCCTCAGGAACATTGAACAACCGGATGTTCAATTTTTAGAAATTGAACGACGCGTATGCGACCAACGGTTTATCGTACAATCTGGGTCGCACATAGGTTTCACGCGCTACAACAACACTAATGATGCCGGATGTGCGTCACTTACGACGTGACCCCGCCGACACATCGTTCGATATATTGTAGCATGTAAAGCTCGCTTTACAGAGGTATGCGGCACTCTTGAGATTGCTGAGATTTTGGGGTGCAATCACAGAATTACCAAAAGTTTTCTTGTAAATTGTCATGACTGTAGCTTGGCTCTGATGCGGTTAATTCAGATGGGAGGGGTCTGTTCTGTTGTGCCTCGTTCCGGGACTCACGCCACTTTATTATGGTGTGGAGACCTCTGGAATGCTGCCAGTAATAGCTCCTGCGCGGCAGCATCTGCTACTGGTTCTTGTGAGTTCCCCCTGATCTATCCCGCTACCCAGCTTACCTCTCCCTGATCTCCTTTTCCCTTGTACTTTTTGTCTGCTCTGTCTGTCTACCAGCCTACCAGGCTCCCATTCTGTGTCTTAGTCAGGAAACATTACCGAGGTCAGAGGCCGGAAGAGCAAGTAAGTACAAAACAGGGGGAGGGGACTGAGACTGCGGTCTTGGAGACAGGGCGGACAAACAGTACAAAGCAAATGTAGATCAGGGAGAATGAGAATGATTCATCTCAGGGGCCCGCAGCAAATGCTATTTACGCTAGATAAGAAATTAAGTGTAGCCAGATCTGAGGCTCATAGAGGAGAAAATAACCAGGCTGGGACTTGCTCTCTCCTACAGGGAATTGCAGATGCAGGTACACCAAGGAGCATGTGGTCCACATTAAGTAGTCTTTAAAAATTGTTGTACCAATGCACCTCAGCCAGTAAAATCCTCACACAAAAGGAAGATGGAAGTTTCCACAGTAGTTTACTGGGCTACTGAAACTTGTAACAGAAATAATGTACTGCCACATGTAACCGTGAAGTTCCTGCCTCTGGATTTGGCAGATGTATTTGTGCCACCCCCGTGCCAGCAGCCGATGCTGCTCGGATCCGGATCTACGGTGCGGCTCAAGGGGTTCTCCGGATCCAGGGGTCGCGCGGACACTCCGAATAAAAGGGGACGTATTTATACGGGATTGGTTGTAAAATGTCTGTGACGCCACCCACAGTGTGTGGTGAGATGTAGCACCACCGCTGCTGTTGCGGGGCTCCCAGGGACGTTGGACTGGCAGCTGGATGTTAACCCCTCCGTGGGTATGGATGGATGTCCCGGGGCCTAGTATCTCTATGCTGAGGATAGTGAGTGCAGGGGCCGGCGCACCCGGCCAGGCCAGGGATGTTACTCACGGTCAAATAAAGCTCACAAGTCCTGTGGTAACCAAGGTGATGGTGGCTGGCTGTTGCAGACGGGTGTATCTGTACCACCCGCGGGCTCGGCTGCGACCGCCGAGCCGCTCGGATCTGTGCTCGTACTGCGGGTGGTGGCTCGAGCCTCTCATGGACCCGGGGGTCACGTCGCTCTGCAAGGGAGTTGGCGCTACACGCGGGGATTTGGGTAAGCCGCGGTGGCTTGGTTTGGGATGATAGTTTGTGACGCCACCCACGGGTTGTGGTGATTGTAGACACTACCGCTGCGGTGAAGGTATGGGGACTCCTGGGAGCGGTGTAATGACGCAGTTAGGTGTTGACCCCTCCGTGGGTAGGGGGGTGTTGGTCCCGGGGCCTGGTAGGCGAGGGCCGGGGTGCAGGGTGAAGTGTTGTGGTGCAGTGCCTGATGGCACTGGTGTACTCACTCTGACACAAGACACTGGAGTCTCTGGTAAACCAAACGGAGTAATGAACAGGGCCCGCAGCCGGCTGCAGCTTCTCCCAGAATAGGTTGGTGGTTTCCGCCTTTCTCTTGCACCTCTGTGTGTAAATGTTTGACTCCTATGCCTAGACACCGGTAGTCCACTCCCCGACTTTTATATGCCGTAGGAGCCAGTTTGCCCGCAGACGCTGGCCCTTTGGGTCTCTATGCCTTGGCGGTGGCTTTACCCCGTATGGTTGGGCTGTTATCTTCTAACGGGACTTGTGTGGGATAAGTCCTAAGCTCTAGTCCGCAATCAGTTGATTCGACTCGGCCCTGTTGGTTCAGGGCTTTGTACTGGGTCTGAGTACCCTGCCTGGTGCTCCGGTATCCAGTTGGCTCCCCGGTTCGGTTCCGGCGGGCCATTACCCTGTCCCGGTCCCTTACGGTTCCACCGGTCATCTTCCCAGTCTCCTGCAGGCGGCCACCACCGTCTGCCTCCTTGCCAATGGTGACTGGGCCCCGACCCCGCCACCTGTTAGTCTCTTGGCAGCCTGGACACAGGACTGCCTGTGAACTTGACTGCTCTCAACTTGCACTTGAACTAGACTTCTCTAGACTGTGTGTTTTCCCGCCTCCAGGCCTGTGAACTCCTCGGTGGGCGGAGCCAACCACCTGGCTCCGCCCCCTGGTGTGGACATCAAACCTGGAGGGTGGTGATAAGGTTTTTAGTTTGACTGATGTCACCTAACCGGTAGGGGGTGTGGTGTTGTGTGTGACTACCTGGGACGACCCGACTAGTCCGGGGTGTCCTGTATCTGATCCCATACTCGGGTTAGTAGTCAAAGTCTCTCTCCTCTGCACTCAGTGTGTTGTAGGTAGGACTTCCCGGTGTGAAACGCGGGAGTCCACTCCCGGTCCTTTGGTTGGGAGCCGTGCCCGTCTGACGCTGACCCTTGGGATCTACGGGCCCTGGCGGCTCCCCTATCCCTCTCTGTGGGTGGTTGTCTACTATTTGGGACTTAGGTTGAGACAGGACCTAAAATCCTGCCCTCAATTGGTTAATTAGCTAGGCCGTCAGTTCCAGTCCTAACTTCAGGGTCCAAGTACCCCCTCTGCGCACACGGTTTCTGGGTCGGTTTTCCGGTGTCGGTACCGGTGGGCTCCAACCCTGTCCAGGTCCACCTTGGATCTCCACAGTCATCTTCCCATCTCCTACAGACTCTGGCTACCGTCTGCCACCTAGCCAAGGTGTCAGGTCTCCGACATTGGCACCTGCCAGCTTGCACCTCCACTCCAAACTTTAACTATCACTTAACTGACTGTTTTCCCACCCCGGGCTCCCCAAACCCCTAGGTGGGCGTTCCCTATCCACCTGGTCCCGCCCACTGGTGTGTCCGTCCTTCCCCGAGGGGGTGACTAGGGTTTCAGGTCGGCTGATTTAACCCTTTGTGGGATAGGTGTTGTGCGGTGTCCTACATGTAAATTACCTGGTTTTCCAGGGCGCTACATATTCATTAAGTGTTAAGCCTGATATCTGATGTATAAATTTCTCATCAGTTTGATTATTAAAGAAAAATTTACTTTGGACTCTGGTCTCCTTCCTTCATTTCTAATTCATTGGGACCTGGTCTACAATGTCAAACAGCAGCATGCGGTCTGCAATGGCGTATCACTAAGGTAACAACACACCCAGCCAGGATTCCCATTTTGCTATAGCGTGGCGGGACACAAGTGGAATCCTTTGCCATGGCATCCTCACCCACTACAAGTACCTTGCTAACCACTCATGGTGTGAACAAATCACTGAATTAGTATCCACCTCTGATCCCCACGCATGATTCAATCCAAATGTTTCCAGGAGTAAGAGATTAGGGAGGATGGAGGTATATAATATAACAAGAAACCAATCATTGGATAAAGACTCACTAATGCAAATTCCTTATTAAGACCAAATATCTTTAACTGCGTAGCATTACCAAAAGAACGAAGTCACACACAAGAGTACAGTGGCATCATAATATGATCATTCTCATCACTAGATAGCGCAGAAACCCCGAATTTCCCCACAAAGTACAATAGATACAACCGGCACCATGATAGAGGTGTGTATTTGCCCACATTTAACTGAATATAGATATATTAACCAAAGGGTGAAAGAAAGTGAAGAACGTGATGTGTGCAGTAACAAAAAAAGAAAAAAAAATTGAGAAATGAGACAGTATTAATAAGTACTTTAGCACTGACTTTACCATTCTTTAGGCACCTTCAACTTGGAAACACTCACTAGTTTATATCTAGACATTTAAAAAAGCTGTCAATGGTTAAATTGCCATAATAGACACTAATGTTTTCCTGAAGCGTCGTCCTGTCATTGGAAGTGTACTGAAGATTGCTGGAATCAGAAGCTAACCATGATCTCCTTTGTTTTTTGCCAGCCTCAAACAGTGCCTACAAGAGTTTTTAGCTATTGATGGGTAAGCAATACCATGATCAGGTGCTCAATACTCGACGAGCAGTTGGATGCTTGGATAGGCATGACTTGAGAGCCTAAGTATAATGGAAGTCAATAGGAAATGCAAGTATTTTTCCAGAAAATTTCCCAGAAAAATACTTGAGTTCCCCATTGACTTCCATTATACTTGGGTACGTAAGTCGTGCCCGTCCAAGCATCCAACTGCTCGCTATGAGCACTGAGCACCTGATCATGGTAGTGCTCACTCATCACTAATTGTTAAGAGTACCAGGTACCTGATCATCGCAGTGCTCGGTCTTCACCAATCTTTACGTGTACCGAGCACTTGAGCATGGTAGTGCTCGCTCATCACTACTTGTAACCACTGTGCATGCTTGTCCCTAGACAGCAGCAATGACCAGTCTCCTTGGTTATAAGCAATTGAAAAACAAACAAAAGAAAACAAAAAAGGAATGATAGGATGAAATGGAGCAAATAAAAATGGGAAGTAAATAGCAATCTTGAATAAACTCTCATTGTCTACAATTGGCTTCCTATTTTTAAAATGTGAACAAAATAGGAATTAAATAAAAAGATAATTTTATTTTTTTTTTGGGTGGCAATAACTGGACATTGAACTGTAATAATTTCAATACTTTTATAGAATTAACATAAATGCCAATTCATTTGTCACTTTACCAAGGTCATTTGATAACTGGAGGCATTGCACAGTAAATATACTCTTTAGGAGCTATTTTTGATCAAAAGCTATTGATCTGTTTTTGCCTTTATCTCCTGTATAAACACCACATTTTATAGTTTATAGTTTGTTTCTCTGTACTTGGGGAAGCCTTCCAAATGGAAAAGAAAAAAAATATTTTCTTTTTTTTTTTTAATGCGGACATGTGAGATGAAAACAGCACACCAGTCTTTTTCTACTTAGAAAATATAGATACTGTGTTAGGGTTATACCGTAAATAAGCAGCGACACAATTAATTTTTCTTTTCCTATGGAGCGATTCACTTTGCAGACAATTACTGTGATGGACATTTTTGGTCAAAATAAAAATAGATTTCAGTGGATTAAAATGGAGTTTCATGCAGGCAGTTCACATTAATAATTGTAAATTGGTAGGTCTATTACTGCAGCTACAAAGTTGGCCGTGCCAATTAGCTTTTAGCAGAAAAGATCTTTTTGACATTTTTGTTATTTTAATGTGAAAGTTGCAGATTTAATCTTTTCTGTGATCTCTAAATTGTGTAGTGCTTGTCAATTATCTGTTGTCTTACCATATAGCCAGTACACCGGGAATACAAGAGAAGTCTGTTTTTCTGTAGTTTTCACAATCCAATTTAAAAATATCTCGTCCATTTCAAGCCGCCTCATTTCAATTTTAAGCCATCAGCTCATTTGAGATGCGCTGTCCCTTTAAGTCATTACTTTTCTTCTAATTTCATGTCATACTATGGAAAATGAAGTAAATTAAAACGGAAACCAACTAAGAGGGGCACCTTTGCCCTGCACAACAGGAATAAGAGCTGACATCTACAAGACATTTACTCATTATTAAGTGTTGTGGTTCAGGATATAGCTGCAACCACCTCCCAAGGAGAGCTGATCAATAAAACCGCCATAGCAGACACACTGACTGATAAAGAAGAAGAATATGAAAAACAACCATCAGACTTGATCCAAGAAGCCTCTTACAATATTTACATCATTTTATATTTTAAATCCACCTGGGCTTTTTGTTTCACAAAGTTCACATGCAAAAATGTTTAAAGCTATATATTAGTAGCTGGCTAAGATATAAGGCGAACGTATTAAAATGACCTCCAGGCGATAGTTTCACATTTTCACATCTTAAAGGTACGCTCACAGAAGCGTGAAAATCGGATGAGTGCAATGCAAGAAAATCTCGCATTGCACTCTGACCAATGTTAGTGAATGAGGGAGAGCAGTTAGTCAGCTTTTCTCGCATCCAGATTCTGGATACGAGAAAAGCGGCAGCATGCTGCGATTTTCTGCTAGAGCCGTATCCCTCGCACCCATTAAAATGAATGGGTGCGAGAGATACATCGGACTGCACTCGGATGTTATACCAGTGCAGTGCGATATACGCACAGACTGACAATGGAGAGATGAGGAGATTAACCGCTCCCTCTTCTCCGCAGCGCCCATCCTCAGCTTCACAGCTGTGACCTGGTTGCAGGATCGGGTCACATTCGCATGACACTCGGCTCACGCTCGCAGCTCGGGAGTCATTAGCATATCGCATCCGATGCTGTCGCATCGGATGACATACGCTCGTCTGAGTCCAGCCTAAGATGTCAATCAGTCGTCTATCTTTTAGCCTTGTTTTTCATGGATAGAACACCTACCCATCATAATCTATGGAGGTGTTTTTTTGATGACTGAAAAAAAAAAAATCAGAGACCAAAAATTACCCATAAATGTCCATGGCCCCAATTTATCATTACCTTTGCTCCTCTTCATTATCTATTTTTGCATATTTTGTGCCTTCTTTTTGTTTGCACTTAATACATTTTTCTATTTCCATAGTTTTTTAACCCCTTCAGCCCTCGGGCACTTTCCGTTTTTGCGTTTTTGTTTTTTGCTCCTTTTCTTCCGAGAACCGTAACTTTTTTATTATTCCATCAATCTTGCCATATGAGAGCTTGTTTTTTGCGGGATGAGTTGTACTTTTAAATGAAACCATAGGTTTTACCATATATTGTACTGGAAAACAGCAAAAAAATTCCAAGTGTGGAAAAACTGCAAAAAAAGTGTGATCGCACAATAGTTTTTGGGATGTTTTATTCACCGTGTTCACTATATGATAAAACTGATGTATCTATGTGATGCCTCAGGTCGGTGCGAGTTTGTAGACACCAAACATGTATAGGTTTACATGTATCTAAGCGGTTAAAAAAAATTCACAAGTTTGTCCAATAAAAGTGGCGCACGTTTTGCGCCATTTTCCAAAACACGTAGCGTTCTTATTTTTTGGGATCTATGGCTCAGTGATGACTTCTTTTTTGCATCTCGAGCTGATGTTTATAATGGTACCATTTTTGCGCAGATGCTACATTTGATTGCCTGTTATTGCATTTTGCGTAAAACTTGCGGCGACCAAAAAACGTAATTTTGGCGTTTGGAATTTTTTTGACACTACACCATTTACCAATCAGATTAATTGATTTTATATTTTGATAGATCGGGCATTTCTGAACACGGCGATACCAAATATGTGTATATTTATTTATTTTTTTAACCCTTTAATTTTCAATGGGGGAAAAGGGGGGTGATTTGAACTTTTAGGTTTTTTTTTTTTTTTTTTTTTTTTTTTACTTTTTTTTTTACTTTTTTTTTATTTTACTAGTCCCCCTAGGGGGCTATTGCGATCAGCAATCTGATCGCTATTATCTATCTGCTGATCACAGCAATACAGCTGTAAACAGCATATTCAGTCACTTTGTTTTTCCCTCTGCTCTCGGCTGAGGGAAAACGAAAGTGAAACTTCGTAGCTGCAGGCGTCATCACATGACCCTGTGCTATGATGCCAACCACTGATAGTCACGTGATAACATACGTGACTTCCGGTGGGGGCGGCGGTAAGTAAAAAATATGGCTGCGCGCATTTAGATCTTGCTGCCAGACTTTGGCAGCAAGATTTAAGGGGTTAATGGCCGCGGGTGGAAGCGATTCCACCCGCAGCTAGCAGGCACACATGTCAGCTGTTGAAAACAGCCGATATGTGTGCTGATCCACGCCGCCTGCCCGCGGCAGGGGGCGGGGCTTAACGGGACACGATCCTGGATGGATAGATCCGTCCAAGCTCGTGAAGGGGTTAAAATCTGTTTTCGAACCCCTCTTCGTTTTTTCCCCTTAATTTCTGGGTTCTCTAGCTATTCCAGGTCTTTTTTAGCCCAATTAATCAACTGCAAAAAAAGTTGCAAAATTTGCCACAACTCCAAAAGAATCTGTCAGCAAGTTGTTGCTATGTAAGCTGAAGCTAGTATGCTGCAAGGATTAACACAGAAAGTACAGGGATGCCTGTTTTGTCACAGTCCAATCTTTTGTTATGTGCTTTATTTAAGCAGCAGAACCTTTATCGTTACAGGACTAGAAACTCATGTGCATGGCAGTCCGATACAACCCCCTGCTTTGAATGACACCTCATAGTCAATGGACAATCTCTATTGATTGGCTGGTGTGGGTGGTGAAGTTCATCAGCTCTGCTACATGACTAAATCTAAAAATTCAGATTGTATCAAACGGCTGCACCCAGTAATCTTAGTGACACATTGTTGAACTTTGGATTTCTTTTAGTGTTGAGCGAGTAGTTAACTATTTGTACTTGCTATGCTGTTAGCGAGTACTGTCCGCTACTCGCATATTCGTTACAAATAGTGGGCACAATGTAAGTCAATGGGAAATACTCGCTAAGTAGCGAGTAACCCGAAAACCATACTAATCGCACGAAATGTACAGCTTTCGGGCTACTCGCTACTTAGCGAGTATATCCCATTGAATTACATTGCCCCCACTACGCATATATACAGACAGTACTCGCTAACAGCATAGCGAGTACGAATACTTAACTACTCGCTCAACATTAATCTCTTTGCTTACATTATACTGCTCTCAGATGAGGTAGCATAAACCTGCTGACAGATTCCCATTCACTCTCATCCCTTTGTGGTGTATTTTTGCACCACATTAAAATTGTGGTGCAATTTTTTGCAATTGGTGCCAAAAATCACAAAAAACAGTCCATGTCGGGATGAATGTCAGCTTTTGAGTTTAATCCAAATTCATTACTCACATGTGTCATTTTGATAAATTTAGCACTAAAAACAGCAGCTAATACCACAAAAGGCAAAAGGAAAGTGATTTAACCCCTTCACACCTAAGCTTGTTTCCCCCTTCCTAACCAGACCAAATTTTTCAACTTAACTCCAGAGATCTTTCCAATGTGTCTCGTGAACTCCAGGAACAAATTTACCTAAGGATCACACGTGGATGAAACAGCGACTCTCTAACTCTTCAACAGACAGGGCGTAAATTCAATGGGTGTAACTAAGTGAGGGTCTCTGGAATTAACACACTGGCTTACAACTTACCAATACTAAATGTCACAAAAGCAAGCACAACCTCTGAATGCTTCAACTGCTTGTGTACCCCGGTATCGTTAGTGGTACCATATTACTGACAGTGTCCGACACAGGCCTGTGGTACATCCTGGCTGCAGCCACTCAAGATGGTCTTCTGTGCCAAAACTCACGAGGAGGAATCACTAGTCGCACAAAAAGAGTCCGTGTCTCTGGCTGCAGCAGATCCCTGCAAATGCCCGATCACCGTCCACTCTCAGTTCTGCTCAGGGTGTCACAAATGCTCTGTTGCAAGCTCCTTCTCATCAGGCAACTGGTCACTTGGAGGCTCAGGATCCTGGCCGCTTGGCCCAGTCAGTGTCCGCTCTCCGCAGCCTTAACCACTGACCTCCATAAAGCTCTCAGCTCTGCACACACCTGCCGGAAATCCTCCTGCTCTGTTTCTCCCTCTTCCCTCTTCTCCGCACAGGCACTGTCCTTCCTCACAAGCAGGCCCTCACCTTTGGCAGGGAGGAGTTTTCCACATCCTGCTGCCTGCAGTCTCTGCACACACAATGAAGCACACACAGGAATGTCAGCGTGGACAGCACTTTGCAGCCTCTTACAGCACAATTACAATGATACCAGATTTTTAAAAACATTAAAAAAAATGTTTGCATCATCATATTTTGAGAGACATCTTTTTTTATATTTTTCGCCCTACAAAGTCATGTGCGGGTTGTTTTTGTGTGGGGTTTGTTTAAATTTTAAATGATATCTTTTTGGTGTGCACAAATTTTTTTTCCCCCCATTTATGAGAGGCAGAATGGTAAAAACAGCAATTCAAAAATTGCATTTTTGGTTTGTTTTATGCCATTCACCCTCTAGAATAACTGATAAGGCAGCTTTATTCTACGGGTTTGACGAAGAGATACCACATTTATATGTTTTAATGCTTTTATGCACTAAAAACAATTTTAAAGAAAAATTAAATTGTTTTTGCATCTCCATAGTCTGAGAATTATATATTTTTTATTTTTTTCCAATGATGGAGCTGAGTGGGAGCTTGTTTTTTGAGGGACAAGATGACAATTCAGGGACGCCATTTCTTGTCACATACAGCTTTTGACTGTTATTATTCCACTTTTTGTTTTTAAAACATATTTGCCATCTTTTTACATTTTTTTTACTTTGTTATTTTTAGGGGTCACATATTGTGACAATTTTACAGGTGAGGTTGTTTTGAACTCGGTGATAAAAATTTTGTCTACTTGATTTGTTTATTTTTGTTTTTACATAAAAATGTGGGTTTATTATTGTAATTTTTATTGTGATTCTTTTCCAGTTTTTTTATTTAGTGTTTATTTTAATATTTTTCCATTATTACTTAACTTTTTTTACTTACTCTCTTTATGGAACATCAAGTTTTATTTCTCTGATTACTGGACTCATACATTGCAATGCTTTACGGTAGCAGATCGCTTGTTAGCCCCTGCTTCTGCCTGGATCTAACAGGCCATAGCTGGCAGATAGAAGGTCATTATTTGACCTATAGCTTCCATGACAGCCTTCAGCATCTGTGATCATGTTGTGGGACTGCAAGGGGAGTGAAAGAGCCCATTGCTATTGATCACGATATCTAGAAGATAAGAAAGCCAGCTGCTGGCTTACATGGGGATAACAACATTGGGACCAGTCAGGTCCCGATGATGTCACCATTGCAAGGTGGTGATTAACACTAGAATCCCAGACCCTACCCCCATAAACAAATTAAAATGTGAGCACTCTAGCTATGGGCCAGTGACTCAGAGTACTGTATGCGTAAATGGTGAAGTGCTCCATGAAGAAGTCATAGATTTAATGTACTGTCCTGTTGAATAAGGGTGCAATGAGGTTGATCTTGCACATAATTGGGGGACAATTGGGCAGGGGGCACATTATAGCGAGGTGGGGAAGGAGGATACTTTTATAGAAAGGAGCAGTGTGTATGGGAGGGGGAGAGATAT
The DNA here is from genome assembly GCF_048569485.1 of Anomaloglossus baeobatrachus. Lineage (NCBI taxonomy): Eukaryota > Metazoa > Chordata > Amphibia > Anura > Aromobatidae > Anomaloglossus > Anomaloglossus baeobatrachus. Next base: position 167,962,020 of record NC_134358.1, read on the forward strand.
TTTGCAGAGGGGTAGTGTAGGAGGACAACTGGCAGAGGCGCGGTGTGTGGGGGAAGATATTTTGTGAAGTAAGCACAGCAATTAGCATTATTTATTCAGTGGCGCAGCATAGGAGATATTTTATTTCTGGGGCAGTATAATGATATTTTTATTTTTAAGGGCACTGTGTCAAGAAGTGATGCTGAAGATGAAGAAAAGGGAAGTCTTTAGAGATGAGCTGTAGACATCAAATCTCATCATGGCATCTGTACTATATGGAGATAAAAGAGATGGATGGAAACAACTCTTATCAGAAATTATGTCATCTGTAAGGTACTTGCATGTAAATGTTTATTTGTGATCCTTTCTACATCTCATCAGTACTGTGATTCCTGTATGGTCCGCAGTCTGATGATGGCTGGTAACAACAACTCCCAGCATCTCCTTACCATTTTTAAGGACGTACTGGGAGATATAATGTAGGTTCATGTAATGCAAAGGTATATATGGCTGACCTGACATTACATTAGATCACTGTACTAAGCTTGGTGCTGCATCTACTGACAGTGTTTTTGACACTGCGTTCATTGACTTATGGTGTTTCTGGTGCTGCATTTGTGCCACCCCGAGGAAACAGTCGAGCTGCTCGGATCCGGGTTCGCTTTGGCTCGAGGGTCTCCGGACCTGGTGGTCATGCTGCCACTCAAATGTAAGGGGGATATTTACAGCGTAGTTGATATGTAGTTCGTGACGCCACCCGTGGTGTATGGTAATTTGCGGAGTACCGCTGCTGCCGCTGGGAGTATCCGGGGTGATGAAGTGGGGCAGCAAGGTGTCGTAGCCCTCCACGGGTAGGTGGAATGACTCAGTGAGGGGTGCCGTGGGGTGCAGGGGTCCCTCTCGTACTTACTTAGTTCATAAGCAGACACTGACAACCAGGTAAACCAAGTCTCTGGGTATCGCTGCCGCTGAGGGGAGCTCGTCCGGGTCCCGTCCCCAATAGTGTTGCCTGGTGATCCGTGATCTGCCTTCTGGCACTTAGTTTGACTTCAACTTGGTGGCCCAGTAGTATGGAACTAGCTGGGACACGCTCCCTACTATGGCTAAGTATGGGAGCTTGCTCTCAGGGCTCATGCTTGGGATTTTCTGGATCATTTTGAATTGGAAAGTCCTATCCCCCTCGTTGCGCTAATGCCCCAGAGGGTGGGAACAGATCATAAAGGCTCCATTCTCCTCAGGTGAATTGTCGGGTTGCCTGAAGCTACTCCCTGACCTAGGGTCCGTGTACACCGTCGTGCCTTCGGTCCCGGACCGGTGATAGCACTAGGCTGCCGGCTGTCCTCCTTGACAGGTCCAGGCACCTCGCCCCAATCCTCTGTGACAGGGTTCCGACTCCTCTAGGCCCAGACCACCGTCTGCAACCTAGACAGTTCCTTCAGGAGCCACTGCTCCCGACTTCCTCTGAGCTCCTCACAGCTCGATGGTTACTTCCCATCCTCTCTCTACATTCCTCAATTCCCTTCCCTGACCCCCCAGGTGGGCGACTCTATTCCACTCAAGCCGTCCACTGGTGTGTCTGGTGGGTGTGGTGCAGGGTGTATCTAGGATTTGATTTGCTGTTGGAGGCAACACCATTTAGTTAGGGACCCAGAACCAAGAGAGAGGCGTAATACTGCACGGAAGGGCAGCTTGTGACGACCTGATAGTCCAGGAGCGCCACACATTCATATACTGACACAGTTGTGTTTGTGCTGTGTTCATGTACTGATGATGGTTGTGGCACTGCGTTTATGTACTGAAGGTGGTTATTACACTGTGTTCATGTACTGATGGTGGTTCTGACAAAGCATTCATGTAGTGTTGGTGGTTCTGACACTGTGTTCATGTAGTGAAGGTGATTATTGTGCTTTGTTCGTATACTGACATTGGTTCAGGAGCTGCATTCATATACTGATGTTGGTTCTAGTGCTATGTTCATGTACTGACAGTAATTCTATTGCTGAATTCATGTACTGACTGAGGTTTTGGTGCTGTTTTCATGGTTCTGGCACTGTGTTTATGCACTGACAGTGATTCTGGCACTGCGTTTGTGCACTGAGGGAGATCCTGGTGCTGTATTCATGTGCTGACAGTAGCACTGAGTTGTACACTTGTAGTAATCCAAAACTTTCTTCCTGGCTATGCTAAACTTTAAAAATCTTCAGAACTTAGAGTTTGAGATTATGAGGAGGATTTCTGCTCCAAAAACTCAGCATAAATTAGTGTATGTTCACACATTTTTTGGAGCAGAAACTGCAATCTCTCCAAATTCTCCTCAAATACTCAAACCTTGGTTCTGGTGATATGTCAATGTAATGATGGTGGCTCTGAGGATGTATTCATGTATGTACCCCTTTAATTTGTTTGCATTCATTGTGATTGGTTCTGTATAGCAATGTGGATTAAAAAATGTTGTGCACTCCTGTTATAATGCTTTGTGTGCCTCAAGCAGAAAGCTTACTTGGAGCTCTGCTGCTGGCAATACAGATTATCAGCACACCGCCAGGTGAGTTCCCATCACCTGTTCTGTGATTACATCATTAGCCAGTGTGTGACAGACACAAGAAGAAGTGGATTCATAGGAACCCTAGCAGAGCATCAAGGGAATGGAAGCGAGAGGAGTAGCTGTTTTTATTGTTATTTGTATGGGACGTGTGATGGCTCATCCTGTATATAGGAGCTATGTAGGGCTCATACTATATATTGGAGGCTATGTGAGGAATCATACTGTATCTAGGAAGCTACGTGAGTTTCTTACTGTATATAGGGAGCTGTTTGGGGGCTCATACTGTATATAGGAGGCTGCATGGGAGTTCATACTCTATATAGGGCTATGAATGGCTCATACTTAATTCTGCTCAACATTAAATGATACAAATTATATTAATCTGAAATAATAATTAATATGTTAATAATAATATTGAGCAAAATTAATTTCAGCCTATTGGTTCAGTCTTACAATCTTTCATGTTGCCCCTTAGGAAAATTTGCATCTCTGATGTGCACAACAATACCTGTGTGTTAATCATGTGACTTATTGAAAAGAATCATGTGACATGTCACGTGATACATTAGGTGCTTGGGGGGTCATGTCCATGGCTTCCAAAATGCCCAGGCCCTGGCTACTCATTAAACGTCAGTGCCTATGTGGGCATGATTTACCACCTTAAATTTACGGTGACACTGCATAAAACCCAACAAGCACTGACGTATATGTACCATCAGCAGTTGTGAAGAGATAAAAGAAATGTAATTCATGAAATTGGGCCTGTGTCCATAAAAAAAATCACTGACTGCCACCATTGTCATACGTGTGCAGTCTGTGAGCTGTTCGGTTTTAACATTTTTAGCTGTAGATATGAGAAGCTGCGCAATATTTTTCCATATGAGAAAATCACTGATGAAACACTGACTAGATACTGAAAAAAAACAAATCCAAAATAACTATGAAAATTGTCACACTGGTCTTCCTTCCGAGATTATGGTGTGGGGTGGTAAAATGTATGGTAGCTGGACCTCTTTAGTCTTTATTCCAGGTACACTAACAGTCCATGTTATATTGATTTGATTGTGGATTCAGTGATACTGCCATTTTTCCAAAATGTTTCAGGACCTGTTTTTCAACTCAGCAATGTCAGACAACATGTTGTTTGTGCTACTGTGAGCAGCCTGAATGATCTAAGTGTGCTAACCTGGTCTGCAGATTCTCTAGACTTGTCTTCCATCAAACCTATCTGGCATATCATTGGTCGGCAATTGCTAAGATAGCTACCGGCAGCGGATCATAATGATTTAAGTGCCCAAGTACATTTAGTATAGCAGAATAAATGAGTGGTGTGCATATATGAAGCATGGAGATCAAACTTGCTACTGAATAAATCGAGATGCTTTGTTTCCATAATTCCAATGATTAAATGATCACAGGTTAAAAAAATGAATGTAAAAAAAAGTTTAATCCCCCCCCCCAAAAAAACAAAACATAAAACATCTTTTCACCTCCCTTTTAACTTTTGTCAATAAGAAAAATAAAAAAATAGGAATATTTGATACTGTACCTTCCATAAAAGTCAGATTTTTCAAAATATATTAGAATCATAAATCTCATACATGAAACATCATAAGTATTTAATTACTTGACATCCGAAAAAAATACAATGAACAACGATTGTCTGTGGCACCAATGAAAGCTACAGATTCATCCACAAAGAAAACAAGTCCTCAAACAACTTCATCAATTTTATTTTTCTTTTAAAGTAAAAAAAAACTCAACTTATATAATTTTGGTTATGCTGTAATTATATTGAGCTGCAGAATAAAGTTATCAGGTCCCTTTTATTACACAATTAGTGCTTTAAAATCCGGGATTTTGGAAGAAGTGGATGTGACGGTATAGGGTTAAGGTCCAGTCACACTAAACAACTTACCAGTGATCCCAACAACAGTAGGGATCGCTGGTAAGTTGCTAGGAGGTTGCTGGTGAGATGTCACACTGCGACGCTCCAGCGATCCCACCAGCAACCTGACCCGGCAGGGATTGCTGGAGCGTCGCTACACGAGTTGCTGGTGAGCTCACCAGCAACCAGTGACCAGCCCCCAGCGCCGCGTGGAAGATGCTGTGCTTGGTAACTAAGGTAAATATCGGGTAACCAACCCGATATTTACCTTGGTTACCAGCGCACGCAGCTACACGTGCAGAGAGCAGGGAACAGCGCACACTGAGCGCTGGCTCCCTGCTCTCCTAGTTACAGCACACATCGGGTTAATTACCCGATGTGTACTGCAGCTAAATGTGCACAGAGCAGGAGCCGGCACTGACAGTGAGAGCGTCGGAGGCTGGTAACAAAGGTAAATATCGGGTAACCAAGAAGCCCTGTCCTTGGTTACCCGATATTTACCTTTGTTACCAGCCTCCGACGCTCTCACTGTCAGTGCCGGCTCCTGCTCTGTGCACATGTAGCTACAGGACACATCGGGATGTTTACTGTGGTTACCAGCCTCCGCAGAAGCCGGCCCCTGCTGCCTGCGCATTTAGTTGTTGCTGTCTCGCTGTCACACACAGCGATCTGTGCTTCACAGCGGGAGAGCAACAACTAAAAAATGGCCCAGGACATTCAGCAACAACCAACGACCTCACAGCAGGGGCCAGGTTGTTGCTGGACGTCACACACAGCAACATCACTAGCAACATCGCTGCTACGTCACAAAAGTTGTTCGTTAGCAACGATGTTGCTAGCGATGTTGCTTAGTGTGACGGGGCCTTTACAGTTAAACCAGAATACATGAGAAAGTGATTGAACTATGGGACTTACTGTAAGTCTGGGATGAGCTGTTCCATTATCACATACTAAGCTCCTTTAAGGTATGCCAGCTACATAGTTACTCAGAAATCTGGAATAGGACTCAGCAAGAGTGAGACCTTGAATCCTTTCATGCTTTCCCAGAGATGATTATAATGTACTTGGAAAACATCTGACGACAAATATTCTATATGAGTTGGATGACAAAAGCATGTCACTCATTTTGCAACTATCCAAGGTCATTGGCTTTTTTTTATACATTTACAGGAATGAAAATGGCATTGGATATAAATGTATTTGTGGATGACAAACAGCGACATGAATAACTATCCTTCATTGACAAAGGCTATTTTATTATAATACAACTTACCTAATCAGAGAACAAAAAAATGACATCTTTTTATCATCTCTCTACGTACCAGGATTGTACTCTTAATCTATGGAAGCTGTAAAACTCTCTTTAAACAATGACTTCTTTCAGATGCAGCGACATTTCAGATTGCTTGAAGCTGATTGGCTGATCGCTGACTTATATAGTTCTGTATAAAGATCATGGTCATGAAACTATAGAAACTTTATTTCCATTCAGATTGAGGTCGTCATACAAAACGCCTGCTGTTTATTACACCAAATGTTTACTCAGAACCCTATTTCTTCCAATGTGAAATATTATTGCTGAAGCTTTATGAAAATTATAAATCTCACCACTTTGTGCTTCCTCTAAGGTGTATAACACAATTCACATGCACTATAGAGCATATTCCATTGAAAGCCAACTCACCTATCTAATATTTGGAGAGTGGAAGAAACTGGTAATTTTTAGAACGATTATGTCTAAAGAAACTATAAAACCTATAAATATTGCATACAACTTCTTATATCAAATATGTTTATTTACATTTTAATAAAGTCAAAATAATTAATAAAATAATTCAAGTGAAAATTAGCCCACAAAAATATTAAAATCCTTGATGATGGGGTTTCTAAAATGCTGAACAAATGAGGTGTAATTAAATAGATGTTCAATGTTTAGTTATAAAATGAGCCATTTCTTTATGAGTTTGACCTCCTGACTTCAAATCTGACAATAAAAATTTGAGTTGGCTTTTTGTTTCCACGATATAAAAGAGTTTCCCTTTTACTGCACAAAGGTTTCAGTACTTTGGAACAATATTATTTTTGCACATATAAAGATGCACAATATTTTATTATGACAATTTTCTGATATTTGTAGATAGTTACATAGTTACATAGCTACATATGTTGAAAAAAGACATAGGTCCATCTAGTTCAACCTTCTTCCACCAATTATACATTTTGTCATTAAGTCACTTATAACCAACAATGTTGTGTGTATTGAGGAAATCATCCAGCCCTTTTTTTAAAAGTTGTTATAGTATTTGCCATTACTAACTCTTGTGCTAGGGTATTCCACAGTCTGACTGCTCTAACTGTAAAGGACCCTTTCCTATTTAGCTGCCAGAATTGCAGTGAATGCCTCCTAGTCCTTAGTATTGTCTTTAGAAGAAATAAGTCATGTGTCAGTCCTTTATATTGACTTATACATATAAATGAGATCTCCTTGGAGACATCTTTTTTCTAAGCTAAACAAATCTAACTTTTTCAACCTCTCATCATATGGGAGTCCTTCCATTTCTTCTAATAGTCTAGTTGCCTGCCTTTGAACTGACTCTAACTCCTGAATGTTCTTTTTAAAATGTGGAGCCCAAAACTGGATCCCATGTTCTAGATGTGGCCTTACAAGTGATTTATAGAGGGGTAAAAATACGTTGGGATCACGGGATCTAATCTCTCTATTATACACCCTAAAATCTTGTTTGCTTTAGCAGCTGCTGCTTGACATTGAGTGCTGCTGCTCAGCTTATTTGTAATAAGAATACCCAAGTCTTTCTCCTGTTCTGTAGTCCCGAGTTTACTTCCATTTAATGTATACGCAGCTATAGAATTACTCCGTCCTTGGTGCATTCCTTTACATTTATCAGCATTCTACATTAAATCTCATTTGCCAAGTATCTTCCCATTCTGATATCTTATCCAGATCGTTTTGTAATATTGTACTATCAAGGTCCGTTTTTAATACCCTGCGTAATTTGGTGTCATCAGCAAAGACTGACACTTTACTATCAATCCCATCCACAAGGTCATTAATAAAGAGATTAAAAAGAATTGGTCCTAGCACAGATTCCTGACTATTGCCCACTTAAGGCCCTGTCACACTAAGCAACATCGCTAGCAACATCGCTAGCAACATCGCTGGTAACGAACAACTTTTGTGACGTTGCTAGCGATGTTGCTGTGTGTGACATCCAGCAACAACCTGGCCCCTGCTGTGAGGTCTTTGGTTGTTGCTGAATGTCCTGGGCCATTTTTTAGTTGTTGCTGTCCCTCTGTGAAGCACAGATCGCTGTGTGTGACAGCGAGACAGCAGCAACAACTAAATGTGCAGGCAGCAGGAGCCGGCTTCTGCGGAGGCTGGTAACCACAGTAAACATCGGGTAACCAAGAAGCCCTGTCCTTGGTTACCCGATATTTACCTTTGTTACCAGCCTCCGCCGCTCTCACTGTCAGTGCCGGCTCCTGCTCTGTGCACATGTAGCTGCAGGACACATCGGGTTAATTAACCCGATGTGTGCTGTAGCTAGGAGAGCAGGGAGCCAGCGCTAAGCAGTGTGCGCTGCTCCATGCTCTCTGCACATTTAGCTGCAGCACACATCGGGTAATTAACCCGATGTGTGCTGTAACTAGGAGAGCAGGGAGCCAGCGCTCAGTGTGCGCTGCTCCCTGTTCTCTGCACATGTAGCTCCGTGCGCTGGTAACCAAGGTAAATATCGGGTTGGTACCCGATATTTACCTTAGTTACCAAGCGCAGCATGTTCCACGCGGAGCTGGGGGCTGGTCACTGGTTGCTGGTGAGATCACCAGCAACTCGTGTAGCGACGCTCCAGCGATCCCTGCCAGGTCAGGTTGCTGGTGGGATCGCTGGAGCGTCGCAGTGTGACATCTCACCAGCAACCTCCTAGCAACTTACCAGCGATCCCTATCGTTGTTGGGATCGCTGGTAAGTTGCTTAGTGTGACTGGACCTTTAGAGAATGTACCATTTATGATGACTCTTTGATTCCTATCATTTAGCCAATTCCTTACACATTTGCATATATAGTTTCCCCTAGTCCTTGCATCTGGAGCTTTAGTGTAAGGCTATTATGTGGTACAGTATCAAATTGCTTTGCAAAGTCCAAATAAATCACATCAGTTGCATTACCAGTATCCAGATTTGCACTTACCTCCTCATAGAATAGAGGAATAGATAGAGGAAACTTAACAACAATTCAAATAACTAAAACATGTTTAAAGACTATTGCGAACTATAAACAGTCACAGAAAGTGCACAACAAAATTTGGTCCTCATTCAGTGACAACTTGCTTGTCTCTTGTACTCCTGTATCGGATCATCTCTTAGAATTGTCCAACTGTAATCTGCAAGCATTGGTGGATTCCATTTTCATTGATATCTTTTCTCCATAGCTGCAATATCTTGGTAAAATCGCTCACTATGAATGTCGCTCACTGTAAAGACTACTTTACACACTGCGATATCGGTCCCGATATCGCTAGTGTGGGTACCCGCCCCCATCTGTTGCGCGACACGGGCAAATCGCTGCCCGTGCCGCACAACATCGCCCAGAGCCGTCACACATACATACCTGTCCGGCGACGTCGCTGTGACGGGCGAACCGCCTCCTTTCTAAGGGGGCGGTCCGTGCGGCGTCACAGCGACGTCACTGAACCGCCGCCCAATAGCAGCGGAGGGGCGGAGCTGAGCGGGACGTAACATCCCGCCCACCTCCTTCCTTCCTCATAGCGGCCGGGAGGCAGGTAAGGAGATGTTCCTTGTTCCTGCGGCGTCACACGCAGCGATGTGTGCTGCCGCAGGAACGAGGAACAACCTCGTTACTGCTGCAGTAACGAGATTTGAGAATGGACCCCCATGACGCCGATTAGCGATTTTGCACGTTTTTGCAACGATGCAAAATCGCTTATCGGTGTCACACGCAACGGCATCGCTAATGCGGCCGGATGTGCGTCACGAATTCCGTGACCCCAACGACTCCGCATTAGCGATGTCGTAGCGTGTAAAGCCCGCTTAAGATATGAATCTTTAAAGACATGTTACAACCAAGATCCTTATATGTTTTGAGGAGATTTTCCACAGACTCTTCATAGTTATCTGCTCTTAAGTTTTCCCAAAAATTAGTTACCATTAATGCTAGGGCTATCAATGCAGCCTTTTCCTTCCCCTGCAACAAATCGAGAAACTCCTCATCTTGAAGAATCTTGCAAATCTTATGTCCAAGACTCCTTGCTTTATCTTTGCTTCACTCAGACTTGGAAATATATCAATGAGATGCTTGAATGCTTTTACATTTTTACCCATTGCCTTACACAGTTTTTCATTAGGCCCAACTAGATATGCAGTGGTGGTAACAAAATCTTATGTGCATCAATAAGTGCTGGATGCAGGACATTTATACTCCATGGTTTCAATGAATGTCAGAGAGACCAGTCTCTTTTATTGTGGTGATATTGTCACACAGAAAGAAGCAGTACTTTTTGTATCCAACCTGGAGAGGTCAGAGGGCAACCACCTTTAAGTCACCACAGACGGACCACAAATGTTGGCCATAGTTCAGGCACTTCAACATCTGTTTCATGCTGTCATAGATTTCTTTCACCAACTGGATTGATATCAAATTGCTATTATGCAGCAAGATGGTTTTTAGGCTTGTTTTGGACAAACCAATGAAGGACCTCCATTCCTCTGGATTATGATGTATCTTCAGAGCTTCCATTTAACAGTTGATGTTGTTGCAAGCCATAAGATCGCTTTCAATAAAGAAGTATTGGACAAGATCTTTATCACGGCTGTGGAATAGAGAAATTCGAACATCACCTGCTAGGAGATTCCACTGTTGTATCCTGGACCTAAGATTGTTCAGTTCACCTTGTATTATAATGTGTGGTTCAGTTGAGGTTGTTGACAGGAAGTCTCAGTTGTGAGAAGAAGATGCCTCATGACACTAAGGGGTACTTTGCACACTACGACATCGCAGCTGCCATGTCGGTGGGGTCAAATCGAAAGTGACGCACATCCGGCGTCGTTGTCGACATCGGAGTATGTGAATCGTTTTTAGTACGATTAACGAGCGCAAAAGTGTCGAAATTGTATGATCGGTGTAGTGTTGGGCATTTCCATAATGTTGCTGCAGTGACAGGTACGATGTTGTTCCTCGTTCCTGCGGCAGCACACATCGCTGTGTATGAAGCCGCAGGAGCAAGGAACATCTCCTTACCTGCGTCCCGGCTGCAATGAGGAAGGAAGGAGTTGGGCGGGATGTTTACGTCCCGCTCATCTCCGCCCCTCTGCTTCTTTTGGCTGCCTGCCGTGTGACGTCGCTGTGACGCAGCATGACCCACCCCCTTAGGAAGGAGGCGGTTCGCCGGCCAGAGCGACGTTGCAGGGCAGGTAAGTGCATGTGAAGCTGCCGTAGCGATAATGTTCGCTACGGTAGCTATCACAAGATATCACATGTGCGACGGGGGCGGGGACTATCGAGCTCGGCATCGCTACAATCGGCTTGCGATGTTGTAGTGTGCAAAGTACCCCTAAGCGCTCTCTTCCTCACTTTACTCAACTGAAAATGTTTGTGGTGCTTTTGGAATCGGCAGTTTCTCTGTATGTGGTCCTTGGCATATTGCCAATTCAATGTTTGGATACTGTAAAGTCCACTTCTTCTTGCTGGAAATTCCTTTCTTAACCCTTTCCCTCGGGAAATTTTCCATTTTTCGTTTTCATTTTTTCCTCCCCTTCTTCCAAGAGGCATAATTTTTCTACTTTTCCATCAATATAGCCATATGAAGGCTTGTTTTCTGCAACACGAGTTGTACTTTCAAATGACACCATTAATTCTGCCCCGTATATTACTGGACAATGGGAAAAATAATAAAAATTCAGTGAAATTGCAAAAAAAGTCAAATTCCACAAATGTTTTTTAGTTTATTATTCATCGTGTTCACTATATGGTAAAACTGACCTAGGAATATGATTCCCCATGTCAGCATGAGTTTGTAGATACCAAACATGTATAGTTTTACTTTTATCCAAGTGGTGAAATTTTTTTTAGAATTTTGTAGAAAAGAAAAAAAAAGAATTATGCTTTTGGTACCATTTTCTGAGTTCTCAATTTTTGGGGGGATTTGGGGCTCAGTGGTGGTTTATTTTTGCATCTTGAGCTAATGTTTTTATTCATACCAATTTAGGAGGTAGATGCGATGTTTTGATACCATGTTATTGCATTTGAATGCAATGTTGCGGTGACCAAAAAAATAAAAATAAATTATATATATATATATATAATTGCCCTATTCTGTCTCTCTGTCTGTCTGTCCAAGAAATGACGTCATACGCTGAAACCACCTAAACCACGCTCACACAGCTCCAACAGGCCGAACACCACCACACACACCCACCCCTCACTCCATTCTCACCCAATCAACAGCGGCCCTGCATCACGCCTCCCACACACCCAAACCTTACTCTACCCACACCCAATCAGCAGTGACGACTGCTCAATTAGGACACGCCCACTCGCTGAAACCCAGAAAACGCCATGACACAGCCTACGGACAGGTACAAGGGACACCACCATGGAAGCCCCCTACACCCGACGCGACGGAGCACAGTATGGGCGCTTTCGCCCCCATCATCATCACACACATTACTGCACCCATCATTCCCGCACACACCCAGGCACCACCGCCCCCATCATCCCCGCACACACCCAGGCACTACCGCATCCATCATCCCCGCACACACCAAGGCACTACCGCCCCCATCATCAACGCACACACCGGCACTACCACACCCATCATCCCCGCACACACCCCAGCACTACCGCACACATCATCCCCACACACACCTAGGCACTACCGCCCCCATCATCAACGCACACACCGGCACTACCACACCCATCATCCCCGCACACACCCAGGCACTACGGCCCCCATCATCCCCGCACACACCCCGGCACTACCGCCCCCATCATCCCCGCACACACCTAGGCACTACCGCCCCCATCATCATCACACACACCCTGGCACTACCGTTCCCATTATCACCGCACACATCCTGGCACCAACGCCCCCATCATCCCCGTATACAACCCGGGACTACCGCACCCATCATCCCCACACACACCCAGACACTACCGCCCCCATCATCCCCGCAGACACCCTGGCACTACTGCCACCATCATCCTCGCACACATGCAGGCACTACTGCCCCCATCATCCCCGCACACACCCAAGCACTACCGCCCCCATCATCCCCGCACACACCCCAACACTATCGCCTCTATCATCCCCGTACACACCCCGGCACTACCGCACCCATCATCCAAACACACACCTAGGCACTACCGCCCCCATCATCCCCGCACACACCCAGTCACTACCGCACCCATCATCAATGCACACACCCCGGCACTACCGCACATATCATCACCGCACACACCCCGGCACTACCGCACCCATCATCACTGCACACACCCCAGCACTACTGCACTCATCATCACCGCACACACACCGGGACTACCGCACTCATCATCCGGGCACTCACGCAGGCATTACCTCAGGGACATCCCTGCTGACAGCGCGACTCCCTTCAGTTTCTGCGTGGAGCTCACAGGAGCGGCGGTGTTCTATAGCCGCTCCTGTCAGCTTCCGATGTAGCAGATCTGGATGCATCACGGGACCTCGTGGATTATGCCGGACTTGGAGGGGTATTTTGGGATTTTAATAAAGTGGTGAAAGAAGGTGTTTTTTTTTGTCTTTTATTCCAAATAAAGTATTTTTTTGGGTGTATGTGTTTATTTACTTTCACTTGCAGGTTAATCATTGAATGTGTCTCATAGATGCCTGCTATGATTAACCTAGGACTTAGTGGCAGCTATGGGCTGCTATTAACTCCTTATTACCCCGATTGCCACCGCACCAGGGAAATTTGGGATTAGCCGGGTAGAGTCCCGGGACTGTCGCATCTAATGGTGGCTGCTGGCTGATATTTTTAGGCTGGGGGGCTCCACATAACGTGGGGCTCCCTATCATGAGAATACCAGCCTTCAGCCGTGTGGCTTTATCTTGGCTGCTATCAAAATTAGGGGGACCGCACCCCGTTTTTTTCAATTATTTATTTATTTATTGTACTGCATGATATAGACCCGCCCATCGGCGGCTGTGATTGGTTGCAGTGAGACAGCTGTCACTCAGCGTGGGGGCGAATTTGACTGCAACCAATCATAGGCGCCGGTGGGCGGGGGAAGCAGTGAATACTAGATGGAATAATGAGCAGCCGACATTTTCAAAAGCAGGAGAAGCCGCCAGAGCAGTGTGACAGCTGTGCAGCGCCACACTGGTGATCGGTGAGTATGAGAGAGGGGGTGAGAGACCAGGAGTCATTTTAAATGATTTAGATCATTCTGCTGGACATGCTGAGCATGCGCCTTCGAACGTGATGGAATCCATCAGCGGATTCCGCCGCTTAGTGGACTGTGGCGGAATCCGCCCTCATAGACAATCATTAGACACCTTAGCGGATTCTAACTGAGTCCGTCAAGGTGCGTTATTTTAACGACCCAAAAAACGCTACATGCAGCTTTCCCTCCGACCGTCGCTGCGTAAAAATAATGACTCAGCGTCGTCCAGCGGATAGAACGCAGATACTTGTGTTATGGTGCATCGTCAATATAAGTCTATGGAGAATAGCACAGTGCATTAATGGACTGCGCTATTTTCCATAGCGGCGGATTGCGCTGAACGCAAGTGTGAAAGCGCCCTAAGCCTCGACCCACAGAAGACCCCAGCAGGTCAGTGACCCACCTACGTAATAAATTAAGAAAATTGTTTTATTCCCAAAGTGCAAAATTTATTAATAATAAAATGCTGTACACAGCCAAAAACCTGAAGTGATCTCTTCACACCGTAACAAGCGGGATAACCTCAAGGTCTGTTCCTGAATATCAGGGGCAGACCAAGGAATCCTAAATATAACCTATGGCAGATAATTTACATCACAAAGTAATGGTTTGATACAAACAAAATCACCAAGCTCAATTAAAGCCAATACTCAGCAGTATTCTTATAGATAGTATATGATCAATTGACCATCCCACTTCAGTGGATCGGTAAAAGTTGCTGTTGGCAATGATGTGGCAGTCCTTTTGTGCATAAATACACCATTATATAAAGAGATGGTACTCCTGGTGATTTCGCCTTTTGTTTGCCTCTACCAAGCTCAATTAAAGCCAATACTCAGCAGTATTCTTATAGATAGTATATGATCAATTGACCATCCCACTTCAGTGGATCGGTAAAAGTTGCTGTTGGCAATGATGTGGCAGTCCTTTTGTGCATAAATACACCATTATATAAAGAGATGGTACTCCTGGTGATTTCGCCTTTTGTTTGCCTCTACCAAGCTCAATTAAAGCCAATACTCAGCAGTATTCCTATAGATAGTATATGATCAATTGACCATCCCACTTCAGTGGATAGGTAAAAGTTGCTGTTGGCAATGATGTGGCAGTCCTTTTGTGCATAAATACACCATTATATAAAGAGTACTCCTGGTGATTTCGCCTTTTGTTTGCCTCAGTGACCCACCTACGCCACAGGGACACAGGAGGAGACGCAGCTGTGGCATCGCAGGGCTTCCCCGCGCCACAGAGACACAGAGGATGGACGAGGACCAGAGGAGATGCAGCTGGGGCATCGCAAGGCTTCCCCATGCCACAGAGACACATAGAGGGACGGGGACAGGAGAAGACGCAGAAGCAGCATCGCAGGGCTTCCCCATGCCACAGAGACACACAGAGGGACGGGAACCGGAGGAGACGCAGCTGCGGCGCACTAGGAACCCAGCACTCCGGGACGCAGCTCTCCCACTAACCAACGATAAATGCAGGTGAAGCACGTGGCTACTTAAATATTAACACTGCTGTGAATGTTAAGGAGCCACTCATTACTATTCATGAGCCGCTCATTACTATTCATGAGTGACTACTTAACATTCACTGCAGTGTTAATATTTAAGTAGCCAGCATTCATCTGTGGTTAGTGGGAGAGCTGCGTCCCGGAGTTATCATGAGCCAATCATTACTATTCATGGCCAGCAGGAAATGAGGCCACACTCACACCATAACTCCCACACAGCCCAACACAAACACACACACACCGGCACACACAAACCACCACGCACACACACCGCCGCGCACACACACACAACAACTCCGCTCATATCAAATGCGCCCCCCCACACACACAACCACCCACACACGAGTGCACACACACACACAGCCGCACACAAACACCCCTGCACACACACATTGCCCCACAATCACACAACGCGGCACACAGACAAATACACACACACCGCACAAAACATCCCCCCACAACACACACACATCGCCCCACATACACACCGCAACACACACACAACACAATACACACACACCGTGCAACACAAACACCGCCCTAAACAGACACCCACATATCAGGATGGGGGCCATATAAGTATTGAGACTATACCCGGATGGGTATTTACATCTTCATGTTAAACATTCACAATTTTTAAACAATAAAATTTATCTTTGACAAAAAATTTTTTTTTACAATTTTTATTGATTTTACTAGTCCCTCTAGGGGACTTTATGCCTGTACTGTCTGATCGTTTCTGCTGATCAGGGAGATACTTCAGCCTCACTCTGATCAGCAGTAATGCTCATCTCCTGTGAGTACCGATGCTCTGCCAGCATTCACAGGAAGTGAGTCATGATAGGGACAGGGGTTATCATCTAACACCACGTTGTCATAGGAAAACATTGGCGCCCCATGATCATGTCACAGGAGTGCTGATGGTGGTATATAACACCGCCTGCCGGCACATGTTAGATTGCGCTGTCAGAGTTTGCAAGCATGATCTAAGGGGATAACAGGCGCAGATGGATCTGAGATCCACCCGCACCTATGAGCTGCTCATGTGCACTGATCAGATCAGCAGACATGAGTGGGCAATAATGCGGGCTCATTGTGTGAACCCTCAATATAGGGACAGACATGGCCAAGGATGTATATGTATATATATATACAGTCAGGGCCAGAAATATTTGGACAGTGACACAAGTTTTGTTATTTTAGCTGTTTACAAAAACATGTTCAGAAATACAATTATATATATAATATGGGCTGAAAGTGCACACTCCCAGCTGCAATATGAGAGTTTTCACATCCAAATCGGAGAAAGGGTTTAGGAATCATAGCTCTGTAATGCATAGCCTCCTCTTTTTCAATGGACCAAAAGTAATTGGACAAGGGACTCTAAGGGATACAATTAACTCTGAAGGCGTCTCCCTCGTTAACCTGTAATCAATGAAGTAGTTAAAAGGTCTGGGGTTGATTACAGGTGTGTGGTTTTGCATTTGGAAGCTGTTGCTGTGACCAGACAACATGCGGTCTAAGGAACTCTCAATTGAGGTGAAGCAGAACATCCTGAGGCTGAAAAAAAAGAAAAAATCCATCAGAGAGATAGCAGACATGCTTGGAGTAGCAAAATCAACAGTCGGGTACATTCTGAGAAAAAATAAATTGACTGGTGAGCTTGGGAACTCAAAAAGGCCTGGGCGTCCACGGATGACAACAGTGGTGGATGATCGCCGCATACTTTGTTTGGTGAAGAAGAACCCATTCACAACATCAACTGAAGTCCAGAACACTCTCAGTGAAGTAGGTGTATCTGTCTCTACGTCAACAGTAAAGAGAAGACTCCATGAAAGTAAATACAAAGGGTTCACATCTAGATGCAAACCATTCATCAATTCCAAAAATAGACAGGCCAGAGTTAAATTTGCTGAAAAACACCTCATGAAGCCAGCTCAGTTCTGGAAAAGTATTCTATGGACAGATGAGACAAAGATCAACCTGTACCAGAATGATGGGAAGAAAAAAGTTTGGAGAAGAAAGGGAACGGCACATGATCCAAGGCACACCACATCCTCTGTAAAACATGGTGGAGGCAACGTGATGGCATGGGCATGCATGGCTTTCAATAGCACTGGGTCACTTGTGTTTATTGATGACATAACAGCAGACAAGAGTAGCCGGATGAATTCTGAAGTGTACCGGGATATACTTTCAGCCCAGATTCAGCCAAATGCCGCAAAGTTGATTGGACGGCGCTTCATAGTACAGATGGACAATGACCCCAAGCATACAGCCAAAGCTACCCAGGAGTTCATGAGTGCAAAAAAGTGGAACCTTCTGCAATGGCGAAGTCAATCACCAGATCTTAACCCAATTGAGCATGCATTTCACTTGCTCAAATCCAGACTTAAGACGGAAAGACCCACAAACAAGCAAGACCTGAAGGCTGCGGCTGTAAAGGCCTGGCAAAGCATTAAGAAGGAGGAAACCCAGCGTTTGGTGATGTCCATGGGTTCCAGACTTAAGGCAGTGATTGCCTCCAAAGGATTTGCAACAAAATATTGAAAATAAAAATATTTTGTTTGGGTTTGGTTTATTTGTCCAATTACTTTTGACCTCCTAAAATGTGGAGTGTTTGTAAAG
Organism: Anomaloglossus baeobatrachus; assembly: GCF_048569485.1. Lineage (NCBI taxonomy): Eukaryota > Metazoa > Chordata > Amphibia > Anura > Aromobatidae > Anomaloglossus > Anomaloglossus baeobatrachus. The sequence continues at coordinate 167,980,030 of NC_134358.1, forward strand.
AAATGTGTACAATTCCTACAATTTCTATCAGATATTTTTGTTCAAACCTTCAAATTAAATGTTGCAATCTGCACTTGAATTCTGTTGTAGAGATTTCATTTCAAATCCAATGTGGTGGCATGCAGAGCCCAACTCGCGAAAATTGTGTCACTGTCCAAATATTTCTGGACCTAACTGTATATATATATATATGCCCTTGGTCATGAAGGGGCTAATGAGGTGCACCATGCACAAATAGCAATTTATAGTGTGATCAGTTGGCTTTCTCCAGATCATTAAGACTACAAAAGGCATAGGTTGTCTTTGCCCATGCAACCACTGGGTAAGGTATGATGTACAGTGCCTACAAGTAGTATTCAACCCCCTGCGGATTTAGCAGGTTTGATAAGATGCAAATAAGTTAGAGCCTGCAAACTTCAAACAAGTGCAGGATTTATTAACAGATGCATAAATCTTACAAACCAACAAGTTATGTTGCTCAGTTAAATTTTCAACATAAAAGTGTGGGTCAATTATTATTCAACCCCTAGGTTTAATATTTTGTGGAATAACCCTTGTTTGCAATTACATCTAATAATCGGCTTTTATAAGACCTGATCAGGCCAGCACAGGTCTCTGGAGTTATCTTGGCCCACTCCTCCATGCAGATCTTCTCCAAGTTATCTAGGTTCTTTGGGTGTCTCATGTGGACTTTAATCTTGAGCTCCTTCCACAAGTTTTCAATTGGGTTAAGGTCAGGAGACTGACTATGCCACTGCAACACCTTGATTTTTTTCCTCTTGAACCAGGCCTTGGTTTTCTTGGCTGTGTGCTTTGGGTCATTGTCTCGTTGGAAGATGAAATGACGACCCATCTTAAGATCCTTGATGGAGGAGCTTAAGTTCTTGGCCAAAATCTCCAGGTAGGCCGTGCTATCCATCTTCCCATGGATGCGGACCAGATGGCCAGGCCCCTTGGCTGAGAAACAGCCCCACAGCATGATGCTGCCACCACCATGCTTGACTGTAGGGATGGTATTCTTGGGGTCGTATGCAGTGCCATCCAGTCTCCAAACGTCACGTGTGTGGTTGGCACCAAAGATCTCGATCTTGGTCTCATCAGACCAGAGAACCTTGAACCAGTCTGTCTCAGAGTCCTCCAAGTGATCATGAGCAAACTGTAGACGAGCCTTGACATGACGCTTTGAAAGTAAAGGTACCTTACGGGCTCGTCTGGAACGGAGACCATTGCGGTGGAGTACGTTACTTATGGTATTGACTGAAACCAATGTCCCCACTGCCATGAGATCTTCCCGGAGCTCCTTCCTTGTTGTCCTTGGGTTAGCCTTGACTCTTCGGACAAGCCTGGCCTTGGCACGGGTGGAAACTTTCAAAGGCTGTCCAGGCCGTGGAAGGCTAACAGTAGTTCCATAAGCCTTCCACTTCCGGATGATGCTCCCAACAGTGGAGACAGGTAGGCCCAACTCCTTGGAAAGGGTTTTGTACCCCTTATCAGCCTAGTGACCCTCCATAATCTTGTCTCTGATGGCCTTGAAATGCTCCTTTGTCTTTCCCATGTTGACCAAGTATGAGTGCTGTTTACAAGTTTGGGGAGAGTCTTAATTAGTCAGAAAAGGCTGGAAAAAGAGATAATTAATCCAAACATGTGAAGCTCATTGTTATTTGTGCCTGAAATACTTCTTAATACTTTAGGGGAACCAAACAGAATTCTTGTGGTTTGAGGGGTTGAATAATAAATGACCCTCTGAATAAACTTTTCACAATTTAAAAAAAAAATAAAAAAAGAAATAACTTTCTTTTTTGCTGCAGAGCATTTCACACTTCCAGGCAGATCTACAGTCCAAATGTCACAATGCCAAGTTAATTCCGAATGTGTTAACCTGCTAAATCTGCAGGGGGTTGAATACTACTTGTAGGCACTGTATATCTATTGAAGCATATATGTGGAGCCCTAGTCTTGTCTTGATCTCATATTCTGTAGCCAAAATACAAGTTCTTAGCTTTACTTATCATGGTAGTCAAGATGGGAGACAAAAGTGACTTCTCCCCATATGTAGCAAAAACTATCTTTGTTAATGCAAGAACGATTCATATCTGGAAGAACCTCATAAAGAAGTGTAACGCACCTGCGGTAAACAGGTGTCACAAAAACAACAGGTAACAGCTTGGGTCCTGTGCCAGTCACTACACACACTCTAGCACACCAGGACATTTACACTCGCTGTACCCAGCTGGGAGCCTCAATTAGCCAGATAACAGGGCTGGGCATTTTTAGATAACAGGCCTGGGAGTGGAGAAAGTGACCTGGGGAGTGTGGGTAGACAGTGGGACAGTCAGAAGAGTTTAGGAGGAGGAAGTAGTAGGTTGGAGAGGAGTAAAAGGAAAGGTGTCAAGACAGACCACAGACTCTTGAGACACATAGACAGTAGCAAAGAGTCCACAAAGACCTGAGTAGAAAGATCAGCCACTCAGAGGAGAAAAGTAGCTGGAGAGCGAGAGAGCAAGCTCCAAGGACAGAGGGTTCCTGTGGGGGTGGACATCCAGGGCTCACAGTACTTTGCACGCACGGGTTGCAGATCCCAGAACAGACCAGGACTTCAAGCCATCTGTTAACTCTGCCAGGCGGGTGAGTTTCCAGGATTCATCTGCCACCACTAATGTGCAAGGAATCAGCAGCAAAGAGGGGACCGGGAGAAATTCCCTTAAATAGTCCAAGCTGCCTGCGGCAGGACCCAGACACCAGGAGGACCTCCAAGTGCTCCATGCCAGGGACGACCAACATACACCAGAGTGCACAGGATGTAGAGTGGCACAAGGTTGGCTGGCACAGCTATAAGGACACGGGTGCACCCGGGATCCAGCATGTCCCCATGGCACGAATCCAGTAAGTAAAGACAATCAAACAGCACTCTCTGTCTGGACTGCTTTATTGCGCCATGCCTCCACGTTAACCCTTCACCCAACCCTGGGGAAAAGCCCTGCTCACGGAGGGCTCCACCATCCATGCTGTTCCCATCCATCATCCCCCAGTGGGAACCCACAGCGGCGGCCCTACTATCCCTGGCCACAAACCGCGAGTGCCGTAGTCAAACTTTATTTTTATTTTTCATTTAAAACTGTTTCGACAGTACCCCTAGGTCCAGGTCCCCTCGAGCCACGGACTGCCTGGATCCGAGCAGCTCGGCTGCCCCGGGGCGCGACAGAAGCATGTCAATATTCTAAGAAACTAAGCTAAGAAATCCTAGAACAGTATACCTGACACAGAGAGTATTTATAAAAGTAGGTTATTCAATTGTAATTAGGATTACAACATCGGAGTTGAGTTTTCCTTTTTAATTGGTTATTCTAAGATGCTGGAATACTGAAGGCTCAATAGACTAAATAGATGATGTAATAGACTAGCAACTAACAATTCAATGATCATGAAATAGTAAAGATACAATTCTTCAATAAACTTGCATGAAAGGTGTTATAAATAGTTACATCCTCCACTGGATCATGTAAATTAGACCCAATTAGCAAATTTAAGCATCATATTAATTTTCAGCCCACAAAATTAGTTAAGTTCAATTGTTTTATCTTCAAACCAATACGGCTATATGACAAGGTTATATAAGCAGGTTATAAAGTGATTAATGGAAGTATAAATAAGTATAAATAGAGTTGTAATTAATAAAATGGGACATAAATCATTATGCTTGAGTAGACATGATAGTATATACAGTGACAACAAAAGGGTAACAATGTTTTGAACTTTGAATTTTTGACGCCACATCTCACCATCCACTACAGCTTTGAGCTTGAGGCTACCTTCATTTAATAGACAATCATCTTGATTATCTCATACATAAATTTGACTTCCAGCTATTTAGTATATGATTAGTTATGCAAATTATTGTCATGTTACTGCATTGTTACTGTTTTGCTCCTGGTGTTTGAAATTGTTGTCTTCTTCCTACATTTTACAAATTACAACCTCTTTTTACATTTCCTAATAGTTCAGTGTTGTATTAGGTTGATTTCCAAGTAAAAGGTCACTGGTTCAAATTGTGGAGAAGCCATGAAGAAGATTTACCAAGAAAAGATAAACAGCATCATCCAGTTCAATTATAGCTGTCTCTTGGCCAAGAAAATTGCCAAACTGCATCATGTGAGTGTAGTGTGCCACGGGGCCTTAGAGTACTCGTCACCGAGCCAGTGGTTCTTTGGGGTAGCTGTGACTGGCCTGACCCGGCTCCGTGACCCCGTCGGCTACATGTTAAACAAGAACAGCAAACAAACAATACAGATGGGGATGGAATGAGGGTGATGGGCCCCTGGAAGCATGTCACCGGTTGCAGTGGTGACTAGGATCTCAGCCTCCTCCACTGCCGACCCTTCCTGCGACTAGTCGTTTCCCAGGGCCAGTACTGGATGGGGAATGGGGATGCGTCGCAGCACCACCCGCGGTATGTGGCCAAGAAGTAGCCGCTGCTCCACAGTCTCTCTCCAGGGCAGATGTTAGGTGCAGCCGGGGTGGTGTTGCTCCCTACAGGTGGAGCGGGGAACCTCGGGGGGTTGGTGAGAACAGGGGCGGCAGTCTGAAGGAGCGCCAGAGCGCAGGGCAGTGACAGTTACTCACAGAGTAACCAGGTACGGGTTCCAGTCACTTTATTTACTGGCTCAGGTGGTATCGCACCCCGGGTGCTGGTCCTCACCATCAGAGACTCCGGTTGCTTCCCTTGCAGGTCAGAGGTTGGATCCGGTTTGGTAATCTGTGGCCTTTCTCCTCCATGCACAACTCTGTACTCTTCCCCTGTCCTGGTCCGTACAGGCCGACAGCCTGGGCCTCTCGTGTCTCGGACCCCTGTCCCATCTCCCCCGGCTCCCTCTCTGCTGCCGCATCGTGGCCACCCAAACTGGGGATCTGTACGTCTCCTGTGCTCAGTCCCGTACTTTGGCGACTGCTCCCTTTTAGTCCATGATTACCGGTGCCGGATCCCATCTCTCTAGATGTTACTGGCCCCAGCTTCGTTGTGCTGTCTGTTTGGTGTTACATCCAGACAGCTCTTTTCTGCCCCCCTGAAGGCCTGACAGCCTCCCTTCAGGGAGCTACACCCCATGTGTCTGCTCTGTCTCATGCCCAAGCTTGTTCTACCTAGCTAAAAGTGTCTCTACTCCTAACTGCCCATGCCCCCACCTTTGCAAGTTGTTATGGCGACCTGGGTCTGCTAGGAACTGGCTGAGTCATTTTCTGACTGTTTTTGTAGAAACATTGTTAACCCTTTCCTAGTGACTGCTTCTCCCTGCTGTATGGTGGTGTGAGGTATGTGTAAACTTACCAGATTAATATCTTGACCTGTTCGGGAAGGATATATTAATATATCCTGTAGCGACCAGTCTCAGGGGTGCTACATGAGTGCTATGACAGTTAAAAGAAAATTAAATTAAGTACATCCATCCATTTAAAAACTAAGAGTTAAATGTCCAGGCAAAATATTGGAATCAACAAGTCCGCTCATCACAAGGTCTATCAATTTTGGAGTGACAAAAACAGCAGTGCAGGTTACCCCTATGTTTCAGTGTTAGGGAGATCACACACATCTATGCAAGCACCGTGCGATGCACATTACACAGGTCTGGAATGGTGGCCTTAAAAAAAAAGTAAAAAACTTCAATATCATTATAACAAGCATGGTCTTGAGTTTGCAAAGTATGAAAAGTGGACTGTAGAAGATTGGAAATGAGGGAATTGGAGCAATGAGACTAAAGTCAATAGACTAGACTCTAATGGGTTCAAATGGGTATGGAAGAAAAAAAAGGAAAAAGGGGCTACTGTATCAAGAAATTGAAGGAACTGTCAAGTTCAGTCTAGGAAGCCTGATGACATGGGGGTGTTTCACAGCCAAAGGCATTGGATACCTGACCAGGATCGATGGTGGGTTCAATACTGAGCTATATTTGAGTATATGAGTTACTTCGCACGCTCGAGTACGATGGGTATGAAAAGAACGACGTAGTGTTCTAGCAGGACAACGATCCAAAGCTTATGTCGAGATTGGTGAAGAAATGATTCAATGACAATGAAGTAGAAGTGCTGTATTAGACCCCCCAGTCCCGAGACCTCAAACCAATCAAACACTGGTGGGTAGAGTTGAAGAGAAAGATGTATACATACCCAAGTGAATCGACAAGTATGCACCAACATTGGGACCATGTAGAAAAGACCTGGAATCAGTTTTCTGTTGAAACTTGCTTAAATCAGACTGAGAGCATGCCCAGAAGGATTCAGGCAGTGCTGAAAGCCAAAGGAGAGTTACAAAATACTGACAAAATATCAAAATATTAAAAATTTCAATTTGACAAGAGTCTGCATAACTAATCATATTCTGAATAGTTGCAAGTCAAATTATTGCATGCAATAGCCAAGTTGATTGTCTATAAAATGAAGGTAGTCTCATGCTCAAAACTGTAGTGGATGATGAAATATGGAGCTTGAAAGTCAAAAGTTCAAAACATTGTTACCGTTTTGCTTGTCACTGTATCTCACTAGAACGTAGTGGTATAGAATAAAGTGACAGGTGCTACTGAATAATAATAACATTCATAAAAGTAGAGAAGCCAAATATCTGTAAAAACAACCATATATAAAGTGCACAAAGTAGACTTGAAAGTTAAGGAAAGGACATAAGTAGGCAGGTAAAAATAGGATGACAATCAATGCATAATAATAGCTACAAACCTTACACCAGGGACGTATTGCCCAATGTGTATTTTGCCCATTGCTTTAACGTTAATCATAACTATTTCTTGTGTTACACTTTATTATCCACTTTAAAACTAATGGCGTGCTACGCATGTCATGATTCCTTTCCTTGCCTTTGATGCAGGCTCACACGCCAAGCTCACATCTTTCCCTACAGATGAAGCCTGAATCATTAAGTCTTCATCTGTCTCTATCAGCTGTGTGTGGAGCAGCAATCTGCCTGCATCTGTTAACCTGTTAAATGCTGCTGTTAATCTCTTACAGATACTGCACCTTGGCAGGGGGACTTGCTGTTCTGAGCCCTTGTTGGCGTGCCCACGACTCGATCGTGAGATATTGATGATTTCTCATGACAACCAGAGGTCTGCTGATGAGCCCTGTGGCTGTGTCATTACAGTACTCATGTGAAAACCAGCCTGTGGCCAGTCTTCACAGGAGGTCAGATGTAGAATCACGTCCCAATAGCAAGCAGTTTAACTAGCCCCAGTGTTCAGGCGGCATGGTGCATGTCTAATATTAGACTATTGGAGCAATGAAGTGGGCTTGAAAATTTATTTTAAACAACCTGTGCAGTTTGGTAGGTGTTACGTCACCACTGGCGTCCGCTCCAGCGACTTCTGTTCCGATCACCAGGCGACGCCGTGTTCCTGCCGTGGATGGTGCTGGTGATGGGAGAGGAGTCGATGCCAGCGGCACCGGTGGGCGCAGGCTCCAATCATCTACTGGGCTGGGTTATCTTGGGATCTGCAGTACCACTGGCTGACTGTGGGTGGCATGTGTCTTCCTGCTGAAGTTGCCAGCGTTCAGCTACAGCCAATGGGAAGACACCACACCCTTCTTAGTTTCCCTCCTGTCTGCTGACCTCTGCCAGAGATAGTTCTGATTTCCTGGCTCCTGATCTGCCCTATTCTGTTTTGTGATTCCTGTGTGCTGACTTCTGCGTGTTTTCTGACTACCCTTCTGCCTGCTGTTTTTGTACCTCGTTGGCCGATCCGGATTTGACCTCTGCTACGTTTTCTGATTACGTCCTTGCCTGCCGATTCTGTCCCTGTTCTGCTGTTCCTGGTTTGACCCTGCCTGACGACTACTCTCATCGGACTGCAGCCTTCTACAGGTAGTGCTCTCCAGGACCCTGTGTAATTCCAAATCCCTGTATAGGGGTTAAAGGGTTTCAGTGTTCTGGGGGTCCTGCTTGGTGAGTGGCTATCCTCTAGCCTGTCCATTACATCCCATCTGAGTCTGTTGATCCAGGCAGGCGTTACAGTAGGTAAACACCTGTTTAAGTTTCAGAAATAGGGATATGTATCTTTTAAAAAAAAAAAAACAAAGTCTCAAAATAGCACTTTGAATTGCAGAGCAACCCTTGAAGTCAGATTTAAGGCCACTTTACACGCTGCGACATTGCTCAAGCGATCTCGTTGGGGTCACGAAATTTGTGACGCACATCCGGTCACTTTAGCGATGTCTTTGCATGTGACACCTATGAGTGATTTTGAATCATCGCAAAAATGGTCAAAATCGCTCATCGGTGACATGCCCCCCTATTCTCGAATATCACTGCTGCTTGGTGTATGAAATAGTTAGTCGCTCCTGCGGCAGCACACATCGCTATGTGTGACACCGCAGGAACGAGGAACCTCATCTTACCGGCGGCCGCACGCAATGCGGAAGGAAGAAGGTGGGTGGGATGTTACGTCCCGCTCATCTCCGCCCCTCCGCTTCTATTGGGCGGCGGTTTGGTGATGCTGCTGTGACGTCGCTGTAACGCTGAACGAACCACCCCCTTAGAAAGGAGGCGGTTCGCCGGTCACAGCGACGTCGCTAGGCAGTTAAGTAGTGTGACGGGTCAGCGCAATATTGTGTGCCACGGGCAGCGATTTGCCCGTGTCGCACAACCGATGTGGGCGGGTACGCATGCTAGCGATATCGGTCATTGGGTTAATATGACTCTTGTTGGCTGTCACTGTGTGAAAACGCTACAAAAAACCCCCCAAAACAGCTACTTGGGTAGTGTTGATTCTATATATCAGAAATATATTAATTTACACTCACACACTGAGTGGTGATGATGACATTGATACAACAGATAACTGTATATCACTGGCATCTTGGATTTTTGTTCACTGATTCCCTCCCATTTTCAATCTGGTACATCAGCATTGAAGAAGTACAGCACAATAGTATCAGGCCTTTTTCTATCCCAATCCTGTCTGCTCTGAGCTCTCCTATCCCTATGCAGTATATTCATTAAATGGCATTCTCTGGCCGACCCCTACCTTTTTTACTGGCTGTGATAGGCCTCCTGATTGGCTGTTCTACACAATGTTAGCAGATTGTTGAAAGACATTGTGGGGGAGCCCGAGCTGCCACCTCAGATGCTATTAGGCTGCCTAATGAGTATGCAACATGCGTGAAATGATCCTGGGAATTATTTCCAAATTGTGAACCACAAGTCTCACTCATATTGTTCAAACTTGCGTGAAACCACAAATTTCAGGAAATTAGACTCAAACTGAATCCTCCAAGGATTGATCTCCTCATTTATAATTTTATAGCTTTGCTATTTGCACAGAGTCTGTCCATACAGATACATAATACAGATTCTCTTTGCCATTGTGCATCGCTTTTATAGCATGGTCTATAGCACATTAATTGCTATTGCCATTTTTCCAGTGATGTTTGCCAAAACTATAGAATAATTGATTAATGAAAAATTGCTGAATATTGGATGTATTTTCTCTCTTTTTTTTATATTTTTTGTAGTAGATTTGACTGTTTTTTTTAAGGAAATGTTTAATAGAGAAATGCTGGGGACCAGCATCCCCCCATAAGTGACATTGAGCATACGTCAGAATTGATATCCGACGTATGCTCAATAGAGCAGGGTCTAGCCCAGCTCGTGAAACAAAGGTCACTGATGACTCTTCATTTCAGGTGACAGCAGCCTCTGCCTCCTGGAGACATTTTGTTTGAGTAGCAAAATGTTTTTTTTTTCATCATGTTTGTGTTTCGGACCACCCCTTTAAATACATAATGGCGAAGAGTTTCATAAACCTAAATCTACATTACTTGAACTGTTAAACAAAGAAGATTTTTCTGCACATACACAAGAAATCCAGGGGGAAAAAAACATTGGAAAAACACAGAGTTTATGCTAGGGGGAAACATAAACTAAAGGGGCCATAGTATGGAATCATGACACACATATTCATAAAAAGCTAATTTGTGCATGAAGCATTGCAGTTCTATATTTAACGTGTTAGAATACTCTATAATATGCATTGTAAATGATTTTTTCTTAAAACCTTTTTTATACAACAGTAGAACTGAGAAAATGTTTTAAAGGGAACCTGTAAGGTCCAATATGCACCCAGAATCATGAGCAGTTCTGGGTGTATATTGCTAATCCCTGCCTAACTGTCCCTGTATACACTAGCATAGATAAAGAGATGTTTAGAAACAGTATTTCTAAAAGTATTCCTGATATGCTAATGAGCGCTAGGACTAGTAGCAAGGGCGTTAGTTGACCCAACTAGTCCGCCCTCTTAGCATGTTAGCGTGCCCACAGAAGTGTACTAACATGCAATTCAATGCCCATTGCTGTCCGTTGTCACCGATTCAGACGCCGGATTTAGGGTCAGAAGGCATGATCAGAAGTCCTGGCATACCCAGTCATGCGCGCTGTGAAGCTGGGTGAATGCATCCTAGCTTCAGAGAGGTCTAGTGCGGATCCAAAAGTGCCAGGACTTCTAATCATGCGCTCTGATCCTAAACCCGGCGTCTGAGGCGGTGACAACGGACACAGGTACATGCATCACTGCCAATGACGCTGGGCATTGAATAACATGTTAGCATGTCCCTGTGCTAACATGCTAAGAAGGCGGACTAGTCAGGAGAAATAACGCCCTTGTGACTAGTCACTGTGCTCATTGGCATATCTTAAAGGATCTTTAGAAATACGTTTTCTAACGATCTCTTTATCTATGCTAGTGCATGCTGGGACTGTTAGATAGGGATTAGAAATATGTATCAAGAACTGCTCGTGGTTTTGGGTGCATATTGGACCTGACAGGTTCCCTTTAAGTCCCAGCAATATGGAGAAGTCCAATGAAATCATCCAAGAAGTGAGCAAATCAACTGTTACTTCCAATATGTGCTGAATAACTCAGTTGGTCTTATATTCCAATTTCAATCATTTCAATAATATTAGTTACTGACGTAGTGAATACTCTGAAGTAATAGATGCACCTGATAATCCAGTAATGGTTAAGGAAAAGTGCAATAAGCATCAATTTAGAATAACAGGTTTTCGCTTTCAGTCTATTACAGCTAGATTTGCAATTCTTGAGCCTACAGCCACAACATCTTTGGATCCCTAAGCCCTGCTCCATCCACTTCCCACGCCTTCTTACGCAGAACATTTTGTAGATTTTCAAGTTTCTTTAGAGACCAGAATATAATGCTACTGCCCTATATATTTCATCCTCCCTCGCTAAAATTTATATTAGTAGCCGCTTCTCATTCCCAAGTTAATTTTCCTTTGGCAATGTAAGAAATAAGTTTTCTTTGCCTGCTGTGCAGAAAAAGCGATGTCTTCTAATTCCTTCCAGCCTACTGTACCTAATGATAAACCTGGCGCTGTACATTTTACTACATTGCCGTAGCCAGGTCTCTAAATAAATTATACATTATACTGAAAAGAAGCGTTACTTATTTGGTTTCTGGCATGTGCAAGATGATGCAATGAGAATATTGAGTTACCATTTAAAAATGATGTTAGGTAATTTTTCTGCCTATTAATGGGAAAATAAAAATAGGTACTCACTGTTTTAAAAACATACTGGATATGCAAAAGTGAGTACACCCCTGGCATTTTTATAAATATTTTATCATATCTTTTCATGGGACAAAACTGAAGATATGACACTTGGATACAATGTAAGGCCTCTTTTACACGTCCGTGAAAATCACGCACGTTTTTCACGGACGTGTCAAAGGTGCGTGTTGCCCTAGGTGTGCAATGTGTATGGCACACGTGTGTTCTCTGTGTGTTATCCGTGATAACACATGGAGAACGGGAACCTTCTACTCACCTGTCCCTGGTGTCGCTGTCCGTGGTGCTGATCTTCGGTCTCCGGTCCTGCCGACTCCCCGCTGCTGCTGCTTCCGGCCGCAGTGAAGTGAATATTCAATTAGCATAATGAGCGGCGGTCGGCAGCAAGTGACAGCACCGGCAGAGACAGGAGGGTAGGAGAAGGTGAGTAAAGGGTTTTTTTTTCTCGCAGATACATGTGTGGTCCGTTTGTGTTACGTGTGACCCGTTTGCGTTCCGTGTGACACATGTGATGCCAGAGAAAACGTGGACATGTCTACGTGTGGAGCACACGGGCACACATATGCTCCACACGTACACATGGTCCATGGCAGAAAACGCTTGTGACCGCAGACCCATTGATTTTAATGGGTCTATGTGTGCCCGTGTCTCCAGTATGTGAGAAGACTGACCATACACGTTCCGGAGGCACGGACGTGTTAAAGAGGCCTAAAGAAGTCAGTGTACAGCTTGTATAACAGTGTAAATTTTTGGAGTGCCCCCTAAATAACTCAAAATACAGCCAATAATGTCAAAACTGTTGTATAAAAAGTGAGACATAAGTGAAAATAGCAAACATTGTGATGCATTAGCTATTTCCCCTCTCCAGTGTCATGTAGTACATTAGTATTAGGCTTTGTGCTCACGTAAGTGCTGAAATTTCTGCAGCGATTTGACAGCACATGTGCGCTTCAAATCGCTGCAGAAACACTGCATAATGGATGTGTGGCGCCCTGGATGAGCCAGGGGCCACAGGTAACAACACACACACACCCCCACCCCCAGCAGTTTCACAGCAGACATCCCCAAAGTGACCTGCTTTCTGCCTCGGGCTCAGACTGACACACCAGGTGGGCGGAGTCAGGAGATGGAGACGCCCACCCAGGAGTTAGCTGGCCTGAGGCAGGAAACAAGCCCAGTCAAGTTCAGGCGGAGGAGGAGAGAGGAGGTCTGCAGAGAGGCAGACACAGACTGGGGCCTAGGATTGGAGCCTAGGGCCCTCGTGCAGCAGAGAGTCAGGCAGACGGTAGTGGCCGTCTGCAGGGAGCCGGGGAGACAGTTGGTGGAACCGTAGGTAGCCGGGGCTGGGCGGTGGCCCACCGGTACTGAATCGGGGAGCCAGCTGGAAGCCGGAGCGCAGGAGGAGCGTGCACAGAGGTGGAAGAAAGGACTTACACCACCAAACTGGGTCAGGGGAGAAACAACAACCGCAGCCGTCTGTGGGCACCCGTCCATCCAGCCGAGTGTTTTACCAAGGACTGTGTCGTGATTACTGGCTGAGTGAGTACCCCGTGCCGTGCAGCACAGCGCTGCCCCTGCGACCCTGCACCTCACCAGGCCCCGTAACCCGCCAGCTACCCATCCACCTACCTCACCGGGCCCCTGGACAACCAACCCCCTACCCACGGAGGGGAGAACTAACATCTAGCTGCTCCATACCATCACTCCCGGGATCCCCGTCCAGAGCAGCGGTGGTGTCACAACTAGAGATGAGCGAACCGGTCCCGGTTCGGCTCGAGGCCGGTTCGCCGAACGGGGGTCCCGTTCGAGTTCGGTTCGTCGAACGTTCGACGAACCGAACTCGAACGTATAGGCTATAATGGGAGGCAATCACAAACACATAAAAATGCATTATAAATGTACACAAACAGTTAATAAACATTGCCATAACACTTACCGGTCCTCGCGATCCCTTCTGCACTCTGTCTCCTGCCGCTATTCCATCCGATGATCGCTGAATCCTCCCGGTGACCTGCACTGCCAGCAGAGAAGCAGGACCTATCGTGACGTCAAAATAGCCATGTGACCAGTCACGTGGCTATTATCTCATTGGCTACAGACTGGTCACATGACTATGACACGTCATGTAGGACCTGCGAGTGCATCTCTCCGGTACACGGTGCACATATGTGTATCGCCGTGTACCGGCGACATGCTCTAGCACACGGTCGACTCCCCGTTCCGTTAGGGACCGGCTGACACAGCCGGTCATTAACGGAGATCACCGTTGCCATAGCAACGCAGTTAGCGGTGACGTCACCGCTAACCGCGGCTCCGGGAGCACCGTTGCTATGGTAACGCGTCTGTCAGCGTTACCGCTAGCAGCCAGCAGTGATCACTCACGGAGTGAAGGCTGCACGCTGCTTCCCGATTGTAGTGAGCATTGTAGTTAGGATGGAGGTTCCCCAGCCCCAAGTGATGCCCCTCACTACAATCGTCACTACTACTACACTAGAAAGAAAGAAGACAGAAGAGCAGGATCGTGGAGGGCTGACAGGGGTAATAAAGATGGAGTCTCTAATGTGTCTGTGTATTTATTTCTATTAAAGTATTTTTTCTCTGTGTGGTGTCTTTTTTTAACCCTTTATTGGAGATTCTTAATGGCCGGGTCAAACGTGCCTGACATTAAGAATCTCTGGCTTAATACTGGCTGGTAAAACAAAGCCAGTATTAACTCATGATTACCCAACAAGCCACCCGGCTCCAGGGCTGTTGGAAGAGTTGGATACAGCGCCAGATGATGGCGCTTCTATGAGAGCGCCATTTTCTGGGACGGCTGCGGACTGAAATCCGCAGCAGAGGCGCCCACAAACCTCGGGCTAACCTGTGCTGCGGATTCCAATCCCCAGCTGCCTAGTTGTACCCGGCTGGACACAAAAATAGGGCGAAGCCCACGTCATTTGTTTTTTAATTATTTCATGAAATAAGTGAAATAATTAAAAAAAACGGGCTTCCCTATATTTTTGGTTCCCAGCCGGGTACAAATAGGCAACTGGGGGTTGGAGGCAGCCCGTGGCTGCCAGCTGTACCTGGCTAGCATACAAAAATATGGCGAAGCCCACGTCATTTTTTTGGTGGGCAAAAAACTTTTGCATACAGTCCTGGATGGAGTATGCTGAGCCTTGTAGTTCTGCAGCTGCTGTCTGCTCTTCCCCATACAGACAGACAGCAGCTGCAGAACTACAAGGCTCAGCATACTCCATCCAGGACTGTATGCAGAAGTTTTTTGCCCCCTGAAAAAATTATGTGGCTTCGCCATATTTTTGTATGCTAGCCAGGTACAGCAGGCAGGTACGGCTGCCCCCAACCCCCAGTTGCCTATTTGTACCCGGCTGGGAACCAAAAATAAAGGGAAGCCCTTTTTTTATTATTTCATGAATTTCATGAAATAATTAGAAAACAAATGACGTAGGCTTTGCCCCATTTTTGTGTCCAGCCAGGTACAACTAGGCAGCTGGGATTGGAATCCGCACCACCGGTTGGCCTGAGCTTTCTGGGCCCCACTGCTGCGAATTGCAGTCTGCAGCCACCTCAGAAAATGGCATTTTCATAGAAGCGCCATCTTCTGGCGCTGTATCCAACTCTTCCAGCACCTGCCTGCTATACCTGGCTAGCATACAAAAATATGGCGACGCTCACGTCCTTTTTTTGTAGCTTTTTGGCAAAAAAAAAAAAAAATGCTTCCCTGGATTTTCCATTGCCAGTGAAGGTAACACCAAGCAGTGGGGGTTAGCAGCCAGTAGCTGCTTGGATTACCCTTAGCTAGCAATACAAAAAATGCAGTGGGAGCTAACATATATTTTTTTTAATTATTTATTTAAATAACTAAAAATAAAATGGGCTTCCCTGTATTTTGATTGCTGGACATCACAGTGCTGTAAAAATAAATCTTTAAAAAAATGACGTAGCGCTCCGCGGTATTTTTGATTCTCAGCGCAGATAAAGCAGACAGCTATGGGTTGCCACCCCCATCTGCCTGCCGTTACCTTGGTTGGCAATCAAAATACAGGGAAGCACATTAATTTTTTCTATTTAAAAAATAGTTAAAAAAAAAAAAATTACGTTGGGTCCCCCCATTTTTGATAGCCAGCTAGGGTAAAGCAGACGGCTGTAGCCTGAAAACCACAGCTGGCAGCTTTACCGTGGTTGGGGATCCAATGTGGAGGTCCCCTCAGGCTCTTTTTTATAATTATTTTATAAATATTAATAATTACACAATAAAAGTAGGGGACCCCCCAAATTGGATCACCAGCCAAGGTAAAGCGGACAGCTGTGGTCTGGTATTCTCAGGGTGGGAAGGTCCATAGTTATTGGGCCTTCACAGCCTAAAAATAGCAGGCCGCAGGCACCCCAGACGTGGCGCATCCACTAGATGCGCCAATCCTGGCGCTTCACCCCAGCTCATCCCGTGCCCTGGTGCAGTGGCAAACGGGGTAATAAATCGGGTTGATACTAGCTGTAAAGTCACCTGAGATCAAGCCCAGCAGTTTGTGATGTCATGGCGTCTATTAGATACCCAACATCATAAACTGTCAGTACTAACAAAAACAAAAAAAATCGACAAAAGAAATTTATTTGAAAAAACAGTCCCCAAAACATTTCCTCTTTCACCAATTTATTGTAAGAAAAAAAATAAAGGGGTCCCACGACGACTCTGGACCGTCTAGAATATGGGGGGGAGACACTCAGGGAACGTATCCCCCATTTTCTAGGAGTGCGGACCCTTCATGTGAGGAGTGTGGGTGCAATGAATCTGCACTCACTCTCCCCGGGTCCACAGCAGCAGAGTCCATGTCGTAATGGTTGCTACCAAAGCTGCAATGCCCTGCTCATGAGGTAAGGGCATGCCTAATCAGGAGAACTACTGTAGAGGAAGCTCTGCTCACTGGTATATAGGTGCTCAGAGGTAATAATAGATAAAATTAGTGAGTAACCTCGGCACTCTATATCTCCCAGACTAAGTCAGTAAGTCACAACGGATAGTAATGCAAAATCACTCTTTATTGGTCCGTATTAAGAAAAATTTTTTTTCATAAGCATATATGTTTTTGTCCAAAACAAGTTACAAATGACATTTCGGCCTGAGCCTTCGTCAGATTGGACTTATCTGCATGTAATCATGAAAAATGACAATAATCAGTATCACATAAGAGTGAGAGAACAATAACATAAACTCGAACAATGTAGAGGTACAATTGGGATGCAGCAAAAAAATTGCAACACAGCAAGAAATGAAACACATGATACAAATGTCATAATACAGTACAAGGACAATATAGTAATGACAAATATGGGGTCAGAGTAGACTTAGACAGCTCTGGTATGAAAGAGATGTCAATCATAAAGTAACATGTGCAGTAGGTGTAGAGCTACACTATGCATGGCAGAGCTAATGGGTAGACCGACCATAGAAAAAGTAGAGAAAAAGTGGAGAAAAAGTGGAGAATAAGTGGAACATAAGAGGAGAAAAAGTGGAGAAAAAGTGGAGAAAAAAGTGGAGAAAAAGTGGAGAAAAAGTGGAGAAAAAGTGGAGAAAAAGTGGAGAAAAAGTGGAGAAAAAGTGGAGAAAAAGTGGAGATTAAGAGGAGAAAAAGTGGAGAAAAAAGTGGAGAAAAAGTGGAGAAAAAGTGGAGCATAAGTGGAGAAAAAGGTGGAGAAAAAGTGGAGAAAAAGTGGAGAAAAAGTGGAGCATAAGAGGAGAAAAAGTGGAGAAAAAAGTGGAGAAAAAAGTGGAGAAAAAAGTGGAGAAAAAGTGGAGAAAAAGTGGAGAAAAAGTGGAGAAAAAGTGGAGAAAAAGTGGAGATTAAGAGGAGAAAAAGTGGAGATTAAGAGGAGAAAAAGTGGAGAAAAAGTGGAGAAAAAGTGGAGAAAAAAGTGGAGAAAAAGTGGAGAAAAAGTGGAGCATAAGAGGAGAAAAAGTGGAGAAAAAGTGGAGAAAAAGTGGAGCATAAGAGGAGAAAAAGTGGAGAAAAAGTGGAGAAAAAGTGGAGAAAAAGTGGAGCATAAGAGGAGAAAAAGTGGAGAAAAAGTGGAGAAAAAAGTGGAGAAAAAAGTGGAGAAAAAGTGGAGAAAAAGTGGAGAAAAAGTGGAGAAAAAGTGGAGAAAAAGTGGAGAAAAAGTGGAGAAAAAGTGGAGCATAAGAGGAGAAAAAGTGGAGAAAAAAGTGGAGAAAACGTGGAGAAAACGTGGAGAAAAAGTGGAGAAAAGTGGAGAAAAAGTGGAGAAAAAGTGGAGCATAAGAGGAGAAAAAGTGGAGAAAAAAGTGGAGAAAACGTGGAGAAAAAGTGGAGAAAAAGTGGAGAAAAAAATGGAGAAAAAGTGGAGAAAAAGTGGAGAAAAAGTGGAGAATAAGAGGAGAAAAAGTGGAGAAAAAGTGGAGAAAAAGTGGAGAATAAGAGGAGAAAAAGTGGAGAATAAGTGGAGAAAAAAAATGGAGAAAAAGTGGAGAAAAATTGGAGAAAAAGTGGAGCATAAGAGGAGAAAAAGTGGAGAAAAAGTGGAGAAAAAGTGGAGAAAAAGTGGAGCATAAGAGGAGAAAAAGTGGAGAAAAAAGTGGAGAAAAAGTGGAGAAAAAGTGGAGCATAAGAGGAGAAAAAGTGGAGAAAAAGTGGAGAAAAAGTGGAGCATAAGAGGAGAAAAAGTGGAGAAAAAGTGGAGAAAAAGTGGAGAAAAAGTGGAGCATAAGAGGAGAAAAAGTGGAGAAAAAAGTGGAGAAAACGTGGAGAAAAAGTGGAGAAAAAGTGGAGCATAAGAGGAGAAAAAGTGGAGATTAAGAGGAGAAAAAGTGGAGAAAAAGTGGAGAAAAAGTGGAGCATAAGAGGAGAAAAAGTGGAGAAAAAAGTGGAGAAAAAGTGGAGAAAAAGTGGAGAAAAAGTGGAGATTAAGAGGAGAAAAAGTGGAGCATAAGAGGAGAAAAAGTGGAGAAAAAAGTGGAGAAAAAGTGGAGAAAGTGGAGAAAAAAATGGAGAAAAAGTGGAGAAAAAGTGGAGAAAAAGTGGAGAAAAAGTGGAGAAAAAGTGGAGAATAAGAGGAGAATAAGAGGAGAAAAAGTGGAGGAAAAGTGGAGAAAAAGTGGAGAAAAAGTGGAGAATAAGAGGAGAAAAAGTGGAGAATAAGTGGAGAAAAAAATGGAGAAAAAGTGGAGAAAAAGTGGAGAGAAAGTGGAGAAAAAAATGGAGAAAAAGTGGAACACCCTTTGGTACCTTTCATGTGGCACTAAGGGGTGCTTAGCTTTGTATTTAGCCAAAAAAATGAAAAAAAAATGACATAGGGTTCCCCCTAGTTTTGTAGCCAGCTAGGGTAAAGCAGACGGCTGCAGCCTGCAGACCACAGCTGGCAACCTCACCTTGGCTGGTAATCCAAAACTGAGGGCACCCCACGCTGTTATTTTAAATTAAATAAATAATTAAAAAAAAAAACACGTAGGGGTCCCCCAAAATTGGATCACCAGCCAAGGTAAAGCAGACAGCTGGGGCCTGATATTCTCAGACTAGGGAGGTCCATGGTTATTGGAATCTCCCCAGCCTAAAAATAGCAGGCCGCAGCCGCCCCAGAAGTGGCGCATCCATTAGATGCGCCAATCCTGGTGCTTCGCCCCAGCTCATCCCGCGCCCTGGTGCGGTGGCAAATGGGGTAATATTTGGGGTTAATACCAGATGTGTAATGTCACCTGGCATCAAGCCCTGGGGTTGGTGAGGTCAGGCGTCTATCAGATACCCGACATCACCAACCCAGTCAGTAATAAAAAAAAAATACACGACAAACACATTTTTATTTGAAAAAACACTCCCCAAAACATTCCCTCTTTAACCAATTTATTAGATTGAAAAACAAATCCAGGTCTGGTGTAATCCAAGGGGTTGCCATGACGATGCACACTGTCCCAGTCAATGAAGAGCAGGATGTTCCCCATTGGCTGGGAGAGCAGTGCAGTGACCTGAGCTAACATCAATGGGTCAGCCCAGGTCACTGCAGGGGGGTGACAAGTGCTGCTGTCAGTGAGGTACATTACCTGCGCTGATCTCCAGCACACTGACAGCCCCTGTCACTGAGGTCAATGACCGGCGCCTTCACATCAAGTATCGCGAGAGGTCCGTGACGTCACCGCCAGTGTCAGTCTCGGGTCGGAAGCGATAGGTGATGTGACAAGCGGCGGCCATGGAGGACAGTGACAGCGCTGAGGTCGGGATGGCGGGACTTCATCACCGCAGGTAAGCCGAGCGAGCGAGCGAGCGAGCGGGCGGGCGGGCGGGGGGGGGGGGGGGTGGGGGGTGGATGTGTGTGTGTGTGTGTGTGTTTGTGTATGTGTATGTATGTGTACATGCCGCGGGCAGGAGGGGGGTGGAGCGAGCTGAGCGGGAAAGTGTGGGCTTCCTGCACGTAACTAAAATAAACATCGGGTTACTAACCAAAGCGCTTTGCTTGGATACCCGATGTTTATCTTGGTTACCAGCTTGTGGCAGGCTGCCAGCGATGGCTCCTGCTCACTGTAGCTGTAAAAAGCCCTGCTTTTTGCTGCTAGAACCGTTCTCGAACGTATCTAGAACTATCGAGCTTTTAGCAAAAAGCTCGAGTTCTAGTTCGATCTCGAACAGCCCAAAAATCACTCGAGCCTAGAACTGGAGAACCACGAACCACGAACCGCGCTCAACTCTAGTCACAACCTCACCACAACCGTGGGTGGCGTCACGGACAATCTCCCTTACCAAACCCCCTTTTACTGTGGAGCCTGGGATCACAGACCGGGTCACTCCACCGTGATACCCACAGAAGTGACCTCGTGGCCCGGATCTGAGTACCCCCTGGTCCCCGGGCGACACAGATGCAGTGTTTCAGCAGAATAAATGCCGAATTCATGCTGCCCCCACCATAGACAGAGTGGGAGCAGCATCCAAAGTGCACAAATTAATAGATTTTTTTGTACGCACGGAATTGGATCAAAATTTTGGCATCCAAATCGCTGTATTCAAAAAAGGATTATATCATAGATTGTTTTGGGGATGCAGGACGCCTGCATTTACGCTGCAGTGCAATACACAGCGTAAATGCATGATTGTACACAAAGTGCGCACAAGCTCTTACAAGGTCTCAGGTTAATTGGAAAGCAGGTGTGTTAAATTTGGTGTTATCACTGGCACATTGTCCAATACAGGTCACTTGAACACTCAACATGGCAGAGAATTGCTTGAGGATCTGGAAAAAAAAATGTTGCTCTACTTAAAAATGGCTTAAGCGGGCTTTACACAGCGACATCGCTAGCAATGTCACTGGTGAAAGCACCCGCCCCCGTCAGTTATGCGTCATCGGCAAATCGCTGCCCATGGCGCACAACATCGCTAGGACCCGTCACTTGCCTAGCGACGTCGCTGTGGCCGGCAAACTGCCTCCTTTCTAAGGGGGCGGTTCATTCGGCGTCACAGCAGCGTCACTAAGCGGCCGCCCAATAGAAGCGGAGGGGCGGAGATGAGCGGGCCGAATATCCTGCCCACCTCCTTCCTTCCTCCTTGCGGGCGGCCGCAGGCACATTGATGTTCCTCATTCCTGCAGTGTCACACATAGCGATGTGTGCTGCCGGTCAATGATCAACAATTAGGTAAGTAATTTTGATCGTTAACGGTTGTTCCTGCGTTTCACACGCAACGACGTCGATAACAAGGCCGGATGTGCGTCATGAATTCCGTGACCCCAACGACATTTCATTAGCGATGTTGTTGCGTGTAAAGCCTGCTTTAGGCTATAAGAAGATTGCCAACACCCTGAAACTGAGTGAGCTGCAGCATAGTGGCCAAGACCATACAGCAATTTAACAAGACAGTTTCTACTCAGAACTAGAGGTGAGCGAGCCTCTAGAGGCTCGAGTTCGGTTCGGTTCGTAGAGTTCGGCTCAACAAACGGCTCAACGAACCTCTCGAACCCCATTGAAAACAATGGGAGGCAAACACAAACACATAAAAACACATTATAAATGTACACACACAGTTAATAAACATTGCCATAACACTTACAGGTACCCACGACGCATCCTGCACTCTGTCTCCCGCCGCTTTTCCTTCCGATAATCTCTGCGTCCTCCCAGTAACCAGCACTGATGATAGGACCTATCGTAACATCAAAATAGCCATGTGACCAGTCACGTGTCTATTATCTCATTGGCTACAGACTGGTCGTATGACTAGATGTCATTGCTAGGTCCTGTCAGCTGTCAGTGCATCTCTCCGGTACGCGGTGCTCGTTTGTGCATACCCGTGTACCGGCGAGATGCTCTGGCACATGGTCGGCTCCCCGTTCTGCTTACCCGTTCCGTTATTCACCGGCTGCCACAGCTGGTCAATAACGGAGATCACCGTTGCTATAGCAATGCGCCTGTCAGCGGTGACGTCACCGCTTACAGCCTGCTGCCTCTGCTCACTCACTGAGTGATATAGACTGCACGGGAAGCAGCAGCGTCTTCCTCCCATGCAGTGCTGGCTGATGTAGCAGAGCTGCATGGGTTGAAGGAGAAAGAAGACAGAAAAGCAGGATCGTGGAGGGATGCAAGGGAGTAATAAACATGGAGTCTCTAAGTGTGTCTGCGTATTTATTTCTATTAAAGTATTTTTTCTCTATGTGGTGTCTTTTTTTTTAACCCTTTATTGGAGATTCTTAATGGCCGGGTCAAACTTGCCTGACATTAAAAATCTCTGACTTAATACTAGCTAGTAAAACAAAGCTAGTATTAACTCATTATTACCCAGCGAGCCATCCAGCTTCAGGGCAGCTGGAACAGTTGGATACAGCGCCAGAAGATGGCGCTTCTATGAAAGTGCCATTTTCTGGGGCGGCTGCGGATTGCAATTCGCAGCAGAGGGGCCCAGAAAGCTCAGGCTAACCTGTTCTGCGGATTACAATCCCCAGCTGTCTAGTTGTACCTGGCTGAACACAAAAATGGAGCGAAGCTCATGTCGATTTTTTTTCTAATTATTTCATGAAATTCATGAAATAATTAAAAAAAGGGCTTCCCTATTTTTTTAACTTCCCAACCAGGTACAAATAGGCTGCTGGGGGTTGGGGGCAGCCGTACCTGCCTACTGTACCTGGCTAGCATACCAAAATATGGCGAAGCCCACGTCATTTTTTTGGTGGGCAAAAAACTCCTGCATACAGTCCTGGATGGAGTATGCTGAGCCTTGTAGTTCTACAGCTGCTGTCTGCTCTCCTACATACACTAGTGAATGGAGCATACTGAGCCTTGTCGTTCTGTAGCTGCTTTCTGCTCTCCTCCATACAGACAGACAGCAGCTGCAGAACTACAAGCATACTCCATCCAGGACTGTGTGCAGGAGTTTTTTGGCCCCCAAAAAAATCACATGGGCTTCGCCATGTTTTTGTATGCTAGCCAGGTACAGCAGCCAGTTACGGACTGCCCCCAGCCCCCAGCTGCCTATTTGTACCTGGCTGGGAACCACAAATATAGGGAAGCCCTCTTTTTTAAATTATTTCATGAATTTCATGAATTTCTATCATGGTCCAAGGAACGGAACCAAAAATGGAGGAATTTCATCAACAATTCCAGGACATTAAAAACCAAGTGAAAACCCTAATGAAGGAAGGAAACATATTCACAAGTGACCAGACCATAGCAGACAGAATCTCCATCCACCCCCCAGCCCCATCTACATCACAATCATCACAACCCCCCTAGGGATATACTCAGAGACTGCTTGTCCCAATTAGAATGCGAGTTTATTCAATTCAAAGAAGAATTTCAAAGAAGCCAAGGTGAGAAAAATGCAAATGACCAACTGAGGGGAGAAATATCAAGGGTGAAAACAGACCTGTGGGTCACTTCAAGGGCTACAGGAAGAAAAGGCATACCTCAAAGAAGAAATATGCCAGCTAAAATCCTCAATCCTACAACAAAAAACAGAGAGGGTACCTCAAAGTATAAGCACTCCCCCAAAACAAATGCCCTCACCAACTACCTCTGTGCCAGATATATCACAGACCTGCGACAACCTCAGCCAGACGGACTCTACCCATAACCCCAGCAATAACAATATAGCCCCACCAGCACAGCAAATCAGGGTATCCAACACCCCTGGACCCAACAACACAAAGGAAACCCCTACCATCAACCCCAACAATGAAAATGCATCATCACAACAAACAAGGGCAACCAACACGCAAAGACCCAACACGCAGAAAACAAATGGCCCAAATAAAACACTGGATCCTGACATAGTCCTAATAATAGACTCAAATGGGAAATACCTGGACACCCAGAGTCTGTTTCCAAGGGCTCGGGTTGTAAAAATTCACTGCACAACGATCCCACAAGCAGAGGAGGTGATCAACAACCCATATTTCACAGAGCCCACACACCTCATACTACACACCGGCACAAACAATATCCACAAAGAGACAGTCACAAAGGACCTATCAAAACTTACAATAACAGCCCAGCAAAAAATTCCCCAGAACCAAAATAATCCTGTCTGCCCTGCTTCCAAGGAAAGATATACACCAACAAATAACCCAGCAAATCAACTCAGAGCTGGCCGCCAGTATTACCTCAGCACCAAACATACAGCTGGCAAGACACCCTGAAATAACACTTCATCACCTCTATGATGACAAACACCTCAATAAACAAGGAGTCAGCCATCTTGCAAAAGAGCGAAGGACATGGTTCTAAACAGACCTCCAAGACCACAAGCAAGACACCCACCAAACAGATGGCAGCCCACAGAGACCCCCGGAGAGAGTCCACAGAGATGGCAGAAATACACAAGACCACATACCCCACAATGGCAATACAAAGCAACAGAGGGCAACAACATGGCAGAAATAAGGACATTGCTCAACACATTGTGCAGCAAACTCTTGGGACACCACTAAAATATGCCACCCAAACCCACCACTAAATCCGGTTATGTCCTATGAAAATCTATCCTTCCTCATTATAAGGTATATCAACTAAATATGACATCCTTAGTTATCAGCAGCTGGAACATTCAAGGATTGAATGCCTCAGCTTTTGGGTCCAAGACAAATGACCCAGACTTCAAACAAAGGCTAAAGAACATTGACATCCACATCCTCCTGGAGACATGGGCCCGGGCAGAGGAGGAATCTCCCGCACCCATGGGATACAAGGAATTTTCTGTCTCCGCCCAGAAAAACAAGAACACCAAACACGGCCGCTGCTCAGGGGGCATACTAATATGGTACAAGGACGAGATCCAAGAACATATCAAGGCAATAAAAAGAGGAGAAAGCCATATCTGGATGAGGATAAGTAGCCTCACCTCCTCACCTCTCAGCAGGACATCTACCTCTGCACAGCCTACATCCCTCCATCAGAATCCTCATACTTTAAGTTGGACATCTACGAGGAACTTCAGAGGGAGGCTGCCCAATTCCAGTCCAAAGGTAAGGTGCTCATCTGTGGAGACCTGAACGCCAGGACAAGTACAGAGAAGGACTACCTGTCACCTGATTGAAACACATACGTCCTGGGAGATGAGCCCTTCTACAGAGACTCAGTACAGACAACAAGAAACAGCTATGATAGAGTGGTGAATAAAAGTGGCAGAACACTGCTTAACCTGTGCCGGAGCTTGGGGCTGCATATACTGAACGGGCGCACCAGGGGTGACTCATTAGGGAGATTTACACTAAACTCCCACATGGGCAGCAGTGTAGTGGATTATGCCATAACAGACATAGACCCAGCAAACATAAATGCCTTCATAGTCACCCCCGACACCCACATGTCAGACCACAACCAGACACTGCTGTACTTGAGATCCATGGACAAGTCATCCACACGAGCTGTCTCCCCAACTTGCCACCATCCTTTAAGTGGCCCAAACAGTTAGCCATTGAATACACCAACAGAGCAGAGATTAAAGAGCTGCTTGTAAATTTTCACACAAAATCCTATACATCAAACCAGCAAGGTGTCAACCTGGCAGTAAACGACTTTAGTAACATCCTATATACCATGGCAGAACTAGCAGACCTCAGAAGGACCAACACCAAGAGACCTACAAATAAACAAGGCCAAAAATGGTTTGACAAAGAATGCAAGGCACTGCGCAACTCATTAAGGATAGCCTCAAATCAAAAACACAGAGACCCGGACAACAAGGAGCTAAGAGTGGTCCATGACACCCTACAGAGGCAATACAAGCGAACCCTCAAGGAGAAAAAACAAAAGCACATCTCCCACAAACTGCAGCAGCTCGAAGACTCCCTCCAGGACAACTCATTCTGGGAGACATGGAGCCATATCAGTACAAATCCCAAGCAAAGCACCCTCCACATTCAAAATGGCAACATCTGGCACAGCTACTTCCAGGGCCTCTACAAGAATATCCCAGAAAAAGACCTAACCCCAGACCAGAAACATCTAATGACTAAATTGAGGGACATGGAGGAGACAATCAAGGACTTTCAAAATCCTCTGGACATACCAATCAGTGTGCTGGAAATAAAAGACAGAATCAAACTGCTAAAATGTAAGAAGGCCGCGGGCAGTGATGGCATCCTGCCTGAGATGATCAAATACAGTTCCCCAGACATTCATGCAGCACTGGCAAAAATATTCACCCACGTCCTGAGTGACGGCTACTTCCCTCAAAGCTGGAATCAAGGTCTCATAACACCCATCTACAAGAATGGAGACCGATATGACCCAGCAAACTACAGAGGGATCTGTGTCAACAGGATTCTGGGAAAACTATTTAACAGCATCATTAATAAAAGGATTATCGCCTTCCTCACCCAGGGTGACATCCTCAGCAGAAGCCAAGCTGGTTTCATGCCAAACCACCGCACCACGGACCACATTTACACCTTGCAAAGCCTCATCAAGACGCACGTCCATGGCAAAAAACAGGGGAAAATATTTGCATGTTTCGTGGACTTCAAAAAGGCATTTGACTCAGTTTGGCATCCAGGCCTGTTCCTGAAACTTCTGGAAAGCGGAATAGGTGGCAGAACCTACGACGTGATCAAGAGCTCATACACTGAGAACCGGTGCAGCGTGAAGGTGAATGGGAAGAGGACAGCTTTCTTCCGACAGGGCCGTGGGGTCAGACTAGTTTGCAGCCTGAGCCCAACTCTATTCAACATCTACAGTTAGGTCCAGAAATATTTGGACAGTGACACAATTTTCGCGAGTTGGGCTCTGCATGCCACCACATTGGATTTGAAATGAAATCTCTACAACAGAATTCAAGTGCAGATTGTAACGTTTAATTTGAAGGTTTGAACAAAAATATCTGATAGAAATTGTAGGAATTGTACACATTTCTTTACAAACACTCCACATTTTAGGAGGTCAAAAGTAATTGGACAAATAAACCAAACCCAAACAAAATATTTTTATTTTCAATATTTTGTTGCAAATCCTTTGGAGGCAATCACTGCCTTAAGTCTGGAACCCATGGACATCACCAAACGCTGGGTTTCCTCCTTCTTAATGCTTTGCCAGGCCTTTACAGCCGCAGCCTTCAGGTCTTGCTTGTTTGTGGGTCTTTCCGTCTTAAGTTTGGATTTGAGCAAGTGAAATGCATGCTCAATTGGGTTAAGATCTGGTGATTGACTTGGCCATTGCAGAATGTTCCACTTTTTTGCACTCATGAACTCCTGGGTAGCTTTGGCTGTATGCTTGGGGTCATTGTCCATCTGTACTATGAAGCGCCGTCCGATCAACTTTGCGGCATTTGGCTGAATCTGGGCTGAAAGTATATCCCGGTACACTTCAGAATTCATCCGGCTACTCTTGTCTACTGTTATGTCATCAATAAACACAAGTGACCCAGTGCCATTGAAAGCCATGCATGTCCATGCCATCACGTTGCCTCCACCATGTTTTACAGAGGATGTGGTGTGCCTTGGATCATGTGCCGTTCCCTTTCTTCTCCAAACTTTTTTCTTCCCATCATTCTGGTACAGGTTGATTTTTGTCTCATCTGTCCATAGAATACTTTTCCAGAACTGAGCTGGCTTCATGAGGTGTTTTTCAGCAAATTTAACTCTGGCCTGTCTATTTTTGGAATTGATGAATGGTTTGCATCTAGATGTGGACCCTTTGTATTTACTTTCATGGAGTCTTCTCTTTACTGTTGACATAGAGACAGATACACCTACTTCACTGAGAGTGTTCTGGACTTCAGTTGATGTTGTGAACGGGTTCTTCTTCACCAAAGAAATTATGCGGCGATCGTCCACCACTGTTGTCATCCGTGGACGCCCAGGCCTTTTTGAGTTCCCAGGCTCACCAGTCAATTCCTTTTTTCTCAGAATGTACCCGACTGTTGATTTTGCTACTCCAAGCATGTCTGCTATCTCTCTGATGGATTTTTTCTTTTTTTTCAGCCTCAGGATGTTCTGCTTCACCTCAATTGAGAGTTCCTTAGACCGCATGTTGTCTGGTCACAGCAACAGCTTCCAAATGCAAAACCACACACCTGTAATCAACCCCAGACCTTTTAACTACTTCATTGATTACAGGTTAACGAGGGAGACGCCTTCAGAGTTAATTGTAGCCCTTAGAGTCCCTTGTCCAATTACTTTTGGTCCCTTGAAAAAGAGGAGGCTATGCATTACAGAGCTATGATTCCTAAACCCTTTCTCCGATTTGGATGTGAAAACTCTCATATTGCAGCTGGGAGTGTGCACTTTCAGCCCATATTATATATATAATTGTATTTCTGAACATGTTTTTGTAAACAGCTAAAATAACAAAACTTGTGTCACTGTCCAAATATTTCTGGACCTAACTGTATATAAATGGACTAGCAACAGCTCTAGAGTCCTCCCCCACTCCAGACCTCAGTCTGCATGACCGTGAGGTTAAGTTCCTGCTGTACGCAGACGACCTCCTGCTACTCTCCCCAACCGAGAAAGGCCTCCAAGATAGCCTGGCAGAACTGGAAACATTCAGCACCACATGGGCGCTTCCCATCAACCAAAAGAAGACCAAAGTCATGGTGTTTCAGAAGAGGAACCAGAATAAAATAAACTCTCCCTCCTTCACATTAAATGGCACCACGCTGGAGAAAACCAGCAGCTATACCTACCTCGGTCTGGAGCTAAGCAATAACGGGAGCATCAAGCAAGCAGCAGAAGCCCTGAAAGGAAAAGCGTGCAGAACCTTCTACTTATCAGAAGACAACTGTATCACCTCAAACCACCTGTGAGAGTCTGGCTCAAGATATTTGACAGCGTCATCACCCCTATACTGCTATATGGCAGCGAGGTATGGGGCCCAGTGACCTACCCAGACCACATAAAGTGGGATTCCAGCCCAACTGAAGTCTTCCACATGGAGTTCTGTAAATATCCCCTCCAAGTCCATGGCAGCACCTCAAACATAGCCTGGGCCGATCCCCCTTATGGTTCAGTATACACAAGAGGGCGCTATCACACCAGGCGCACATACAGAACAGCAACCCCAGCTCCTACCATCATAAAGCCCTGCTGAGCCAGAGCCCAGAGCAAGCCAGGAACTGTGGCAGCCAGTCCAGCCAAAGTCAGCAACACACCCTGACAAAAGCCCAAATAAAAGAGATCTCAGAGAGCTGCAAGATGCAATACATAGAGGACTGGAAGAGTAAATTAGAGAACTCCCAGAAACTCACCATCTACCGGTCACTGCGGAGGGACTACACTCTGGTCCCATATCTGGAAAGGTTACGCCACCCCAAAGACAGGCAGACCCTGAGCCTGTACAGACTGAGTGCCCACAGCCTAGATGTGGAAACAGGGCGGCACCGACAGACATACAAGCCGCGAGAGAAGAGACTGTGCCAGCACTGCCAGCAGGGGGCTCTGGAGGATGAGGCGCACTTCCTGCTGCACTGTGACAAATACTCAGCAGTGAGGGCCTCCCACTTCCAGAAATTTACCCCCCATACCCTGGACTTTCCATCCATGGACGAGGACATGAAACTCCGCTTCCTACTGGGGGAAGAGGAATCAATGGTGGAGATCGCCGCCCAATATGTCACCACATGTCATAAGCTGAGGGGAACATAAGGCCCCTAAATGGAATTTCAGAGCCCAAATTGTGCCCCCAACTCCCCATAACCCTGATCCCCTCCTACCACACTTACTGTATTTATCTTGCTTTGGCAACACTAATTGTATTTTGGTCCTGCCAATAAAGCATATTTGAATTTGAATCTGAATTTGAGAGAGAGAGAAGAGAGGAGAGAAGAGAGAGAGAAGAGAGAGAGAAGAGGAGAGAAGAGGAGAGAAGAGAGAGAGAAGAGAGAAGAGAGAGAGAGAAGAGAGAAGAGAGAGAGAGAAGAGAGAGAAAGAGAGAGAGAAGAGAGAGGAGAGGAGAGAGAAGAGAGAGAGGAGATAGAAGAGAGAGAAGAGGAGAGTAGAGGAGAGAAGAGGAGAGGAGAGAGAAGAGAGAGAGGAGAGAGAGAGAGAAGAGAGAAGAGAGAAAGAAGAGAGAGAGAAGAGAGAGAAGAGAGTGGAGAGAGAAAGAGAGAGGAGAGAAAAGAGAGCGAGAAGAGAGAGGGAGAGAGAGAAGAGAGAAGAGGAGAGAAGAGAGAGAGAGAAGAGAGAGAGGAGAGAGAGAGAAGAGAGAGAAAAGAGAGGAGAGAGGAGAGAAAGCGAGAGCGAGAGAGAGAGAGGGAAAAAGAGAAAAAGAGAGACTGAGAAAAAGAAAGAGAGAAAAATAGAGAAAACGAGAGAGAGAGGGAGGGAGAGAGAGAGAAGAGAGATGGAGAAGAGAGAGAGAAGAGAGAGAGGAGAGAGGAGAGAGAGGGAAAAAAGAGAAAAAGTGAGAGAGAGAAAAAGAGAGAAAAAGAGAGAGAGACAGAGATAGGAGAGAGAGGAGAGAGAGAGAAAGAGAGAGAAAAAGAGAGAGAGAGGAGAGGGAGAGAGAGAGAAAGAGAGAAAAGGAGAGAGAGAAATTGAGAGAGAAAGAGAGGGAGAAAGAGAGAAAGAGAGAAAAGAGAGGGAGACAGAAAGAGAGATAGAGAGAGAGAAAGAGAGAGAGAGAAAAAGAGAGAGAGCAAGACAGAGAGAGAGAGGGAGAGAGAGAGAGAAGAGAGAGAGAAGAGAGAAAGGAGAGAGAGGAGAGAAGAGAGAGAAGAGAGAGCAATGCAGCCTCATTCCGTGAACTGCTACGATTTTAGAGGTGTGTCCCACGGCTCACAGCTGATGTCCGGCTGCTCCCCTCAGTGCATAATTAAATTAAATTATGATTATAAATATATAATAATTATCATTTAAAATTAAAAAAAAAATAATTCTTTAGTGGGACTAGAACTCATTAAGTTATACTCTTAATATTAAGAACTTATATTCTTAAGCGAGCGCTCTATCCACTGAGCTCCTGTCTGTAACAATAATGCTAGGCAGATCTGGTAATCTTGAAGTCTGCATTGCTGAAGTCTCTACTGACCGCGCAATTCACTTCATTGCTACATGGAGCTGACACTGAGCACTCGTGTTCTGTAGCAGAGCTGACAGTGTCGTGTGGATTACTTCGGACCTGGATGTGTATTTGGGGATTTTAATAAAATGGTGAAACAGGGTGTTTTTTGGTCTTTTATTCCAAATAATGGATTTTGCGTTGTGGGTGTTTCTTTCTTTCACTTTCCTTTTAATCATGGAAGGTATCTCGGGGAGACGCCAGGCATGATTAAATTGATTATTACCCCGATTGCCACTGCACCAGGGCAATTCAGGATGAGCTGGGTGGAGTCCCGGGACTGTCGCATCTAATGGATGCGGCAATTCCGGGTGGCTGCTGGGTGATATTGTTAGGGTGGCGGGCTCCCATTCCGTGGCGCTCTCCATCCTGACAATACCAGCCTCCAGCCGAGTGGCTTTATCCTGGCTGGTATCAAATAAGGGGGAACCGCATTTTTTTTTTTTATTATTTATTTATTTATTTTACTGCACGATATGGACCCACCCGCCGGCGGCTGTGATTGGTTGCAGTGAGACAGCTGTCACTCATCGTGGGGGCGTGTCTGACTGTAACCAATCATGGGCGCCGGTGGGCGGGGAAAGCACGGAATACCTGATTCAATAATGAAGCGGCAGCCATTTTTTAAAGAGGAAAGGACGCCGCAGATTTCTGACAGCCGTGCAAAAAGCTCGAGTTCGAGTTCGAACACCCCCCAAAATCACTCGAACATGAAATTGGGGAACCTCGAACATTGCTCATCTCTAATCAGAACATACCTTGCCAAGGTCAACCAAAGAAGTTGACTGCACGTGCTCAGCATCCTATCCAGAGGTTGTTTTTTCAATTTGGGAAGTAATTTTGATCGTTAACGGTCGTTCCTGCGTTTCACACGCAACGACGTCGCTAACAAGGCCGGATGTGCGTCATGAATTCCGTGACCCCAACGACATTTCGTTAGCAATGTCGTTGCGTGTAAAGCCTGCTTTAGGCTATAAGAAGATTGCCAACACCCTGAAACTGATTGAGCTGCAGCATAGTGGCCAAGACCATACAGCAATTTAACAAGACAGTTTCTACTCAGAACATACCTCGCCATGGTTGTCCAAACAAGTTGACTGCATGTGCTCAGCATCCTATCCAGAGTTTGTTTTTTCAAAATGGACATCTGAGTGCTGCCAGCATTGCTGCAGACAAAAAAGGGGTGGGATGGGGGGCTAGTGCTCAGACGAAGCATCGCACACTGCATCAAATTGGTCTTCAATGCTGTCATCCCAGAAGAAAGCCTCTTCTAAAGATGATGCACAAGAAAGTCTGCAAATAGTTTGCAGAAGACAAGCAGAGTAAGCATATAGTGGTCTGTGGTCTGAGAGTTCTTCTACTTCATCTACTTACTTCCTGAAGAGACAGTTTGCACATTTCCCAGAGGAGCATTGTGGCTATCAGTCTCCTCACAACTGGCATACTGGATTGGTGAGTCAGTCTCCACAAGGAGAATATCTTATAAATACCCAAATGAGTCGACCAGTATGCACCAATATTGGGAATGTGTAGAAGAGACCTGGAATCAGATTTCAGATAAGACATGTTTGAATCTGATTGAGACCATGGCCAGAAGTATGGAAGAGTGAAATTGAACAGTAAAGTTTGGATGCTGAATAAAGTTTATTGAAAGGCTGCAGCCAATTAACATGTTTTTGGCATGGGGAAAATGCCTGGACACTGCTGGGAACAAAACATTAAAAGAAAAATGACGTGGGGTCCCTTTTTTGATAAGCAGGCAAGGTAAAGCAGACAACTGCAGGGTGTAGCTCTCAGTTGTCTGCGTTACCTTGAAAATGTATTTTTATTGTTCAAAAGTAGCAAAACATAAACACATATACCAACTTCATTACAATGATGCAAAATGTATAATAACGTCCATAATAGTTATACAATACCGTAAACAAAGCAAAAATTACATACAAAATCTGCAGAA
Organism: Anomaloglossus baeobatrachus; assembly: GCF_048569485.1. Classification (NCBI taxonomy): domain Eukaryota; kingdom Metazoa; phylum Chordata; class Amphibia; order Anura; family Aromobatidae; genus Anomaloglossus; species Anomaloglossus baeobatrachus. The sequence continues at coordinate 168,013,045 of NC_134358.1, forward strand.
CTGATACTTTTTCCATCTTCTCCCATGCAGAAATAAAAGAAAGTTGTTCAATTTTTAACCTTTTCCTATCCAATAAAATTTCCTGTTCTGCCCATGAAATCCTATAATAATTGGGAAAAAACGTCAAAACAGAATTTTGCAATATGAATGAATTTAGTAAAAAATATCAACAGGAAATCAATTTATTCACATGTGAATGATAAACAAGGCAGTGGCCCGACAAAGGAGCGTAACGGAATTTTTGGAATGTCCCCCCGGGGGGACTCAGGATAGGAAAAGGTTAAAGAGAACTTGTCAACCAGTCAGAAGATTTTGGTCTCTTTTTATTTCTGCTGATCCCCTCAATATGTTTTTTTTTAATTTTTCTCTAATCTGCCATACAATTTTAGGCCTCTGTCACACGTTCGTGCTTCAGGTACGAGTTTGCCAGTTTTTTCACATACTGGAGGCACGTACACACGTGGACATATGATTTCATAATGGTTTGGACACACATAAGTATTTTGGAATGGAACGTGTGTCTGTTCCATAATTACATGTGTCAGTGTGTTCCTCACGCCGACATGTCCATCTTTTCTCCGGCAGCACAGGTGTCACATGGCCCGCACCCGTACCACACAGATGTAGTGTGGATGCGGTCCCGTGTGACATGCGCCGGAGAAACACGTGTCATTTTTTTAAAATAGAAAAAACACATACTCACCTCCACCATCCCTGCAGAATCTTCCGCTCCAAACAGTTGCTGCCGTCCGCCGCTCATTATGAGTGTGTAAAAAAGGTGGGCGTGCTGTCATGGGCACAAATCTCCTCCCCTCCACTCGGCCGGAAGCAGCATCATCAGAACCCTGGACAGCAGCGAGGACCACGTGAGTATGTAAATTACCGGTTCTCCGTGTGTTATCGCGGTTAGCACACGGAGAACACACGTGGACCGCACGTACTGGAGACACGTACTTACCACACGCAACACGCAGGAAAAATACGTGTCTCGCGGCACGTGCGTGATTTCCACGTGAGTGTGGCAGAGGCCTTAGAGATATACGTTTTGTTGTTTAGGGATCATTTTTAAGGTCTAGTACAGGGGCCGTGGCTCACAGGTTCTCTCAGGGCATCTTTGTCCTCTTTCTGAAGCCTGTGTGCATGACGTGTCTACGTCATACACACTCGCCGGTCCTGCGCAGGCGCACTACAATACTTTGATCTGCCCTGCTCAAAGTATCAAAGTATGCCTGCTCAGGACCTGAATGCTGGCGAGTGTGGATGACGTCGGATGCGTCATGCACTGCGGCAAGAGAAGGAGAAAAAAGATGGCCAAAAGAGGAGGCGCCGGGACCGGACAATGAAGACGCCCATATGGCCAACCGCACAACTGTTAGGTAAGTATTCTAAAGTGTTTTTTATGTTCTCACAGTGACCTGGGCTCTTAGATACAGCATGTTAGAATGCTGTATATAAGAGCCCGGTGGTGGTGGCAGCAGCTTATACGCCAAAAAAGTGGTGACAGGTTCCCTTTAATATGCATGCCAAAATGCTGCTATTAAGAATTACAACTCCATAAAGAAAAGTTAACTTTTCTTCATTAGCAAGAAATCACTCAAGACTATGTTATTTTTCCTATCAAAAACATTGAACATTTTTCATTGAAAATATGTGCAATAAAGATGAACTTAGCACCAGTGTGAACTGAGCCTTAGGGTAGTTGTATATGAACCCAATCTAAAGAAAGACAGCTTATGGATCTTTGATTGTCTTTTTACAGTGACTTCCTAATAAACACTAGAGTGGATGCTGCAGAAAATGTACTAGGCACCTAAGGTACCAAATCTAATGAATTTTATGCCGCTGAAACTATTACATTACTTTTGTTATAAAACCTAATTTAAGTCCTTTTTGTTTGGAAGAGATGAAAGCCTTAGTGTTTCCTCGATAGTAATGAAATAGTAAATAAATTGGATCATTGAGATTTTTATGAGTTGCTGACCTATGAACTTTTTCTAGTGAAAAGGTTGATTATTCTGTTCAGAGGCCTGCATCAAAAACCTTAATTAACACATTGGAACCAGCTGAATGGTTTATTGAGCATCCTTCCACTCCAAGAAGCAAAACCGCAATAACAACATCTAGTGCAAAAGTAATTCTTTCCCATGTTAAGTGGATGTGGTGATGAACATTCTGACTTGTCTCCAGAGACGATTTTTAAAAATGAAGGGATTCAGTGTGTTTTGAAAAAAGCTGTTTTCAGAGTCCTTATTTATCTAAACAAAAGGAACAACATGAAAAAAAAAATATTAATATAGATATATAAAAATTGTCTTTATAGCTATTTGAGTTAATTTGTCCTAAATGCAAAATTATTCATCTACATATGTAATGAATATGTGCTGAATGTTTGAATGCAAGTTGGCAGTATGTAGTGAGTATGTATCTGATCTGCCTATATACCGTATTTTTCATTTTATAAGATGCACTGGATTAAAAAAAAGAAATAAAAATATGGGGTCCGTCATATAATCCGGTGTTGTCTTACCAAAGGGGGGGGGGCGGCGCAGCGGTCGTGGAGAAAGGTCACAGGAGGCAGGGGCGGTGCTGGAGTAGAGCGATGCTGCCGTTGGTGCAGCAGGTGTCCCAGATGCTAACTACGGTGGCAGCGAGGTGAGGCAGGAGGAACATCCAGAAACTATTGGTGGTGTAGGCTTTAAAGAAATGGCGCCCAGAGTCGGCGTTTGCGCAGATTGAGCTATCTGCCCCTGCCTCACTGCCCACAGCACAGCCCACAATGCACTGCCCGCAGCACAGCACAGCCCGCAGCATCACCCCTGCCTCCTGTGACCCCTCCCCAGCACCCTCTGGTAAGCTACATTTGGCTTATAAGATGCACCCCTCATTTAACTCTTAAATTTTTGGGAGGAAAAGTGTGTCTTATACAGTCATATGAAAAACTTTGGGCACGCCTATTAATGTTAACCCTTTTTCTTTATATCAAATTGGGTTTTTGCAACAGCTATTTCAGTTTCATATATCTAATAACTGATGGACTCAGTAATATTTCTGGATTGAAATGAGGTTTATTGTACTAACAGAAAATGTGCAATCCGCATTTAAACAAAATTTGACCAGAGCAAAAGTATGGGCACCCTTATCAATTTCTTGATTTGAACACTCCTAACTACTTTTCAATTACTTACTAAAGCACTAAATTGGTTTTGGAACCTCATTGAGCTTTGAACTTCATAGGCAGATGTATCCAATCATGAGAAAAGGTATTTAAGGTGGCCACTTGCAAGTTGTTCTCCTATTTGAATCTCCTATGAAGAGTGGCATCATGGGCTCCTCAAAACAACTCTCACATGATCTGAAAACAAAGATTATTCAACATAGTTATTCAGGGGAAGGATACAAAAAGTTGTCTCAGAGATTTAAACTGTCAGTTTCCACTGTGAGGAACATAGTAAGGAAATGGAAGAACACAGGTACAGTTCTTGTTAAGCCCAGAAGTGGCAGGCCAAGAAAAATATCAGAAAGGCAGAGAAGAAGAATGGTGAGAACAGTCATCGACAATCCACAGATCACCTCCAAAGACCTGCAGCTTCATCTTGCTGCAGATGGTGTCAATGTGCATCGGTCAACAATTCAGCGCACGTTGCACAAGGAGAAGCTGTATGGGAGAGTGATGCGAAAGAAGCCGCTTCTGCAAGCGCGCCACAAACAGAGTCGCCTGAGGTATGCAAAAGCACATTTGGACAAGCCAGTTACATTTTGGAAGAAGGTCCTGTGGACTGATGAAACAAAGATTGAGTTGTTAGGTCATACAAAAAGGCGTTATGCATGGAGGCAAAAAAACACGGCATTCCAAGAAAAGCACTTGCTACCCACAGTCAAATTTGGTGGAGGTTCCATCATGCTTTGGGGCTGTGTGGCCAATGCCGGCACCGGGAATCTTGTTAAAGTTGAGGGTCGCATGGATTCAACTCAGTATCAGCAGATTCTTGACAAAAATTTGCAAGAATCAGTGACGAAGTTGAAGTTACGCAGGGGATGGATATTTCAGCAAGACAATGATCCAAAACACCGCTCCAAATCTACTCAGGCATTCATGCAGTGGAACAATTACAATGTTCTGAAATGGCCAGCCCAATCCCCAAACCTGAATATCATTGAAAATCTGTGGAATGATTTGAAGCGGGCTGTCCATGCTTGGCGACGATCAAACTTAACTGAACTGGAATTGTTTTGTTTAAATGCGGATTGCACATTTTCTGTTAGTACAATAAACCTCATTTCAATCCAGAAATATTATTCAGTCTATCAGTTATTAGATATATGAAACTGAAATAGATGTTGCAAAAACCCAAATGGTTATAGAGAAAAAAGGTTAACATTAATAGGGGCAAAGTTGAGTTATATTGTTCTGTCTTAGTTACATGCCTCACATTGGTAAAACCCTATTAATAAAAATAAACCCAGGAGGAAGATTTTCATGCAGATAAGTGACAAGCCCATAGACTAGAAGAGCTCATTTACATGTAAGAAAATATGGATTTCTCTGGAATAAGACAAAGGATCTCAGATATCCAGGTATAATTGTACTGTATTCAGGTTCCTATGACCTACTGTATATGCCCATATAGACAGCTTAGCAGGGTTGCTCCTACTGGCAGTTTCCCATTAAAGTGTTGCTATTATACTGTATATACACTGGAGACCAAAATTAGAGAACAATGTACGATCACTTGTTTTTTTCTGAAATAATGCAATCTACATTGATCAATGATTGAAGTTTTTTTGCAAGGTGTACACCACTAGAACAGTGTTTTACAAAAGCTCCAAAGATTATCAACATTAAACCTTTATTTTGCCCAAAATGTGATGATCATTGTGATGAATAAATAATTGCTATTCATCAAAATGATCATCACATTTTGCACAGAGAAAGATTATAAAAACATTTGAAGGTATCATCAGTCTCCAATCAGTAGGAAGTGTACAGGCCTTTGCTTTGAATGACTTCAGAACATCTGTGGCCACAGGGCACCACTACTCTCTCATACTGCTCTGGTGTGATTTTGGTCCACTCTTCTTCTAGTCTCTTCCACAGTTCTTTGACTGTTGTGGGTTTCTTGGCCATAACTTTGTCATCAAGTATATTCCAGAGGTTTTCTATTGGGCTTAGATCAGGACTCTGGGCTGGCCATTTCATTGTTTCAATGTTTTTTTGTTTCAGGGAACGGCTTTACCCATTTTGCTGTGTGACAGGAGCATTGTCCTGCATGAAAATTGCTGGCTGTTTGAGTGATGAACACTAGTAAGGAGGCACGTGTTGTTGAAGAAGGTTATTCTGATACACACTTGTATTCACTCTGTCATGTAGCTGTATGAGAGGTCCAACTTCTGCTGCACAAAACATTCCCCAAACCATGACACTTCCTCCACCAGCTTTCACTGATTTCTCAACACACTTTGGGTTCAGTCTTTCTCCACTTTGTCAGCAAACAATGTTTCCCATCAAACCCAAATAAATTAAACTTGTTTTCATCACTAAAATGAACTGTGGACCACTTCTCCTCTGTCCACAGATAATGCTCCTTTTGATTCTTTCTGCTAATGAGAGGTTTGGTCACTGCAGAGTGGGCATTCAGTCCAAATGCTTTTAAACAATGTGACACTGTATGACAAGACAGATCCTTACCCTGTTCAGTGCTGAACTGGTGAGCAATTCCAGCTGCAGTGTAGAAATCATTACCCATGGAGATTCTCCTCATTATCCTGTCTTATCTTGTATTTGTCTTTCGAGGCAACCAGCCATCTTGGGGGACTTGAAAGAGTTTGGGATGTTGTAAAGATGCAATATTCTTGAAAACACAGATTTGGAATGACAAACTTCTCTTGCTATGGCTGATAGGGTCACCCCTTTGGCCTTCATCTGGACAACCTGCTGCCGGAGGGTTTCAGTCACTTTGGAACAGCACACCATTTTTGCAAAGTCCATACAAACTGGAAAGTTAGGCTGCCTGTTAAATTTGGTTTGTCAGATAATTAAGGAAATTAGCACCAGGTACCCCAATAACTTGCAGATATCGGAAAGTGTTCTCTAATTTTGATCAGTGTTCTTTTTCATTTATCTCATTTACATTTTATTATATGCTTTACAATAAATTAAATTTATGAAATGAGCTTCAAATACTGTGAGTTTACTCATGTTAGGATTTAGTCACATAGGACTACACAATGATCTTAGCATTTAGGAAATTGTGTCTTCTCTAATTTTGATCTCCAGTGTACATTGATTGGTAGCACTATTTGTACAGTGCAATTAAAATATATTTCTTCTTTTTTTGCATGTCTTTTAGTATTGGAAAAATACAACCTTTGCTCTGACTTCACCAGAGCAGAGGAAGTGAGCGTACGCAGGAGCACAGTGGAGGACTCTGTATGGATGTAATGTGGGACGCATCATCCACATGAAGCAAGAAGGAGGACAGCGATTGCAACAAGATAGTAGGCACCAGGCCAAGACTAGAAACACCCATTGGACCACACTGCCCCACACGTGAGTATGACAAAAGCTGGTTTTAAATAGAAACATTTAAATATGATTACTTAGTAAAAATAGAAGAAATCTGGTGAGGGGCAATACAACACTGTATAAAATATTGTAAAAGAAAGAGTTCAGGCCAACACAGAACATATGTGTGCTGCTTTAACAGCTGGGGTTTATAAAAGTCTGAGGAAGCAAGGTACTATGTATTTTATTCTGCCATAGGGCATATATTGCAAAAATACAATATCACACTTTTTTGGCCATGTTCGGGTCATCTCAGAACTGATGGGCCTACAACAGCCAAGGCACTAATTTCGCTAGAATGGTGATCATTAAAGATCATTGACTTTGCTAAAAAATGCCCATTAACCTTACAATGACCATGCCTCAATATATAAGGAGCATATGATATGTAAAAAAACAAAACACATAATTGCCTCATCTTTTTTAAACATTTTTTGGTTTAAGTTTAAGACAAGAAAAAAAAAAGTGAGTTGTGCATTTCAAGAATAAACATTTTGTAGCAGATAATCAGTCAGTTTCACATCATCTGTCACATAAATACAAGAAACAACAAATATACAATGCACTGTCTCAGATGTCTTTTATGTTAATTGACGAGACTGTACTCCTGTCTTAATCACTATTAGTAAAGTTTTAATGCATTTCATCTCATTTCTTTACTGTGGATTCAAACATGTGAGAATAAATAGGATTACAGATAATGGTTAAATAAATTCTCACAGATTAGGTGACAGTATACAAAAAAAGCAAAAATGAAAATAAGATTTGGGATCCTTTGTTGATGTTTTGTGCAACTCTGAATTGCGTAAATAATTTGCAACTTTTCAAACTGTTTTACTACAGATTTGTGGCTTAAAACGTGCATGAATAGAGGCCTATTTTTTTAACAATACAATGAAATTGTATTTAGCTCAGGACCTTTCCAGATTGATATGCCAGTCTGTATGGACAGGGTGCACATATTGTCCCATATTAGTTTCAGAGGTATATAAGTGTGTGTTAGGGAAAACACAGAATCCAGATTAAACTATAAAACTTCAGTGAATAAAGGGATAATATATCGAGTAATCCAACAACAATAAACAGAACAGATTTAATCTATTATAAAGAAAGACCAAGAAAAGTAACTTAAATAGTTTGTCCTAATCTCAGCTGCTGGTCTCACTCCAAATATAAATATGCTGTGAGTAGTAATCCAAGAAGGCCACTGTCACCTGTTACAGGAAGCCGGTCCTACCCATGTACCAGAACAGGTAGCAGTCTGACGAAGATGTGTATAGCACTGCTATTTAAAAATTAACCTTTATTAATTATTATTAAAATGTTAAAACAAAAAATCCAGACAAGTGATACCACAAGGTAGTTAAACACAATGTACAAATTGGATGTATAAAAAAAAAAAAAAACTCACAGGAGTTATTCAAAATTCCTTCACAATCCTCCCAGTCCAATCATATTCATCCAAATAGAATTAAAGTGACATTGTGCAAAACCATTGACCTCCCATAATTGCACTCCTGCCCTGTGAGTATTACTCTTTTGGAAAGGGAAGGAGGATGTTGAGTCATTGGTGTTACCGAAGGGGTATTGTGTGGTGCGTTGTGAGTTGCCCCCCCGAATTTTGTGAGGTAACACCTGTATCATTGGTGAGCAGTGGGATAGACGGTGAGCATAGATCCCGCGGCCACCATTGATTGCACTATTTGCACTTTTGGAGCACTATTATCACCTAAGCCGTTTACTCTCCCTCCCTGATCATATATCAGTGTTTTTTGTAACCTGAGTTTAATTACCAATTTGCACGTAGCCACTTTCCAAAAGAGTAATACTCACAGGGCAGGAGTGCAATTATGGGAGGTCAACGGTTTTGCACAATGTCACTTTAATTCAATTTGGATGAATATGACTGGACTGGGAGGATTGTGAAGGAATTTTGAATAACTCCTGTGAGTTCTTTTTTTATACATCCAATTTGTACGTTGTGTTTAACTACCTTGTGGTATCACTTGTCTGGATTTTTTGTTTTAACATTTTAATAATAATTAATAAAAGTTAATTTTTAAATACCAGTGCTATACACATCTCATTAAATTGGTATCAAGACTTCTACAGCCTGAAGAAGGGCAGCATCGTGAAGAAGTATAACATATCTGCTCACTCAACCTAACAGGTTTACAATGAGACAGGGACAAGGAGAAAAAGCCACTCTGTTCAATGAGCAACATTACTCTCCTGTTTACGGTTGCAGAGCTCCAAGAAGCACCAAGCAGACTTGCTTCCTTCTAGTCTGTGTCCCTTTGTAACCTGTCAGTCTGAGGGAGAAAATCAATTATGTTTTTTCACTATACTTCTTCTCAGCCTGACAGTTGAGACACATGTATCAAACATATCAAACAACATTTCTTCAGATTGAAACTCATCCTAATATGTGCCTATGATGGTATTGCAGCCTTATATAGATAGTGACCAACTTGGATCTGACTTACCCAGATTGTTCCCACTCCTCTCTAGATTATTCCTACAATCCTTATTGCTACTAACAATAACTTCAACTACCACTTGCTGTTCTCTGATTGTGTTTCTCTGGCCCGGCTCCACCAGAATCATGTAGAGTGACGTGGGGTGGTAGCCATGGGTGAGGGAATGACTACGGATGCCTCGGCATGCTACATGGAAAGCTGGACCTTGCTGGGTGTGTGAACCTAGGTTGTGTGGCTGTGAACTCATGCAGAACGCATACTGCCATTGATGTCAGCTCGCCAGAACCAAATGACAACTCATTCTCACAAGGAAACCAACAGTTTGTGTTAGGCCGGAGTCACACTTGCGAGTGTCTCACGTGTAACTTGCAAGAGTCTCCCATTGAATCACCCGACCCGGCGCACACTCTCTAGACAGGAGCGTCTCAGCTGCATAGAGATACTTTCAACCGACATGCTCCTGTCAGGAGAGTGTGCGGCTGTGCCAAGGCTCGCGCAAGTTACACGCAAGGCACTCACAAGTGTGACTCCAGCCTTAAACAGCAACTCTTTACTCAATGGTTCATTCTTTGTGACAACTTCACACTTCAGATGGCAAGCACATATCTCCCAGCACATCCCAGTTCTACAAGGCATGTTCATACACAGTCTAAGTTCACCCTAGGTTGTTTCAGATCTTACTGGTCCCGTGAGTTCCAGCACAATTCAACCCAGCTTTACAGTACAGTTTGTGAAGGTCACCTTCCCTTCCTGCAGTCTCACATCCAGTCTCTTTAGGTGTCCAATCATGACTGAAGTAAAGCTTTGCCTAGAGGGAAACTGCTCAGCTAATCGACTATGTTCACACTCCAGTTAAGATTATTCCTTTACCTTGACGGTTAACCCCTTAACGACCACGGGCCATAAACTTACATCCTTGCACTCATAGTGTTAATCCCCCAACTGCCGTGGGCAGTCGGGGGGATCTGTGCACATGTTAGCTGATTTATACAGCTGACGTGTGCCTACTCGTACTTGATAACCCATTAAATGCTGCTGGGAAACCCTCACAGCAGTATTATAATAGCGGTAGTGGTGTCTCGGGGTCCAGTAATGGGATGGAATGGGGAACCCATTGGGGGTGAAGGGATATCGGGTACTCACACAGTCCAAAGTCATTGATGCTCACACCAGGTAAACCAAACTCTTGAATGCTCTGTTTCTCTTGGTTGAGCACGTTGGGTCCATGCCCCTTTGGTATTGCTGGTTGGTCTGAAGCCTTGTCCCTTGGCACTGTGTGTAACTTGGTGGATCCCTTTCGCCTAAGACTACTCGGGTCCCGCTCACCTGCATGGCTAGCAAGGTGAGCCTGCTCTCAGGGTTCACGCTCGGGATTTTCTGGACGATTTTGGGAAGTCCTAGCCCCCTCGATGTGCTAGTACCATGATTCTGGAGTGGGTGGGGAACGGTTCCTGAAGACTCCGTTCCTGTCGGGTGAATTACTGCGCTGCGTGAAGCTACTTCCCAGCCTAGGGTCTGCATACCCCGTCGTGCCCTGGTCCCTGCCCGGTTGTAGCACAAGGCAGCCGGCCTGCTCTCTGTAGCAGCACCATACCCCCTGTCACTACCCCCTGTGACCAGGTTTCTAGCTCCTTCTGGCCAGACCAATGTCTGGCACCTGGGATGGGTATAGGAGCCCAGCTCCCCAGCGTGACCTGCACTGTCACTGTCTCACTGCTCAACTCTACTCTACTCAACTACTGACATCTCTGCCCTCCCTCTTCCATTCCTCCATCTGGGTGGCCCTACTCCCCTCAGGCTGCCCAATGGGTGGTTGGTGGGTGTGGTGCAGAGTGTTCCTCAGGATTTGTGTACACCTGTTGGTAGCAACACCAAATTGACAGGACCCGCAACCAAGGAGGAGCAGTTACCATGCAGAAGCACAGATTGCACGGCACCCTTTTGACGACCTGATAGGCCAGGGCATCACATTCCTCCTTGGTTAAATATAGCTCGTCTGCGAGCTACAAAACAGCAAGCATTTATTTTTTTTTTTAAAGGGAGAAAAAAGGGGTTAACATAAACATTTATTTAACAGATTCATCCCACATTAGGGAGGCACTGTCTTGAACCATTGCTAACATTATGAGTTTGCCTGCCAACAGGGGACGCCACCGGTTTTAGTGGCAGTGGGGACCCAACCTTCCACGTTGCGGTCCCTCCCTGCGATAGTCCAGTCCCAACGTCCTGGATCCCAATAACCCCCCTCCCAAACAACCTGGCTCCCCTGGAAACCTAGATGGGTCCTTGGGTTGGGATAAGGTTCCCTGGGTGTGTCAGACGACTCTGGTTGGCACTACAGGTGCAGTCTTTTTGCAAGACACAAGTTTGTGTTGGTCACGGCAGTCCTGTGACCGTGGTCCATTTTTAACTATGAAAACGTGGAAGTCTTTGCAAAAACACAATAAGAGTCCCTGTACCGGAAAATCAGGTTACTTTCTCATGCAATTAGCTTTCATTAATTCTCTCATTTTCTAACATTTTTCTATATGAAAAATAACAAACTGTGGAAAATAACAAACGGAAAGAACAGATATCTAACAATGTTATAGTACCACATTTTTGCCCTGAGCAACCTGGCAGCGGTCGTCCTCTGTGCCGCCCCCCACGGGACCTCCTTGCGCCACCTGCCAGCATGCACCTATCAAGGGCCCGATGGCCTCTCCCCTGGAACAAAGAGCGGGGAGAGGTTCAACAAAGATAGCGCAACCTACTTGCAGGAACGTTTTGACTACCACCTTCCATCGGGGACCCTGGTGTTGGCCTCCCGACAGCCTCCTCATCTGAACACTGAGGACATTCAACAAAAGTGGTAATCTGGTAACTTTAGACGTACAGGCTCTGGCCCCCTTAGCACCACGTGCCTCTGGGGCACATCCTTGCATAGTGCCCTGGTAGGCCACAGCGACAGCAGATAGGCACTACTTCAACCTCCATGTCGCCAGCGGAAGTTTCCTCCTCGGAAGTGGACTCCATTTCCATCTCCATGATTTGTAACTCCATTTGAGTTCGTGACGACAACCTCATTCTGTAGCCGTTGCGTCCATAACTTGGCACCCACGCGGTCTCTGGGGTGCTGGATCCGGAGTCTGCTTCGATTATCCCCTCCAGTTCCAAATCCACGAGAACCGGACCTGGTTGATCGGGGACCTCAGACTGATCACCCCTCTCGGGGGTCTCGGGGTCTGCTGCTGAGGGAGCAGGCGGCATTCCCGGATTAGCCGGGGCAGAAGGCGGAGGCAGTGGAGAGCAGGTGCTGGCCAGGAGCAGGGGCGGTCCGGATCCCTCAGCCGCATCGGCCGGATCAGTGAAATCATCGGGGACTGGGTCGCCGCTTACCCGCTCAGCACGCGGGTCTTTCCCCTCGCGGGCTCACACTACCACTGTCGCTTGCTGCACTCTCCTCCACCAGGCCACGCTGGGCGCCAAACCCTCGATGTCGCGGTCCCACTTCTCCGCCATCTTGCCTCTGCATTGTCCAGGAACAGAATGGCAGAGTCCTGGCGTCCCTGCTTCTTTTCCGCTTTCGCTACATTCAGGCACGCTCCCTCGGTTTTCTCCCAGCACTCTTTCGCGCGCTGTGGCCCTCTGGGAACTTCCGGTTCCTGTTTGAGGCTGAAGATGAAGGGCGGGGCTTCGGCTTCTTGCCCTTTTCCAAGAAGATGGCGTTTTTGTCGCGAAAACAGTGGAAAAATGGCAGCCGTCGCGGAAAATGGGATTTTGGATTGCGATTTTCACTTCTCAAGGCACACATCACACAGGTTAGTGGGCTCTGCTCGCATCCTGTTTGTGACGCCAAGTTTTCCTAAGGTGTGCCGCCCCCGGGACAGCCAACGGGCTGCTCGGACCCAGATCCGCAGTGGCTCGAGGGGTCTCCGGATTCGAGGCAGGGTTGCGTGGCTACCTCAGAAATAAAAAGGGGGATATGTGTTTTGGGTGGTGAATGGGATGTTCGTGACGCCATCCACGGTGTGAGGTATTATGAGAGACCAGCGCTGCTTTTGGGGAGCCCGATGACAATATTGAAGCAGCAGGATATTTATCCCCTCTGTGGGTAGTGGGTCTGGGGTCCCAGGGTCCAGTGATGGGATGGAGTGGGGAACCCGTCTGGTGTGAAGGGATATCGGGTACTCACACAGTCCAAAGTCACTGACGCTGACACCAGGTAAACCAAACTCTTGAATGCTCTGTTTCTCTTGGTTGAGCATGCTGGGTCTGTGCCCCTTTGGTGTTGCTGGTTGGTCTGAAGCCTTGTCCCTTGGCACTGTGTGTAACTTGGTGGATCCCTTTCGCCTAAGACTACTTGGGTCCTGCTCACCTGCATGGCTAGCAAGGTGAGCCTGCTCTCAGGGTTCACGCTTGGGATTTTCTGGAAGATTTTGGGAAGTCCTATCCCCCTCGTTGCACTAGTACCATGATTCTGGAGCGGGTGGGGAACGGTTCCTGAAGACTTTGTTCCCGTCGGGTGAATTACTGGGCTGCGTGAAGCTACTTCCCAGCCTAGGGTCCGCATACCCCGTTGTGCCCTGGCCCCTGCCTGGTTGTAGCACAAGGCAGCCGGCCTGCTCTCTGTAGCAACACCGTACTCCTTGTCACTACCCCCTGCAACCGGGGTTCCAGCTCCTTCTGGCCAGGCCAACGTCTGGCACCTGGGATGGGTACAGGAGCCCAGCTCCCCAGCGTGACCTACACTGTCACCGCTGTCTCACTGCTCAACTCTACTCAACTACTGACATCTCTGCCCTCCCTCTTCCATCCACCCCATCTGGGTGGCCCTATTCTCCTCAGGCTGCCCAATGGGTGTTTGGTGGGTGTGGTGCAGAGTGTTCCTCAGGATTTGTGTACACCTGTTGGTAGCAACACCAAATTGACAGGACCCGCAACCAAGGAGGAGTGGGTACTATGCAGGACGGCAGATTGCACGGCACCCTTGTGACAACCTGATAGGCCAAGGCGTCACAGCAGCACCAACCAAATACTACCGTGCAGTGCAGATAAAACCCCTACTAGAACCAAATACCACTGAGCAACAAGGACTGGAGTACTTCCCTAATGACTACACAGCACAAAATAAGAATAAGAAGTGCCAAAGAAAAATCTCAAGGCAGAGTAAAATACCAGAGAAGAATCAGGGAAATAACACAGTTCAGAATTGCTGGAAGCGGCAATGCATTTCTCCTACCTTATCGATGCCTTCCCCACCAGTAGGAGGATTGTCCACACTCATATCCTTCCTTTACTAACAGAAGGATTGTCGCACTTTCTTTCCTTTTCTCTATTAACATTAGAATGTTTCTTCTTCCCACCTCTTCCCTAGTTGTTGCAGTGTCCTACTCCTTCTTAATGCTTCAACATTTCTAGGAGTCTTTTTGCACTTACCCCCAGTAATAATGAAAACAGATGGCACAGGGGGCACTGTAGTAGTCATGGTCGTGCGACCCCCTGGCCCCTGCTCACAGAGAGACGATCGGCCCGTGAACATGTGGGGTGCGTTCACTCACTTGCCTTTTCTTGGTTAACAGAATCTTTTCTTTCCTTTCACAATGGTGACTTGCAATAAACAGGAGACAACACCGCTGACTTAGTTTCAAACAGCCGTAACTTTTACTGACAAACCATAGCAATCTTCAAATACAGGGATTACAATTTCTCATACGTTCAGACTCAGTTGCATTCCGTCTGCTATTGCTTCCTAACCCTTGTGTTCTCCTATGCCCACTGGCACTAGTGTGTAGTTCCCCTGTTGTCCAGAACCCGCCCGGTGGCGCTCTGTTAATGGCGGCCATTTTGGCTTTGTCCCCTTAGCACCTGTTCACTTCTTCCCTCATGCCCGATGGGTCCGTGAGCCCCTTACGTCACCCAGCAGGCCACCAGCAACGGACCTGCTCGTAGGGGAATGATTCAGGCAGCCCTGCTTCAACTCCCGAACATTTACAGTTTACCCGAAACCTAGCTCCCAAGCTCCTCCCATGGCCAGAAACTGCAGTTAACCCTTATAGTCCCTGCTGCGCTTCTAACCCATTAACTACCCTCCATTTCACTATATGCTTTGAACATGAATATTCACATTAATACATTACTAAACATTGTCATATTCAGCATCTTCAGGGGGAAAAGGAAAGGTCTGCTGTCCAGCTTCTCACAATAACATTCTCCCCCACTGCTTTTGGCAGTAGACACCATTGTCTCACCAGTCAGTTACCTGTAAGTTTTGAGAAGCGGTGGTGTTGAAATCTACAGTGCTCTGTATATATTGGATGCAAAGCTAAGAGTGTACAAATGTATATTTCATAAACATAAACATATGTATTTCTCCAATTAAAAGATGCAAAAATATTAATTGCCATCAGCTTCAATCATTTAGTTTGATTAAAAGAAATCCTTCTAATGTGGAACTATTTTTCCAAGTTTGTTATATAAACAAGTAAAACTTTAAGACAAATTTGTGTTGCTGAAGAAAATGCAAATCATTTCTACTCAATTTCAAAATCAAAAGTATTTCCTTCACTTCATATAATCTCGGTTTACTGGCTCTTTGATTTGGCCAGTATTCATTCTGAATATTTTATACTCCGGAACTGATATCATCTCACTAACTACATATCCAGGAATAATGAGCACATAAAAGAAAAAAAAACCATTTTATTAAATGAAATTCTCAATTGTGAACTACACAGACTGCTAAAGGCTTAGTTTTTTGGTGAATTAAATAGCAAGTCATTATCAAGGTTTTCCAGAGTAATTATCTGGACTGCCAGCACATGACTTTGCCTTTTTCAGATATTTTTTCTCTTTTTTTAAAACTACATTGTAAAGCTGGATTTTCTGAAAGGGCAGGATGAGAAATAATAAAAAATAGCGAGGTATGCGTGAAGCTTTATGTGCATCTTCGTAGTGGCTTCTGAATGACGGACACAACCAGAGCACAACAGACGCCGATTGCACAATCTAGAATGCAGCATTCCAAATGTGATTTTTATTTTTAATTCTATGTTTAGCCCAATATTGTTTTTTTTTATTTTTTTAAACAGCACATATGCCCTGAGTCCTCAAAGTATTTACGTTGTGGTGTAAAACAATTTGAAAATTTTGCAGCTTTTGGCGTTTTCTATTTAATGGTAAAGTTTGGGGATCGTATATGACACATAGTGTCTGGGGCTTGAATTTGAACAGACTTTTTTTTAAAATAAAAAGTCTGTGTCTGGGTTTGGAGTTTGGGTTCTCCCCGCACTGTCCTGTCCCCCTCTCCCAGAAGGGATGCCAGCAATGTCACCTTCCTGGCTACTCAGAGGTCACTCATCTATCTCTGGCCCCTGTTGCTGACTTCTGGGTTCTGTGCACGCCACACAGGCCTTCTTGGAGTTTTCGTAGACTGTGTTCACTTTCTCTTAAAGGGCCAGTATGTCCTAACCCGGAAGTGCCTTTCAGCCAATGGCTGAGAGGCATCAGGTATTTAAAGCACCCTCCCCTTAAATGGAGGTGCCTGGGCAATGTGTTCCTACGTTGCTAGTTGTCAGGTCCCTTAGTCTTGCCGCTGCTGTTTAGTGCTCTGTTCCATATTGCTAATGTTGTTCTCTGATCCAGTACCTGACATATTTGACGCTACTGCATCATGCCCTATCTGTCAAGTCTGTTATACTGGCCACTGCTGCATCGTACCCTGTTAGTCAAGTCTGCTAAACTGGGTGCTGCAACATACTCTGACACGTCTGCTATACCAGCAGCTGCTGCATCGTACCATCAGACTTCTTGAGTGGCACCTGGCCTCATACCTGCAGTGCAACAACCTCACCATTAGAGGCGCTAATGAAAACCTGGTCTGTTTCCTTAGGCAAGCCCCTTTAGGTTTTCTGTGTGCTGGGGTCCAGTGGGTCCACTCCTTGCTCACAGTTGCAAGCATAACATGGGTACTGTTGCATGCTAATGAAGTTGGCTGAAAGGCAATCAACAAGTTTTATTGCATGAGGAAGATACCTGTATGCTTCTGTGAACATTAAAAAAAAAATTATAAAAAAAAAATATTGTGGGCTTCTGCTTATTTTTGATAACCAGCTCAGGTAAAGCAGACAGCTGTGGTCTGCAATCATCAGCTGTCTGCTTTACTTGGGCTGTTTATCAAAAATAGAGGGGATCCCAATATTTTTTTTAACTTATTTATTTAAATAATTAAAGTTTATTTGAATGAAGACTCCCCCTTCACTCCCTCATTCTCCAATTTATTAAATAAAAAGAAATCCTGGAAGTTATGATGTAATCCAATGGAGTAATGTCCCATCATGTCCATCAATTCTGATGGAGCTTCATTCTGATAACAAAGCTCCAAAGGAATAGATGGATTTAGGGGGACATTACTTGATTGAATTACGTTGACACTTGCAGGATTTCTTTTGAATTAATAAGTTGGTGAAAGAAGCAGTATGGGCGTGTCTTTATTCACTAATTGGATTATGTCGGAACGTTGAGATTTTTTTTAAGTTAACTGGTGAATAAAAGATTGTGGAGCAGTATAAATGAACAAACCTGTGGATATTTAGGTTTGCCAAACCAGCACAAGAAAAAAATTTGGGATTGGCGAGCGAATTTGACGCCAAACTTAACCCCAAAACAACGAACCACATACAAGTTATTGGGTAGCCATTTTGGGGATGTAAAATGGTTGTATTAAGGGCTATGGGGCTACAAAAGGAACCTGATTGGGGATAAGAGCATACCAATTGCCCTGAAAACAAATTTGAATAGTCAAATGACTTAAAGGGCTTCTGCACCCTAGCAATTATGGTTACATAGCAAGTAAATGAAGAATCTCAAAATTTTCAGTTACCCCACAAAGATGGATTTCAGATATTCTCCACATACTAACTATTTAAAAAAGAGAGCCTGTATTCCCAGTTCACCCACACAGTCAAGATTGCTAGTTTAATCAAAGACTGACAGCCGCTCAGCATTAGAGCCAGCTGTCAATCAGTGCACGGGGCGTGGTTACAGCTGCTGCTCTCCATATACAGAGCAGTGACTTAACCCGCGCCAGCACCGCCCCCGGGCCTGAAACTGGAATGCTCCCAGGAAGATTAAAGTTCTTTAATGTGCAGGCAGGTTCAGAATGCTATTAACCTGCAGAATACCCCATATCTGAAAGTTAATAGCATTTTTTTACCTGACAGGTTCCATTTAAGGATACTCTAACAGTGGTGTATACAAAAATCGGTCCCATTGTCATCCAGAAAAGTTTGATGAGGGAAATCCACTTGCTGTTCCATATGTCATGCAAGAGTGTAATTTTTCTTCTCACCTAGCATCTGTATGCCATCTGTATGCCAGATGTATGACATGCATTTTTTTTCTCGGTAACTATTATTTTGAAGTCATTTACATGACCATTTACAGTGTTCTATGCTACAGAATGGTGATGTATCAGTAAAAAAATGGATGCCACATGGACGCCACACAGACATGCATACAGTGTCCAATTTTTTCTCGCACCCATTGATTTGCATTGATGAGTCGTGTCCAATAGACAAATGCAATCTCAGCATGCTGCAATTTTTTTCTTCAGTCCGATTTGAGCTGAAGAAAAACTATGCTCTGCCTCATTGACTAACATTGGTCCGAGTGCAGTGCAATCTTTTCTCACATTGCAATCATCCATTTTATATGCCAGTGTAAGAGGACCCTAAGGCCTTTGTTCCACTTGCGTATTACATAGACTAGAGCAATCTGATAAAACATCTGATTGCACTCCAACCAGAGTAAAACTATGGGGCAGTGTTCATCTGAGATTAATTTTTCATTCCATATTGGCATGAGAAATTAATCGCAGCATACTGCGTTTGGCAGCAAGTCTTGTATCACCTGCACCCATACAAGTCTATTGGTGGGTGTGAAACATTGCACTGCACTCAGATGTAATCTGAGTGCAATGTGATATACGCAGAGACAGGCAGCAGAGACAATGGAGAGATTAATCTCTCCCTCTTTTCCGTACCCGTGATCCAATCACAGGATCAGATCACAGTTGCATGACACTCAGCTCACACTCGCAGCATATTGCATCCAATGCCCCTGCATTGGAAGCGTTATGCAAGTGGAGCCGAGGCATTAGGCCGGTCTCCCACTGGGTGAATTATACGAGAATCGAATCGCATCACCTGGCACTACTGCCGCTTTTGGGACAGGAGCGTGCAGATGCATGTATTTCTATAGAGCTGCACGCTCATATCCAAAGAGCGGCAGGCCGTGTGGGGTGATGTGACTCAATTCTTGCTCAAGTCACTCGAAAGTGTGACACCGGACTTAAAGAGAGAAAAGGCTCCGTCACATGCAGCGACGTATCTAACGATATATTGCCGGGGTCACGGATTCCGTGACGCACATCTGGCATCGTTAGCGATGTCGTTGCGTGTGACACGCACGAACGACCATTAACGATGGAAAATACTCACCAAATCATCCATCGTTGACATATCGTTCCTTTTTAAAAAACGTTGATTGTTGAGGATGCAGGTTGTTCATCGTTCCCAAGGCAGCACACATCGCTATGTGTGACACCTCTGGAACGATGAACTACAGCTTACCTGCGGCCGCCCGCAATGCGGAAGGAAGGAAGGAGGGCGGGATGTTACGTCCTGCTCATCTCCGCCCCTCCGCTTCTATTGAGGGGCCGCTTAGTGACGCCGCTGTGACGCCGCACGAACCGCACCCTTAGAAAGCAGGCAGTTCATTGGCAATAGCAACGTAGCTAGGCAGGTAAGTCCCGTGTGACGGCTCCGAATAATATTGTGACGCACAAACGGCGGGGGCGGAAGAGAGAAGTCCCGCTGCGGGACTTCTCTCTTCTGCTTCTGGGGCAGATGGTGGCGCAGCTTGGCTGTTGCAGCTCTGCACAGGTAGAGCTGGGCCCCAGGAAGGATGGGAGTGGTAGTCTCTGTGATTTAACATTGGGGTGCAGGACTGAGGATGCCAGTAATAACTGGACAACACAGAGGGCTGTAGTTTCCTTTCACCTTTACTTGGCAGTTGTTAATATAGGCCCGGGAGTCTGTTCCAGTAGATTGTGCGGGACTGGTCAGCCTGGAAGCAATGAGGGGATTTACCTTGCCAGGTGGGTTGGAGGCCTTCCTTGTTACGCTTTGTTTGTGAGTCTCTGTGGCCTGGAGCCGCTCAGTGACCCTTCTATCTAGTGGGTATTTCTTCTATCCCTTATGGCGGGCAACACGAGTCGGTTCTGGGCACCGCCTGTGTAGCTGCGGCCCCGGGCTCTTTATTGCTACTTTGCCTTAGGGTGTTCTGTGGGCCATGGCACTTGAAATCTCTTGCCCTCTGGGCTTCACTGGTGGGCCGTTAGTACCCAACAGTCGAAGACCCCGGTGTCCTGTTTGCTGCGCCAGGTCCTGGAAAGCTTTGTCATTCAGCGACCGTATTTGTTCCTTGCCTCTGCTGTTCTGTCGTGTCTCTCTTCCTGTTTCTGTGTGAGTGTTCTAACTCCTCCCCAGACCAGAATGAACAGGGAAGCTCTCCCTAAACCAGTTCTTGAGCTCCCCCTTCTGGCCTGAGTTAAGAAGTGTTGTGTGTAGATATACCTAGCATGGAGACCTGCTCACTGCTTCCAAGCATAGCATTGTCACTGGTAAGGAGAGCAACGCTACTGTGGCTCCGGTGACCACTGGGGTGCCACATCTGCAGCAGTCTTTACACAAAAGCTGTGCGGATCATGAATGTAAAAATGCCTCTGTAGATGTCTGCAGAACTTTCTATATAACAATATAAACATCTCTATCCGGAAATTGGATACAAATAATTTATCTGACATTAGTTTATTAGCTTCGTTGAACATTTTTACTCCGTGTGATAAGAGTTGTATATTTTACTCTGCTTGGTCGCACAAATAAGAAATGTGCCAACATCTCACTCCTACAGGATTGCTATGGCCAGTGATTTATGAACCTGTGTGATTCACAGGAGACAGAACTGTGTTGCATTCATATAACAGCAACCTCGGCTCTGGCTTGTTTAATAGCGCAGTCAACTGACGCCCACGTTAGAAATCCACATAAATTACACCATCAGACATGCACTGACCATTGTATACTGACACTGGTAATGACTGCACCAGGATAAAGAAAGAGTGATTACTGTACATAAAGCTGTTCCCACAATAACATGTAGGGTCAATGGACAGAAGTAGTGTACAAAATACAAATCAAGACATTGCAGTGAGAGAAAGTGGAAAAAGAAGCCAGCTTGTTTCTATGTGTAAGGGCTCACGCAGATGACTGTATTTTCTGACACAACATTGGATTGCACTTGGACCAATGTCATTCCATGAGGCAGTGTGTGTCAGATTTTTTCCTTTGACTGAGTGGAGGTAGTGCATGTCAGATTTTTTCGTTTGACCGATTGGAGGTAGTGCATGTCAGATTTTTATCTTTGACTGAGTGGAGGTAGTGCACGTCAGATTTTTACTTTGGACTAAGTGGAGGTAGTGCATGTCAGATTTTTTCCTTTGACTGAGTGGAAGTAGTGCACGTCAGATTTTTTTCTTGGACAATGTGGTTTGAGTAAAAAAAAACAAAAAACTGTAACATGCAGGATTTGCCCCCGAGAATTAGATAGCACTCAAGTCTATGGGCCATGAAAAAAAATCAGACTGACAAAATGGAGACAGAGCAACTTTTTCTCTTTATTCTTCTACACTTCCAAAAAAACCGGATCCCACTCTGATCAAACTCGGCTAAGAGTCTGATCAGAGTCTGATTAGCAATATATCGGCCTTAAGGGTGCTTTACACGCTGCGACATCACTACCGATATATCGTCGGAGTCACATCGTTAGTGACGCACATGCGGCACTGGTAGCGACATCGCAGCTAGCGATGTTGCAGTGTGTAAAGCACCCTTTAGGGTCTCATTCAGACATCAGTTTTTTTCATACAAGTAATATAAGTGTTTTTTATAGATAGCTTGTATCTATGATAGTCTATGGCAGGGTCGGGAACCTATGGGTCGCGAGCCAGATGTGGCTTGTTTTTGATGGCCACAACTGGCTCGCAGACAAATCTTCCAGTTAGTAAGATGCACTTTTTCCCTCAAAACTGGGGGAAAAATGGAGGTGCGTCTTACAAACCGCATATGGCTTACCGGGGTGGTAGTAGTGGTGCAGGGTCAGCGATACAGCGAGCTCATAGGGTGTCATGACAATGAGCCCGCAGTAGCCGGCGGACTGCGGGCTCCTTTGAATATCCCTCAGTTGACGAGATTGAATTCAAGAGAATGGTCGCTGAGGTGGCACATGCGCAGATAGGACTCCGCGGCCATTTTCTTGAAGACTATCACATCGATCTGAGCATACGCCATGGCCATTTTCTTGAAGTTGATCTCGTCAACTGTGGGAGATTCACAGCACCACACTGGCAGATCAATGGCACCTGCCGCTGTGACACCCTACGAGCCTGCAGCAGTATCGCCGATCCTCTGCACATTGACCCTTCTGAGTCACGATACCCCCTCCTCCATGACCGCAGCATTACCTACCCTGCCTCCTGGGACCTTCTGAGCGTCTTCACTACTGCCGCTCCTCCCTGGTTAAGTATGGCTCTCACGGAATTACATTTTAAAATATGTGGTGTTCATGGCTCCCTCAGCCAAAAAAGTTCCTGACCCCTGGTCTATGCGATAGTTCACATGTCCAATTTTTTTTCTCAGCCTGAGTAGTCCACACAAAAGCATGGAGACTAGTCCGATATTGATACAATTTTTTGTTTAAAATTACAAGAGCAAATCTATATATCTCTGAATCTCTGGACACACTTGAATGCCATCCATATAGTGTCTGATTTTCACAAACTTCTTGATGGGAGAAGCTGCAGAAACCTCATTTTTTCCATTCGAGAGAAGCTGATCAAACTCTGACCGAACTGGCAATAACTGAAAGACTAAGGGGTATTTTGCACGCTGCGACATCGCTAGCCGATGGTAGCGATGGCGAGCGCGATAGTATCCGCCCCGTTGCACATGCGATATCTTGTGATAGCTGTTGTAGCGAACATTATCGCTACGGCAGCTTCACACGCACTTACCTGCCCCGCGACGTCGCTCTGGCCGGCGACCCGCCTCCTTCCTAAAGGGGCGGGTCGTGCGGCGTCACAGCGATGTCACGCGGCAGGCGGCCAATAGAAGCGGAGGGGCGGAGATGAGCGGGACGTAAACATCCCACCCACCTCCTTCCTTCCACCTAGCCGGTGGAGGCAGGTAAGGAGATGTTCCTCGCTCCTGCGGCTTCATACACAGTGATGTGTGCTGCCGCAGGAACGAGGAACAACATCGTACCTGTTGCTGCAGCGAAATTATGAAAATGACCGACACTACACAGATCACCGATTTACGACGCTTTTGCGATCGTTTATCGGTGCATCTAGGCTTTACACGTTGCGACGTCGTTACTGGCGCCGGATGTGCGTCACTTTCGATTCGACCCCAACGACATCGCAGTAGCGATATCGCAACGTGCAAAGTACCCCTAACCATACTCTGATGACCATCTGATCAAAACCACTGATGAAACC
Organism: Anomaloglossus baeobatrachus; assembly: GCF_048569485.1. Lineage (NCBI taxonomy): Eukaryota > Metazoa > Chordata > Amphibia > Anura > Aromobatidae > Anomaloglossus > Anomaloglossus baeobatrachus. Next base: position 168,036,683 of record NC_134358.1, read on the forward strand.
TTAACCATTTAACTCATATGAGAAAAATAACTGACATCCGAATGAGCTCCAACCCTGTCTGGATGCTATTCAATCACTGAATGCAAAAATTCAGTTATGAAATTGTTACTAAAGCTGCTGTCCAGGTGATGATATTACTTCTCACATTACTATGCTTCTTTGGGTCTGAACAGAATCTGCTCTTTATACCAAACATTGAAATAAACACTACAATTCCCACAAAGTATGCCCTTATTTTTTTTTTTAAAAAACAGATCTATGTACATTTTTATATAGCTCCTTAAAATAATGTAAGTAATAGTTCCAGCTTGTTTTCAGTCAGGTCCCATACAAAATTATACCTTACATGCCCAACTAAGTAGCGCAATACAACTACTCATGAGAGCCACTGCCAATGGAGAGTGTCTGTCTACCCGCTAAATTTTCTTTTCTTCATTAGTTTTTTGACCAAATTTTAGCAAAGTACAATTTGGGGCACCATTGATTCAGTGTAAAATTCACTTTGTCTTCTATTAGGCTGTTACTGTATGACTGCTATGTATATGATCAATAAAAAAAATAACAGAAAAAAGGCAGCCATATGTACCATGTCCAGACTCAAATGCACAGCAGGATGCAGCAGGCCCCCAAGATAAAGATGGGGCAGAACAGGTGTAAAATAGTAATGAAATAGCCACCTACTAGCCAACCAAACATCCAATGGGTGGCACACAAGCTTGCATAGGGTGTCATTCACACCATTATGTGAGATGCACACCGGATAACAAATTACCATTTGTAAAAGGTATGAATGGCACCCTAGACCTGTGCACATTTGCAATACTAGGCTGCCACCCAATTGATGTTTGGTGGGTTAATTGGTTGTTTCATTAGTATTTTTTACCTATGCTGCCTTCATCATGGAGGCCTGCTGCACCTGATTTATGAGATCACCAAAAAATCAGCTCAACTGAGTACATGCTATACATCCAAGTCACAATGGTATATGCTCAGCCACTACAACTTTCATGTTTACTTAATTTACAATTATGCTGAATATGAGATTGGCTGGTAGATCCAGCATGTCAATGTGAGCTTCTCCATCCATTATGCACACAATTGCATGTGTGTCATTGGGGACATGTAAAAGCAATTTGTGGTTCAGTAAGCCCTACTTCACCAAAAATATAATAATTGGCCATGTTTTACAGCACATTACAGTAGATTGCCAGTGTATATTGCAGTAGAATACCAACAACAGTGTTATATTCTAAAGAAAAGTTATTTTTATTACGTATTTTCAAAGTACCATTAATTCAATGGTACTGTACATGTGAAAAGGATAAGATTTACATATAATGCATGTATAAAATATATAAGACAATCAGTGATAGACTGGTACAGAGGGGGAAGAGGAATCTGCCCTTATGGTCTTTTAATATATACAAGTTAGTTAATTTACTGCCCATTACTAGAGATGAGCGAACCGGTCGCGGTTCGGCTCGAGGTCGGTTCGCCGAACGGAGCTCCCGTTCGAGTTCGGTTCGTCGAACGTTCGACGAACCGAACTCGAACTGCATAGGAAACAATGGCAGGCAATCACAAACACATAAAAACACCTAGAAAACACCCTCAAAGGTGTCCAAAAGGTGACAAACAACTCACAACACAAACACATGGGAAAGTCACAAAACAAAACAAAACAGCGTTACGAGGAAAAAGAGGACGAGACACAGATATAGGCATGGCATGCCCTGCTAAAATCATGTAAAACACCGCAAGGTGACTCCAAGCGGAGTCTCCCTTTTTTCCAAAAATTGGGCCACACAGACACCCCTTCAGTGGCAGCACTTGTGCCCCAGTTGTACACTTCACAGCTAGATTTGCATCAAGCACATTCAAAAATACGCCATACTTAACCGTCCCCAGGATGACACCGGGGTAGGTAGCAAAGTCTTTCCTGATCCCAGCTCTGTTCATCTTGGCTTCTTTTAAAAACAATGTAAGCAAGGGTTACTCCAAGCGGAGTCTCCCTTTTTCCAAAAATTGGGCCCCACACACACCCACCCCTTCAGTGGCAGCAGTTGTGCCCCAGTTGTACACTTCACAGCTAGATTTGCATCAAGCACATTCAAAAATACGCCATACTTAACTGTTACGAGGGGGACCCGGGGAAGCGTGCCAAGATGGGGAATGGACAGCTTCCGCCGGTCAAGGTCCACTGTGCGGTGTAAGGGATCGCTGCTATGGTGGGTGAAGAGTGAGCGGGTTGCTGCTAGCGATCGTCTGGAATTTTACAGACGATCTATGTACACCGGTCTGCCCTAACCCGTGTGGGTTGTATGGCAGGGATCACACGGCTCGGTGTACCTGTTGCACGGGGAAGCACAGAGGTGCCCACGCATGTGTGCCAGTGGAAGTCACGAGAATATGGCACGAGGGTAGCACAGAGGTGCCCACGCACGTGTGCTTTCAATAACCAGGTGAGTCCGGTGGAGACTCGAGGAGCTCACCTGGGACAGGAACACGGCCTGTTGAAGGAGCTACTGCCGGAGCAGCAAGGCAGGGACACGGCCTGCAAACCAGGTACTGCCTAAGCAGCAAAGGCCAAGCCCACAGAAGACGATAATGCCTGAGCAGTGGCGTGGCAGCACGCTGCCAGACATCCAAACATAGACGGCCGGTCGCGCGCCACCATGATGGCAGGAGGAGCTTTTAAGGAGGTGTAGCTCCAGCCAAGGGCGGGCGCGAGGCGGAGATGACGGACTTGACCCAATCAGGATCCACGACATCCCAGCCTGGCCAGTCAGGATTCACCACATCACCAGCCTTGTCATCAAGCCGTGTGACGTCAGTGGGCGAATCAGGATCCACCAAGCATAGCACATGCTCACCCTCCTGCCTCTGGGAAATAGAGGCGGGATCCTTGGTCTCATAATGTGTAGAGATAACGGGAGTCTCACTGCTTCCCTGAACAGCAAACCTCTGCACATTGCGCAACCTCACAGACCTTCGAGGCTGCTGAGCGGGAGGAGCTGCGGCAGGCAAGGAATGGGAGACCGCCTCATCTCTTGCAACAGGAGTACCACTAGGTGTCACCCTCGTGCTGCCTCTCTGAAGAGGTTTCTCCTGTACTCTGTGCAGTCTGGCAGACCTTCGGCGCTGCTGAGCAGGAGCGCTCGTGGCAGGCAAGGAGACTGTCTCATTCCTTGCCACAGGAGAGCCACGAGGTGTAACATTACCCCCCCGTCTAGGCCCCCCCCCGTCTAGGCCCCCCCCCTGCCCGTGCTCGAAGGCCGCTATCAACCCCGGGGCGCGGATATGATCCTCCAACTCCCAGGATCTATGCTCCGGACCATGACCGGCCCACTCCACGAGGTAGTACCTCTTGCCCTGTATGACTTTTGTCTCCACAAGTTTTGCCACCTCAGGGTCGTCGGACGGGGAGTCGGTTTGAGCCGGCAGGGACCCCGAGAATTTATTAAGTCGTACGGGTTTCAGGAGGGACACGTGAAAGGTGTTGGCTATAGCCCAGCGTGGAGGGAGCTGGAGTCGGTATGCCACCGGGTTTACCTGCTGTAGTACTTTAAACGGACCCAGATACCTAGGGGCGAATTTGGCTGCCTGTACCCGTAGGTTAACATTCTTAGAGGACAGCCATACTAGGTCACCAGGGGCAAAGGATGGTGCAGGGCGACGGCGGACATCAGCCGTTGTCACCATCCGGTCTTTAGCCTTCTTAAGAGCCTCTTGGGTGTCATCCCAGATCTCCCGGGCCTTGGTCGCCCAATCCTCCACTCTAGTATCGGGTGACGTAATGGGCATCGGAACCGGGATTCTGGGATGTTGTCCGTTATTGAGTAGGAACGGAGTCTGGCCAGAGGATTCATGGACCGAATTGTTAATAGCAAATTCGGCCCAAGGAAGGAGGTTAGCCCAGTTGTCGTGATGCGCGGAGATAAAATGGCGGAGGTACGTTACCAAGGTCTGATTGGTCCTCTCTACCAGTCCATTGGTTTCGGGATGGTATGCGGAGGAGATGTTCAGCTCTATCTGCAGGAGCTTACAGAGCTCTCTCCAGAAGCGAGACGCGAACTGGGGACCCCGGTCGCTCACCACCTTGTCAGGCATGCCATGCAGCCTAAATATATGCCTAATGAATAAGGTGGCGAGAGCACGTGACGTCGGGAGTCGTGGGAGAGGCACCAAGTGGACCATTTTAGAGAAGTGATCCGTGATGACCCATACGACCTTGTGACCTGCTGACTTGGGCAGATCTCCCAGGAAGTCCATTCCCACCACTTCCCAGGGACGATCCGGCACTGGCAGTGGGTGAAGAAGACCTGCCGGTCTCTGCCGGGACGGCTTATTCCGTGCACACGACATACAGGCTCCCACATACTCCTGTATGTCCTGGGGTAGTCTCGGCCACCAATAGTGCCTAGTCACAAGGTCTCTGGTCCTTTTGACCCCAAAGTGACCCCCGACCTTGGAGGCATGGGCCCACGATAGCACCTCATTCCGTAGTTCAGGGGGAACAAGGGTCTTGCCAGGTGGCACCTGGTCCAAAGAAGTGGGAGTGACCATCCTCAAGCTGTCCGGGGGTAGTATAAGACGAGGCTCCTCCTCGTCCTCCTCCAACAAAACCATATAACGTGACAAGGCATCAGCCCGTACGTTCTTCTCACCGGCCAGGTGGCGGATAATAAAGCGGAACCGGGAGAAGAACAAGGACCAACGGGCCTGCCTTGGGTTCAGGCGTTGTGCTGTCTGGAGGTATGTGAGATTTTTATGATCGGAAAATACTTCAAATGGATGCTTCCTTCCTCGTTCGTCTTTCTGGTACAGGACTGCACCAGCACCGACCGAAGAGGCGTCTACCTCTAGTAGGAAGGGTTTGGAGATGTCTGGACGATGAAGGATGGGAGCTCTGGAGAAGTAAGTTTTGAGAGTGTGAAATGCCTCTACCGTTTCCCGTGTCCATGCTTTGGGATTAGCGCCCTTGTGGGTAAGGGCAATGATGGGTGCTGCCACTGTCGAGAAGTTGGGAATGAACTGGCGATAATAATTGATAAACCCCAAGAAACGCTGGATCGCTTTCAGCGAGCGGGGCTCAGGCCATTTCATCACTGTCTCCAACTTCCCCGGATCCATTGCTAACCCCTGACTGGACACGATATACCCCAGAAACGGCAAGGATTCACATTCAAAAAACGCACTTTTCTAGCTTAGCATATAATGAATGGGTGCGGAGCCTCTTAAGTACTCGGATGACATCCCTCCGATGGGTGGCAAGATCGGGGGAGAAGATAAGGATATCATCCAGGTATGCAACCACGGAAAGATACAAATCCCGGAAAACATCATTCACAAAGTCTTGAAATACGGCGGGGGCATTGCAGAGTCCGAAGGGCATTACGAGATACTCGTAGTGACCGTCCCTGGTGTTGAAGGCGGTCTTCCACTCATCGCCCTCTCGGACTCGCACTAGATTATACGCCCCGCGTAGATCCAGCTTCGTGAAGATCTTTGCCCCGCGGAATCGATCAAATAACTCCGTAATGAGGGGCAAAGGGTATTTGTTTTTGATCGTGATTGCATTTAATCCCCTGTAATCGATACAGGGGCGTAGATCCCCTTCCTTCTTTTGCACGAAGAAGAACCCCGCACCGGCCGGTGAAATAGACTTGCGAATGAACCCTTTTGCCAGGCTGTCCTGAATATATTTGGACATAGCCTCCGTCTCTGGAGCAGAGAGGGGATACACTCTGCCCCTAGGGGGCTCGGATTCTGGCTTCAGGTCTATTCGGCAATCGTATGGCCGGTGGGGAGGAAGGGTATCTGCGGCCCTCTTGGAGAAGACGTCCCTGTAGGCCTCATAAGGTGTCGGTAAACCTGGCTCCCCTGTATTCCCTGAGGACCCAACCGACCTAATGGTAGCGGGTGGTTCGGTAGTCACGAGGTGCTCCCTACAGGATCCTGCCCATGATGAGATCTCCCCTGTTGCCCAGTTGAGTATAGGAGCATGCTGTCTCAACCAGGGAAGACCCAGTAGGATCTCATCCGTCCCCTCTGGAAGCACCAGGAAGGACACCTGCTCATGGTGTCCTGGTGGTACTTCCATCCTGAGAGGGATGGTGATCTGGGTGATGGGATCGACTAGTAGGGACCCGTTGACTACCCGAACCCTGAGTGGCTTGGGCAAGAGAACCAGGGGAACTGAGTATCGGGTTGCCAGGGAGGTCGAAATGAAATTGCCATCAGCGCCTGAGTCCAGGCAGGCCAGAGCAAAGAAGAGAGTAGTGCCAAACTGCAACTGGGCGCTGATAGTCAACCTAGAGGGAGAAGCAGCGTCTAGGAACCCCCCTCTGATGGAAACTAGACGCTGTCTTTTCCCGACGGTTTGGGACATCGGGTAGCTATGTGTCCCCTCTGCCCACAGGAAAAGCAGATGACACCAGACCGAGAACCTGGGGTAGAGGAGACCGCTTTGGACACCTCCATCGACTCCACGGAGTCGCCTACAGAGCTGGCTGGGAGACCTGTCTGGTGGAAGACGGGAGCCAGACGCTTTTTAGGCCGTGAGGACGTGGGTGCTGAAGAGACCTCGAGCCTCCGCTCCACCTGGCGGATGTCTATGCGAGAGGCAACCTCAATCAAGGACTCTAAAGTAGCAGGCACCTCACGCGTGGCCAGTGCGTCTTTGACGAACCCTGCCAGGCCCTCCCAGAACACAGGGACAAGGACCTTATCGGGCCAGTCCAGCTCTGCGGCAAGTGTCCTAAAGTGTACGGCAAAGTCCCCGACTGAAGCGGACCCTTGCCGAAGTCGTAGGAGGCGCAGCGCGGAGTCGTGGGTGACTTGAGGCCCGAGGAACACCATTCTCATGGCCCCAAGATAAGATGCTAAGTTATTCACCACACGATCTCCACGCTCCCACAACGGCGTGGACCACTTCAGCGCTCTCCCTGTGAGCAGGGACTGGACGAAGGCTACCTTCGCCTTCTCGGTAGCGTAAAGAGTCGCGGACAGCTCTAAGTAGGTGGTGACCTGGTTTATAAACCCATGACACTCGGAGCTGTCCCCGCTAAAGCGCTCTGGAAGCGCAAGGCGAGGAGACCTTCCGCCCAATAGCACAGCCTGGGTAGCTGCCTGGGTGGCGACTGTCGTCAGAGTAGTCTTGTTGGAGGAAGACTGCTCCACTGCTGCCAAACGTGATTCCAACTGCTGCACATAACGCAGCAACTGCTGCTGCTCTTCAGCCATAGCCAGACCTTTGGCGCGACCGTAATGTTACGAGGGGGACCCGGGGAAGCGTGCCAAGATGGGGAATGGACAGCTTCCGCCGGTCAAGGTCCACTGTGCGGTGTAAGGGACTGCTGCTATGGTGGGTGAAGAGTGAGCGGGTTGCTGCTAGCGATCGTCTGGAATGTCACAGACAATCTATATACACCGGTCTGCCCTAACCCGTGTGGGTTGTATGGCAGGGATCACACGGCTCGGTGTACCTGATGCACGGGGAAGCACAGAGGTGCCCACGCACGTGTGCCAGTGGAAGTCACGAGAATATGGCACGAGGGTAGCACAGAGGTGCCCATGCACGTGTGCTTTCAATAACCAGGTGAGTCCGGTGGAGACTCGAGGAGCTCACCTGGGACAGGAACACAGCCTGTTGAAGGAGCTACTGCCGGAGCAGCAAGGCAGGGACACGGCCTGCAAACCAGGTACTGCCTAAGCAGCAAGGGCCAAGCCCACAGAAGACGATAATGCCTGAGCAGTGGCGTGGCAGCACGCTGCCAGACATCCAAACATAGAAGGACGGTCGCGCCCCGCCATGATGGCAGGAGGAGCTTTTAAGGAGGTGTAGCTCCAGCCAAGGGCGGGCGCGAGGCGGAGATGACGGACTTGACCCAATCAGAATCCACGACATCCCAGCCTGGCCAGTCAGGATTCACCACGTCACCAGCCTTGTCATCAAGCCGTGTGATGTCAGTGGGCGAATCAGGATCCACCAAGCATAGCACATGCTCACCCTCCTGCCTCTGGGAAATAGAGGCGGGATCCTTGGTCTCATAATGTATAGAGATAACGGGAGTCTCACTGCTTCCCTGAACAGCAAACCTCTGCACATTGTGCAACCTCACAGACCTTCGAGGCTGCTAAGCAGGAGGAGCTGCGGCAGGCAAGGAATGGGAGACCGCCTCATCTCTTGCAAAAGGAGTACCACTAGGTGTCACCCTTGTGCTGACTCTCTGAGGAGGTTTCTCCTGTACTCTGCGCAGTCTGGCAGACCTTCGGCGCTGCTGAGCAGGAGCGCTCGTGGCAGGCAAGGAGACTGTCTCATTCCTTGCCACAGGAGAGCCACGAGGTGTAGCATTTAACCGTCCCCAGGATGACACCGGGGTAGGTAGCAAAGTCTTTGCTGAACCATGACTTGTTCATCTTGGCTTCTTTTAAAAACAATGTAAGCAAGGGTTACTCCAAGCGGAGTCTCCCTTTTTTCCAAAAATTGGGCCCCACACACACCCACCCCTTCAGTGGCAGCAGTTGTGCCCTAGTTGTACACTTCACAGCTAGATTTGCATCAAGCACATTCAAAAATACGCTATTCTTAACCGTCCCCAGGATGACACCGGGGTAGGTAGCAAAGTCTTTCCTGATCCCAGCTCTGTTCATCTTGGATGATTTCTAAAAAACACAGCAAGCAAGGGTTACTCCAAGCGGGGTCTCCCTTTTTTTCCAAAAATTGTGCCCCACACACACCCACCCATTCAGTGGCAGCACTTGTGCCCTAGTTGTACACTTCACAGCTAGATTTGCATCAAGCACATTCAAAAATACGCCATACTTAACCGTCCCCAGGATGACACCGGGGTAGGTAGCAAAGTCTTTCCTGATCCCAGCTCTGTTCATCTTGGATCATTTTTAAAAAACACAGCAAGCAAGGGTTACTCCAAGCGGAGTCTCCCTTTTTTTCCAAAAACTGTGCCCCACACACACCCACCCATTCAGTGGCAGCACTTGTGCCCTAGTTGTACACTTCACAGCTAGATTTGCATCAAGCACATTCAAAAATACGCCATACTTAACCGTCCCCAGGATGACACCGGGGTAGGTAGCAAAGTCTTTCCTGATCCCAGCTCTGTTCATCTTGGATCATTTTAAAAAAACACAGCAATCAAGGGTTACTCCACGCGGAGTCTCCCTTTTTTCCAAAAATTGGGCCACACAGACACCTTATCAGTGGCAGCACTTGTGCCCTAGTTGCAAACAGGATGTTTTGATTTGCATCAAGCACATTCCAAATCCACAAACATTTACTCTCCCCAGGATGACACAGGGGTAGTAAATTCCTGGTGGATCCATGATTTGTTCATTTTGATGAACGATAGTCTGTCCACATTGTCACTGGACAGACGCGTGCGCTTATCTGTCAGCACACACCCAGCAGCACTGAAGACACGTTCAGAGACAACGCTGGCAGCTGGACACGACAAAATCTCCAAGGCGTAAGTGGAGAGCTCTGGCCATTTTTCTAGATTTGAAGCCCAAAATGAGCAAGGCTCCATTTGCAAAGTCATGGCATCGATGTTCATTTGGAGATACTCCTGTATCATCCTCTCCAGCCGTTGACTATGTGTCGCGGGCGGGGAGGAGGGTGTCGGCACACTACGCTCACCCCTTCTGCTCGGGTCCGGCAGCTGCTCAGTGGTGGCTCGAGCTGGGGGCCGGATCCCGGGGTTTTCTCGAGCGACACTCCTCGCCCGTGAGTGAAAGGGGTTAGTTGGGTGCGGGGATTGTTATAGTTCGTGACGCCACCCACGGTTGTGGTGATTTCACCACCGCTGCTCAATGCGGGGGTCCCGGGGATGGTGATGCGGAGCAGCCAGGTGTTGTGTTGCCCCTCCGTGGGCAGGGGTTGGTGATCCCGGGGCCCGGTGATGGTTAGTGAGGTGCAGGGCCTGGTGGGCGCAGGGACGCGGGGGCAGCGCTGTGCCTTGCGGCACGGAGGTACTCACTCAGCCAGTAACCACAACACAGTTCTCGGTAAACAAACGGCTGGTTGGACGGGTCCCTCGGACGGTTCACGGTGCTGCGGTTCCCTGCAGTTGGCGGTGATGGTCACTCTTCCCTGCACCTATGTTACTTCTATTGGTAGCGATGGATTCCCACCGGTTACCCGCTCCCCGACTACAATCTGGGCCGGAGGAGCTCCACACTTTGCCCGCAGGCGCTGGCCCTGGGGAAACTGATGCCCTGGCGGTGGCGGTGTCTCCCCTGTACTGGTTGAGCTGTTGCCTTCAATCGTGACTTGGTTGTTGGGGGATCTGCGTCCCCTTCACTAACGGATTTAGCAAATTCGGCGACTCCAAGCCTTGCTGGGATCCGAAAGGCCCCTGCCCTGGTGCTGACTGCCTTTTGTATACTGCTCCAGACCACCGGGCACACAGCCTCCGGGGTCCTTCCAGCAACCTCCAGGTAGTCCCACTCCAGACCTTCACCGCCGTCTGCTGACCTTGCTGACTCTGTCTGGGCACACAGCCACAGACCACTTCAGGCTTTCTGTCACTTCTCTTACTTCCTTCCACTTTCCTTACTCCTCTAGTTGTTCACTCCTCACTCAAGCTCTCCCTGAGCTGAACTGCTTCTTTACTCAAGCCCTGCCTGGGCTAATCTGCCTGGTACTTCCTGCCTCCAGGGCTGTGATCTCCTTGGTGGGCGGAGCCAACCGCCTGGCCCACCCCCTGGTGTGAATCATCAGCCTCTGGAGGAAGGCAACAAGGATTTGTAGGTTAGCTGTTGTGCCTGCAGGGAATGTGGGGTGCGTGTGTTGTTGTTATCTGTGTCCCCTGGCTTGTCCAGGGCGACACATATGTGTCAGACTTGTTGTCTCTGGTGGCCTTGCAAAGGAGGGTCTAAAAAAATTATGAATAGATTCCATAAAATTGCTGTTACCAGCACCAGATACAGTCCTACTGGTACGGGTAGACTGTTGAAGATGACGAGACCGTCCCATGTTTGTAAAGTTACAACTGGGAGAATCACTCCCTGCACCTGCACGGTTGTTTGGTGGAAAAGCCGAGCTAAGATCGAGTAACAGCTTCTGCTGATACTCCTGCATACGTGCGTCCCTTTCTATGGCTGGAATTATGTCACAAAATTTGGACTTGTACCAGGGATCTAATAGTGTGGCAATCCAGTAGTCATCATCACTTCTAATTTTGACAATACGAGGGTCATGTTGGAGGTAGTGCAACAAGAAGGCACTCATGTGTCTTGCACAGCCATGCGGACCAAGTCCATGCTGTGTTTGTGGCATAGAGGTGCTACCCGTTCTTTCTTCCTCTGACATCTCCCCCCAACCTCTTTCAACTGAAATTTGACCAAGGTCTCCCTCATCTGCTGAGTCTTCCATGTCCATGGACAGTTCGTCCTCCATTTCTTCATGTTCTCCTGCACCTTCCTCAACATTTCGCCTGCTACTATGCGCCCTTGTTGATCCCTGTCCCCCATGGTCCCATGCCTGCTGCGTTAGTGATGATGAACGTCTGGACCTTGGTGATGTTGTTGTCCCTTGCGCATATGAATCCTCCTGTAGTTCCTCCCCTTCCTGTTGTCCCCCCCTGACTCCGAATAGTGTTTAGCGTGTGCTCCAGCATGTAAATGACTGGAATTGTCATGCTGATAATGGCATTGTTAACGCTAAACATATTCGTCGCCATGTCGAAACTGTGCAGAAGGATGCATAGGTCCTTGATCTGAGACCACTCCATCAGGGTGATCTGCCCCACCTCTGCATCTCGTTGGCCCAGGCTATACGTCATGACGTATTGCACCAGGGCTCGGCGGTGCTGCCACAGTCGCTGTAACATGTGGAGAGTCGAATTCCAGCGTGTCGCCACATCGCATTTCAGGCGATGAACCGGCAGGCCGAAAGACTTCTGGAGAGATGCAAGTCGCTCAGCTGCGGCGGTGGAACGGCGGAAGTGAGCAGACAGTTTTCGTGCCCTGGTCAGAAGGCCATCTAGGCCGGGATATTGTGTTAAGAATTGCTGGACAACAAGGTTCAACACGTGAGTCATACAAGGCACGTGTGTCACCTTGCCCAGGTGAAGGGCCGCACACAGGTTTGCAGCATTGTCGCACACGGCCTTACCAGGCTGCAGGTTGAGTGGAGACAACCATTTATTAAACTCGGACCGCAGAGCTGACCACAACTCCTCAGCTGTGTGACTCCTATTCCCAAGACATGTCAAGCTAAAGACCGCCTGATGCCGTTGCGCTCTGCTGCCAGCATAGTAATGAGGGGTGCGTGATTCCTTCTGCGCAGTGAGAACGCTGGTGGCCTGACCAGGCAGGCTTGGGGCGGAGCTGGAGGACCCAGATGAGGTGGAGGAGGCAGAAGCAGTGGCGGAACTTGGACAGACAGAGGATTGACACACAAGTTGGGGGGATGGCAAGACTTGTGCAGCAGACCCTTCACCATCTATCACCATAGTTACCCAGTGCCCAGTCAGCGACATGTAACGTCCCTGTCCATGCTTACTGGTCCAAGTATCGGTGGTGAAATGCACCCGTTCACACACAGAGTTTCTCAAGGAAGCGGTGATGTTGTGTGCCACATGCTGGTGTAGCGCGGGCACACCTTTCTTAGAGAAGTAGTGGCGACTAGGCATCTGGTACTGGGGCACAGCGACAGACATAAGGTCTCTAAAATCCTGTGTGTCCACTAGGCGGAAAGGCAGCATTTTGGTAGCCAAGAGCTTACAGAGGGATAGAGTCAACCTCTTAGCTTTGTCATGGGTCGCAGGAAATGGCCTTTTATTTGACCACATCTGAGGGACAGAGATCTGGCTGCTGTGTGTAGACGGTGTTGAGTAGGGTGTCCCTGTAAAAATGCAGGTTTGTGAGGAAAGTGCAGGCGGAGACATGATGTTGCCTTCATCCAACGTTGGTGCTATCGATGTCTGAGAGAGCTGTACACACTCACTTGTTTCCCCTTCCAAACCAACTGACGACCTACCAAGCAAAGTGCCTGTTGCGGTTACAGTGGTGGAAGTTGTGCGTGGAAAACCAGGTGTGACAGCTGTCCCCACAGTCCTAGAAGATGAAGAGCGCGCGGATGCACTGGAAGGGGCAGGCCGTGGATGGTTCGCTCCGCTAGGCCGCATTGCAGCACGGTGAGCTTCCCACCGGGACCTATGATATTTATTCATGTGACGATTCATGGAAGAAGTTGTCAAACTGCTGAGGTTTTGACCTCTACTAACAGAATCACGACAAATTTTACACATCACATAATTTGGGCGATCTTTTTCTATGTCAAAAAAGGACCAGGCTAGGCAAGGCTTAGAGGGCATGCGACCTGCTGAGCCCCCCCGACTAGTGCTCAGAGGCAGAGTGGTGGCTGATGATGCAGTTGTAGACATGCTACCAGTGCTCCGACTCTGTCCAGGAAGGCGCAAGGTAACTTTGTCGTCGATTACATCCTCCTCCACCGCCTCAGTTGACCTCCTCGAGTGCCTGACTGGGGGTTGACAGTAGGTGGGATCTAGAACTTCATCATCAATTGTTGTGTTTGCACTCCCCTCCCCCTCAGACCGAGCCTCTTCTTGCCCTGACCGAATATTTAAGTTGTCATCCCAATCTGGTATCTGGGTCTCATCGTCATCAGTATGTTCCTCATTGTCTATAACCACAGGTGTTACAGTTTGTGACAAAGGGTCAACATTACGCTCAGAAACTTGGTCCTCACGGCCTGAATCAGAGTCACAAAGGTTCATCACTGCAGACCATTTCCTGGTCTGTACTCACTGTAGCTTGGGAGCAGACCTCTGATTCCCAGACTATAGTGTGACTGAACAGCTCTGCAGACTCAGCCATCTCAGTTCCACCATACTGTGCAGGGCTGATGGAGACTTCAGAGCTGGGAAAAAGCAAGTTTGATTGGGATGACAACTCAGAGGACTGGTGTTTTTTGGATGCGGTACTTGAAGTGGCTGAGAGGGTACTTGTTGGACCACTTGAGATCCATTCAAGCATTTTCCTTTTTTAGCCTTGTTCCTGTTGTTCGTGTTCGTAAAAAAGGGAGCACATCGGATTGTCCACGGTAAGTAGTAGACATCTTACTTTTGCTGGTAGATGGTCTATCTTCAGCAGATGATAATGGAGCTTTGCCACCTTCCCCACGGACAAACCCTTTTTTTCCTTTTCCACCACGCCTCTTCCCCTTTCCACCAGCATCTGTCATTTTGCTACTCATGTTGATTGCGACAAGATTGTGCACTGAAAATGTGGTAGTAAAAATTGAGAAGTGGTGTAGATTGCTGCGGTGGTCTAGCTTTATTAACAGCAGAATAATGAAGAATAAATATCCCTGACAATGATACTACGGCCCTTAAACTGGCAGCATAAGTTGCTTGTATAATGGCTTAGTAACAATGAGTTTGAGTGTGCAATGCAGGCAGACGTGCTGGAAATATTTTTGCACTAGTGGGACTATACAGAAGTCCAATAGCCACGTTTAGGATGACACTAAGTTCACTCAGTGTTTGCTAGTATAATGGCTTAGTTATAATGAGTTGGAGTGTGCAATGCAGGCAGACGTGCTGCAAATATCTTTGCACTAGTGGGACTATACAGAAGTCCAATAGCCATGTTTAGGATGACACTAAGTTCACTCAGTGTTTGCTAGTATAATGGCTTAGTTATAATGAGTTTGAGTGTGCAATGCAGGCAGACGTGCTGCAAATATCTGTGCACTAGTGGGACTATACAGAAGTCCAATAGCCACGTTTAGGATGACACTAAGTTCACTCAGTGTTTGCTAGTATAATGGCTTAGTTATAATGAGTTGGAGTGTGCAATGCAAGCAGACGTGCTGCAAATATCTTTGCACTAGTGGGACTATACAGAAGTCCAATAGCCACGTTTAGGATGACACTAAGTTCACTCAGTGTTTGCTAGTATAATGGCTTAGTTAGAATGAGTTGGAGTGTGCAATGCAGGCAGACGTGCTGCAAATATCTTTGCACTAGTGGGACTATACAGAAGTCCAATAGCCACGTTTAGGATGACACTAAGTTCACTCAGTGTTTGCTAGTATAATGGCTTAGTTATAATGAGTTGGAGTGTGCAATGCAGGCAGACGTGCTGCAAATATCTGTGCACTACTGGGACTATACAGAAGTCCAATAGCCACGTTTAGGATGACACTAAGTTCACTCAGTGTTTGCTAGTATAATGGCTTAGTTATAATTAGTTGGAGTGTGCAATGCAGGCAGAGGTGCTGCAAATATCTGTGTACTAGTGGGACTATACAGAAGTCCAAAAGCTACGTTTAGGATGACACTAAAGCCTGCTTTACATGGTACGATCGATTGTGCGATTTCACAATCGATCGTACCCGCCCCCGTCCTTTCTGCGTCACGGGCAAATCGCTGCCCGTGTCGCACAAAGTCGGTAACCCCCGTCACACATACTTACCTCTCGTGCGACCTCGCTGTGGGCGGCGAACGTCCACTTCCTGAAGTGGGAGGGACGTTTGGCGTCACAGCGACGTCACACGGCCGCCAGCCAATAGAAGCGGAGGGGCGGAGATGAGCAGGATGTAAACATCCCGCCCACCTCCTTCCTTCCACATAGAGCCGGCGGCGTCCGCGGGAGGCAGGTGAGCTGCTCATCGTTCCCGTGGTGTCACACGGAGCGGCGTGTGCTACCACGGAAACGATGATCAACCAAATTAAACGATATTATGAAACCTAACGAGCAGTACCCGACTCACGATTTGTGAGCGATACTGTGTCGCTAGGAGGTGTCACACAGGCCGGCATCGCCAGCGATGCCGGATGTGCGTCACAAAAACCGTGACCCCGACGATCTATCGCACGATAGATTGTCTGGTGTAAAGCAGCCTTAAGTTTACTCAGTGTTTGCTAGTATAATGGCTTAGTTATAATTAGTTGGAGTGTGCAATGCAGGCAGAGGTGCTGCAAATATCTGTGCACTACTGGGACTATACAGAAGTCCAATAGCCACGTTTAGGATGAGACTAGGTACACTCAGTGTTTGCTAGTGTAATGGCTTAGTTATAATGAGTTTGAGTGTGCAATGCAGGCAGAGGTGCTGCAAATATCTGTGCACTACTGGGACTATACAGAAGTCCAATAGCCACGTTTAGGATGACACTAAGTTCACTCAGTGTTCGCTAGTATAATGGCTTAGTTATAATGAGTTTGAGTGTGCAATGCAGGCAGACGTGCTGCAAATGTCTTTGCACTAGTGGGACTATAGCAAAGTCCAATAGCCACGTTTAGGATGCCTCTAAGTTCACTCAGTGTTTGCTAGTATAATGGCTTACTTATAATGAGTTGGAGTGTGCAATGCAGGCAGAGGTGCTGCAAATATCTGTGCACTACTGGGACTATACAGAAGTCCAATAGCCACGTTTAGGATGCCACTAGGTACACTCAGTGTTTGCTAGTGTAATGGCTTAGTTATAATGAGTTTGAGTGTGCAATGCAGGCAGAGGTGCTGCAAATATCTGTGCACTACTGGGACTATACAGAAGTCCAATAGCCACGTTTAGGATGACACTAAGTTCACTCAGTGTTTGCTAGAATAATGGCTTAGTTATAATGAGTTTGAGTATGCAATGCAGGCAGAGGTGCTGCAAATATCTGTGCACTACTGGGACTATACAGAAGTCCAATAGCCACGTTTAGGATTACACTAGGTACACTCAGTGTTTGCTAGTATAATGGCTTAGTTATAATGAGTTGGAGTGTGCAATGCAGGCAGAGGTGCTGCAAATATCTTTGCACTAGTGGGACTATACAGAAGTCCAATAGCCACGTTTAGGATGCCACTAAGTTCACTGAGTGTTTGCTAGTATAATGGCTTAATAACAATGAGTTGGAGTGTGCAAAGAGCAGGAGGGTACAGTGGCAGGATTGTGGGGCTCTGGGTAGAGGAAAGGAAGCCTGCCTTTCTATTCCCTCCTAATGGGGAAATGCAGCGAGGAAATCCCTGACCTTAGCTACACAGATGCTGTCATCTTGTGTAGCTGTTAAACTGTTTTCAGGACCTGTCACCTATGGCTCTGACCCTGCCCGTATGAGCCCTTAAAAGGACTGATAGAAAGTGCTATCCCTAAGCTGTCCAGCGCTGTGTATGGAGCGCATACAGCAGTATCGGCGATAGGACTCAGGACGGAGCTGCGCCAGTGATGTCTGACACCAAGGACGCAGAAGAGATAATGGCATCCGGACGGGCAGATACTCGTTTTTATAATGCAGGGACATGTGACATGGACATCCTATCACACATGCCGTTGCTTCTCTGGCTAAAAGTCCACTTAGCTGTGTGTGTGTCTGGGATTGGCTGACATGCTGGCCCTCCCCACTACACGCGCGCGCTTAGGGAAGGAAGACAAGGAAAAAAAAAAATGGCGATCGCCATTATCCATACAGCAGTGATCTGAATGCGCTGTTCCCGCACACTATACACTGAAATGTCATAATAGTGTGAGTCACAGAGTGACTTCCACTATTACAGCGGAAAGCCAGCTTGGAATTAGCTGTTTTTTTGCTGCTAGAACCGTTCTCGAACGTATCTAGAACTATCGAGCTTTTGCAAAAAAGCTCGAGTTCTAGTTCGATCTAGAACAGCCCCGAAAATCACTCAAGCCGCGAACTGGAGAACCACGAACCTAGAACCGCGCTCAACTCTACCCATTACATTACACACATGAACAGTATGCTGATGCAATGACTCTGATATCGGTGACATTAATGATAATGTTACTAACAATGCTGTATATAGGGGCATAACTATAATTGGTGCGGTTTGCAATTGCACCTGGACTCTGTTACTGCAGGGTAGCATGGAATAGGGGGCTCTTATACTGTCCCTCAGTCTAGGGGACCCTAGGCTATCCCAAACCTTCATATTACCCCTGATGGTGGAGATACTGAAGTCCAGTGCCTTACTATTTTCCTGACCAGAACTAAACTGTTCCCCACCAGGAAGGGAAGAGGCAGGAGTGTGATGGCAACATAGCTAAAGACATACAGGGAAAAAATAAAACACAGAAATACTGCAAACTCAAAGGAATAAACAGTAAGGAACTAATGAGAAAAGCAACAGAAATCAGTAACAAAAGGACAGGAGGGTTAACACCACAACAGCTCACAGCAACAACCACCAGTAAGTGTGGATCACCTCATTAGACCAGAATAGAGATGCTATGGCTGGCATTAGTGTAAAAGTTCAACCAGCATATATAGGAGGGGAGCAAATGTGATTGGTTCCCCCACAGCATGTGATCAAAGGAGACTAACAAACAGCCCAGCAGGGATTAACTCTTGCTAGTCTGCTTATGAACTACAGGTCTATAAGTCAATGCCCAAGTCTGCCTGCGCTGATCATAGACATCACAAGTTAGCAGGCAGAGTGCCAATATCTGTAGTCTCCACTAGAGTTGAGCGATGTTCGAGGTTCGCCAATTTCATGTTCGAGTGATTTGGGGGGGTGCTCGAGATCGAACTCGAGCTTTTTGCTAAAAGCTCGATAGTTCGAGTTAGGTTCGAGAACGGTTCGATCACCATAAACGTGGCTTTTCACAGTAAGGCTATGTGCACATGTTGCTATCTGCATGCGTCCTGCGTCCCCAGCACAATCCCTCTCCCTTTCCTACTCACCGATAATGGGCGCCTCGCTCCACATCTGTCACAAATCTGCGGTGTCTTTTCCTCTTTAGAAAATGGCTGCCGCTTCATTAGTCAATTAGTTATTCAGTGCTTTCCCCGCCCACCGGCGCCCATGATTGGTTGCAGTCAGAGATGTACCCAAACTGAGTGACAGCTGTCTAACTGCAACCAATTACAGCCGCCGGCGGGCGGGTCTATATCGTGCAGTAAAATAAATAAATAAGTAATTTAAAAAAAAAAAAAAAATGCGGTTCCCCCCATATTTGATACCAGCCAGGATAAAGCCACACGGCTGGAGGCTGGTATTGTCAGGATAGAGAGCACCATGTTATCGGGAGCCCACCACCCTAACAATATCACCCAGCAGCCGCCCGGAATAGCCGCATCCATTTAATGCGACAGTCCCAGGACTCCACCCAGTTCATCGCGAATTGCCCTGGTGCTGTGGCAACCAAGGTAATAATGAGTTAATCATGCCAGGCGTCTCCCCGAGATACCATCCATGATTAAACTGAAAGTGAAAGTAAATAAACACACACAGCGAAAAATCCTTTATTTGGAATAAAAGACAAAACAACACCCTGTTTCACCCATTTATTAATCCCCAAATACCCCTACAGGTTCGACGTAATCCACACGACACTATCAGCTCTGCTCTCTGAAGATGCAGCAGCACCGTAGAACACCATCGCGCTGCATCAGCTCCACGTAGCAATGAAGTGAATCGTGCGGTCAGATTACCAAATGTACCTATCTTTATCAATAGAGTCAGTAGCTCAGTGGATAGAGCGCTCGCCTCTGAAGCATTAGGTTGTGAGTTCTAATCCAGGTCCCAGTGAAGAATTTAATTTTTTTTTTTTCATTTTAAATTATAATTATTAGATAGTTATAATTATAATTTAATTTAATTATGCACTGAGGGGTGGAGCCGGACATCAGCTGTGAGCCACAGGACACATCTCTAAAATCGGAGCAGTTCACGGAATGAGGCTGCATTGCTCTCTTCTCTCTCTTCTCTCTCTTCTCTCTTTTCTCTCTCTTCTCTCTCTCTCTCGTCTGTCTCTCTCTCTCTCGTCTCTCTCTCGTCTCTCTCTCTCTCGTCTCTCTCTCTTGTCTCTCTCTCTCATCTCTCTCAGACCTGGCGGAATTAGCTGACACTATAAGTCGAGCGGTGAGGCCGGCTTTTTATCGCCCGGCCGGCTAAACTATCAGCTGATGCTGTCGGACAGGAGTCTCCACTGAAGTGTGTATTTTTTTTTTTTGCACTGATGCATCAGCTGATTGTATAAACAGCTTTTATACAATCAGCTGCTGTGTCATGTGATTCAGGCCCTTGAGCCTCACACATCATCTGATCGCTTTGCCTTCCATCAAACCGATCAGATGATATTGGATCTGGATTGGACGGCGTGGGACCCTTGACCCAGGATTACTGCGGAGGGAGGTTCTTTATTTCAATAAAGATGGAGTCACTAAATGTGTTGTGTTTTATTTGTAATAAAAATATTTTTCTGTGTTGTGTTTTTTTTTATCTGTACTAGAAATTCATGGTGACCATGTCTAATATTGGCATGACACCATGTATTTCGGGCTTAGGGCCAGTTGATAATATACAGCTAGCCCTAACCCCATTATTACCCAGTGAGCCACCCGTCACCAGGGCAGCTGAAAGAGTTGGATACAGCGCCAGAAGATGGTGCTTCTATGAAAGCGCCATTTTCTGGGGCGGCTGTGGATTGCAATTCGCAGCAGGGGTGCCCAGAAAGCTTGGGCACCCTGAGCTGAGGATTCCAATCCCCAGCTGCCCAGTTGTACCTGGCTGGACACAAACATTGGGTGAAGCCCACGTCGTTTTTTTTTAACTATTTCATGAAATAATTAAAAAAAGGGCTTCCCTATATTTTTGGTTCCCAGCCGGGTACAAATAGGCAGCTGGGGGTTGGGGGCAGCCCATAGCTGCCTGCTGTTCCTGGCTAGCATGCAAAAACATGGAGAAGCCCACGTAATTTTTTTGGGGGGCAAAAAACTCTTGCATACAGTCCTGGATGGAGTATGCTGAGCCTTGTAGTTCTGCAGCTGCTGTCTGTATGGAGGAGAGCAGACAGCAGCTGCAGAATGACAAGGCTCAGCATGCTCCATTCACCAGTGTATGCAGGAGAGCAGACAGCAGCTGCAGAACTACAAGGCTCAGCATACTCCATCCAGGACTGTATGCAGGAGTTTTTTGCCCACCCAAAAAATGACGTGGGCTTTGCCATATTTTTGTATGCTAGCCAGGTACAGCAGGCACCTACGGGCTGCTCCCAACCCCCAGCTGCCTATTTATAGCCGGCTGGGAACCAAAAATATAGGGAAGCCTGTTTTTTTAAAATATTTCACGAATTTCATGAAATAATTAAAAAACAAATGACATGGGCTTCGCCATATTTTTGTATGCTAGCCAGGTACAGCAGGCAGGTACGGCTGCCCCCAGCTGCCTATTTGTACCCGGCTGGGAACAAAAAAGATAGGGAAGCCCTTTTTTTAATTATTTCATAAATTTCATGAAATAATTAAAAAAAAAAATCGACATGAGCTTCGCCCCATTTTTGTGTCCAGCCAGGTACAACTAGGCAGCTGGGGATTGGAATCCGCAGCACAGCTTGGCCTGAGCTTTCTGGGCCCCTCTGCTGAGAATTCTAGTCTGCAGCAGGCCCAGAAAATGGCGCTTTCATAGAAGTGCCATCATCTGGCGCTGTATCCAACTCTACCAGCAGCCCTGGTGACGGTGGCTCACTGGGTAATAATGGGTTAATACTAGCTTTGTTTTATTTGCTAGTATTAAGCCAGAGATTCTTAATGTCAGGCAAGTTTGACCCGGCCATTAAGAATCTCCAATAAAGGGTTAAAAAAAAGACACCACACAGAAAAAATACTTTAATAGAAATAAATACACAGACACATTTGAGACTCCATGTTTATTACTCCCTCTTATCCCTCCACGATCCATGGTCTTCTGTCTTCTTTCTCCTTCAACCCATGCAGCTCTGCTACATCAGCAGCGCTGCATGGGAAGAAGACGCTGCTGGTCCTGTGCAGTGTTTTCACTCTGTGAGTGAGCTGAGGCTGCTGGCTGTAAGCAGTGACATCACCACTGACAGGCGCATTGCTATAGCAACGGTGATCTCCATTATTGACCGGCTGTGGCAGCCGGGGAATAACGGAACAGGGAAGCAGAACGGGGAAGCCGACCATGTGCCAGAGCATCTCGGCCGTACACGGACATGCTGGAACGATCACCGCGTACCGTAGAGATGCACTGACAGGACCTAGCAATGACATCTAGCCATGTGACCAGTCTGTAGCCAATGAGATAATAGACACGTGACTGGTCACATGCTATTTTGACGTCACGATAGGTCATATCACCGGGAGGAGGTTACCGGGAGGACGCAGCGATTATCGGAAGGAAAAGTGGCAGGAGACAGAGTGCAGGACGCGTCGCGGGGACCTGTAAGTATTATGGCAATGTTTATTAACTGTATGTGTACATTTATAATGTGTTTTTATGTGTATGTGATTGCCTCCCATTGTTTTCAATGGGGTTCGAAAGGTTCGTCGAACGGCTCGCCTTACCGAACTCGAACGCAGCCTCCGTTCGACGAACCGAACCGAACTCGAGCCTCTAGAGGCTCGCTCATCTCTAGTGTCCACAGATTCTGACCTCACCATGACAGTTGGCAATGTTTGTTAAAACCTCCTTGTTACATGACCCATATGAAACAACCAAATCTACTAAAAATCTGTGATAATTAGAAGCCGTGTTGGAGGTTTTTTAATGGCCTCCATGAGCTTCAAGTTATGCCAAAGCTGTATAGTAAATCTATATCATATATTATTGTTCATAGCATTCATAATATTACTTGTTGCTGATGTCTCTTATAGTGAGTCCCTTAGAGAATTGTAACTTAAGGAGCTGCTCAGTCCCTTAAAAAAAAGAAAAACAGATAAAAAGCCACATGTTATAAAATAAATAAAGAGAACTTACCTCTACTATCTATTTATCCTCTGGCATTCTAGTGCTGATGCTCCTACAGTTCTTTATGGTCTTTGTTGACAAGCTATTAGTACATGATTGCAGCAGCAAATCGGTGACCTCAGGGATCATGTACTCTAATACTGGCATTATAACATTAGTTAGCGACCTAGTCAATATGTGTGACAAGAGCTGTTTAGTGTGTTCACAAAATTAAGCAAATAATTACAAATTACTTTTTTTTCCTAAATTCAAGCTAAATACAATAACAAAAGAATAACTGAGCAGCAGCATAACTGATGTACAGGTGCAACCATTTTTCTCACAAGCATGTCTACTTTTCCAATTTATTTAGCATCTATTTATTTTTTTAATGTATTCACTTATATACAGTGCCTACAAGTAGTATTCAACCCCCTGCAGATTTAACAGGTTTGATAAGATGCAAATAAGTTAGAGCCTGCAAACTTCAAACAAGAGCAGGATTTATTAACAGATGCATAAATCTTTAAATCTTACAAACCAACAAGTTATGTTGCTCAGTTAAATTTTAATACATTTTCAACATAAAAGTGTGGGTCAATTATTATTCAACCCCTAGGTTTAATATTTTGTGGAATAACCCTTGTTTGCAATTACAGCTAATAATCATCTTTTATAAGACCTAATCAGGCCGGCACAGGCCTCTGGAGTTATCTTGGCCCACTCCTCCATGCAGATCTTCTCCAAGTTATCTAGGTTCTTTGGGTGTCTCATGTGGACTTTAATCTTGAGCTCCTTCCACAAGTTTTCAATTGGGTTAAGGTCAGGAGACTGACTAGGCCACTGCAATACCTTGATTTTTTTTCCCTCTTGAACCAGGCCTTGGTTTTCTTGGCTGTGTGCTTTGGGTCGTTGTCTTGTTGGAAGATGAAATGACGACCCATCTTAAGATCCTTGATGGAGGAGCGGAGGTTCTTGGCCAAAATCTCCAGGTAGGCCGTGCTATCCATCTTCCCATGGATGCGGACCAGATGGCCAGGCCCCTTGGCTGAGAAACAGCCCCACAGCATGATGCTGCCACCACCATGCTTGACTGTAGGGATGGTATTCTTGGGGTCGTATGCAGTGCCATCCAGTCTCCAAACGTCACGTGTGTGGTTGGCACCAAAGATCTCGATCTTGGTCTCATCAGACCAGAGAACCTTGAACCAGTCTGTCTCAGAGTCCTCCAAGTGATCATGAGCAAACTGTAGACGAGCCTTGACATGACGCTTTGAAAGTAAAGGTACCTTACGGGCTTGTCTGGAACGGAGACCATTGCGGTGGAGTACGTTACTTATGGTATTGACTGAAACCAATGTCCCCACTGCCATGAGATCTTCCCGGAGCTCCTTCCTTGTTGTCCTTGGGTTAGCCTTGACTCTTCGGACAAGTCTGGCCTAGGCACGGGTGGAAACCTTCAAAGGCTGTCCAGGCCGTGGAAGGCTAACAGTAGTTCCATAAGCCTTCCACTTCCGGATGATGCTCCCAACAGTGGAGACAGGTAGGCCCAACTCCTTGGAAATGGATAATTCTTTCGGTCTAATAAAGCGCAATAAGGATATTTGCTGATATTAATTATTTGAACTTTATTGAATAGACACTCCTATTATTACAACGCGTTTCAGCAGAATTGCTTTCATCAGGTAAAATAGGAGCAGTATAAAAGGAGCAGTATAAAACTTCTTATATAGATTTTGGAAAGGGTTTTGTACCCCTTGCCAGCCTTGTGACCCTCCACGATCTTGTCTCTGATGGCCTTGGAATGCTCCTTTGTCTTTCCCATGTTGACCAAGTATGAGTGCTGTTCACAAGTTTGGGGAGGGTCTTAATTAGTCAGAAAAGGCTGGAAAAAGAATTAATCCAAACATGTGAAGCACATTGTTCTTTGTGCCTGAAATACTTCTTAATACTTTAGGGGAACCAAACAGAATTCTTGTGGTTTGAGGGGTTGAATAATAAATGACCCTCTGAATAAACTTTTCACAATTTAAAAAAAAAAAAAAAAAAGAAATAACATTCTTTTTTGAGCAGTGCATTTCACACTTCCAGGCTGATCTACAGTCCAAATGTCACAATGCCAAGTTAATTCCGAATGTGTAAACCTGCTAAATCTGCAGGGGGTTGAATACTACTTGTAGGCACTGTAGCACTAATAATTCCACAGCGCTTTACAGATGTGATCAATCTATGTATCTCTCTATTAACTATTAACACAGGTCCAACATAGTCTACCAAATCCGACGCAGGGTAGGAAGTCGAAGCCTGAAAAAACATACAATTTCTCTTGTTCAGCAGATTATGAAAAAAACAAAAAAACCCATGCAGGTCCGATGTAGCCTGAAAAAAAACATTATCTTTAGGATGTAATATATTATATTTATCTATCTACAATTGTGCTCAAAGGTTTACATACCCCGGCAGATATTTTGCTTTCTTTTCAGAGAATATGAATGATAACACAAAAAACAAATTCTTGGAAAAAAGGCCAAGAAAGCAGAAAATCTGCCGGGGTATGTAAACTTTTATATTTATAACGGTATATATAGTGTGAGTGTCATATGCAGGGTGTAATATTCTGTATTATATTAATCCCTAGATATGACACATAAAGATATCACATAATACATAAAACTATGCATGGCACATTATACTCACCTATCTGGAAGACTGGATGTTTGGTGGCACCGTCTTCTGGAGCAGTGCAGATGCCTTTCGCCCCGTTTCTGGTTTAGCTGTCCGGCAGAGAAGATGGGACATAAATCTGAGCACAGAAGAAAGGGGAAGTCACCCTCTGCAGCCTGTCAAATCTTGAGCCGAGCATAAGAGTGAGTTGATCTCTCCCTCCTGCACCCCCCTCTAATGTGTGGCAGCCGGCCATGACTGTGACTGCAGATCACACAGTGCACAGTGCAGGGAGTGACACATCAGAGATCAAAGCAGCCCCTGAAAAGAGATTCAACCATAATGCATCACTTCAGGGAGGATAGGAACATCAAAGGAGATTGGTTGTCATCGCCGCGCTTTTGCACCACTTAGAAGATGAAAATTAAATCATCCAAGTTTTTATTGAAAGAGCTGATACAAGTCGACGCATTTCTGGGGTCATAGCCCCCTTCTTCAGGACAAAACAGCAAGGACAAGGATAGAGACTATCCACTATCCTTGTCCTTGCTGTTTGGTCCTGAAGAAGGAGGCTGTGACCCCAGAAACACATTGACTTGTATTAGCTCTTTCAATAATGACTTGGATAATTTAATTTTCGTCTTCTGAGTGGTGAAAAAGTGCAGCTATGACAACAGGTCTCCTTTGATGTTCCCATCTGCCTGAATCTCCGGTGCTGCAGCTATCTCCACCAATAAATGCTCTTCTAGGTGTTGTGACCCTTTCACAACCCCTGTAGGTGAGTACATTCTTCACCTTCTCTTTCCCCCTGTCAGCCTGGTAAGACTCTATTGCGCCCTGTTTTCTAGGCTCTCTTTTTATTTCATCACTTCAGGGAGGAGGCAGCGGGTGCGGTCACTCACTGCACCCTGATGACACTTTGTTTGAGTATCCCAGCATACACGGGATTTCTCAAACAACGCGTCATCAGAGAGGAAGTAGAAAAATGAAATAAAATAGTAGTTAGATTGTGTTGTTAGGGAACACTAGGAAATTGTTAATGCAAGTACATAAGAAAATAGCTTAGATTATCACAGCAATTATTGATTCAGAATTATATTTACTTGTGCCTTCTGATCACCCCTTTAATTAGGTTAATAAGTATTTTAGTTATACATATAACTTATAAGTTGTTGATTACAACCATTGAGATCATTTTATTCATATTTTGACTTGTACTAGGAAGAAAAACAAGCTTGGACTGCTTGCTTCTACAACAGATTTTCATATACGTCCCTCTGTGTATTAAACAAAGTCTGAAGAAGAAATAGCAAACTGGGCATTTAATTATCGTATCCAGAGTCAAAATAGCAGACTTCATTGTAATTATATTGTTATAAGGATGTTATTTCATTTGTAAGTAAACGTGGATCTGTTTCTTCTGCATGAGGATAATGTTCAGAATATTATAGGGCTTAAGTTTAACTATCCCTGTAATTAAAAAGAATATTAAGTGGTTAGTTTATATGCTTCAAAAAATTATTCATAATGAGAAAACAGGTTATTAGTTTTCATTCAACGCTTGTTAAAGTATCTCAATACATGAACAGTTTTTTTCAATATTATTTCCTTTCAGGTTAATTATACAGTTTAATTCAACCTCTAAATCAGGATTTTCAAACTTGGCCAAGTAAATGGGCACCATATAGAAAAAAGTGAAGTGGATGGGCCCCATTTCTCATGGGACAAGATAACATTTTAAGTGATACCATTTTTTTTCTATATGACTGTTTAATCACGTTTTATTCTATTTCATGTGTGTCAGCATAATGAAAAAACTACATTTTTGGGGTTTTTATTTATTTACTAGCTGTAGTACCCAGCGTTACCCAGGATAGTAACTAAGTCTTTCTCTCTCTCTCTCCTACTCTCCTAGTCGCCATCTCTCCCACTCTTCCTCTCTTCCACTCCCCCTCTCACCACCTAAATAATATTAACTGATACATAAGCTGTCTTGTACTAAGAATGTCCTTTGTTGCCTATAGCAACCAATCACAGCTCCTATTAATGACCTGTAGCAAAATAGAAGCAGAGCTGTGATTGGTTGCTATAGGCCACCTGATATACCGTGCCTTGCGAAAGTATTCGGCCCATTTGTATTTTTTAACCTTTTCCACATATCAGGCTTTAAATGTAAAGGTAAAAAAAATATTTTTTTTGGTGAAGACTCAACAAGTGGGACACAATTGTGAAGTTGTACAAAATGTATTGCTTATTTTACTGTTATAAAAAATAATAAGCTGAAAATTGGGGAGTGCAATATTATTCTGCCCCTTTAAGTTAATACTTTGTAGCGCCACATTTTGCTGCGATTACAGCTATAAGTCGCTTGGGGTATGTGTCTATCAGTTTTGCACATCGAGAGACTGAAATTCTTGCCCATTCTTTCTTTGCTAACCGCTCGAGGTGAGTGAGGTTGAATGGAGAGCGTTTGTGAACAGCAGTTTTCAGCTCTTTCCACAGATTCTCGATTGGATTCAGGTATTTACTTTGACTTGGCCATTCTAACTCCTGGATACTTTTATTTATGAACCATTCCTTTGTAGATTTTGCTTTATGTTTTGGATCATTGTCTTGTTGAAAGACAAATCTCCGTCCCAGTCTCAGGTCTTTTGCAGACTCCAACAGGTTACCTTCAAGAATGGTCCTGTATTTGGCTCCATCCATCTTCCATCAATTTTAACCATCTTCCCTGTCCCTGCTGAAGAAAAGCAGGCCCAAACTATGATGCTGCCACCACCATGTTTGACAGTGGGGATGGTGTGTTCAGGGTGATGAGCTGTGTTGGTTTTACGCCAAATATATCATTTGTCATTGTGCCCAAAAAGTTTAATTTTGGTTTCATCTGACCGGAGCACCTTCTTCCATATGTTTGGTGTCTCTCCCAGGTGGATTGTGGCAAACATTAAACAACATTTTTATGGATATCTTTGAGAAATGGCTTTCTTCTTACCACTCTTCCATAAAGGCCAGATTTGTGCAGTGTACGATTGATTGTTGTCCTATGGACAGACTCTCTCACCTCAGCTGTAGATCTCTGCAGTTCATCCAGATTTATCATGGGCCTCTTGGCTGCATCTCTGATCAGTCTTTTCCTTGTTTGAGATGAAATTTTTGAGTGACGACTGGGTCTTGGTAGATTTGCAGTGGTATGATACTCTGTTACGGGGGGCTGTCTGATAATAACCTAAAGGTGTCAGACAGTCAGGATCCACTGTGCAAAGACTCTGCTGCAGACTATGGCAGAGTGCAATACCTCTGTTAACTCACAGAAGGATATAATAAGTAAGTAAAGCAATTCCTCCCTTACTTGGAGGGTGTGTGCAATGATCTCTGTTAATAATCACAGAGACAAAGGCAATGTGTGCGAAATGGCACCTACCTAGGTCCGCTCTTCTAGTGGTGCAAAAGAGACGAACAGCAGCGTAAGCCGCACAAAGCTCCTACCTGCGTTCGCTCCACTAGTGTGCGAGGACACAAACCACTAGATATGGCACCTGCCTAGGTCCGCTCTTCTAGTGGTGCAAAAGAGACGAACAGCAGCGTAAGCCGCACAAAGCTCCTACCTCTGTTCGCTCCCCTAGTGTGCGAGGATACAAACAACTGCCAGACGCAGTATAAGGAACGTTACCCTAGCGGCAACGTCCACCTACGAGTCGAATCACAAGGCCCAGCCAGACCATGTGCCTCAGGCACCTGCCTATGTCCGCTCCCCTAAGAGGTAAGGATACGGACAGCAGCCGAAGCTGTAAGGTATAAGAACGCTACCCTGCCGGTAGCGCTCACCTAGCATAGACAGAGGAATGCCTAGAGGAACGCGCACAGAGCGTCTACTCTTATGCATGAACCAAGAGGACTGAGCGCCATGCGGCGTGTGTCAGGGTCTTATATAGACTCTGTGCCTCATCCAAGATGGAGGACACCAGAGCCAATCCGCTGCCAGAACGACAGGAGTGACGTCATGCTGGCCTATCACCGAGCAAGGCGTCACAAGCACATGACCAGCGACCAATCGGCATAGAAGGTGTCAGAGACATGTGACCTCGTGTCAGCGATGATGTCACCCGCACATGTGCAATGGCTCCAAGATAGGACTTAGTCTCCGGCACTCGCACATGTGCAGTAGCAAGAAATCTGGACTTAGTCTCCAGCGCTCGCACATGTGCAGTAGCAAGAAATCTGGACATAGTCTCCAGTGCTCGCAGCAACCGTAACATACTCCTTCCATTTCAATATGATCGTTGCACAGTGCTTCTTGGGATGTTTAAAGTTGTGGAAATCTATCTGTAACAAAATCTGGCTTTAAACTTCTCCACAACAGTATCACGGACCTGCCTGTTGTGTTCCTTGGTCTTTATGATGCTCTCTGTGCTTTAAACAGAACACTCAGACTATCACAGAGCAGATGCATTTATACGGAGACTAGATTACAAGATAAGACTGGCTTATATTTATCATCATCAATCATTTAGGACAACATTGGATCATTCAGAAATCCTCATTAAACGTCTGGAGTGAGTTTGCTGCACTGAAAATAAAGG
Source organism: Anomaloglossus baeobatrachus (assembly GCF_048569485.1). Taxonomy (NCBI): domain Eukaryota; kingdom Metazoa; phylum Chordata; class Amphibia; order Anura; family Aromobatidae; genus Anomaloglossus; species Anomaloglossus baeobatrachus. The sequence goes on from NC_134358.1 coordinate 168,066,613, forward strand.
GGCAAAATAATATTGGTTGCCTCAATTTTTAGTTTATTCTTTTTTACAAAAGTTTAAAATAAGCAATAAATTTCGTTCAACTTCACAATTGTGTCCCACTTGTTGATTTTTCACCATAACATTAAAATTTTTATCTTTATGTTTGAAGCCTGAAATGTGGGAAAAGGGTGACAAATTCAAAAGGGCTGAATATTTTCGCAAGGCACTGTATATCCAAGGTAACTGTCAGAATAGCCAATATATTACTTCACACATCCAAACAGTAAGTGAGCGGGGTTTTTTTGGCGAATAACTGTAAAGCGCAAGGTTAAAATTTCCCCTTAGAACAAAGTCTATGACATTCAGTGAGTCAAATGAGGTGGCAGTGCGAAAATTTTGTGATTGTAAATGCAACGGTGCGGATTCCTTTAGCGGATATACACACACATACATACACTCAGCTTTATACTGTATATTAGATTTATTTCATTGTATGGGTTATGATGCAGTTTTATAGCTTGGGCCATTCTGGAAGCAGTTATACCATACATGTACTTTTTTGTTTTACTTAGTCCCTATATGAAATTTTAACTCTTACATACCTAATCCCTGATTTAATATCCTGCAATACTTTTGTACTGTAGAATATTAGATCTGTCAGTTTTAGCCTGCTTATTGTAGACCCTTACAGGCCCCTGTAGCTGGCTGAGCTAAAGTGAATTCCATGGTCTCGGGTTTTCTATGGCAACTATTGTATCACCCTGATTACGGCTTGCTGATAGGCTTAAAGGGAACCAATTATCAGTATTTTCTTATATAACCTAAAACCAGTGCTATACTGGCACTATCAGGTTGATTCTCTACATACCTGTAGTGGTCAGCTCAGATGAATAGATTTTGAAATCGAAGAAAGTAAAGTTTATAAAATCATCAGCTTCTTGAGTGACAGCAGCTGAGGATCAGATCATAGCTGGGGGGCTATTCATTGTTATCCACTCCCCCTGTTAGAATTAATATACTGTAAGTATTTTAAGTATTATACAATCAATTTAATTAATTTTTGACTTGCAGGACCTGTGCTGAGGTCATACCCATGTGACCAGAAGGGGTGGGGCCTCAGCCAAAAGAAAAATGTTGCTTCCTGGTATCAGCTTTGTTAGTAGAGGCCTTACCATTCTTCTGGTCACATGGGTATGACCTCAGTACAGGTCCTGCTAGTGAAAGAGGAAATCGATTGTATAGTACTTATGTTACGGGGGGACTGGCTGATTAGGATAAGGTGGTATATATCCCAATAGCCAGTCGGGGCCCACTGTGCTCCAGATGACAAAGGAGCTGCTGACAACCCGAAGGTTAGGCAAAGAATACAGAGCTGGGTGGCTCTGAAATAATAGGGGCCTGATCCAAGTTTAATAGCACTTGGATCAGGAGACTGTGAACCCTGTTAACGTCACAGGATCCACTAACCCAGCCCAGGAATCCCCTGTTCACATTACAGGGGTCCTGGGATACACTGTCCGTGCTTGTAGATGGCACAACAAGGACAGATGGCGCAGCAGCCGCAACCCAGTTAACACCACTGGGCGGCACTAGCAGGACTGGTAGGACAGGAGCTGGCCCTAACAGTGCTGCGTTACAGTGTATTGTGGTGTCCAGCACTGACGCCCTAGCCCTGCCTACCTCTGTCCTAAACATGCAATGGGCTCAGCACATGCTGTGTCTGAGCATATATGAAGACTGCTCACCTCCATGCTTTATAACCTAGGTCCGCCCCAAACCCAGGGTGGACCACAATGGCACCTCCATGGGCCAATGGTGGAGTGCCACATCATCAGTGACATCACCAGTGGCCTATCTGGAACTGCCAAGTCACTGATGACCTCATGGCAGCCTCACCCCAAACACCTCACCAGTCATTGTCTGACGACCAATGGTGAGGTGCCACGTCATAGGGGCGGGCCTCCGCGACCCAGCTTGGAGTGGCCACATCATCAGGACACCTGGTGGCCTCTGGCCTATCAGGGCCTGGCACCTCATGGACATGCCCAGTGAAGTCCTTCCCAGATTTAGCCTTCAATGCACTAAGTGCCTGAGCATGCTCAGTAGCCTGAACCACAGACTTTGTCTCAGAAATTAGACTGAGCATGCTCAGTAGGCACAACACAGGACTTAGACACAGAACGCAGTCCAAGTACCTGTGTAAAGAGGCTTTTCGCACTAAGTGTGGGAGCATGCTCAGTAGCCTGAACTGAGGACTAAAGCGGGCTTTACACGCTACGATATATCTAACGAGATGTCGGCGGGGTCACGTCGTAAGTGATGCACATCTGGCATCGTTAGTGATATCATAGTGTGCGACAGCTATGAACGAGCAGAAATACTCACCTTCTCGTTCATCGTTGACACGTCGCTCATTTTCTAAAAATCGAACGTCCGGTTGTTCAATGTTCCTGAGGCAGCACACATCGCTCCGTGTGACACCCCGGGAACGATGAACACAGTTTACCTGCGTCCCACCGGCAATGCTGAAGGAAGGAGGTGGGCGGGATGTTTACGTCCCACTCATCTCCGCCCCTTCCGGCTTTATTGACCGGCCACTATGTGACATCGCTGTGATGCCGAACGTCCCTCCCCCTTCAGGAAGAGGATGTTCGCCGCCCACAACGAGGTCGTTTGGAAGGTAAGTACGTGTGACGGGGGGGGTTACAGCATTGTGCACAACGGGCAACAAATTGCCCGTGCCGCACAAATGATGGGGGCGGGTGCGATCGCAAATGGGATCGCACGATAAATTGTAACCTGTAAAGCAGCCTTTAGCCTCAGAAATGGCACAATCAGGCTGAGCGTGCCCACTAGGCGAAATTCTGGACTTAGGCTCTGGCTGGGGTAAATCGGCACGCGCATGTGCACTAGCCGCTTCTCCACACTTAGATGTGGAGGAGGAAGCAGCCAGCTAAACGACCCGAGGCAAGGCCAAAAACGGCGGCTGGCACCTGGGCGTGACTGGAACCACAGCTGTCTGCTTGTGGCCATGGCGGCGCCGATTCATAACAACTTATGCTAATTCTAACAGGGGAGGGGATAACTATGAAGGCGCCCCAGACATTATCTGATCCTTAGCTGCTGTCACTCAAGAAAATTTTGATTTTATAAACTTTACTTGCTTGGATTTCAAAACCTATATATCCAAGCTGATCACTAAAGGTATGTAGAGAATCAGCCTGATAGTGCCCGTATAGCACTGGCTTTAGGTTGTATACAAAAATCCTGGTGACTGGTTCCCTTAAAGGAGGCAGATTTCTGCCTCAAATAACTTTCTAAATACTCTTGTTATCATTAACAGTGGTATAAAAGGAGTTAAACGGCTACCATCAATGTTAAAACTGATAATGGCTATTGCAACAGGGTGTCAGCTATGATATACAGCTGAGACCCACTGATGATGCATGTGAGCCATCATTGCACCTTATATGTGGGGCAGTTTGTGCGAAGTCACCCCTGATCTGACACATTGCTCTCTGCATGATGTCATTATGGGGTTCTGACGCTCTTCTTCTTCAGTCTACTGTTCTGATGATATCTCGGCTGCTCAGGTGCCCCCACGAGCTGCAGCCTCAGGATCGTGTTTGTGATCCCTGCTCTACACATTCAGACTGGCTATGAACACTTATTCATGCATCCATAGAAAGTATTCATGGGGCACCACTGAATAGTCAGATGCCAAAAGAGTGTCTTTTTCTAATATATATTTTTGGTGGTATATAGTGTAAAAATACAATCTTTTTCTTTAACCTCATAATGACCAATTATCCTGAACTGATGATGCTTTGCCTTGGGCTTTATCCCTATCCTACTGTAAATTTAGGAATGAAGCTTAATATTTGCTCATGCAATCTAGCAGGAAAAGGTCAGGTCCCAAGATGTCACACAACAGGGCACCCTGGAGACCAGACAGAAGCACTTTTATGCCGCTTCTGTCATCTGTTGCCAGCAACGTGGCACTCTGTTAGGATAACAGTTGAGGCATTGGTAGTACTGATGCTTCTATAGCTTCTGTCAATCACTAATTGATAGGTGTCTGCCATCATTGCACAATTGTTAGATACCAGCAGACCCAAGGTAGCTCCACCAGTTACTTGTATCACTGTAGTGAGCTCCTTTCCTTTGTAACTGAAATTCCTATTGATGCACTGGTTACTAGAGATGAGCCACCCCCCTAGAGTTCGAGTTCGGTTCGGTTCGTCGAACGGAGGACAAGTTCGTCGAACCAATTCGAACCCCATTGAAAACAATGGAAGGCAAAAACAAACACATAAAAACACATTATACATGTACACATACAGTTAATAAACATTGCCATAACACTTACAGGTCCCCCCGATGCGTCCTGCACTCTGTCTCTCGCCGCTTTACCTTCCAATAATTGCTGCGTCCTCCCCGTAACCAACACTGATTATAGGACTTTCCGTGATGTCAAAATAGCATGTGACCAGTCACGTGTGTATTATCTCATTGGCTACAGACTGGTCACATGTCTAGACGTTATGCTAGGTCCTGTCAGTATATCTCTCCGGTATGCGGTGCTCATTTGTGCATCTCCGTGTACCAGCGAGATGCTCTGGCACATGGTCGCCTTCCCCGTTCCTGCATGTGGGCGCTCTTTACAGAGTCAGCCCACATGCAAAGACTGGCTGCCACAGCTGGTGAATTGCGGCACCGGGAATCACGTGATTGGAGCACCGTTGCTATAGTAACTGCCTGTCAGATTACTTTAGCAATGGTGGCAGCGGTGACGTCATAGCTTACAGCCCGCAGCCTCTGCTCAGTCTCACTGAGTGATTAGACTGCACGGGAGCAGCAGCATCTTCCTCCCATGCAGTGCTGTCTGATGTAGCAGAGCTGCATGGGTTGCAGGAGAAAGAAGACAGAAGACCAGGATCGTGGAGGGATGAGAGGGAGTAATAAACATGGAGTCTCTGAGTGTGTCTGTGTATTTATTTCTATTAAAGTATTTTTTTCTGTGTGGTGTCTTTTTTTAACCCTTTATTGGAGATTCTTAATGGCCGGGTCAAACTTGCCTGACATTAAGAATCTCTGGCTTACAACTAGCTACTAGTGATGAGCGAGTACTAAAAAGCTCAGGTGCTCGAGGCTCGGGCCGAGCATCCCAAGATACTCGTGTACTCGGCCCGAGCACCGAGCCCAATGTTATCCTATGGGAGACCCGAGTATTTTTATGAAATGACTCCCCGGCAGCATGTAGAAACCCTAAAAATGTCACAAAATTCTCAGAAGAGTGCTCAAATGACATGGCAACAGCATGGGGAAGACCCCTTGAAGCATTTATCACTCAAAAGTCACAGCTGTGAACAATTTTGTCTGCGTTTTACGCCATTTTTACGGACTCACCAGAAAACCTTCAAAAATGACACCAAAATGAATTTTCATGGCGGAAATGTTAAGGGCACATACCCAATAGTGAGATAGAGCTGGTGTATGTTACTTTTGGAGATTACATGAAAGATTTTACGTGAAAACATTGTGTGGCACTCCGATGTCCCTGAGAAGAGACGTACATGAAGGCCTCTTGAGTCTCATGTGCCCATTTTGAGGAAGTGCGTCTTTGTAGCATTTTCCTTTGCCAGGGAAGTCCAAAATTGTGAGGTTCACCAATGCCCCTGCATACAGACGTGCATGATGGCCTGTAAACCTGAAGTGCCCATTGTAAGGAAGTGGGTCTATTGTAATATATCCCTTTGGCAGGGCAGCCAAAAATTGGGAGGCTCCACATTGTCCTTGGATAGAGACGTGCATGATGGCCTGTAAACCTGAAGTGCCCATTGTAAGGAAGTGGGTCTATTGTAGTATGGCCCTTAGGCAGGGCAGCCAAAAATTGGGAGGCTCCACGTTGTCCCTGGATAGAGACGTGCATGATGGCCTGTAAACCTGAAGTGCCCATTGTAAGGAAGTGGGTCTATTGTAGTATAGCTCTTAGGCAGGGCAGCCAAAAATTGAGAGGCTCCACATTGTCCCTGGATAGAGACGTGCATGAGGGCCTGTAAACCTGAAGTGCCCATTGTAAGGAAGTGGGTCTATTGTAGTATAGCTCTTAGGCAGGGCAGCCAAAAATTGGGAGGCTCCACATTGTCCCTGGATAGAGACGTGCATGAGGGCCTGTAAACCTGAAGTGCCCATTGTAAGGAAGTGGGTCTATTGTAGTATAGCCCTTAGGCAGGGCAGCCAAAAATTGGGAGGCTCCACATTGTCCCTGGATAGAGACCTGTTAGGTTCTTAGTGTATCCGTGCTTGCATTTAAAAACCGCACGTGTGTGCCTGTTGGTGGCAGCGTTCAGGTGCACTTGTGTGCGTTTTGCAAAAACTTGGATATAACGCACAAGTCTAGTGAATACACATCAGCACAGCATTGCAAAATGCGCAAGGGCGTTGGCAACGAACAAGGAAGTGGACGTGATGGTGGTGCAGGCAGAGACCGAGGTCGTGTGCAAGCTCTAATTTCGCCACAACAAAGGGCCACATCTACTCGCTCGCACATCCTGTCCCAAATTCTTGGGGACCGCAGCAGTACACCGCTCTTGAACCAAGACAGTCAACAGGTTGTTAGTTAGGTAGCGGATAATGCTTCCAGTCAGATTGGCACCACCACAAACACTCTGTCTTCCACACGGTCAAGTGTCAGTAGCCGTGATACTGCACCGCACATTTCAGAACCTGATCCTCCTTCCTACCACCAGGCCGAGTACACGTCCATGGACATTACTGATCCCACACTTGGACACTCGGAAGAGCTGTTCACGTTTCCATTCACACATTCTGGCCTCTCGCCAGCTCCTGTTGAAGTGGGTCATGACGAGATTGTATGTACAGATGCCCAAATATTTGAGCAGCCATGTTCTCACGAAGTTGGCAACGTGTCTCAACAAGGGGTGGACGATGATGAGACACAATTGTCAGGAAGTCAGGAGGAGGAGCTGGGTGCGGAAGAGGAAGACGACGTGGTGGATGATCCAGTAACTGACCCAACCTGGCAGGAGGATATGCAGAGCGAGGACAGCAGTGCACAGGGGGAGGGAGGCGTAGCATCCCAACAGGCAGTAAGAAGCAGGGTGGTGGCCCCAGGCAGAAGTCAGGCAACCGTTCCCCGGAACAACAACACGACACAAGGTGCCTGTACAAATGTTAGGTCTTCCCGAGTCTGGCAGTTTTTTAAGTTGGCTCCAGATGATTCTAAAAAGGCCATTTGCAACACCTGCCATGCCAGCATCAGCAGGGGTACCAAAACTAGCAGCCTGACCACCACCAGCATGATCAGGCACATGTCAGCCAAGCACCCGACTTTGTGGGATGTACAACAGAGTCGAGGAGCAGTGCTTGCTGATGTCACTGCTACGTCTTTGCTTGTTGTGAATGCGAGCCAATCCCCTGTCCATGCTGCCTGCGATCAAGCCGCCTCCGGCCCTGCACCTGCAGTTGCCCACGCAGAAATAACACCATCATCAAGCACGTCCTTGTCCCAGCGCAGCGTTCAGTTATCCATTCAGCAAACCTTTGAACGCAGGCGCAAATAAACTGCCAACGCCCCACATGCCACAGTTCTAAATGCTAACATTTCGCGACTGCTTGCGCTGGAAATGTTGCCTTTTAGGCTGGTGGAGACAGAAGCATTCCGCGACCTGATGGCGGCAGCTGTCCCACGTTACTCGGTCCCCAGCCGCCACTATTTCTCCCGGTGTGCCGTCCCCGCATTGTATAACCACGTGTCACAAAACATCACACGTGCCCTGAACAATGCTGTTTCAGCCAAAGTCCACCTAACCACAGACACGTGGACAAGTGCTTGTGGGCAAGGCCGCTACATCTCGTTGACGGCACACTGGGTTAATATTGTGGAAGCTGGGACCCAGTCTGAGCGAGGGACGGAACAAGTCCTTCCCACACCAAGGTTTGCAGGCCCTACCTCAGTCAGGGTTTCACCCACACTCTACAGCTCCGGAATGTCATGCTCCTCAGCCTCCTCCTCCTCCTGCGCATCCTCATCCACTTTACCCTCCACACCAGTCCCAAGCTGGAAACACTGCAGCACTGCCTCGGCGAAGCGGCAACAGGCTGTGCTGAAGCTAATCTGCATAGGTGACAAACCCCACAATGCAGAAGAGGTGTGGACAGCTCTGAAACAGCAGGCAGATCACTGGCTCACATCTCTGAACCTAAAGCCAGGAAAGGTCGTGTGTGACAATGGCCGGAACCTGGTGGCGGCTTTGAGGCGAGGCCAGCTGACACATGGTCCATGCGTGGCCCATGTGCTCAACCTCTTGGTTCAGCGGTTTCTAAAGTCATACCCAGAGCTGTCTGATCTGCTGGTAAAAGTTCGCCACCTGTCTGCACATTTTCGAAAGTCACCTACTGCTTCAGCCGGCCTTGCTGGCTTTCAGCGCCATTTGCATCTTCCGGCTCACAGACTGGTGTGTGATGTCCCCACGCGTTGGAATTCAACTCTGCACATGTTGGTCAGGATATGTGAGCAGAAGAGGGCAGTTGTTGAATACCTGCATCACCTAAGCCGTCGGGAAATGGGTCAAACTCCACACATGACACCTGAGGAGTGGAGATGGATGTCCGACCTATGTACCATCCGCCAAAACTTTGAGGACTCCACCAAGATGGTGAGCAGCGATGACGACATTATTAGCATCACCATACCGCTTCTCTGCCTTCTAAAATGGTCTCTGCTCAAAAACAAACATGATGCATTGCAGGCGGAGCGCGATGAGTTGGAGCAAGGAACAGTAGTGGGTGTGGGTGATAACACGCAGCCCAGCCTTGTCTCATCACATTGTGCAGTGGAGGACTATGACGAGGAGGAGGATGAAGACATGGAGCAACTCTCCGGCCAAATTGAGGATATGACATGCAGTCATATCCTCGGTTCAGCGTGGCTGGCCAGAGGACAGGGTAGATGATGAGGAGGAGGAGGAGGAGGACAGCATGTTCAGTCATCGTGTTGGTCAGGATACTGAAGTGATGGCTGTTAAGAGTCTGGCGCACATGGCTGACTTTATGGTAAGCTGCCTGTCTCGTGACCCTCGTGTTAAGAACATCTTGGCCGACAATCATTACTGGTTGGTAACACTGTTAGACCCACGCTAAAAAGAGAACTTTATGTCTCTTATTCCCGAGGCGGAGAGGTCAGGCAAAATGCAGCAGTTCCAGAAGGCTATAGTCACAGAAGTAGGCAAAGCATTCCCCTCACAAAACACTAGCGGCATAGGTCAGGAATCAGTGGACAACCAAGGCGTACAGCCGAGAGGGGCACAAGTCCAATCCGCCAGAGGTAGGGGAACAGTCTTTAAGATGTGGGACAGTTTTCTCAGCCCCTCACATACCACAGCCCCTGAGGTGCGGGGTAGTGCCACAAGAAATCCTAAGTTTGCCCAGATGCTCAAGGAGTACCTTGCAGATCGAACAATTGTACTCCGACATTCCTCTGTGCCTTACAATTATTGGGTATCCAAGCTGGACACGTGGCATGAATTGGCTCTCTACGCCTTAGAAGTCCTGGCCTGCCCTGCCGCTAGCGTTTTGTCAGAGCGTGTTTTTAGCGCCGCAGGTGGAATCATTACAGATAAACGCTCCCACCTGTCAACTGAAAATGCTGACAGGCTGACTCTGATCAAGATGAACAAGGGTTGGATTGGGCCAGACTTCACCACACCACCAGCAAATGACAGCGGAATTTAAAGTTTGTAACGGGAATTTGCCATGTACCTCCACTCACCCATGGGTACACACTTCTGGACTTTGGCTAATCGCTGGACTGCTCCTCCTTCTCCTCATGCGCCACCATGATGACCGTTACAATAGTTAGGCCGTTGTTTCAGGTATACCCCCAGTGGTAAATTTTTTCGCCCATTCTTTCAGAATCGGCATTACAACGACAGAAGACCCGATCCTTTGCAATGGGAACAATGTTTTGAGGCCCTCATGCACATCTCTATCCAGGGACAATGTGGAGCCTCCCAATTTTTGGCTGCCCTGCCAAAGGGCTATACTACAATAGACCCACTTCCTTACAATGGGCACTTCAGGTTTACAGGCCCTCATGCACGTCTCTATCCAGGGACAATGTGGAGCCTCCCAATTTTTGGCTGCCCTGCCTAAGGGCTATACTACAATAGACCCACTTCCGTACAATGGGCACTTCAGGTTTACAGGCCATCATGCACGTCTCTATCCAGGGACAATGTGGAGCCTGACGCTGCCACCGACTGCCACACACGTGCGGTTTTTAAATGCAAGCACAGACGCAATAAGAACCTAACAGGTTTTTAGGAGCGACAATTACTGAGAAGTTTGACACTATCAGACACTGCTGACGTGTATTATTCACTAGACTTGTGCGTTATATACTAGTTTGTGAAAAACGCACACAGGTGCACCTGTACGCTGCCACCGACAGCCACACACGTGCGGTTTTTAAATGCAAGCACGGACGCAATAAGAACCTAACAGGTTTTTAGGAGCGACAATTACTGAGAAGTTTGACACTATCAGACACTGCTGACTGACGTGTATTATTCACTAAACTTGTGCGTTATATACTAGTTTGTGCAAAACGTGCACCTGTACGCTGCCACCGACAGGCACACACGTGCAGTTTTTAAGTGCAAGCACGGATGCACTAAGAACCTAACAGGTTTTTAGGAGCGACAATTACTGAGACGTTTGACACTATCAGACACTGCTGACTGACGTGTATTATTCACTAGACTTGTGCGTTATATACTAGTTTGGGCAAAATGCACACAAGTGCTCCTGTACGCTGCCACCGACAGGCACACACGTGCGGTTTTTAAATGCACACACGGACGCACTAAGAACCTAACAGCTTTTTAGGAGCGACAATTACTGAGAAGTCTGACACTATCAGGACTGTTTTAGACTGTGTACACCAGCCCCAGATATGATGAAGGCTGGTATACGGTCACCACTAGGAATGGCTATATACCTTGCCTGCCTGCCTGTATACAGCTACAATAGTCCTGAGAAGGACTCTTCTGGTCACTAGCCTGTATTCCGACCGGGCTATACCCTGCCTGCCCTGCCTGTATACAGCAACAATAGTCCTGAAAAGGACTCTGCTCCTGTACTCCGACCTGGCTATACCCTGCCTGCCTGTATACAACTACAATAGTCCTTAGAAGGACTTCTGGTCACACTGTTTGCAGCCCTGCTACGGAATTAACTATAAAGGGCCGCAATCCTTTCCCTGAAGCAGCAACACTCTCCCTGCACTGACTGTCTGGATGGCTGTGTGCAGAGCACAGCGCGCCCGCCGGTATAAAGGCTCGGTCACGCTGTGCAGGCCGGCCAATCACTGCAATTCCACAACTAACAGGGCTGTGGCATTGCAGTGGTTTGCCAGCCAATCCCTGCATGAGAGCTGGCTCTCAAAAGAGTGCCAACATGCAGGGATGAAGACCACGAGTACAGCACGAGTATCGCGAGATTACTTGGTCCCCGCCGAGTAGCCCGAGTACAGTGATACTCATGTGAGTACCGAGTAGTGACAAGCATACTCGCTCAACACTACTAGCTACTAAAACAAAGCTAGTATTAACCCATTATTACCCAGCAAGCCACCCAGCTTCAGGGCTGCTGAAGAGTTGGATACAGCGCCAGATGATGGCGCTTCTATGAAAGCGCCATTTTCTGGGGCGGCTGCGGACTGCAATTCGCACCAGAGGGACCCAGAAAGCTTAGGCCAACCTGTGCTGAAAATTCCAATCCCCAGCTGCCTAGTTGTACCTCACTGGACACAAAAATGGGGCGAAGCCCATGTCGATTTTTTTTTTAATTATTTCATGAACTTCATGTAATGATTAAAAAAAGGGCTTCCCTATTTTTTTAGTTCCCAGCTGGGAACAAATAGGCAGCTGGGAGTTGGGGGCAGCCATACCTGCCTGCTGAACCTGGCTAGCATACAAAAATATGGCGAAGCCCACGTCATTTTTTGGGGGGCAAAATACTCCTGCATACAGTCCTGGATGGAGTATGCTGACCCTTGTAGTTCTGCAGCTGCTGTCTGCTCTCCTGCATACACTAGTGAATTGAGCATGCTGAGCCTTGTAGTGATGCAGCTGCTGTCTCCTCTCCTCCATACAGACAGACAGCAGACCAGCTGCAGAACTACAAGGCTCAGCATACTCCATTCAGGACTGTATGCAGGAGTTTTTTGCCCTACCAAAAAAATTACGTGGGCTTCGCCATGTTTTTGTATGCTAGCCAGGTACAGCAGGCAGCTACGGGCTGCCCGCAACCCCCAGTTGCCTGAGAACCAAAAATATAGGGAAACCCTTTTTTTTTTCTTTTTTTTTTAATTATTTCATGAATTTCATGAAATAATTAAAAAAAAAATGATGTGGGCTTAGCCATATTTTTATGTCCAGCCAGGTACAACTAGGCAGCTGGGGATTGGAACTGCAGCACAGGGTGCCCAAGCTTTCTGGGCACCTCTGCTGAAAATTGCAGTCCACAGCCGCCCCAGAAAATGGCGCTTTCATAGATGCGCCATCTTATGGCGCTGTATCCAACTCTTCCAGCTGCCCTGGTGACAGGTGGCTCACTGGGTAATAATGGGGTTAGGGCTAGCTGTATATTATCAACTGGCCCTAAGCCTAAACATGGTGTCAGACCAATATTAGACATGGCCACAATGAATTTCTAGTACAGATAAAAAAAAACCACAACACACAGAAAAATATTTTTATTAGAAATAAAACACAACACAATTAGTGACTCCATCTCTATTGAAATAAAGAACCCCCCTCCGCAGTAATCCTGTGTCAAGGGTCCCGCGCCGTCCAATCCGGATCCAATATCATCTGATCGGTTTGCTTGAAGGCAAATTGATCAGATGATGTGTCAGGTTCAAGGGCCTGAATCACATGGCACAGCAGCTGATTGTATAAACGGCTTTTATACAATCAGCTGATGCATCAGTGCAAAAAAACCCCCAAAACTACACACTTCTGAGCCGACTCCTGTCTGTCAGCAGAAGCTGATAGTTTAGCCGGCCGGGCGGTAAAAAGCAGGCTTCACTGCTCGACTTATAGTGTCAGCCGATTCCGTAAGGTGACCGCATCATCTGATCATCGCTAGGTCTGAGAGAGAGATAGAGAGAGAGAGAGAGAGAAAAAGAGAGAGAGAGGGAGAGAGAGGAGAGAGTAATGCAGCCTCATTCCGTAAACTGCTCCGATTTTAGAGGTGTTTCCCGCGGCTCACAGCTGATGTCCGGCTCCTCCCCTCAGTGCATAATTAAATAAATTATAATTATAAATAATAATTATATTAAATTCTTTACCGGGATGACTGGGACTCAAACTCGTGAACTAATTCTCCTTAGGCGGGAGCTCTATCCATTCAGCCACGGCCTCTCATGAAAAGCATAGGAAGATTTGGTAATTTTGACCTCTATACTGCAGTAGAGAATCTAGAAGCAGATTGTTCAGCTGCAAGGATGGATGGATGGGCGGATGGATGAGCGGATGGATGGATGGTCGGGCAAACACCGGCAGTACCCCACTCATCACCGCACACACGCAGGCACTACAACCCCCATCATCACCGCACACGCAGGCACTACAACCCCCATCATCACCGCACATGCAGGCACTACAACCCCCATCACCGCACACGCAGGCACTACAACCCCCATCATCACTGCCCACGCAGGCACTACAACCCCCATCATTACCGCACATGCAGGCACTACAACCCCCATCATCACTGCACACGCAGGTACTACAACCCCCATCATCACCACACACGCAGGCACTTCAATACCCATCATCACCGCACACGCAGGCACTACAACCCTCATCATCACCGCACACGCAGGCACTACAACCCCTATCATCACTGAATACACAGGCACTATAACCCCCATCATCACCGCACACGCAGGCACTACAACACCCAGCATCACTGCACACGCAGGCACTACAATCCCCATCATCACTGCACACGCAGGCACTACAAGCCCCATCATCACCGCACACGCAGGCACTACAAGCCCCATCATCACCGTACATGCAGGCACTGCAACCCCCATCATCACTGCACAAGCAGGCACTGCAACCCCTATCATCACAGCACACGCAGGCACTACAACCCCCATCAACACTGCACATGCAGGCACTATAACCCTCATCATCACTGCACACAGACACTACAACCCCCATCATTACTGCACATGCAGGCACTACAACCCCCATCACCACTGCACACGCAGGCACTACAACCCCCATCATCACCGCACACGCAGGTACTACAACCCCCATCATCACTGCACACGCAGGCACTACAACCCCCATCATCACTGTACATGCAGGCACTAGCTAGGTGAAGTCTCCGCTGACAGCGCGGCTCACTTCATTGCTCCGTGGATATGACACAGAGCGCTCCTGTTCTACGGAGCTCCCTGTTAGCTTCATGTAGCAGAGCTGGATGTGTCGCGGGACCTCTGTGGATTACGTTCGACCTGGAGGGGTATTTGGGTATTTTAACTCCTTCACGACCATGGACGGATATATCCGTCATGGAGCATGTCCCGTTAAGCCCCGACTCCCTGCCGCGGCAGGCGGCGGCGGTCGGCATACATATCAGCTGTTTTCAACAGCTGACATGTGTGCCTGCTAGCCGCGGGTGGAATTCCTTCCACCCGCGGCCATTAACCCCTTAAATCTTGCTGCCAAAGTCTGGTAGCAAGATCTAAATGCGCGCGGCCATGATTTTTACTTACCGCCGCCCCCACCAGAAGTCACGTGCGTGATCACGTAACTATCAGTGGTTGCCATCGTAGCACAGGGTCATGTGATGACTAGAGTTGAGTGCGGTTCGTGGTTCGAGGTTCTCCAGTTCGCGGCTCAAGTGATTTTGGGGGCTGTTCTAGATCAAACTAGAACTCGAGCTTTTTGCTAAAGCTCGATAGTTCTAGATACGTTCGAGAACGGTTCTAGCAGCAAAAAAACCAGCTAATTCCTAGCTGGCTTTCTGCTGTAATAGTGTAAGTCACTCTGTGACTCACACTATTATGACATTTCAGTGTATAGTGTGCGGAAACAGCGCATTCAGATCACTGCTGTATGTATAATGGCGATCGCCATTTTTTTTTTTTTTCCTTGTCTTCCTTCCCTAAGCGCGCGCGTCTTGTGGGGCGGGCCAGCATGTCAGCCAATCCCAGACACACACACAGCTAAGTGGACTTTCAGCCAGAGAAGCAACGGCATGTGTGATAGGATGTCCATGTCACATGTCCCTGCATTATAAAACCGGATATTTTCCTCCAGCACGCCATTATCTGCCTTCTGCGTCCTTGGTGTCACACATCACTGGCGCAGCTCCTATCACCGATACTGCTGTATACGCTCCATACACAGCGCTGGACAGCTTAGGGATAGCACTTTCTATCAGTCCTTTTAAGGGCTCATACCGGCAGGGTCAGAGCCATAGGAGACAGGTCCGTGAAAACAGAGTTTAACAGCTACACAAGATGACAGCGTCTGTGTAGCTAAGGTCAGGGATTTCCTCGCTGCATTTCCCCATTAGGAGGGATAGAAAGGCAGGCTTCCTTTCCTCTACCCAGAGACCCACAACCCTGCCACTGTACCCTCCTGCCCTTTGCACACTCAAACTCATTGTTACTAAGCCATTATACTAGCAAACACTGAGTGAACTTAGTGGCATCCTAAACGTGGCTATTGGACTTCTGTATCGTCCCACAAGTGCAAAGATATTTGCAGCATCTCTGCCTGCATTGCACACTCAAACTCATTGTTACTAAGCCATTATACTAGCAAACACTGAGTGAACTAAGTGGCATCCTAAACGTGGCTGTTGGACTTCTGTATCGTCCTACAAGTGCAAAGATATTTGCAGCACCTCTGCCTGCATTGCACACTCAAACTCATTGTTACTAAGCCATTATACTACCAAACACTGAGTGAACTTAGTGGCATCCTAAACGTGGCTATTGGACTTCTGTATTGCCCCAGTAGTGCAAAGATATTTGCAGCACGTCTGCCTGCATTGCACACTCAAACTCATTGTTACTAAGCCATTATACTAGCAAACACTGAGTGAACTTAGTGGCATCCTAAACGTGGCTATTGGACTTCTGTATCGTCCCACTAGTGCAAAGATATTTGCAGCACGTCTGCCTGCATTGCACACTCCAACTCATTATAACTAAGCCATTATACTAGCAAACACTGAGTGAACTTAGTGGCATCCTAAACGTGGCTGTTGGACTTCTGTATCGTCCCACAAGTGCAAAGATATTTGCAGCACCTCTGCCTGCATTGCACACTCAAACTCATTGTTACTAAGCCATTATACTAGCAAACACTGAGTGAACTAAGTGGCATCCTAAACGTGGATGTTGGACTTCTGTATCGTCCCACAAGTGCAAAGATATTTGCAGCACCTCTGCCTGCATTGCACACTCAAGCTCATTGTTACTAAGCCATTATACTAGCAAACACTGATTGAACTTAGTGGCATCCTAAACGTGGCTATTGGACTTCTGTATAGTCCCACTAGTGCAAAGATATTTGCAGCACGTCTGCCTGCATTGCACACGCAAACTCATTGCTACTAAGACATTATACTAGCAAACATTGAGTGAACTTAGTGGCATCCTAAACGTGGCTATTGGACTTCTGTATCGTCCCACTAGTTCAAAGATATTTGCAGCACGTCTGTCTGCATTGCAAACTCAAACTCATTATAACTAAGCCATTATACTAGCAAACACTGAGTGAACTTAGTGGCATTCTAAACGTGGCTGTTGGACTTCTGTATCGTCCCACTAGTGCAAAGATATTTGCAGCACGTCTGCCTACATTGCACACTCAAACTCATTATAACTAAGCCATTATACTAGAAAACACTGAGTGAACTTAGTGGCATCCTAAACGTGGCTGTTGGACTTCTGTATCGTCCCACTAGTGCAAAGATATTTGCAGCACGTCTGCCTGCATTGCACACTCAAACTCATTGTTACTAAGCCATTATACTAGCAAACACTGAGTGAACTTAGTGGCATCATAAAAGTGGCTATTGGACTTCTGTATAGTCCCACTAGTGCAAAGATATTTGCAGCACCTCTGGCTGCATTGCACACTCAAACTCATTGTTACTTACTAAGACATTATAATACAAAAAATTGATTAAACTTAGTGGCATACAAGAAGTGGCTGTTGTACTCCATTAGTGCCCTACTGGTGCAAATCTATGTGCAGCACCTGTGCAGGACACCCTCCTGCTCTGTTTTTAATAAGCTATAATGATAGCAAAAAATACTGCCATTTAGTGGCATCATAGAACTGGATGTTGTATTTCATTATTGTCCCACTGGTGCCAAGCTATTTCTAGCACCTGTGCAGGACACCCTCATGCACATTTTGCTACGCTAATGTTATAGCAAACTCAGGGAATTCATTGCTGCATTTGATAATTCGGAGGGATAGAAAGTGAGGCTTCCTTTAGCTTTTCCTTCTGTTCATAGACAGCATCTCCAAGTCCACACCCGAAGAGCAATTTCTCCTCCACGTGTAAGTGTGGAGAGGCAGCTAGTGCGCATGCGTGTGCCGATTTACCCCAGCTGCAGCCTAACTACAGTGTTTCGCCTATTGAGTATGCTCAGCCTGACTGTGCCATTCCTGACGCTAAGTCTTCATTTCGGGATACAGCGCATGCTCCCACACTTAGTGAGAAAAGCCTCTTTGCACAGGTACTTGCACTCCGTGCCGGGTCTAAGTCCTGTTTTGTGCCGAGACACCATGCTAAAGCTGATAGTCTTTTTTCAGAGACTCTATTTCATGCAACTGACCATGCTCAGGCACTTACTGCATCAGAAACTAGGTCCGGTAATGAACTCTTTGGCCCTGCCCCTGATGTGGGGGGGCCCATATAGACCACAGGGCATCAAGTGTCCTGACGATGTGTCCAGGCCACTCCCAAATGGCTTGCAGAGGCCCGCCCCTATGACTTGTCACCTCATTATTGATGGTCAGACGATGACTGGTGAGGTGTTTGTGTCGTGGCAGCCATGAGGTCATTATTAAAGTTGCGGTTCCAAATAGGACGCTAGTTATGCCACTCATGACGTGTCACTCTGCTTTTGTCTCCTGGAGGTGCATTGTGGTCCACCCTGGTTTGGGGCGGACCCAGGTTATAAAACGGGCTGAAGCCAACAAGGAGGTGCGCAGTCTTCTATTATGCTCCGAAAGAGCACACCTCCATGTGTTGAACCCATTGCGGCTTTAGGCCAGAGGTAGGCAGGGATAGGGCGTCGATGCAGGCCGCCACCACAGTTGGTAACGCAGAACGGTTAAGACCAGCTCCTGTCCTACAAGTCCTGCTTGTGCAGCCCAGTGGCATTAACAGGCCTGCTGCTGCTGATGCGCCTGCTGTCCACAGGTGTGGCCCCAATGCACACGGTCAGCGTACTAAATGGCCCCTGTGATGTTAACAGGGAGTTCCTGGGCTGGGTGGGCGTGTGGACCCTGTGACGCTAACAGGGCTCCCAGTCTCAAGATCCGAGTGGCGTCTAACTCGTTTCAGGCAACTATTAGTTTCATAGCCACACAGACCTGTATCCTCCACCTAACCTTCCATTTGCCAACCTCAACCTCTCCTTTTCCATCTGGGAGCACGGTGGACATTGACTGCTGATGGGGATATATACCTTTCTCTTTCTTTTCTTATTAATTTTCGTTATATACCGGTAACATAGTATATACCACCTTATCCAAATCTGCCAGTCCCACCGTAACAGATGGTGTTTCTTCATCAAATGTTACTTTTGCTTAACCACCAAACCCACGGACAAAAACTTTTTTCCCCTTTCCAACACACCTGTTCCCCTTTCCACCAGCATTTGTCCTTTTTCAACTCATTTGGTATATGACCAAAAGTGCAACTCTGCAGGGACACCGTACTCAATGCCATCTCAGCCCAGCAGCCAGCCCTCGGTCCCTCAGATGTGGTCAAGTAAAAGCCCATTTCCTCCTATCCATGACAAAGCGTTGAGATTCACTCTGTGCAGCACTGGTGTTTACTGGAAAAGCACATCTAAGAATCCGTACCACCTTCTGCAGATACTCCTGTATACGTGCGTCCCTTTCTATGGCTGGAATTATTTCGCCAAATTTTGTCTTGTACCGGGGATATAACAGTGTGGCAACCCAGTAGTTAGCATTACTTCGAATTCGTACAATCTGAGGGTCATGTTGTAGGTAGTGCAGCAAGAAGGCGCTCATGTGTCTTGTGCATCCAGGAGGACCAAGTCCTTGGTGTGTTGGTGGCAGAGAGGTGAGAATTGTGCCTCCTTCCTCTGCCCTCTCCCCCCAACCTCGCACAACCGAAATGTGAGCAAGCTCTCACTCATCTGCTGAGTCTTCCATGCCCATCGCCAGTTCGTCCTCCATTTCTTCATGAGCTCCTGCACCTTCCTCAACAATTTTTGCTGATACTATGCGCCCTTGTTAATCCCTCTCCCCCACCGTCCCTTGACTTCCGCCTAGGTGCCGCTCACCGTCTGGACCTTGTAGATCTTATTATCCCTTCTGCATATGACTCCTCCTGTACTTCCTCCCCTTCCTCTTGGACCAACACCTGACTCCGAATAATGCATACAGTGTGCTCCATCTTGTAGATGACCAGAATTGTCACGCTGAGAATGGCATCGCCAGTGCTAAAGATCTTCGTCGATATTTGTAAACTGTGTAGAAGGGTGCATAGGTCCTTGATCTGACACCACTCCAGCAGCGTGATCTGCACCACCTCTGGATCAAGTTAGCCCAGGGTATACGTCATACCGTATTTCAGCAGGGCTCTGCGGTGCTGCCACAGACGCTGAAACATGTGCATATTCAAATTCCTGCGTGTCGGAACATCGCATTTCAGGCGTTTAACCGCCAGACCCTAAGACTTCAGGAGCGATGAAAGTTGTTGAGCTGCTGGGTGCGAAGGATGAAAGTGAGCACATAGCAGCGTGCCCGCTGCACAAGACCATGTAGTCCGGGATGGTATTTTAAAAATTGCTGGAGAATCAGATTCAACATGTGAGCCATACAAGGCACGTGTGTCACATTGCCCTGACGAAGGGCCGCAGACAGGTTTGCATCATTGCCGCACATGGCTGTTAAGTCACCAACGTAGTCCACTCAATCAATTTGTACTCCGGTCGCCAGGTGACAACGTGTTCCTTTCGTGCATAGTGCTGATGATGGGAAAGGAGTCGATGCCTGCGGCGCAGGTGGACGCAGGTTATGGTCACCCACTGGGTTGCGTTACCTTGACAGATACAGAACCACAGGCTGAATGTAGGTGGTGGGTATCTCACAGATGAAGTACCATCATTCAGCTACAACCAATGGGAAGACACCACACCCTTTTTTAGGCCCCTCCTGTCTGCAGACCACTGCCAGACAAAGCTATGAACCTCTTGTTACTGTTACCCCCAGTTCAGTTTTATGAGTTTGTGTGCTTGTTACCTGACTACTTTTCCTGCTTGCTGTTTATGTACCTCGTTGGCCGATCCGCATTTCACCTCTGCTTGTTTTCTGATTAAGTCCTGGCCATCCCATTCTGTTCCTCTTCCTCAATTAATGTTTTTGACCCTGCATGACTACTATTCTCTGGAACTGCAGCCTTCCACAGGTATTGATCAACTTGGGCCCTGTGTAATTCCAAATCACTGTATAGTGGTTAAACGGTTTCAGGGTTCTGGGTGTCTAGCTTGGTGAGTGGCTTGCCTCTAGCCTATCCTTTACAGCCCATCTGAGTGTGTCGATCCAGGCAGGCATTACACCGTGCCCTCTGCAGAAGGCCATGTAGGCCGGGATAGTGTTTTAAAAATTGCTGGACAACCAGGTTCAACACGTGAGCCATACAAGGCACGTGTGCCACATTGCCCCGAAGAAGGGTCGCAGACTGGTTTGCATCATTGTCGCACCCGACCTTCCCTGGCTGCTGGTTGAGTGGAGACAACCATTGCTGAAACTCGGTCTCACTCTTCAGAGCTAACCGTCCACAATTCCTCAGCGGTGTCTCACATTTCCCCTACATTTGAAAGTAAACATTTGACCGCCTGATGGCCTTGAGCTCTGCTGCCAGCATAGTAAGGAGGTGTGTGGGATTCCTTGGGCGCAGTTACAAGGAAGGGTGGCCTGACCACACAGGGTTTGGGCCGAGGTGGAGGACCCACACGAGGTTAAGGAGGCAGAAGCAGTGGAGGAACCTGTACATACAGAGGAAGGATTGACACACAAGTCGTGGGGACGGCAAGACTTGTACAGCAAACCCTTCTCCATCTCTCACCATAGTTACCCAGTGCCCAGTCAGCAACATGTAACTCTCCTGTCCATGCTTACTGGTCCAAGTATCTGTGGTGAAATGCACCCTGTCCCACACAGAGTTTCTCAAGGAATCGGTGAGGTTGTGTGCGACCTGCTGTGGTAGCGCGGGCACACCTTTCTTGGAGAAGGAGTGACGACTGGCCATCGGCTCTTGGGGCACTGCAATGGGCATAAGGTCTCGAAAATCCTCGGTCTCAAAAGGGTGTAAAGGCAGCCTTTCTGTTGCCAACAAGTTGCAGATGATGAAACTCAACCTCTTAGGCATGTCATGCCCTTCGAAAATCATGTAAAACACAGCGAGGGGACTCCAACCACAGTCTCCCTCGTTTCCACTAATTGGGCCACACTCACCCCACTTGACTGGCATCACTTGATCCCCCTTTTCAAAATGAAACAGATGCTTTGCATGAAGCACTCTCAAAAATACGCGTGCCTTTCCCGTCCCCTGGATGACCCAGGGGAAGAAAAGTCCTCTGAGAGCCATGACTTGTTCATCTTGGTTCTTTTTTCAAAAGCGAGGGGACTCCAACCACAGTCTCCCTCGTTTCCACTAATTGGGCCACACACACCCCACTTGACTGGCATCACTTGATCCCCCTTTTCGAAATGAAACAGATGCTTTGCATGAAGCACTCTCAAAAATACGTGTGCCTTTCCCGTCCCCTGGATGACCCAGGGTAAGAAAAGTCCTCTGAGAGCCATGACTTGTTCATCTTGGTTCTTTTTTCAAAAGCGAGGGGACTCCAACCACAGTCTCCCTCGTTTCCACTAATTGGGCCACACACACCCCACTTGACTGGCATCACTTGATCCCCCTTTTCAAAATGAAACAGATGCTTTGCATGAAGCACTCTCAAAAATACGCGTGCCTTTCCTGTCCCCTGGATGACCCAGGGGAAGAAAAGTCCTCTGAGAGCCATGTCCACATTGTCAGTGGACAGACATGTGTGCTTATCTGCCAGCAGACCCCCAGCAGCACTGAAGACAGGTTCCGAGAGAAGGCTGGCTTCAGGACACGACAATATCCCCAAGGCGTACGTGGCAAGCTCAGGCAATTTATCCAGATTGGAAGCCTAAAATGAGCAGGGCTCAAGTTGCACAGTAATGGCATCGATGTTTCCTTGCATATACTCATATATCTGTGTCTCCTCCTCTTTTTCCTTGTCCAGCTCTTTTGTTTTCGCATGAGTATATGTCCTTGTCACTTTCCCATGTGTTTGTGTTATGTTGTGAGTTGTTTATCACCTTTTGGACACCTTTGAGGGTGTTTTCTAGGTGTTTTTATGTGTTTGTGATTGCCTGCCATTGTTTCCTATGCGGTTCGAGTTCGGTTCGTCGAACGTTCGACGAACCGAACTCGAACGGGACCTCCGTTCGGCGAACCGACCTCGAGCCGAACCGCGACCGGTTTGCTCATCTCTAGTGATGACGCCTGCAGCTATGATGTTTCACTTTCGTTTTCGCTCGGCCGAGAGCAGAGGGAAAAAGAAAGTGACTGTATCTGCTGTTTACAGCTGTATAGCTGTGATCAGCAGATAGATAATAGCGATCGGTTTGCTGATCGCTATAGCCCCCTAGGGGGACTAGTAAAATAAAAAAAAAAGTAAAAAAAAAGTTTTAAAAAATAAAAAAAAACAAAAAACCTAAAAGTTCAAATCACCGCGTTCAGAAATGCCCGATCTATCAAAATTTAAAATCAATTAATCTGATTGGTAAACGGCGTAGTGGCAAAAAAATTCCAAACGCCAAAATTACGTTTTTTGGTCGCCCGCAAGTTTTACGCAAAATGCAATAACAGGCGATCAAAACGTAGCATCTGCGCAAAAATGGTACCATTAGAAACGTCAGCTCGAGACGCAAAAAATAAGCTGTCACTGAGCCATAGATCCTAAAAAATAAGAACACTACGTGTTTCGGAAAATGGCGCAAAACGTGCGCCACTTTTATTGGACAAACTTGTAAAAAGTTTTTTAACCCCTTAGATACAAGTAGACCTATACATGTTTGGTGTCTACAAACTTGCACCGACCTCAGGCATCATACCCACACATCAGTTTTACCATATAGTGAACACCGTGAATAACACATCCCAAAAACTATTGTGCCATCACACTTTTTTTGCAATTTTTCCGCAATTGGAATTTTTTTTGCTGTTTTCCAGTACACCATATGGTAAAACTTATGGATTCATTTAAAAGTACAACTTGTCCCGCAAAAAACAAGCCCTCATATGGCAAGATCGACGGAAAAATAAAAAAGTTACGGCTCTCGGAAGAAGGGGAGCAAAAAACAAAAACGCAAAAACGGAAAGTGCCCCAGGGCTGAAGGGGTTAATAAAATGGTGAAAGAGGATTTTTTTTGTCTTTTATTCCAAATAAAGAATTTTTTGCTGTGTGTGTTTCTTTACTTTCACTTACAGGTTAATCATGGAAGGTGTCTCGGGGAGACGCCAGCCATGATTAACGCCGCTATTACCCCAATTGCCACCGAACCAGGGCAATTCAGGATGAGCTGGGTAGAGTCCCAGGATTGCCATATCTAATGGATGCGGCAATTCCGGGTGGCTGCTGTGTGATATTGTTAGGGTAGTGGGCTCCCCATAATGTGGCGCTCCCCATCCTGACAATACCAGCCTCCAGCCGTGTGGCTTTATCCTGGCTGGTATCAAAATTGGGGGAACCGCATTTTTTTTTAATTATTTATTTATTTTACTGCACGATAAACACTTGCCCGCCAGCGGCTGTGATTGGTTGCAGTGAGACAGCTGTCACTCATCGTGGGGGCGTGTCTGACTGCAACCAATCATGGGCGCCGGTGGGCGGGGAAGGCTTGGAATACCTGATTGAATAATGAAGTGGCAGCTATTTTCAAAAGAGGAAAAGCCTCCGGAGATTTTTGACAGCCGTGCAGCGAGGCGCCCATGATCGGTGAGTAGGAAAGAGAGAGGGATTGTGCTGGGGACGCAGGACGCATGCAGATACGCAACGTGCGCACATACTTACTGTGAAAAGCCACACTTTTGGTGATCGAACCGTTCTCGAACGTAACTCGAACTGCCGAACTTTAAGCAAATCGTTCAAGTTCGTCGAACGACTCGAACACCCCCCAAAATCATGAAATTGGCGAACCGTTCCACTTGAACATCGCTCAACTCTACCGGTTAATTTATCAGGCTACTTAATGTAAAACATCAACAGTAAAAAAATCTAAATGAAGTTGACTAAACAAATAGCTTTTTTTTTTAATTAACAATGCAAATATAAAATAAAAAAATATTAAATTATAAATTAATACATTATAAATTAAGATATCAACCAGGAACAGATTAATGTTAGCAAATGCACACAGGAGCAAAGACTTTACTTTTTGGAGACATGCCCTGTCCTGTGGTCTGACGAAACTAAAATTGAACTGTTTGGCCATAATGGCTATCATTACATTTGGAGGAAAAAGGGAGAATCTTTGAAGCCTAAGAACACCAACCCAACTGTGAAACATGGGGGTGACAGCATCATGTTATGGAGCTTTTTTGCTACAGGGGGGACTGGGGCACGTCACAAAATAGATAGCTTCATGAGGAAAGAAGATTATGTGGCAATGTTGAAGCAACATCTCAAGACATCAGCCAGGAACTTAAAGCTTGGGCGGAAATGGGTGTTCCAAATGGACAATGATCAGAAGCATACTGCCAAACTGGTTACACAGGGGTTTAAGGATAACAAAGTCAATGTTTTGGAGTGGCCATCATAAAGCCCTGATCTCAATTCTATTGAAAATTTATGGATATAGCTGAAAAGTCCAGTGCGAGCAAGGTGACTGACAAACATGGCTCAGTTACACCAGTTCTGTCAGGAGGAATGGGCCCAAATTTCTACTAACTATTGTGAGAGGCTTGTGGAAGGATATTCAAAATGTTTGACCCAAGTCATACAGTTTAAGGGCAATATTACCAAATACTAAAGAAATGTATGTAAACTTTTGCTTTTGCAGAAAGTAATAAAAATGCCTGAAAACATTCTCTCTCTCTCATTATTCTGGCATTTGGGAAATATAAATAATTTTGTTTCCTAATTGACCGAAAACAGGAAAGGTTTATTTTGATTTAATGTCAGATAGTGAGAAAATCATGCAGATATGTCTTTTTAGATATTATAGGTAAACGTCTAGTTTCAACTGTAGGTATGTCTTAGGTAGTAAAGGGGTTGGTATTTCCTTGCATACCTCTAACATACATTGGAACCACAATATGAATAGAGCAGTTTTTCATTGATTTAGTCTCATATGTAAAAAAAAATATAAAAAGTGTAAAAACAATTAACTGTGCAACTTACTTGAGATTAAAATTAATTTAAGTGTTCAAAAACATAGTGATTTTTCCTTTTTTTATGGCACATTGTCTATATTTTGGCCATTGGTCTATCAGCAGTGCTTATAAGCAAAACGGCTTTTAGTCACTGCTCTGAAGCTGGTCGGGATCTATGGAGAGCACTTATAGCTCCCAGTCCTTGCTAACCTCAGTGCTACTGCGCTACTTCAATGCTGCGATCTAAACTGCCACTGCTCTTAGTATTGGAGAGTGCCAGTTTGGATCAAGTACTGTAGGAGTCCACTGCTAAATAACAAGCAGGAAGCTAGGAGGCTGGGGAGTGGTGCGCTCCTGCACAAGATCAAGAGACAAAAAGGCTGTTCCTTTGACTACGTGCAACTTTTCTGGATCTTTGATATAGAGACAAAGTGGCCATAGCTTTCCTGTGAAAAGTTGCAAAGATTAATATGAGCTCCACATACTGATGTAACATGGACGCTAACCACACTCGAGGCCTAGTAAAAGAAGAACATTCTGAACACATATTATTCCTTGAGCTAAAAAGCCCACAGACAAGCAACATAAATATTATTTAATATTTAATGTATTATCCAGTGAAAGAGAATACTGCTAAAATACACTTGTCCTTAAGTTTGACTGTCTCACCGGGATCAAGGTGCAAGAGCTGAAGGAAACAAAACACTCATCCTCACTATGTAACCGTTGTTGCTATGGAAACTTATAAGTAAAAGTCATTGAAAGTTTTCACTATTCTTTACGGTACAGAGGGTTTGAACAAATTGTGTTGCAAAGCCAGAAAGGCAAATAACTGTGTTATATCATGGTTCATTTCATCTAATCTTAAAGTAATAGCCACTAATTAATGTGTATTATAGAGATCCTGCAAAACATGAGCATGCTGGTATAATAATATCATTATTATATTTATTTTATTTTCCATGGTGCAGTGCAATTAAATGATCTTATTTTAGCAGCATTAGGTTTCATTATGATATTATATTACAGTCAGGGCCAGAAATATTTGGACAGTGACACAAGTTTTGTTATTTTAGCTGTTTACAAAAACATGTTCAGAAATACAATTATATATATATAATATGGGCTGAAAGTGCACACTCCCAGCTGCAATATGAGAGTTTTCACATCCAAATCGGAGAAAGGGTTTAGGAATCATAGCTCTGTAATGCATAGCCTCCTCTTTTTCAAGGGACCAAAAGTAATTGGACAAGGGACTCTAAGGGCTGCAATTAACTCTGAAGGCGTCTCCCTCGTTAACCTGTAATCAATGAAGTAGTTAAAAGGTCCGGGGTTGATTACAGGTGTGTGGTTTTGCATTTGGAAGTTTTTGCTGTGACCAGACAACATGCGGTCTAAGGAACTCTCAATTGAGGTGAAGCAGAACATCCTGAGGCTGAAAAAAAAGAAAAAAATCCATCAGAGAGATAGCAGACATGCTTGGAGTAGCAAAATCAACAGTCGGGTACATTCTGAGAAAAAAGGAATTGACTGGTGAGCTTGGGAACTCAAAAAGGCCTGGGCGTCCACGGATGACAACAGTGGTGGATGATCGCCGCATACTTTCTTTGGTGAAGAAGAACCCGTTCACAACATCAACTGAAGTCCAGAACACTCTCAGTGAAGTAGGTGTATCTGACTCTAAGTCAACAGTAAAGAGAAGACTCCATGAAAGTAAATACAAAGGGTTCACATCTAGATGCAAACCATTCATCAATTCCAAAAATAGACAGGTCAGAGTTAAATTTGCTGAAAAACACCTCATGAAGCCAGCTCAGTTCTGGAAAAGTATTCTATGGACAGATGAGACAAAGATCAACCTGTACCAGAATGATGGGAAGAATAAGGTTTGGAGAAGAAAGGGAACGGCACATGATCCAAGGCACACCACATCCTCTGTAAAACATGGTGGAGGCAACGTGATGGCATGGGCATGCATGGCTTTCAATGGCACTGGGACACTTGTGTTTATTGATGACATAACAGCAGACAAGAGTAGCCGGATGAATTCTGAAGTGTACCGGGATATACTTTCAGCCCAGATTCAGCCAAATGCCGCAAAGTTGATCGGACAGCGATTCATAGTACAGATGGACAATGACCCCAAGCATACAGCCAAAGCTACCCAGGAGTTCATGAGTGCAAAAAAGTGGAACATTCTGCAATGGCCAAGTCAATCACCAGATCTTAACCCAATTGAGCATGCATTTCACTTGCTCAAATCCAGACTTAAGACGGAAAGACCCACAAACAAGCAAGACCTGAAGGCTGCGGCTGTAAAGGCCTGGCAAAGCATTAAGAAGGAGGAAACGCAGCGTTTGGTGATGTCCATGGGTTCCAGACTTAAGGCAGTGATTGCCTCCAAAGGATTCGCAACAAAATATTGAAAATAAAAATATTTTGTTTGGGTTTGGTTTATTTGTCCAATTACTTTTGACCTCCTAAAATGTGTAGTATTTGTAAAGAAATGTGTACAATTCCTACAATTTCTATCAGATATTTTTGTTCAAACCTTCAAATTAAACGTTACAATCTGCACTTGAATTCTGTTGTAGAGATTTCATTTCAAATCCAATGTGGTGGCATGCAGAGCCCAACTCGCGAAAATTGTGTCACTGTCCAAATATTTCTGGACCTAACTGTATATTACATTCAGCAGTGAACTCCGATATACCTTCTATTCAGTGCCAGTCTTCAAGGAGTTGTCTTTGCATCTAATACTGATGACTTATTCTTATGATAGTAACAAAAGACAATAGGTGTACCAAAGGCACCGGGTAACCAATTAGAAATATACACATTTATATGGCAGTGATAGGGTCAAAAAGTGAGGTGCAAAAAACATTTTATGATAACATATGCGCTCACTTGTGTGTACATAGATAAAATCACTTAAAACCAGTAACAGATTAGAAACCAAAAGGCCACACCCCTGAATAGACATATGATAAGGTCAAATTCAAAACCTAATATGCAAATCCTCATGTACAATACATATGTCTACAGAGTTATGGGCTGTAGACATATATCACCTATAATTATAATAATTTATTATGGATTTCCAATAAAATATCTTGTTGGTTGTTGAATTTTTTGATAAGCTGTCTAGAAAAAATAAAACGTCAAGTTAACAGCCCTGGATGAGAGAAAGTGGTGAACCCACTTTTTTTGTCTCTTGGCTGTGACATGGCAGCTACGCAGTAAATACAGCCTGCTGAGCCTGTGTCACAAGCAGTCCTAATTAATATTTAAAAGAACCTCTGGACCAGCACCCATTATGTTTTAGAGGAGTACCACTGCTCAAGTGCCAGTGTGTAAGTCCACTCAGCAGGGGCAGGGTGATGTGAGCGTACTAGATAACTCTATATCTGTACTGCTGGTGGTTATGGTGATGTATTTCTGTACTGATGGGGGCTGGGATGCTCTGTGTCTGTACTGATGGGGGGTTCTAGTGATAGATGTTTCTGTACTGATAGACATTCTGGTGATATATTTTTGTACTGATGAGGGTTGTTATGCTGTATTTATTTATTGCTAGTGGTTCTGGTGATGTATTTTTGCACTTTTATAGGTTCTGATCCTGTACACTTATAACAGATCATAACTTGTAAGATTACATGATACATTGCTACGTTAATAAAGTGTTGTTTCATCTGAAAAAAATAAAAGTTGCTATGATTTTATTTTTGTAATGAGTATTAAAGGAGTTGTCCAAGTTTGTGATGAGTCTGCAGTCTTTCCATGTGACTGCAGACTTCCGAATTCTCACAGCTCACACTAAACACTGTCAGGATTCTCTGATGCCAAGAGAAGGAGTGGGAGATTTTGAAACTGGAAGCATGCAATTTGCATACATGGATTC
Organism: Anomaloglossus baeobatrachus; assembly: GCF_048569485.1. NCBI lineage: Eukaryota > Metazoa > Chordata > Amphibia > Anura > Aromobatidae > Anomaloglossus > Anomaloglossus baeobatrachus. The sequence goes on from NC_134358.1 coordinate 168,096,236, forward strand.
ATGTACCGACTAGACATGCGTGGCCTCGCTCAATGAAAATGAATCAAGTGAAGCCAGACATGTCTAGAATGTGGCCAGAAGTATACAAATCACATACTTGTGCTCAAATGATGCTCATACTTACTAACATGTGAGAACTGACTTTTCTTCCTGCTTCTCTCAGTTTTTCAATGAACATTAAAAAGATTATAAAGCAGCAGCTCGTTGGCACATGACTATAAGTGTGCAAATCTCTTCTGAATGAATGGTCTTATGATGACCACTGAAACCACTTGGGCGGGGGTTAGATGGGGGGGTGTCAAGCTGAATTTTTGCCCCGGGTGCCAGAAAACTTAGATACACCTCTGCAGTAATGCAAAGCTTGTGATTTATTTTGTTCCTTTTCTTTAATGTCTGTGTTATATTCTCATTGAAAGTCTGGGTTGTGTTTACTACTCGGATAAAGTGCACTATTATCGATATCTTTGAGCTTTCAATCTATATTTTCATTGAGCAGGTGTTTCAAGAGTGACAAAACTTGAAATTGATAGTATGTCCTATGTGATAACTTCATCTCATGTAGTGAGAGATACGTCAGTCTGTCACCTCGTGGTTTTAAGATCTAATTTATAGATTCAGTTTGTGGTATATGGAACGTTTTATGCATAATTCATAGAATATTATTATGTGCTCTACAGAATTTGTACTTAGAACTTTCCTATGCTGTTTCTGTATCTATTTTTCGGTGTAAGGGGTATGATAGAATTCAGAACAGATAGCAGGTGAGAAAACGTGATTTATCAGTTCTGCACATGCAGTGTTGAAAGTTTGCCATTATTTACTAGAACCTGCTCTACCTCTCTGTTTGAATGCTAACACAGAGATACAGTATTATGGGAATATATATTTTAATAGATCACAAAAGACAAACCTTTTAGGCGCAGGATCACAGATTTTAGAGTACATAATACTGAACAATTACTAAACTGTTAAAATAACTGGTAAATCAGTGCAACAAACAATACAATACATAAGCTAAAAAAATAAAATAAAAGGTAAAAATCTTATACAGTATAATATATGTCATCGGAGGGCAAGCAGATGCCGTATAATATACACATTAGGCCTCTTTCACACGTCAGTGATTCTGGTACGTTTGTGCTTTTTTTTTATACGTACCAGAATCACTGACATACGAAGACCCATTATAATGAATGGGTCTGCTCACACATCAGTGATTTTTCACTGACCATGTCTCCATGCAGCGTTCACGCGTGTCCGTGATTGCCGCACGGAGACATGTCCATTTTTTTCATGCATCACTGATGTCCCACAGACCCCACAGTGGTGTGATCCATGAGACATGTGCCAGAAAAAAACGTGCTTTTAAAATAAAAATCATTTTTACTCACCCGGCTCCAGTGATGTTCTCTGCAGCCCGTGCAGCCTGCTGCTTCTGAGCCGGCTCATTACTGTCACGCATATTCATGATGCACGACACAGCCGACCCGGAAGCAGCTGCTGCGGGGGTCAGCACCGGCCGGATGCTGCACCGCGGGAGCGATCAGTACCATGGAGAGCGGGAGCGCGCACAGGTGAGTTAATCTCTAAGTGCAATCACGGGCCACAGAGAACGGAGCCCGGATTTCAGTTAGACAACCCACGTATGCCGAGATTCACGGCACACGGAGGGACATGTGCGTGTTTTACACGCCAGTGAAAATTGTCAGTGTTTTTCATTGACGTGTGAAACGGGCCTTAGGGTTTTACTTTTTTTTTCTTTTGCTTATGTGTTGTATTTAATTGCTTGGGTGCACAATTTTCCAGTGGTTTTAATGGTTTAATAAAAGTTAAGTATTATGTACTCTAAAATCTATGATTTATTTTTTTAATAGAAACAAATTCGCTTTAGAAACATTTGAAAAATTAGTTTGGAAAATTCGAGATGAAACTCAATTAGGAAACATTGATGCGGTGATAATTGAAAAGCATATGTCACAAATTTGATTTACAAACACAGTAAGAAGATATCATTTATCACATTTTTCTTAATCTCCTTTGTAAAAGAAAAATAAGGCTTTGTTCACACTCTGCTATAATGAAGACTATGATGCTGTGACAGGTTTTTTTTTTAAATGTATCCAAGATGACTTTTTGCAACTTATAACTGACTTTCATGGGATCTGTAAGGATTCTGTTGGGGTTTCAGTATACTGAAATGCAAAAATAGTTTTATATATATATATATATATATATATATATATATATATATATATATATATGTATGTATGTATATATATATGTATATATATTTTTGTTTTCTTTTTTGGGGGGGGGAGGCTGAGCAAAATTACAGTGATGGTCAAAATAACCTCAGATGGAGGATTCTAATTAAGTGGTAAATAGTGCCTAGGTAGCCTACCATCTAATTAGGTTGGGAGATAGGCGATTTAGTAATAGTGAATTATAGTAGCATTTAAGCTGTCAGATCAGTTGCTCAGCACGGAGTGTTGTGCCACAATAGGCAGTCATCTGTCATCATGTAAAAGAAAATGCTAAATTAAGAATGCAGATGGGCGTGAGACACCATTTCTAAAGTCCAAACTTGCACCTTGAAAGTAGCTGCCCTATTACAAACTGGGACAGGAAGCTAGGTCTTGTGGATGAGTGTGTTTGTTGTTGTCATGCAACAGGCACAATTTCACTTAGCCCACAACTTCCGCCTGTGTGAACCAGCAGCAGCATGTCCACTGTCCCATTCCTTACCATATGCCTTGCACATATTAAATTATGTATGCAGCTAACAGCTGTATTAATAGGGAATAAAATATAATACATGTAGCCCAGAAAAGGTCTTTTGGCTTTAGCTTGCAGCAGCAAGGACTGCAAGTAAAGAAACCTTGCCTATCTGCCTATAATGGTAAACTATCCGTTCTCCAACAGCTAACCCTACAGTAATAAAACCTAATCATAAAGCTTATGTACTAATGTAAGGGCTGCCAAAAATTAAAAGGAGGGAATGCAATACTCCTTGGAAGGCATGTAGAGAAGGGCCTCCTAATAAATTATTTGACAATTCTTAAAATATTGTGTTTTAAATTGTAAAAAGATTTGGACCTTTAAATTTTAAGCAGATTTTACAAACAGAAACAATCTGTCAATGAATGCATGGAAAGAAGTTATCATGGTGTGGAAGAGACTTCTATCACCAGAAGGAATTTCCATCACACGATACTCATATGACACAAGAAGAAACAGAACAAGATGAGAAAAAGCAAGCACTTGATTTTAATTAAATAAAACAGTTTATCTGGCTAGTGAAGACTTTGTGGATAGTAAACGTCTTACCACAAGAGATGAGCAGACCCGTGGAAGTTCATTTCAGCTGGTTCAGTCGGACTTTAGATAAAGTTTGATTTGGGACCCAGACTTGACCTAAACCACAAAGGAAGTCACTAATTGAGCAATTTGGGTCTCGCCCATATGCAACTAGCCATAAACAGATCACTTCCGGGGACAGGTAGGTGGGGTTTTTCCATTGTTTTTTTTTTTTGCTTGGTGCACATTATATACGATCATGCCGTTGTTACCCCCAGGGCAAGCCATTCAAACACTACAGGTGGCTCACACTGGGCTAGGCACCGAGCGTAGCAGAGCACAGCACTGTTCTCGAAAGTGGTTTGCATAGATAAAGCACCCAAATTCCAAATCCAAACTCTGTATTTTTTGTAAAGTCTGTGTTTGGTATGAATTCTGAACCGTGAGTTCGTCCGTCTCTACTTACCATCATTGCTGTATTAAAAATTAAAGAAACAATAAAAACAACGATGGGATGGAGAAGGCTGCATTCATTGTAACTAGTGAAGAGTAGAGTGCCAGAGCAGTTCAGTTGACGAGAATGCTTGGCAGAATGTCATGGGACCTACTCTCACAGAAAGTGCATGGTGTGTCACTGTCTGTAGCCATTTTCTCAGAGACTCATATCCAAAGAGAGTTTGAAAACACTGAGGCTGTTGTACTGATAAAGCCTATGTACTTAGTGCAAGGCCTAGGAAATATTTAAAGGATGCATTGCAATACAAACTGGAAGAGATGTAGAGAAGTTCCTCAGAAATAGCTTTTTCCCCACTTGGAAGAAGTAGGACTGCTAGAGTTAAAGCTTAGGCACTAAGTGCAAGGGCTGCCAAGAATTAGAAGGATTGTTGTGGATAGACACGGCACTTCTGTGTGGTAGGTGCTCAAGTAGGAACCAGTCCCGTCTGTAGCAAAGAGTAAATACTTAGCACTCAAATAGTTGAATAAATTGGTATTTTATTGAGTAAGCTTGACCAGATACAGCACAGACGTTTTGGTCTAACATAGACCTTCATCAGTGTGCAGTGTAAACAGAATGCTCACAAGCTCCAGTACATCCTGGAAGAAATGTAGAAGAGGGCCTCAGAAAAGATTTTTTCCCAATTATTAAGTGGGTCTCCTAGACTGGTAAACCCGATGCACGATGTGCAAGGCCTGACAAAAATTAGATGGAGGCACTCCGATGCAACCCAGAAGAGACGTAGAGGAGGGCCTCAGAAAACACTTTTTTACCATAATAATTTTTATTTATGTAGCACCAACATATTCTGCAGCCCTTTACAATTCAAAGGGGATGTATGCAGACAGTATCAGACATTACAGAATAACACAATTCAACATATACCAAAAGGAGTGAGGGCCCTGCTCGCAAGCTTACAATCTATGAGGAAATAGGGGAAGCACAAACGTTAAATGGTAAGAAGTGGTTGTATCGTACAGTCCAGCCATAAATACAATAAATAGAGGATTCACATTTTTCTGTATGAACAAGTCACCAGCCAGTATTTGTACAAGTACAAATACAGAGCTATTAGGTGCATGGAGAGTGTAAACAGATGATAAAAGTGACCAAATTTTGAAAAAGATATTGTAAGAGCAAAACGGGAATAGTTAGATGTGAGTTGAGGAGATAGGCTAGGCTAAAGAAATGCATTTTTAGGGCACACTTAAAACTGTGGGCATTGTGAATTAGGCAAATTGTTCTGGGTTGTGTGTTCCAGAGAAAGGATGTACCTAGCAAGAAGTCTTGGAAACTAAAGTGGGAGGTTCAGATTATAGGGGATATCAGTCTTAGGTCACTAGCAGAATGGAGTGCATGGGTAGGATGATAAACAGAGATTAGAGGAGATGTAGGGTGGTACAGAACTGTGGAGAGCTTTGTGTGTCAGAGTGATAAGTTTATATTGGACACTGTAGTGGATGGGCAGTCATTTGGAAGGAGCGGGACTTCTACATACTTAAGCCAATGCACTGAGAGGAAGGGCTGAAAAGGATTTAAAAAAATATTTAAGTCACCATACAAACTCTTGAAAAATTAAGAGTGAGGATCTTATCATGACCCTGATGACTTGGCGGTAGAAGAGGAGGACACCAAAAAGAAGAAAACAAGGACTATTTTGGTGAGAAGCAGTGCATTAGAATACACTGCAAAAAAAGAAACATAACATTTCCCTCTAGGTTTGGCTGTGCTCTAGTGCTTCTAGTGTTTCTAGTGCTAACAGTCCTCCTAGACTGCGTCTGTTACCCTTCTGTCCAGTGTTCCTAATACTGGTCCCTGACTCCTGTGGTCTCGGACCACCGTTTGCGACCCAATCTGTCGCCTCCCTGAGAGCTCAAACTCCCACGCTCCTCTCTCTCAGAGGGCTACCACTCAACTCCCTCTCACTTTGAGAGCTGATTCCAAACTGACTCCTCCCTCCCACCAGTCTGCCTGACCCCTAGGTGGGCGGTCGTGCTCCAACTTGACCAACCCACTGATGTGTCTGTCCAGCCCTGGTGTGAGGTGTGGTTGGGATTTGTAGTGCAGATTTAAGTGACACTGCTGATGGAAACCTGGAACCATGGGGGTAGGCCCTGCACCCTGGTTGACAGCATGCAGTTCCCTGCAGCACCCTGACATAGTCAGGGGCGCTACATTAGCATGTTTTAGCGATATACACTATCACGCTTACTGTGGTTTAGTTGAAAAGCCAATTTAAATTTTATGAATTATATAAAAAAATTGCATGCGATTGAAGCATATTTCTTTTACATAACTTTGTATAATTCAGTTTTTCTTAACCATAGTTCAATGGAACTAAGATTTACGCCTACAGAAAGAGACGTAACTTTTACACTATAAGTTTGGATAGGTATGGAATTTTTCAGGGGTCATAGTTTTCTCAGTTTTCCAATAGTATAAAGGTTAAGAAGTTAATGTTTACTTTGACTTAGTGTAAGTAAGTCTTAATAAGTAACTGTTAGTTTAGTTTAGTTTTTGCCTCTAAAATGCATTTATTATTTAACATTTTGATGCTAATGTTTGCCTTTGATATCAATGTTTAATGTACCCTTCAATCCTCACATTATGGGTTTTAAGTAATTTATTTTTTGAGGGAAACATGTAAAACTTATATTTTAGGAGCTGGTGATTCATTCATTTATTTTTGCAGACAATAAACTGTCATTCTAGTAAATCATTAAAACGCCTAACAAAGGGATTTTGCGGGAGGAGAAAGGGAGGGGAAGCTTGGCAACACTGATGAAGTATCAGTTATTAATAGAATCTCATAACCAGCATAATCAAAGGTGACCTAGCAGGCACCTTAATAACAGGTAATGCCAACGAAAACTAAAAGGCCAGGGATTAAACTTCCAGGAGCAGCTTCAATTATTCATTTTATTCTTACTAATGCATGTAGAGTACTAACTAAACAAATACAAACAAATAAAACTTTCGATTTATACTTTCAAGTTGCCTGGTTTGAAAGGTGTAGATACATTGCTGGAATTTTAAAATAGAAAATAAGACTTAAAGGGATTCTGTCGGTATATTATACTCCCCCAAACCAATTACATGCGTGTAGGTTGTAAAAGAACAAGTCAATTAATGCATTTCTTAAAGTAAAGTGCTGTTCTATTGCAAAATGATCCACTTTAGAAGTGGAATGAAAATGGAGCTGACGTATTAGGGATGGAGCTCTTCCATTGCTTTTGCTGCCAGCTCCATTTTGAGCCTAACACTGCTCACCACTAGGAGGTCCCTCACTTAAGGCCCCGTTACACGCAACAATATTGCTAATGAGATGTTGTTGGGGTCACGGAATTCGTGACGCACAACCAGCCTCGTTAGCGACGTCGTTGTGTGTGAAATGTACGAACGACCGTTAACGATCAAAAATACTCACCTTATCGTTGATCGTCGTTCTAATTCCAAATATCGTTGATGGTGCTGGATACAGGTTATTCGTTGCTCCTGAGGCAGCACACATCGCTACACGTGACACACCAGGACCGACAAACAACACCTTACCTGCGTCCTCCGGCAACGAGGTGGGCGTCACTTTCTTTCGGCTGCTCTCTGCCCCTCTGCTTCTATTGGACGGCTGATGTGTGACGTCACTGTGATGCTGCACGAACCGTTCCCTTAGAAAGGAGGTGGTTCGCCGGCCGCAGCGACGTCGCTAGGCAGGTAAGTCCATGTGACGGGGACTAACGATATTGTGCGCCACAGGCAGGTGCTTTCATGAGCGACATCGCTAGCGATGTTACTGCATGTAAAGCCCCCTTTAGTCAATCACTTACTGGATGGCGAAGTAATGACTAATGATTTCTGTCATACGCTAAAAACAGTCCAAGTTTCATCAATGTTTTTGATCAGTCTGTCATCAGAGTTTGAAGTAAACGTGGCACTCATATGCAGATTAGTGACATTTATTTCAAAATCCAAAGATTAACAAGCACAATTGTTTTGGTCTTTTATACCTTCATTAGTGTGCGCTGTGCTTTATCTTATCAAGCTTCAGGATGGTTGAGTGCTAGAATTTCAGATCGTGGTATCCACCGATGGAAAAGCAGGCAGCATAATAATTGCAGTCGTCCATCCTGAAGCTTGATAGAATAGAGCACAGCGCACACTGATGAAGATCTAAAAGCCTGAAACGTTTGTGCTTGTTTATCTTTGGATTTTGAAATAAATGTCATTATTCTGCATATGAATTCCAAGTTCATTTCTTTCTTTGTGAGGGATTTGATCCTAGTTGTGCACCATCGTCTACCGGAAGTGTCATGTTCATTCTACCAATTGTCATGAGAGTTCGGTCAGTGTGTCAATTTTTACGATCAGGGTTTGGTCAAATTCTCATCAGTTTTCCATGGATATGAAAAAAAATAATTATGGAGGTTTCTCCTATCAACAATAAATGCAGACCAATTTTTTCACAGATCCATAAATTAGCGTTGGTGGCTTTGGTCTGACACTTGAATCAATATCAGACAATTCTCCATACTTTTGTGTGGACCACTCAGAGGAAAAAAAACAAATATGTGAATAACCCCAGAGATTATCATAGGTACAAATGATATATGTGAAAAACACAGATAGCACTCTTGTGAGAAAAACTGACATCTAAATGTATCCTTAGGGTTCGGTTCCACTTGCGCATAGCTTAGGGTCATTCAACTGTGATCTGATCTTGCAATCAGATTACAGCTGCGGAGAAGAGGGGGGAGTACTTTCTTTCTCTCCTCCATGGCCTGTCTCTGCATACATCATGTCGGATAACATGCGAGTGCAGCGCGATGTTTCACACTCTACCATAGACTTGTATGGGTATGTATGAGCCGAAACTCGCTGCCAAACATGCCGACATGGCATGAGAAATCAATTGCAGATGGAGACTGCTTCATAGTTTTGTACTGGTGCGAGTGCAATCCAATGTTTTATCGGATTGCACTTGTCCCTGCAAATCGCAAGTGGAATGGAGCCCTTATGCTGAGAACAGTACTGGGAGCTGAGGCACTGAAAATGCTCTATCCCGCACAGAGCACTTACTGCTTCATTTGCAAATCACCTCTAAAGTTGAATTTTCTGCAAACTAGCCACATTTTTCCTTAATAAATGTATGGATTCAATGTATTTTTGTAAGCTACAAACATATAAGCAACTTGGAGTTTGAGCAGTGAGGAGAATACGCCGACTGATTTGGTTTAGGAGAAAAACTCTACATTTGTGTAAAACAGTACAGTGTCTTGGAATATTATTGTACGAGGTCAGAGATGCCACAGCAAAGAATTCCCATATTGACCTGTAGGAACAGTCATGTCATACTGCAAAATGTGACACTATGTATACAGTAGTATTATATTTACTGCTTTTTGTTTAATGAGGATGGCTTTAACATACGCTATTGGCAGTGCCAATGCTTATCACATTTTTCTGACAGATGTGAGATGAGGCTGCTAACTAGAGGATCATGAGAAAGATTGCCAAATTGATAATGTCTTTAATTAAATTGTAAATTAAATCCCTCAGACATTATATTAATAAATAGATGTACCTGATATGTGTACTAGAAATAAGTATATCTTGTGTTACTCCAACTCCAAATTTTCATTCCTTCTTCGCCAGTAACCACCCACAATTTGTATGTGCTTTGAGAAGAAAATATCTGTGTGCAATTTAAAGTTTTCTGATTTCTAGCGTAAACTTGCTTCAAAATACTAAGGTTGATATACAGTTGAAACCAGAAGTTGACATACAGTATCTAAGAAGAAACATTTTCATGTTTTTCTCACTATCGGACATGAAACCAGAATAAATGTTTCCTGTTTTAGGTCAATTAGGAACCAAAATTATTTATATTTGCCACATGCCAGAATAGTGTGAGAGAAAGAATGTTTAAAACATTTTTTATTACTTTTTGCAGTCAAAAGTTTACACCCACTAAGAGTACTATGCCTTTAAAGAGTATTGGACAGTCCATATGATGATGTCATATCTTTGGAAGCTTCTGATAGGTTTATTGGCAACATCTGAGTTAATAAGAGTCAAATCTGTGGATGTATTTTATTACACACCTGAAATGCATTGTTTCTTTGTGTAGCATCATGGGAAAGTCAAAAGAAATCAGCCAAGATCTCAGGAAGAGAATTGTGGACTTGCACAAGTCTGGTTCATGCTTGGGTGCAATTTCCAGATACCTCAATGTGCCTTGTTCATCAGTACAAACAATTATATGTAAGTAAAAACAAGATAGGAATATCCAGCCATTATACCGCTCAGGAAGGAGACAGGTTCTGTGTAGCAGGTGTGAGACTGTGACCGGGGTTATCTATGACGGCCGGTATGTCTCGCCCCGGTTGTGCTCACTCCATGATAATCCACTATAGGGTTAATGCTGTTTCCCTACAGGCTGAAGGGAGGGTTAAAAAGATTCAGGAACAAGGGCAGGTGTGCCGGGTGTGAGGGAGTGATCACATCTCCCTGAGTTCTCTGCCGGAAAGGCACATATGTACTAATGTGGACTTTTTCTTTGGAATAAACCGTGTGCTGTGAACCTTGGTGCCTGGATCCCGTGTCTTCTGCAGCGCAGCCGACGACGCTACCTCACATATGGTGGAGAATCGGCGGGCATGACAGCCGGTGAGGTGTAGCATCCATCCCTGGTGACCCAGCTTCGCATGTCCTGGATTCGAGCGGCTATACTACAGCCCAAACCCAGCGATGCCATGGAGGACATACTAAAGCATTTGGCTCAGGCTAATGCACAGCAGCAACAGGCTAATGCACAGTAGCAACAGACCAATGCACACCTGCTCCAATCCTTGCAAGTGCAGGAAAAAAAATTCCAAGAACAGATGGATCAGGCCAATGCACGTCAGCAGCAAGCCTTGCAATTGCAGGAAAAAAGGCACCAAGAACAGATGGTTCTCCTGGCCAAGTCGATCCGTGCCGGACCGGCAGCAACAACCCCGGGACCGGGTGACGACGGCAGCGTCCGGAAAGCGGTGAGACAAGCGTTGCAAAAGATTACCCCGGGTGATGATGTGGAAGCGTTCCTGGCGGTGTTTGAACGGGTGGCCGTGCGGGAAAAGCTGCCGACCCCGCAGTGGGCTGAGGTATTGTCACCCTATCTGACGGGGGAACCCCAAAAAGCGTACCTGGACCTCTGTACCGAGGACGCCATTGACTATGTGACCCTGAAAGCCGAAATACTGGCTCGGTTGGGGGTGAATACCTATGTACGGGCTCAGCGGGTAAATCAGTGGTTCTTTGAGGAAGCCAAACCCGTACGCTCCCAGGCCTATGACTTGTTACATCTTGTAAAAAAGTGGTTGCAGCCTGACACTCTGAGCCCGGCGCAAATGGTGGAAAGGGTAGTAGTGGATCGTTTTGTGCGCACTTTACCCGTCACCGTTCAACGGTGGGTCGGACAGGGTGACCCGAGTACCCTGGACCAATTAGTGTCCCTGGTAGAGCGGCATGTGGCTACGCAGGACTTGATACGGGACACTGAGACTTTGCGTACCGCCCGTCGATCCGGCCCCTCCAAGCCTAGGGCCAAGGACCCACCGCTGACACCGGTGCGGGAGTCCGCTACCGTCCCATCTGAAGCCGCACCCTCCGTCCCTGAGGTCCGGAAAACTATGTACCCTAAACGACAACTCGTCAAGGGGGTGTCCTTCCCTATTAGATGTTGGCGGTGCCAGCGGGTGGGACATATGGAAGCCCAGTGTCCACTCACCACGGAGCCCATGGATTGTGGGGTTACCCGGCGGGGTTCAATGTATGCTCAGGTGGTGTGTACCGCTGACCTGGTCTACCCAGAGACTGAGCCCCACTTGTGCCAAATTCAGGTGAATGGATGTCCGGTTACAGGCTTGTTGGATTCCGGAAGCTTAGTGACCCTTGTGCGATCAACCCTAAGGGCTAAAGTAAAGGCCACAGGATGTACCGTGGGGGTGGTTTGCATACATGGGGACCGCCGAGACTATCCCACGGGGATAGTCACCATCACAGCACCTTGCGGTCAGGTGCAACATGAGGTAGGACTTATTAATACTCTTCCCTATGATGTGATCCTAGGAAGGGATCTGCCCTATTTTTGGACTTTATGGAAGGGACCTCCTAAGTCCCCTCAGATATTGGTCAGTCCGGGACCTGAGCCCTACAATCCTGAATCCGGGACGCCTGCCGTAGGGGTCACCATGATAGGGACAGAGTGTGAACCCGATAGGTCACCCCTAGAGGTATTGGCAGGAGAGGCTGAGATGGTCGAGCCCATCCCGGAGTTGGAGGCGTCCCCGGATACGTTTGGGACAGCCCAACTCCAGGACCCTACATTAATACATGCCCGGAGTCGGGTGACAGTAGTTGACGGGGTGGCACAGCTGCCTGGTGCCCAGGTAAGATACCCCCATTTCGCTCTTAAGCAGGATTTACTCTACCGGGTAGATGAAATACGGGGCGTAGGGGTAGAGCAGTTGGTGGTGCCCCAGCCGTATCGCCGGCGGGTCCTCGACTTGGCTCATAAACACCTGATGAGTGGTCACCTAGGGGTCAAGAAAACGCAGGAGCGAATATTGCAAAGGTTCTATTGGCCCGGGGTCTTTGGGGAGGTAAAACGGTTCTGCGAAACCTGCCCGGAGTGTCAGCTTACTGCACCCCTGACCCATTTTCGCAGTCCGTTGGCACCGTTACCCATTATAGAAGTCCCTTTTGAACGGATAGGGATGGATCTGGTGGGGCCCCTCGTAAAGTCTGCTCGAGGGCACCAGCATATCCTAGTGATCGTTGACTATGCCACCCGGTATCCAGAGGCGATACCTCTCAGACATACTGCAGCCAAGCTTATAGCTCGGGAGTTGTTTGCTGTGTTCTGCCGGGTGGGGTTGCCCAAGGAGATCCTTACGGATCAGGGGACCCCATTCATGTCTAAAGTGACCAAAGAGCTATGCCGGCTACTCCAGATCAAGCAGTTGCGTACGTCTGTGTATCATCCTCAGACGGACGGTTTAGTGGAGCGATTCAATAAAACCCTGAAAACCATGCTCAAAAGGGTGATTTCCAAAGACGGGAAAGACTGGGATATGATGCTTCCCTATTTGATGTTTGCCATACGAGAGGTGCCACAGGCATCCACGGGGTTTTCGCCTTTTGAATTGTTATACGGGCGACATCCCCGGGGATTGTTGGACCTGGCAAAAGAAACCTGGGAGCAGGAGCCCACCCCCCATAAAAGTGTGATTGAACACATTTTGGGTATGCAGAACCGCATAAGCGCGGTCATGCCAATTGTGAAGGAGCATTTACAGGAGGCTCAGGCCGCGCAAAGTGGCCGCTACAATAGACAAGCCACCGTGCGGACCTTTAATCCCGGGGATCGGGTGTTGGTATTGATTCCCACGGCGGAGAGTAAATTCCTGGCTCAGTGGCAAGGCCCCTACGAGATAAAGGAAAGAGTCGGGGTGGTTAACTATAAAGTATTGCAGCCCGGTAGGCGGAAACCTGAACAAATATACCATGTCAACCTATTAAAACCTTGGCAGGAACGGGAAAGCCTGATGGCTGTTTTTTCCCCACCTCCCTCCTCTTCGGGTCGTTCACATCCGGCTCCAGCGACCTCCGGAGAGGACGAACCGGAAGTAAGGATTGGAGAAGCCCTCACCAAGACACAGAGGCGAGAGGCCAGACGGTTGGTTCAGCAGAACCCCGATGTCTTCTCCGAGCTGCCCGGTAGGACCAGTCTGATACGACATGATATTGTCACCGAGCCCCACCTGAAGGTACGCCTGAAGACATACCGAGTACCGGAGGCTCGACGACAAGCCATATCGGAGGAAGTAAAGACAATGTTACGCCTGGGGGTCATCGAAAAATCCCGGAGTGAATGGGCTAGTCCGATTGTCCTAATACCAAAACCCGATGGCTCCTTAAGGTTCTGCAATGACTTTAGGAGATTGAACGAAATATCCAAGTTTGATCTCTACCCCATGCCCCGGGTGGATGAGCTGATTGATAGGCTGGGACAGGCGCGATATTTTACCACGCTCGACCTGACCAAGGGGTACTGGCAGGTGCCACTAACGGAGTCCGCCAAGGAGAAAACCGCTTTTGTTACGCCGGAGGGTCTCTTCCACTATGTTGTCTTGCCTTTTGGGTTACATGGCGCTCCGGCCACGTTCCAGAGGTTGATGGACTTAGTGCTGGAACCCCACCAGGCGTATGCATCAGCGTACCTTGATGACATCATTATTTACAGCTCCGATTGGCAGACCCACTTGGAACAGGTACAAGCGGTGGTGGACGCGCTTCGAACAGCCGGATTGACAGCCAATCCCAAGAAATGTGCGTTGGGACTCACGGAAGCCCGCTACTTGGGCTACGTAATAGGCCAACGAGTGATTAAGCCCCAAATTAACAAAGTTGAGGCGATCCAGAAGTGGCCTAGACCCCTGACCACGAAGCAGGTTAGGGCCTTCCTGGGTATCGTGGGGTACTACAGGAGGTTTGTAAAAGATTTTGCGGGACTATCAGCCCCCTTGACGGACCTTCTCAAAGGCAAGAAGTCCGTCATGGTGCGCTGGACTCCGCAGGCCGAGGACTCCTTCCGGGCCCTGAAGGGGTCCTGTGCGGACAGCCCGTTCTTGTAAACCCTGATTTCCGGAAAGAGTTCATAGTACAGACTGACGCCTCGGAGGTCGGCCTGGGGCAGTGCTGTCTCAGGTGGTTCAGGGGGTGGAACACCCCGTCACCTTCTTAAGTAGGAAGCTCACCCCTCCCGAGCGGAATTATAGCGTAGTGGAGAAGGAGTGCCTGGCGATCAAGTGGGCCTTGGAGTCCCTACGCTATTACCTGCTGGGACGTCAGTTTCGCTTGGTGACGGATCACTCTCCACTGGTCTGGATGAGGTCAGCCAAGGAACGGAATGCCCGGGTTACCCGGTGGTTCCTTTCTCTGCAGAACTTCCGGTTTACGGTTGAACACCGGGCCGGTAGGTTGCAGGGCAACGCCGATGCCTTGTCCCGCGGCCCGTGTTTGATGGCAGGAGTTCAACCCCGCACGCTTGAACTGAGGGGGGGGGGGGTATGTGAGACTGTGACCGTGGTTATCTATGACGGCCGGTATGTCTCGCCCCGGTTGTGCTCACTCCATGATAATCCACTATAGGGTTAATGCTGTTTCCCTACAGGCTGAAGGGAGGGTTAAAAAGATTCAGGAACAAGGGCAGGTGTGCCGGGTGTGAGGGAGTGATCACATCTCCCTGAGTTCTCTGCCGGAAAGGCACATATGTACTATTGTGGACTTTTTCTTTGGAATAAACCGTGTGCTGTGAACCTTGGTGCCTGGATCCCGTGTCTTCTGCAGCGCAGCCGACGACGCTACCTCACACAGGGTTGAACATACTTTGCTCAGGCGTGTGCATATCACCCCACGAACCTAAAGCAAAAGACTTGTGAAGATGCTGGCGGAAGCTGGTAAAATTGTGTCATAATCCTCAGTGAAATTAGTACTGTATCAACATAGGCTGATAGGCTACTCTTCCAGGAAGAAGACATTACTCCTTAGGAAACATAAAAAAACAGATTAATGTTAGCAAATGCACACAGGAACAAAGACTTTTCTTTTTGGAGACATATCCGGTGGTCTGACAAAACTAAAATTGAACTGTTTGGCCATAATGGCCATCATTATATTTGGAAGAAAGAGGGAGAAGCTTTGAAGCCTAAAAACACCAACCCAACTGTGAAACATGGGGGTGACAGCATCATGTTATGGAGCTTTGAAGCCACATCTCAAGATATCAGCCAGGAACTTAAAGCTTGGGTGAAATTGGGTCGTCCAAATGGACAATGACCCAAAGCATACTGCAGAATTCGTTACAAAGTAGTTTAAGGATAACAAAGTCAATGTTTTGGAGTGGCCATCACAACGCCCTGATCTCAATCCTTTTGAAAATTTATGAGAAAAGCTGAAAAGGCAAATGTGAGCAAGGTGACCTACAAGCATGGTTTAGTTACAACAGTATATCCAAAATATTTGACTCAAGTCATACAGTATACAGTTTAAAGGCAATTATACCAAATACTAATGAAATGTAAGTAAACTTTTAACTTTGCAAAAAGTAATAAAAGTGCCTTAAAACATTCTCTCTCTCTCATTATCCTGGTATTTGGCAAATATATATAATTTTGGTTCCTAATTGACCTAAAATGGGAAAGGTTTATTCTGATTTCATGTCAGATAGTGAGAAAAACATGCATATGTGTGTTTTTAGATAGTTTATGTAAACTTCTGATTTCAAATGTAGGCAAGGGACCTGAACAACAAGCAACGCATCTCTAGGATTAGGCCACGTGGCCAAGGAACCTCCCATGAGGGAGCTTTACACTGCCATATATATTGGTATGAAACCACAACAACAGCTGTAAAAAGATTGTTAACATAAATGGTGTGGCATATTTCCCATCATCTTGCAGAACTCTCAGCATAAGCCTTGCCCATTTGGGTGCTGATTCAGATTGCCAAACACTTTTCTCAAAATAGGCAAATTTTGGCCTTTGTTTAGTAACTCTTCGCATTTGCACTATTGCTTTTCTTCTACCTTATTATGACTTTGAAGCTTTTTGATGAGTTGAGGGGATTACTTGCTAGGCTCCCCCCGCCCACCATCAATCCCGGCATCTGTGCTTGGTTGCCGGTGTGCCGGAGTCTCTGACTGGTTGTCAACACAGAGGCTATCTGGGTCCCCTAATGGAATGTAAAGATGAATGAATAAATAAATAAATAAAAATTACTTAGGATCCCCCGTATATTGATACACAATGCATTTAAAGCAGACAGGTACAGACTGCAGGCCTCAGTCATGCACGTTATCTTGGCCGTGTATCAAAATATGAGGGACCCCTTATGGCTTCTTTAAAATGATTTAAATGAATAATTAAAAAAAAACCTGACATGCAGTTCCTCCAATTTTGATACTCAGCCAAGCAAAAGCCAACAGCTAGACGCTGGTATTTTCAGGCTAGTTAGGCCCATGAAACCAAAAAAGAGAACCGAACAAGGAGTCAAAAAATAATATCTTTATTGAATTTTCATTGAAAAATAATTTATTTTTAAATTAATTTTAATTTAAATTTTAAATTTAAAAATAAATTAATTTTTTATGAAAATTCAATAAAGATATTATTAATTTTTGACCCCTTGTTCGGTTCTCTTTTTTGGTTTCATGTTTAATCTCGGCTTGCCAGAAAATTGGAGGTGAAAATGCCGGACCAGACCCTTAGCATGAATATCGCTCGCAGGGACCCATGACCTCTCCTCAAGGCCGTAACCCCTCCAATGCACCAAATACTGTACGGCCCCTCTGACAATACGGGAATCAAATATTCTCTGTACCTCATACTCCAAGTTACCTACAACCAAAACAGGAGGAGGGGGGCCCTGACTGGGTGAATGGGGACACGATATAACTTGAGGAGGGACTTGTGGAACACATTTGATATCTTAAAGGATAGGGGGAGTTGCAGGCGGAAAGCTGTGGGATTAATTACCTCGATTATCTCGTAAGGTCCAATAAATCTGGGACCCAGCTTAGCAGAAGGGACCTTGAGTTTAATATTTCGTGTTGATAACCATACCTTGTCCCCAACTCCAAGGCTAGGGCCTTTGGAATGTCTCTTATTAGCAGAGGAGGCTTGACCAACCTTTGCCTTCCTCAAGTTCTCTTACACCTCAGACCAGATAGCCTTTAGTTTGTCCACAGTTATTTCAGCCTCAGGAGTATCCACCACAGCGGAAGAAAAAGGACCAAAACATGGATGCAACCCTACATTGCAGAAAAAGGGGGTAGCCTGGATGGATTCCTGATACTGATTATTGATGGCAAACTCAGCTAGTGGCAGATATTCCACCCAGTCTGACTGACGGTAATGCACATAACACCGGAGATATTGTTCAAGGGTTTGATTGGAACGTTCACTCTGACCATTCGTCTCTGGGTGGTAGGCAGATGAAAAAGATAATTCTATATTGATCTTTTTACAGAACGCCCTCCAGAATTTCAAGACGTATTGTGTTCCTAGGTCAGAAACAATGTTTTCCGGAACTGCGTGTAACCGCACAATATGCCTAATAAACAACTTGCTAAGAGTTTCAGAATTGGGTAATCCGGACAGAGGAACAAAATGACACTGTTTGCTGAATCTATCCTCTACTACCCAGATACAAGTCTTCCCTTCTGAGGGTGGAAGCTCAGTGATGAAGGCCATGGAGAGATGTGTCCAAGGGCTTACTGGAGTAGGTAGGGACTGTAGAAATCTGGTAGGGCGGGTACAGGGTGCCTTGGCTCGAGCACAAGTTTCACAAGCCAGTACATATTCCTTACAATCTTTCGCTACAGTTGGTCACCAAAAATTCCTGGTTACTAGTTGGAGGGTATTGCCTATACCAGAGTGACCTGCAATCACAGAATTGTGGGATTCCTGGAGTACCCGTAGGCGAAGTGAGGGGGCAACAAACAGTTTATGGTCAGGAGTGGTTTCAGGAGCTTGGTGTTGGGTATTATTGACCTCTTCTATCAAATCTAAGGAAACAGATGACCTAATAATGCCTTTAGCTAAAATATGAACTGGTTCAGAGTTTTCAGACTGAGTGGGACAAAAGCAGCAGCAGTTTTTGTGTTCTTGGTACCGGGCAGGAACGTTACCACAAAATCAAATCTGGAGAAGAACAATGCCCACCTAGCTTGCCTAGGATTGAGTCTCTTAGCAGATTCCAGATAAGTGAGGTTCTTATGGTTTGTGATGACTGTGACCTTATGTTTGGCGCCTTTGAGGAAGTGGCGCCATTCCTCGAAGGCCCATTTAATGGCCAACAGCTCACGATTACCAATATCATAGTTTCTCTCTGTGGGAGAAAACTTGCGGGAAAAGAAGGCACAAGGACGAAGCTGAGTGAGAGACTGAGTACCTTGTGATAGCACCGCTCCCACTCCAACCTCGGATGCATCGACTTCTACAATAAACGGACGCATAAGGTCAGGCTGATCCAGAATCGGGTCTGCGGAAAACATTCTTTTAATTTAGAGAAGGAATGGATCGCCTCTGGCTTCCAATTAACCACATCAGCCCCCTTTTTAGTCAAATTGGTGAGGGGTTTGGCAATTTTGGAAAAATCTCTAATAAATTTGCGATAATAATTAGCAAACCCAAGGAAACGCTGCAAGGCTTTCAGAGACTTGGGTTGCACCCACTCCTTAATCGGTTGAAGCTTAGAGGGATCCATGCGGAAGACTTCTGCAGATGAAATATAACCCAGGAAATTAACCTCTGCCTCAAAAAAAACACATTTCTCATATTTAGCAAATAGAGAGTTCTCCCTGAGTCTGTGGCGTACAGTGCATACATGTTGGACATGTGACGTAGCATCAGGAGAATAAATCAGGATGTCATCCAGATAGACCCCAACATATTGACCACAAATATCTCTGAAAATGTCATTAACAAAGTTTTGAAAGACAGTCGGTGCATTACTTAACCCAAAAGGCATTACCAAGTACTCATAATGTCCCTCTGGAGTGTTAAATGCTGTTTTCCACTCATGTCCTTCTCTGACGCGGATTAGGTTATATGCCCTCCTGAGATCCAGCTTGGTGAACCACCGGGCTCCTATGAGCTGGTTAAAGAGATCGGGGATGAGTGGCAGAGTGTACTGATTCTTTACAGTAATAGCATTAAGTTCACGGTAGTCAATACAAAGTCTGAGGCCACCATCTTTATCAACGAAAAAGAATCCAGCGCCGACTGGTGACCTACATGGTCTGATAAACCCTCTCTGCAGACTGTCTGCTATATAATCTTTCATGGCCTGACGCTCCGGACCAGAAAGATTATACATTTTACCCTTGGGGAGTCGTGAATTGGGGACCAAATCTATGGGACAGTCATAATCTCTGTGCGGAGGTAAATTTTCAGATTCAGATACAGAAAACACATCAGAAAAATCCCTGAATGCATGAGGTATGAAGATAGGTTCAGCTCTAGTCAGGATAACAGATAAAGACATACATGTCTCCTGACACTCAGGGCTCCAGCGCACAATCTCCCCCTGGAGCCAGTCTATGACAGGGTTATGTTTACGCAGCCATGGCAGGCCCAATACCACTGCTGATATCAGATTCTCAAGAACAAAAAATGACACAGATTCTACATGCAAAGCACCAACAAGCATGGAGATCTCTGGAGTTACAAAATTAACCACACCCTGGGTGAGAGGTGTACTATCAATAGCAGATATTCTAATGGGATTGCAATTCTCATGGCATTCAATCTTAGCAAAGGCAAACCCAGCTCTTTTGCTACAATAGAGTCTATGAAATTAGCTGCAGAGCCACAATCAACAAAGGGCTGCAGCTGCAAAGCTTTTCCCTGGTGAGACAATTGGACAGGTAACATTAACCTCATAGGGTCTGTATGGAGATCCTGGGCACCTGAGTGAGTATCCTGGGGCCCACTCAGGTGCTGCCGCTGCCTTGGAAGCGATTGCCTCTGAGATCCAGGCTCTCCATGATTGGCTGCACAACGTGATCTGCTCCCTTGCAGTCGACAGGACTCTGTACACGATGAGGTAGGTGCTGCAGGGGCTTGAACTTGAGCAGACCTGAGATCCTGCACTTGCTGTGCAAGTCCTTGAACAAGGCCAGACAGGGTGTGCACCTGGTTTAGCAAAGCATGGAGAGAATCCTTTTTTGTTTTCTCCTTGTTAGATGAGCCAGAGATAATGTAACGCCTGCCTGGATCCACAGACTCAGATGGGCTGTAATGAACAGGCTAGAGGGAAGCCACTCACCAAGTAGGACCCCCAGAACCCTGAAATCCTTTAACCCCTATACAGGGATTTGGAATTACACAGGGCCCTTGAGATCACTACCTGTGGAAGGCTGCAGTCCGATGAGAGTAGTCATCAGGCAGGGTCAAACCAGGAATAGCAGAACAGGGACAGAATCGGCAGGCAAGGACATAATCAGAAAATGTAGCAGAGGTCAAATCCGGATCGGGCAGCGAGGTACAAAAACAGCAGGCAGGGGGGTAGTCATAAAACACGCAGAAGTCAGCACACAGGAATCACTAAACAGAATAGGGCGGACCAGGAGCCAGGAAATTAGAACTATCTCTGGCAGAGGTCAGCAGACAGGAGGGGAATTAAGAAGGGTGTGGTGTCTTCCCATTGGCTGTAGCTGAGTGATTGCAACTTCAGCTGGAAGACACACGCCACCTATAGTCAGCCAGTGGTACTGCAGATCCCAAGATAACCCAGCCCAGTGGATGATCGGAGCCTGCGCCCACTGATGCCGCTGGCATCGACTCCTCTCCCATCACCAGCACCATCCACGGCAGGAACACGTTGTCACCTGGCGATCGGAGTAGAAGTTGCTGGAGCGGACTCCGGTGGTGACGTAACAATATCCCTACCGGGTAAGACCCTATTGCGCTCTTTCTTCCACAGCAATTCTCTATCAGATCTGGTTTTTCCTGTGGTGAGATTCACTTCAACTTTATTTGCTGCAAATCAAAATTTGGCAGAAAAATTAGCCAATTTGGTAAATTTGAATTTCAGAAGTTTCACTTTATTACACATATAAAATAGTTCCACAAGGCTCTTATACAAGTAATTTAGAAATTAATTCACAAAATGATGTGAAGTTCATATTACACATTTCTTGTAGTCTAGATATTATAGCGGTAGAGATAAATAAACCTGTGTCCACCTTATTTTAATATAGAATCATCATGCACACACTGAGAGTTTAATTTCCGTGATATTCATATTTAATTCTTTCAGTATTACAATAATAATGAAATCTATTTATACCTTTTGCGTCACCAAATTGTCACAGATATTTATTGAGAAGCTTTCTTCGTTAAAAGCATCCACTTAATGATTATGTCACTGACAGTGTCTGTGGTATATTCAAGATTTATTACCCACATTAGACATAATTGTATTTCTTTTCACTTGGAGATATGTTGAAAATGTTGTGAGCATTATATTTAGTGTTTTATTATAGACCTTGTAAAACAAACCCACTACACTATAGATTTACCAAGGAGGAAATATTGACATCTACTAGGGAATGTATATCTTGTGCTTTGCACTTAATACCAGTCCTGCTTCATACTGTCTTGTGACAGAGCCACACATAGATCTCATTAAGTGTGAAATGTAGAAACATCTCATGCTTGTGATCACTGTTTTTTTTATTGCTTTCATTAAAAAGTAGTTTCCAGTATCTCAGAATTCTGTCTTTTTCAGAAAGTTGGGAAATAGATCAGACTGACCACAAATTGAGCAAGGTTTGAGTTCTAATTGATTATTCATTATAGCTTTCAAGAGAACGGGTTATACACCTACTTCCATCAGACTGCTGGCCCCTTTTGCTTGATCTGTACATAATATACTGTTTGGAAACAATGTAAAGGAACATCGAAACAAGTAAAAATACGTTGCAAATAGAAAAACAATAATATTGTAATTTTTTTTTATTTCTGGGATAACTAGGGATTATTCGGCTCCGCGAATATTTTCCGAATACCTCGCCACTATTCGACTATTCGTGAATATTCGATGTGCAATGTAAGTCAATGGGAAACCCGAATAACAACTATTCGGAACTATTCGGGCTTCCCATAGACTTACGTTGCGCATCGAATAGTCAAATAGCGACGAGGTATTCGGAAAATATTTGCGAAGCAGAATAATCGAAGTATTCGATCATCCCTAATAATAACACTCAAAACATGTTTTTTTATGAAATGTCAACAAGGTGATAATAGTACAATAAATAATTACAGTGGAACCTTGGATTACGAGCATAATTTCTTCCTGGAGTGTGCTCTTAAACCAAGTTACTCTTATATAGAAGCAAATTTTCCCATAGGAAATAAATTAAAACGCAGACAATTCGTTCCACAACTCAAAAATATGTACTGTATTTATACAAATTTATTACAGTAATACAAAATAATGTACTGTATTCATATACAATTATTACAGTACACTAATACAAAATACTGTACTGTACAGTAAAAAACATAAAACACATTAATATGCACATTGTTACAATACAATTGTTGGTGTGTGGGAGGTACAGTACAGAGAGACAAAATAATGTATAAATATGTGAACCCTTATTCTAGTACCATACACACCCCAAATCTATTCTCCCTAAAATAAGGGCAGAACTAAGCCAAATGTAGGGTAGGAAAACTGGACAGGCAATTAGATTACAGTACAAGCAATGTGTTATACTGGTTAGCAGAAAGAAAGTACAGTACTGTATCCACAAATACAAATTGGTAGACATGCTATATTGTATATACTGTACAATGATATACTGTATACAGTACATATGTACAGAAAGTTACCTCCAGAGCGGGTCAGAACGTGGTGAAAGGATGGAACCAGAAGTATGCACAGGGAGTATTTACTCTTATTGCAAAGCATTGCTCTTGAACCATGTTACAAATTTTTAGAAAGCTTTGCTTGTCTTACAAAATCCTCTCAAACCAAGTTACTCTTAATCTAAGGTTCTACTGTATATCATGTAAGAAAAAAATGTAACCAAAGTAGTATCCACAAAAAAGGAAAAAAATACTCGGCACTGGATCTGGATGGAAAAATGAATGGCTTTACTCACTTCTGAGACTGACAAAGAACAAGTGGTGCTCTGCTATAAAGACCCAATGAGGGCAAAGTGCAGTGAATTGTTTAAGACTATAAGAATAGCGGCGCTCACCATTAAAGTAAAACTGCTTCTTTTAGTCAAACTTCTTAATGATCTTGAAGGGAGAAGAGAATAGAGGAATGCAGATACATACACAGATGTTGGCCGTTCTACCCTGGTTTGCGCTTCAACGAGTCTGCACAACTGTTTTATTTAAACAGTGAGTGCCGCTATTCTGGTTGTCCTAAAAAATAACCAAAGTAGTATAAGGTTATGTGCCCATGGTCTGGATCATACTGTGTTCTGGACGCAGTGTCATTCCTCTTCCAGAGACGCTAGTGTTCTCAGCGGTAGAACTCAGTGTCTGTGCCCACGGTCTCCCTCTGAGAATACTCATGTCTCTGCAAGCATAAATTGACATACTGTTGCTGTGTGTGTATATGTTTTTACTTTACGTTTACTGGGCTGTCTTGCTAAATTCTACTAAAAAGGGGGCTGAAAGCCCGTACTTACGAAGCGCTCACTGATATCCTAATCAGGCACAAATACTAATATTCTTTATAGCAAGATACTATTTATTTTAATAGCACATGAATATAATCAATGGTACATAGGCATAAGAACTATAGTCATAGAAACTTATACAATAACAGAAATATGCATCAACATTACCGTTATGTTGTAGCAATCCTTTCACATCGGAGGGAACTCGAGTTAATGATAAGGAATCAACATGGCATCTTGCATTACAGGATCAGTGCGTACGTACACTTCAATGTCCTGGAAGGCTTCCCTAACATTAAACGAGTCCGGTGTATTTTTATAGGAAAATTTGTAGGTTGTGTTTAAATGGTCACCTGTTACATCTCGTGGCTCTCCTGAGGCAGTCTCCCATTGCTTGCCTGCCACGAGCACTCCTGCTCAGCAGCGCCGAAGGTCTGCCAGACTGCGCAGTGTGCAGGAGATACCTTCTCAGAGAGGCAGCAGAAGGGTGACACCTAGTGGTTCTCCTGTTACAAGGAGTGAAGCGGTCTCCCATTCCTGGCCTGCCGCAGACTCTCCTGCTCAGCGTCCCCGAAGGTCTGCGAGGCTGCGCAATGTGCAGAGGCTTACTGCTCAGGGAAGCAGTGAGATTCCCGTTATCTCTGCACACTGTGAGACCGAGGATCCCGCCTCTATTTCCCAGAGGCAGGAGGGTGAGCATGTGCAATGCGTGGTGGGTCCTGATTCGCTCACTGACGTCACACGGCTTGATGACAAGGCTGGTGACGTGGTGAATCCTGACTGGCCAGGCTGGGACGTCGTGGACCCTGATTGGGTCAAGTCCGTCATCTCCGCCTCGCGCCCGCCCTCGCGTGGAGCTGCACCTCCTTAAAAGCTCCCCCTGCCATCATGGCGGCGCGCGACCGTCCTTCTATGTTTGGATGTCTGGCAGCGTGCTGCCATGCCACTGCTCAGGCATTACTGTCTCTTGTGGGCTTGGCCCTTGCTGCTCCGGCAGTACCTCGTTTTCAGGCCGTGTTCCTGCCTTGCTGCTCCGGCAGTACCCCCGTCAACAGGCCGTGTTCCTGTCCCAGGTGAGCTCCTCAAGTCTCCATTGGACTCACCTGGTTATTGAAAGCACACGTGCGTGGGCACCTCTGTGCTACCCTCGTGCCATATTCTCGTGACTTCCACTGGCACACGTGCGTGGGCACCTCTGTGCTTCCCCGTGCAACAGGTACACCGAGCAATGAGATCTGTGCCATACAACCCTCACGGGTTAGGGCAGATCGGTGTACATAGATCGTCTGTGACATTCCAGACGATCGCTAGCAGCAACCCGCTCACTCTTCACCCACCATAGCGGCGGTCCCTTACACCGCACAGTGGACCTTGACCGGTGGAAGCGGTCCATTTCCCATCTTGGCACGCTTCCCCGGGTCCCCCTCGTAACATTACGGTCGCGCCAAAGGTCTGGCTATGGCTGAAGAGCAGCAGCAGTTGCTGCGTTATGTGCAGCAGTTGGAGTCACGATTGGCAGCAGTGGAGCAGTCTTCCTCCGATAAGACTACTCTGACGACAGTCGCCACCCAGGCGGCTACCCAGGCTGTGCTATTGGGCGGAAGGTCTCCTCGCCTTGCGCTTCCAGAGCGCTTTAGCGGCAACAGCTCTGAGTGCCGTGGTTTTATAAACCAGGTTACCACCTACTTAGAGCTGTCCGCGACTCTTTACGCTACCGAGAAGGCGAAGGTAGCCTTCGTCCAGTCCCTGCTCACAGGGAGAGCGCTGAAGTGGTCCATGCCGTTGTGGGAGCGCGGAGATCGTGTGGTGAATAACTTAGCAGCTTATCTTGGGGCCATGAGAATGGTGTTCCTCGGGCCTCAAGTCACCCACGATTCCGCGCTGCGCCTCCTACGACTTCGGCAAGGGTCTGCTTCAGTCGGGGACTTTGCTGTACACTTTAGGACACTGGCCGCAGAGCTGGACTGGCCGGATAAGGTCCTTGTCCCTGTGTTTTGAGAGGGCCTGGCAGGGTTTGTCAAAGACGCACTGGCCACACGTGAGGTGCCTGCCACTTTAGAGTCCTTGATTCAGGTTGCCTCTCGCATAGACATCCACCAGGCGGAGCGAAGGCTCGAGGTCTCTTCAGCACCCACGTCTTCTCGGCCTAAAAAGCGTCTGACTCCCGTCTTCCATCAGACAGGTCCCCCAGCCAGTCCTGTAGGCGACTCCGTGGAGTCAATGGAGGTGTCCAAGGTGGTCTCCTCTGCCCCAGGTTCTCGGTCTTGTGTCATCTGCTTTTCCTGTGGGCAGAGGGGACACATAGCTACCCGATGTCCCAAACCGTCGGGAAAAGACAGCGTCTAGTTTCTATCAGAGGGGGGACTCTAGACGCTACTTCTCCCTCTAGGTTGACTATCAGCGCCCAGTTGCAGTTCGGCACTACTCTCTTCTCTGCCCAGGCTTGCTTGGACTCAGGCGCTGAAGGCAATTTCATCTCGACCTCCCTGGCAACCCGATACTCAGTTCCCCTGGTTCTGTTGCCCAAGCCACTCAGGGTCCGGGTAGTCGACGGGTCCATACTTCTCGATCCTATCACCCAGATCATCATCCCTCTCAGGATGGATGTACCACCGGGACACCATGAGCAGGTGTCCTTCCTGGTGCTTCCAGGGGGGACGGATGAGATCCTACTGGGCCTTCCCTGGTTGAGACAGCATGCTCCTATACTCAACTGGGCAACAGGGGAGATCTCATCCTGGGCAGGATCCTGTAGAGAGCACCTCGTGACTACCGTACCACCCGCTACCATTAGGTCGGTTGGGTCCTCAGGGAATACTGAGGGGCCGGGTTTACCGACACCTTATGAGGCCTACAGGGATGTCTTTTCCAAAAGGGCCGCAGATACTCTTCCTCCCCACCGGCCATATGATTGCCGAATAGACCTGAAGCCAGGCTCCGAGCCCCCCAGGGGCAGAGTGTATCCACTCTCTGCTCCAGAGACGGAGGCTATGTCCAAATATATTCAGGACAGCCTGGCGAAGGGGTTCATTCGCATGTCTATTTCACCGGCTGGTGCAGGGTTCTTTTTTGTGCAGAAGAAGGAAGGGGATCTGCGCCCCTGTATCGATTACAGGGGATTAAATGCAATCACAATCAAGAACAAATACCCTTTGCCCCTCATTACTGAGCTATTTGATCGATTCCGCGGGGCAAAGGTCTTCACAAAGCTGGATCTACGCGGGGCATATAATCTAGTGCGAGTCCGAAAGGGCGATGAGTGGAAGACCGCCTTTAACACCAGGGACGGTCACTACGAATATCTAGTAATGCCCTTCGGACTCTGCAATGCCCCCGCCGTATTTCAAGACTTTGTGAATGACATTTTCCGGGATTTGTATCTTTCCGTGGTTGCATACCTGGATGACATTCTTATCTTCTCCCCCGATCTTACCACCCATCGGAGGGATGTCATCCAAGTACTTAAGAGGCTCCGCACCCATTCGTTATATGCTAAGCTGGAAAAGTGCGTTTTTGAACAGGAATCCTTGCCGTTCCTGGGGTACATAGTGTCCAGTCAGGGGTTAGCAATGGATCCGGGGAAGTTGGAGACAGTGATGAACTGGCCTGAGCCCCGCTCGCTGAAGGCGATCCAGCGATTCTTGGGGTTTATCAATTATTATCGCCAGTTCATTCCCAACTTCTCGACGGTGGCAGCACCCATCATTGCCCTTACCCGCAAGGGCGCTAATCCCAAAGCATGGACACGGGAAACGGTAGAGGCATTTCACACTCTCAAAACTCACTTCTCCAGAGCTCCCATCCTTCATCGTCCAGACATCTCCAAACCATTCCTACTGGAGGTAGACGCCTCTTCGGTCGGTGCAGGTGCAGTCCTGTACCAGAAAAACGAACGAGGAAGGAAACATCCGTGTTTCTTTTTCTCCAAGACCTTTTCTCCGGCCGAGAGGAACTACTCCATAGGGGATAGGGAGTTACTGGCGATGAAACTAGCATTCCAGGAATGGCGGCATCTCCTGGAGGGTGCGAAGCATCCATTTGAGGTTTTTTCTGACCACAAAAATCTCACATACCTCCAGACAGCACAACGCCTGAACCCAAGGCAGGCCCGTTGGTCTTTATTCTTCTCCCGGTTCCGCTTTATTATCCGCCACCCGGCCGGTGAGAAGAACGTACGGGCCGATGCCTTGTCACGTTGTATGGTTGTGTTGGAGGAGGACGAGGAGGAGCCTCGTCTTATACTACCCCCGGACAGCTTGAGGATGGTCACTCCCACTTCTTTGGACCAGGTGCCACCTGGCAAAACCCTCGTTCCCCCTGAACTACGGAACGAGGTGCTATCGTGGGCCCATGCCTCCAAGGTCGGGGGTCACTTCGGGGTCAAAAGGACCAGAGACCTGGTGACCAGGCATTATTGGTGGCCGAGACTACCCCAGGACATACAGGAATATGTGGGAGCCTGTATGTCGTGTGCTCGGAATAAGCCGTCCCGGCAGAGACCGGCAGGTCTTCTTCACACCACTGCCAGTGCCGGATCGTCCCTGGGAAGTGGTAGGGATGGACTTCCTGGGAGATCTGCCCAAGTCAGCAGGGCACAGGGTCGTATGGGTCATCACGGACCACTTCTCTAAAATGGTCCACTTGGTGCCTCTCCCACGACTCCCGACGTCACGTGCTCTCGCCACCTTGTTCATTCGGCATGTATTTAGGTTACATGGCATGCCTGACAAGGTGGTGAGCGACCGGGGTCCCCAGTTCGCGTCTCGCTTCTGGAGAGAGCTCTGTAAGCTCCTGCAGATAGAGCTGAACATCTCCTCCGCATACCATCCCGAGACCAATGGACTAGTGGAGAGGACTAATCAGACCTTGGTAAACTTACCTCCGCCATTTTATATCCGCGCACCACGACAACTGGGCTAACCTCCTTCCTTGGGCCAAATTTGCCATTAACAATTCGGTCCATGAATCCTCTGGCCAGACTCCGTTCCTACTCAATAACGGACGACATCCCAGAATCCCGGTTCCGATGCCCATTACGTCACCCGATACTAGAGTGGAGGATTGGGCGACCAAGGCCCGGGAGATCTGGGATGACACCCAAGAGGCTCTTAAAAGGGCTAAAGACCGGATGGTGACAACGGCTGATGTTCGCCGCTGCCCTGCACCATCCTTCGCCCCTGGTGACCTAGTATGGCTGTCCTCTAAGAATGTTAACCTACGGGTACAGGCAGCCAAATTCTCCCCTAGGTATCTGGGTCCGTTTAAAGTACTACAGCAGGTAAACCCAGTGGCATATCGACTCCAGCTCCCTCCACGCTGGGCTATAGCCAACACCTTTCACGTGTCCCTCCTGAAACCCGTACGACTTAATAAATTCTCGGGGTCCCTGCCGGCTTAAACCGACTCCCCGTCCGACGACCCTGAGGTGGCAAAACTTGTGGAGACAAAAGTCATACAGGGCAAGAGGTACTACCTCGTGGAGTGGGCCGGCCGTGGTCCGGAGCATAGATCCTGGGAGTTGGAGGATCATATCCGCGCCCCGGGTTTGATAGCGGCCTTCGAGCACGGACAGGGGGGGGGCCTAGACGGGGGGGGTAATGTTACATCTCGTGGCTCTCCTGAGGCAAGGACTGAGGCAGTCTCCCATTCCTTGCCTGCCACGAGCACTCCTGCTCAGCAGCGCCGAAGGTCTGCCAGACTGCGCAGTGTGCAGGAGATACCTTCTCAGAGAGGCAGCAGAAGGGTGACACCTAGTGGTTCTCCTGTTACAAGGAGTGAAGCGGTCTCCCATTCCTGGCCTGCCGCAGACTCTCCTGCTCAGCGGCCCCGAAGGTCTGCGAGGCTGCGCAATGTGCAGAGGTTTACTGCTCAGGGAAGCAGTGAGATTCCCGTTATCTCTGCACATTGTGAGACCGAGGATCCCGCCTCTATTTCCCAGAGGCAGGAGGGTGAGCATGTGCAATGCGTGGTGGGTCCTGATTCGCTCACTGACGTCACACGGCTTGATGACAAGGCTGGTGACGTGGTGAATCCTGACTGGCCAGGCTGGGACGTCGTGGACCCTGATTGGGTCAAGTCCGTCATCTCCGCCTCGCGCCCGCCCTCGGGTGGAGCTGCACCTCCTTAAAAGCTCCCCCTGCCATCATGGCGGCGCGCGACCGTCCTTCTATGTTTGGATGTCTGGCAGCGTGCTGCCACGCCACTGCTCAGGCATTACTGTCTCTTGTGGGCTTGGCCCTTGCTGCTCCGGCAGTACCTCGTTTGCAGGCCGTGTTCCTGCCTTGCTGCTCCGGCAGTACCCCCGTCAACAGGCCGTGTTCCTGTCCCAGGTGAGCTCCTCAAGTCTCCATTGGACTCACCAGGTTATTGAAAGCACACGTGCGTGGGCACCTCTGTGCTACCCTCGTGCCATATTCTCGTGACTTCCACTGGCACACGTGCGTGGGCACCTCTGTGCTTCCCCGTGCAACAGGTACACCGAGCCGTGAGATCTGTGCCATACAACCCTCACGGGTTAGGGCAGATCGGTGTACATAGATCGTCTGTGACATTCCAGACGATCGCTAGCAGCAACCCGCTCACTCTTCACCCACCATAGCGGCGGTCCCTTACACCGCACAGTGGACCTTGACCGGCGGAAGCAGTCCATTTCCCATCTTGGCACGCTTCCCCGGGTCCCCCTCGTAACAGTCACCAGCATGTGACAGCTGAGTCATGTTCATGTAACTTGACCACAAGCTGTTGTGGGCACCGGCAGCTTCCTGCACATTTCCTGCACATCCTGCCAGTTGACAACTGACCGACCACAGTTTGACCATAGTGTTAGTGAAATATTGCAATGAGCCGTAAATTTCATATGCAAGCTTCCTTAAACCTGTCTTTAAGCCAACCACAAGTTTCCGGTAAGTGGAACTGTAAATGTTACTTCCTTATTATCTAAAAACTGCTTCAAAACCTGGTTGACATGTATTTCTTGGTCATCATATCGGCCTTCCAAAGGACATCTCTTTGATACTGAATTATTGATAGGTCAAATAATATCTGGGATCACTCCTATCTTTTATGATTCCTATCTAATCACACATTCTTTCAGTCATATCACATTGGTATCACAATCGGTCCTTGATCCCAGGGATTATTTTCCATCATCAGTATTCCACTAGAAGAAGATCACTCGGAATATACCATACCATGACCAAGAAATATTGTTTGCCACAAATTTTGTTTTCTTGGTTTGTTTAGATAAACGTTAAATCACAAATATAATCACTTTCGTACAGTATATTAAAACTAAAAGCAATATTATCTGAAAAGCTCCCTTGAATATCATGTGTTTTGGCATTTGCTCGATATTCAAAGGAATCATTACACATTACATTTCCCGATATGTTACTACAAGTTTCACTAGACCCATTTATGAACATATTGGCATAAGGCCATAACATATCATGAATTGTCCTTTCCACTAAGCTGGGTTTAAAAGTATCTACAGTATTTATAGCTGTCCCAAAACTTATTTTTATATTCTCTATAGGGATGAATTCCAGGTTAGTCAGTCCAGTCTTATATCTTAGTACCCAAATTCCTCCCTTAAAAGCCAGATATTGCAAATTGGTGACTGTTGCATTCAAATTGCCTTGCCACCATGGAAGATTGATCCATCCCACTATGGAAATGGGTACTGTAGTATTCTATAGACGAACACTTCGAGTGTCTTTATCAGCAAGATGATCAGAACAACTTTTCTACTTTAAGATTTCCTCCATCGATACCGGGACATCCAGATAAGGGATACTGGTGGCTGTAACCGAAGAATGTGTACAGATCCAGCAATCTGTGTGTTGAAAATGTGATGGTGCATCAGAAATTCATTCGCCACAGGTTCCTCCTGATGTAGACTTGTCCATCCAACGACCAGAGAGGCAAACATCAAACACAGGAATTTCTCCATCTCATCACTATCGAGCTCTTCCCAGTAACCGATACCATGGATTCCGCTTATTTACAACACCTTCTGCAAATAAAGATACACTATTATTCTCGTAAATAACATTTTTCTTGTGGGACATATTCCCACTTCTCCACTCCTGGTCTCATTATCAGGAGAGTAAGATCTTTTCCGACCGCTATTACCGCTGTCTCTGAGGGCGGTCCTTGGAAGTTTTGAATCCATATTTTTGCTCCTACATTTTTAATATTAGAGGATCCAAAACCTTTAGTACCCCGTATTGTTAATTCTGCCGGGGCAGTTCCTTCTCTTATTTCAGACAAGTTTATTGGAATTATTAACATCTGAGCCACCTTCTGGTGTTTCATCAATATCAAAGGTTCATTTCCCAAATTTAGCATCAGTACCTTGATTTCTCCCTGATAATCTGCCTCTATTACCCCTCCCACCACTATGGCTCCTTTTAACACTAAACTAGGAGTGGCTATTTGACCATAATGATCCTTTGGTATCTGGCAACCCAATCCTGTTGAAATTGGTTTTACCTTACCTGGGGGTACCACGACAGTTTCCAATGTACTGAGGTCTAAACCTGCGGAATAAGGCGTCGCTCTTTCTGGTGTGCCCAAACAGCTGTACCTTGCCTTGTCAACTGTTGGACTGAATTGTCTGATGGCTGCTGCTTTATCTGCTTCTGAATTAAACAAACGTTCAAGTGAGTTAGTAGGGACATGAGCATCGACATGAAATACAGTGGTCTTGGTAGATTGAATAATCCCTTCAATGTCTTGCCACACTTCCCTGACCATCTCAAACACATTTTGCTGTTCCTCTCCCCATTGGAACTCATATTTTTTACTCGTTACTTTGTACAAATGAGCCAACATTTGTCCCAAATGAGGGATATGTTGTCTCCAAAAATCAAACAATCCAATATAAGACTGAGTCTCCTGTTTGGATTTAGGGACCGGAAAATTAATAATTTTCTGTCTGGCATTGGGCAAGATCTCTCTGTGCCCCTTGTTCCACTGAATCCCCAGACATGTTACCACCTGAGACGGTCCTTGAACCTTGGCATCACTGATTTCCCATCCTTTACTCCACATATGGGCAACCAGTTTTGTCAATTGATCTTTCACACTTTGCTCATCTTGTCCTTGTATCATCATATCATTGATATAATGTGAGATCTGCATTTCCTTATGACAAGACATAACCCCAAAGGAGAATTTTCCTTCGGTTAGATTAAGAGTCATCCATTTTAGGATATCAATTCCCAAATTATATTCTGGTATAGGAACTACCAGCACCGTGTACTTCTTGATAGGTAAATTACCTATCTTCAAAGCTACCTGTGTCTGAACCCCGGTGATCACTTGACCACCTAGTCCAGCAATTTTTACTCTAGGTCCTTTTATTTTTTCTGGGTTTCCATGAATTAAAGTAGCCTCCGCCCCCATGTCAATCAAAGCTGGGACTCTTTGAACATTTCCCCCTTTCCAATGTATGCTAAGATTGACGTAGGGACGTTCGTCCCTTTTTATCAATAGGGGGGCTTGGCTGGTTACCTATGGTAAATCACTTCCTTCTGAACTTTCATTTACATAGACTTCAGTCTGTGTATTAGCCCTTCCTTCCGTGACCTTTGTGGCCACGGCTGCAGCCAGTTCTTCCCATGGATAAACTGACTGAAAATCTTCCCAAGACACTTTCTTTGGGTTTTTTTCCCCTTTTCCCTCTAATTTCTTTACCTTGGGGGTTTTTGAACCCCCTTCCATATTTGTAGTGGTCACTTTCTTTGCAGATAGAACTTTCTGTTTGTACAACTTCCATAATTCTCCTGTCTCCTTTCCATCAATCCTTTCCTTATTGATCCCGGCTTTAAGCAAAGCCTGGAACATGTCTTTGCGAGACACCCGTGGGGCCTCCCCTACTGATTTCTTTTTCCAATCAGGATTGTTTGGCTTACTGTTACCAACATGGCCTCCAGGGGATGATTTATCCCACTGTCCCATATCCTGTAACTCCCTCATCCTCCCTAGAACTACACCGATTGATTCTCCAGTCAGCGCTACAGTTAAGGTTAAAATAACTGTTTTGTATGCTGGAGGAGCATGTTTAACCAGCCTATTTCTTATGCTGGCTGTTAATGGGTACTGGAGATAATCATCATCCATTCCTAAAAGAGGAAGAGCATTCCTCATTGCTTCTTCCTTCAGCCTTTCCATACCATCTTTTAAGGTATACCAAGGCTTATCAT
Source organism: Anomaloglossus baeobatrachus (assembly GCF_048569485.1). Classification (NCBI taxonomy): domain Eukaryota; kingdom Metazoa; phylum Chordata; class Amphibia; order Anura; family Aromobatidae; genus Anomaloglossus; species Anomaloglossus baeobatrachus. The sequence continues at coordinate 168,130,485 of NC_134358.1, forward strand.
TGATAGGAAAGTCTGCTTCTGATGGGTATTTGTCCAGAAAAGCATGGGCTAAGATCATGATTAAGTTTTGAGTACCATGCTCATTATGATCAACAAAATAATTTTTTATTGATCTCTGAATTACTGGGTCCCGAGACATGGTGACAAATTTTGCCACGTCTCCGGCGTCAAAGTGCACTCCACCTCCTCCGAGATCGTGCACCCTGACCAACCAGGGAATTTCTCCTTCTCCTGGTTTTTGTCTAAACTGTGTTAAAATGCTATCAACTTCTCCCTGAGAGTAATCTTCAATGGTTACTCGATTTTTTACATGAGGGATCGTTCTCTCATTTGTGATGGCATTACCATCTTCGTCATATTGCAGATTCCCCTGACCATCCCGGACATGTTCTCGGATGATCTCATTCTCTGTCCTCTCTAAGCGCCTCCTCACGGGATTAGCCTGAATCTTCCCTTTATGGTAATCCTCCTCATCAGATGATGAAGATGAATCCCACACATCCCCATCCCAAGTATCGGGATCCCAGTTTACAGAAGCTGAGGCGATACTTTTATGTACTTTGGTTTTATTTACTTTTCCTCTTCTTTTCTTGTACTTATTTTGAGCAATTTTTACGGCAGCTTTTTCTGCCACATTCTGATAATGTTCCAATTTATCCTTCAACAGTCTGGTATTACATTCCAGAACTGTTTTCTGGCCACCTAATTCTATCATCTTTTGTTCCATTTGGGAACATTTCTTCTGCATCTTTAGATTACGCTCATGCATCTCGCGATATGCACTTGCCAAAATCCAGATGCGCCGTCCTAAAGACACTACATCACCTGCTTTCACAGGGACACTACTGAGTACATTAACAACATCAGTAATCTCACTACCCTTGAGCTTATTCTGCCATTGTTCTGCCAATCCACAATTGACCAATTCATGTGCTATAAGATTGTAGGGAGCCTCAGTCCAGCCGGGGATCTCCACAACAACCTCCTTAACATTATCCTTACGTTTTCTGAACATTTTGACACTATGCAAAAAGATGGAAAAATATCTGGAAATTTGCCAAATATATATTTTTAACTTCTAAATTACAAAAATTCGTTAAATTACTTCTAATAGAAGTAATCCTGCCGACTACGCCAATTTATGTCTTGCTAAATTCTACTAAAAAGGGGGCTGAAAGCCCGTACTTACGAAGCGCTCACTGATATCCTAATCAGGCACGAATACTAATATTCTTTATAGCAAGATACTATTTATTTTAATAGCACATGAATATAATCAATGGTACATAGGCATAAGAATTATAGTCATAGAAACTTATACAATAACAGAAATATGCATCAACATTACCGTTATGTTGTAGCAATCCTTTCACATCGGAGGGAACTCGAGTTAATGATAAGGAATCAACATGGCATCTTGCATCACAGGATCAGTGCGTACGTACACTTCAATGTCCTGGAAGGCTTCCCTAACATTAAACGAGTCCGGTGTATTTTTATAGGAAAATTTGTAGGTTGTGTTTAAATGGTCACCAGCATGTGACAGCTGAGTCATGTTCATGTAACTTGACCACAAGCTGTTGTGGGCACTGGCAGCTTCCTGCACATTTCCTGCACATCCTGCCAGTTGACAACTGACCGACCACAGTTTGACCATAGTGTTAGTGAAATATTGCAATGAGCCGTAAATTTCATATGCAAGCTTCCTTAAACCTGTCTTTAAGCCAACAACAAGTTTCCGGTAAGTGGAACTGTAAATGTTACTTCCTTATTATCTAAAAACTGCTTCAAAACCTGGTTGACATGTATTTCTTGGTCATCATATCGGCCTTCCAAAGGACATCTCTTTGATACTGAATTATTGATAGGTCAAATAATATCTGGGATCACTCCTATCTTTAATGATTCCTATCTAATCACACATTCTTTCAGTCATATCACATTGGTATCACATGGGCTAATAATGAAGCTGTCTAATAGACCCTTCTTCATTACTAACCCTTGGGCTTGATATCAGTTGACAATTCACAGCTGACATTAACCCCCAAATTATGAATCCAATTTAACATCTATCTCCTATAACTTCCATATATGTCCTTGAGATTATAATTAAATAAAAAAACTATGTTTAAAATGTTAACCCAAATACATGTGGAAAATATATTAGCATCTGCATTACCTATCTCTTAAAATCAACCTTCATGCTATATACTGTATATATACCACAACAAGTTTCATATATTGTATAAAGAAATCAATACTCCAAAGTTTATTTTATATTTACCTATATGTATGTCCTATTATATATATATATATATATATATATATATATATATATATATATATATATATATATATATATATATATATATATATATATACAGTCATATGAAAAAGTTTGGGCACCCCTATTAATGTTAACCTTTTTTCTTTATAACAATTTGGGTTTTTGCAACAGCTATTTCAGTTTCATATATCTAATAACTGATGGACTGAGTAATATTTCTGGATTGAAATGAGGTTTATTGTACTAACAGAAAATGTGCAGACCGCATTGAAACAAAATTTGACCGGTGCAAAAGTATGGGCACCCTTATCAATTTCTTGATTTGAACACTCCTAGCTACTTTTTACTGACTTACTAAAGCACTAAATTGGTTGTGTAACCTCATTGAGCTTTGAACTTCATAGGCAGGTGTATCCAAGCATGAGAAAAGGTATTTAAGGTGGCCACTTGCAAGTTGGATACAAAAAATTGTCTCAGAGATTTAAACTGTCAGTTTCCACTGTGAGGAACATAATAAGGAAATGGAAGAACACAGGTACAGTTCTTGTTAAGCCCAGAAGTGGCAGGCCAAGAAAAATATCAGAATGGCAGAGTAGAATGGTGAGAACAGTTAAGGACAATCCACAGACCACCTCCAAAGACCTGCAGCTTCATCTTGCTGCAGATGGTGTCAATGTGCATCGGTCAACAATACAGTGCACGTTGCACAAGGAGAAGCTGTATGGTAGAGTGATGCGAAAGAAGCCGTTTCTGCAAGCACGCCACAAACAGAGTCGCCTAAGGTATGCAAAAGCACATTTGGACCAGCCAGTTACATTTTGGAAGAAGGTCCTGTGGAATGATGAAACAAAGATTGAGTTGTTTGGTCATACAAAAAGGCGTTATGCATGGAGGCAAAAAAACACTGCATTCCAAGAAAAGCACTTGCTACCCACAGTAAAATTTGGTGGAGGTTCCATCATGCTTTCTGGCTGTGTGGCCAATGCCGGCATTGGGAATCTTGTTAACGTTGAGGGTCGCATGGATTCAACTCAGTATCAGCAGATTCTTGACAATAATGTGCAAGAATCAGTGACGAGGTTGAAGTTACGCAGGGGATGGATATTTCAGCAAGACAATGATCCAAAACACCGCTCCAAATCTACTCAGGCATTTATGCAGAGGAACAATTACAATGTTCTGGAATGGCCATCCCAGTCCCCAGACCTGAATATCATTAAAAATCTGTGGGATGATTTGAAGCGTGCTGTCCATGCTCGGCGACCATCAAACTCAACTGAACTGGAATTGTTTTGTAAACAGGAATGGTCAAATATACCTTCATCCAGGATCCAGGAACTCATTAAAAGCTACAGGAAGTGACTAGAGGCTGTTATTTTTGCAAAATCTACAAAATATTAATGTCACTGTTATGTTGAGGTGCCCATACTTTTGCACCGGTCAAATTGTGTTTAAATGTGGATTGCACATTTTCTGCTAGTACAATAAATCTCATTTCAATCCAGAAATATTACTCGGTCCATCAGTTATTAGATATATGAAACAGAAATAGCTCTTGCAAAAACCCAAATTGTTATAAAGAAAAAAGGTTAACATTAATAGGGGTGCCCAAACTTTTTCATATGACTGTATATATATATATATATATATATATACACTCAATCAATTTGAGCACACATGGTTTATTTATTAATAATACTCTCTTTACATTATCAATGCAGTCTCCCAGTAGATTCACTAAGTTGGAATTAATGCTTCATGGAATTATCAATATTCACCATGGAAAGTATTTACAGAAATCGATCAGTCTATGGAAAAATGTCAAACAATGAGTTTGATGAAATCCAAAAATATATTTGACCCACTAATGTGCTGATGTTCACTAGCTGAATAGAGTGGGTGGAATAAACTGTATATATAATATTACTGTCCAGAAAAATCCCAAGGGGGTCTTATTTACCTGAGAACCATACCCACAAAATGCAGACCTACTCATCTGTTAAATATTATGTTATGAGCAATGACATTGAACTAGTACTAAATACTTCGGAGGCTCCCAAAACAGCTCTATCTCATTGAACTTGGACACTACATGAGTGCTTCAAACCATCTTGAATGATTTTTGAATGAGGCAAAGTACTGCATCAGGCTGAAAGAGGCCACTGCCATAAAATAATGCAATTGAAATAAAGGGGTGTGCATAAGGGTACATATTAAAATTACTTCCACAAGAATGCCAGGATCCAGGGTTTCCAAACAAAACATAGCTGACATCACACTGGTCTTCTTTCCATAAAGCATGGTGGTACCATTGTTTTGGTTTTGTTACACATTCATTCATGAATTCTGTATGCATATTAAGTCTATGGTATCTTGATTCCATTCAAATCCCACATAAAGCGCCATTATTTGTTTTTATTCTTTATATCCGTACTCATCTATTATTACCTTATCCCTTTATGGAGTCCAGTATTCTTACACCTCTGTTTTATTACTACAGCATTCAACAGGTTACCAAACAGGACCTATTTGAGTACCTGAAGCACCACTCATATACTAGGCACTGTCCCTCCGGTGCCCATTTGTATATCCAACCAGCTCCAGTATTTATTTGTTTATTATGAATATAACAGACTCCCTGCTGCTAAGTACATTGTTCCCGAATTCTGAAATCTATTTTCATGGCCTGAGTCATAGTCTCCACCAAGGAATGAGGGGGAGCATGGCAAGCCAGAGGGTCCTTATGAGCTTCGGAAAGGCCCCTCTAGAATCAACAGTTGAGGGCTGTATCGTTCCACTGAAGTTCACTGGACCATTGTTGGAATTTGCTACAATAATTCTCAGCAGTGCGGCATCCCCTGTGTCAGGTTTATGATCTTTGCCTCTGTGACCTGGATTCTATCAGTTTTGTCATAAATTACACCTAAAGCATCAAAAAAGACATCAACAGAAACCTGTTATGGGGCCTGGGGAACTAAACTCAGGTCTCAGGGCCCCCCTGCAGGAGGGACATAATTATTCCTACACACTGGTATTTGTCCTCTGTCTTAGGGTGAAAAAATATTTATAGCTCTCCCTGAATACCCTAAACTAGCATTTTTCATTTGAAAATTTTTCAGGAAGGGCCACTACAGGATCAGGAGAGTTCAACTGCAGGTCGGTGGGTGGAGAAATTGAAGTCACAGCCGACAGCGGAGAGCTACACGGAGCTTTAAAGAGAACCTGTCACTAGGCCACCACCACAGAGCTCTTATATACAGCATTCTAATATGCTGTATATAAGAGCTCAGGTCGCTGTGTGAACATAAACACTTTTATAATACTCACCTAAGGGACGGTCCGGTCCGATGGGTGTCGCTGCTCTCTGGTCCAGCACCTCCTTTGTCCGGTCTGCCGCCTCCTCTCTGAGGCGATCGCTGTTCCCCTTCTTCTGCTCAGGGCAGATTAAAGTATTGTAGTGTACATGTGCGGGCAATTTAACCTTTACTCATGCCTGCGCATTAAAGTACTTTGATCTTCCCTCAACAGGGTAGATCAAAGTGCACCTGCACAGGACTGCAATCTTGCCCTGTGTGGATGACGTAGATGCGTCATCCACATGGGGCTGGGTAGAGGTAGGACAGAGATCACATAAGAGGGGAGGCACCGTACCCGCGACCAGCAACACAAGTAGGACTGGACTGCTACCTAGGTGAGTATTTTAAAAGTGTATTTTACATTCTACAGAGTGGCCTGGGATCTTATATACTCTTCTGGAATGCTGTATATAAGAGCTTGGTGGTGGTAGCCGCAGCCTATAGTCGCCATATCTGGTGACAGGTTCCCTTTAATAAAACTAGAAACCTCTTCCTACAATGGTAATTGCAACAATTCAAGAGTCCAATATTCTTTAGTCAGATCCTGAATCATTTGGGTCAGATTCGTCTACAAAGTATGAGAACTGGATACATGCTGGCAAAAATATAAATAAAAAACATAATGGCCAGTTTTAATGTGACTTTAGTCATCACTCATGGGCTTGCTGTGATGCGGGTAGTCAAAAGGTCCGAGGTCAGATACCAGGAGGGCTCATAATATTCAAATGTGGTAAGGCAAAGGCATTGTCAGGACACGGTCTGATGTCAAAATTCCAGGAATGTAGCAGATGAAGACAAAGGGGCTAGGCAAACATGTAATCAGAAGCAAGTTTGAATTTGGGCAACAACAGATTAGAGACTAAGCACAGGAAGAAGGCACGTAGACACCAAGGAGCTTAAAGCTACAACTGGCCCAGTAAGCCCCTGCCATCTATTAGGTGGCTGAGCTGTTACCCCTTATAACTCACTGAGTTGCTGATTTATGACAAAAAAACTAATTTTCCTGCTCTGGCTTCTGTGACTGCAGACTTGTGAATCCTCCCATCGCATGCTCTGTAATGGTCCGGAGGAGTTACAATTTCTGACAGGTTCCCTTTAAGGCAGTGAGCGCTTTTTTCCGCACACTATAAATAAGAATGTAGTTCTGCAAATATTATATATATATGTATCCAAGTTCTTTATATAGCTCTCTTTAATTACACAGTCACTACACTGTGGAAATGAAGACTGTAATCTATTTGTTGAGAGAAAAATGATAAAATAAAATGATAAAATCTAGTTCCATGGATCCATTTCTGTTGGTTGTGTCGTATTTTTTTCTGTTTATACTGAGTGGCAGCTTTTACAATGCTTAATTAATGAACTACTGCCCGTAAGGTAGTGAGCCAGACAGACTTAATATGTTTCCGTTGAAATGACTAAAACTCATCCTCCATTACAGATATGAGATAATTGAAGAAAATGACATGTCAATAAGTTACATTACTGACAATTTCTTCTTGCTAATGACTTTTCTGAATAGTAAGTGTAGATAAACATTTGTTTTGTTCCTGTCTTGGAGGTTTGTCAGGATATGAATACTTTATTGTTTATTACAAAAATGTGCAGCCTGTTTAAACGGCTTAACGGAAATATACGTATAGAGTTGCTTCTTATTTTTATCTAAATGATGCTTTTATTAATAGCAGAGGAGACTTGTGATATTTTTAAGTTATTTCTTTTAGTTTATCAAGTGATTATTTAATCTACAGTAGTTGATGATTATATTATACTCCAAGACTAATTGGTTAATTGTATAATAATATTATATTTTACCCTATGTTGAATAATTTTTTTCATCAGAAAATTACTCTTATGTGTAAAGTGCAAACAGAAAGGAGAAAATATGTAAAGGAAATACATGAGTATGTGTATTTTTTTTTGTATCAACTCCTATATTTGTCTATAAATATTTCACAAACACTGTAAAAAGACTGCAGGCCCGATGCCAGAAAACTGTAGACTTTTCAGATATTAGACATTCCTTGTACACCCACTGTGCACAGGTATACAAAACTTAAAGAACATTCCCAATGAAGAAAATACATTTCAATCAATATATTTTGAATAATAAGTTCCACAATTAGATGTATTAAAAATAAAATGTTCCTGTGCTGAGATCTTATATATGTGTCCAGTGTCGGACTGGTTACTGGAGGAATCTCCAGTAATACCAGGCCTGGCCGCGGTTACCTACACTGAACTCTGGAGCTCTCACCTGAGATCCGAAGTGTTGCCTGGACTGAACTTGGGGTTTGCAGGAATGAACGGTTTAGTTCATGGTAGCTGCGGACAGGCCGTGCTGAACTCCGAAGCTGTCACCTGAGCTCTGGAGTTCAGCCCGGCCTGTCCGCAGCTGTGACATGAACTGAACCACAATCGCCATGGAATCATTCGGTTCAGTCCTGCAAACCCTGAATTCAGTCTCGGGTGCACTCCGGAGCTCAGGTATGAGCTCCGAAGTTCAGTGCAGTTAACCGCGGCCAGGCCTGGTATTACTGGAGATTCTTCCGGTAACCAGTTTGATTGTGTATGTGTCCCTGCTATGTACTGTGTAATGGCCGTGTCTGTCCGTACAGGAACATGGTCTGATCATACCACATCTCCTGTGCAGGGTTGGAAGACAAAAGTATACAGAAATTAAAGCACAGAATCACAACTGATTCTTTCTCTGAGGTAAAACATTTCCCTTCCTGATTAAGAACATATTTTACCTCCCCAACAGAATCAGCTGTGATCCAATTATGTCCTATCTGTAAACTCTTTTTTGCCTCCTCCACAGTGCAGGAGCTGTGGTATGATCAGACCATGTCCCTGTATGGTCAGACACAGCCATTACACAGTACACAGCAGGAACACATTTATAATATTTTCTCAGCACAGAAACATTTATTTTAGCATATCCAAATGTGAAACTTATTATTATTATTATTATTATTCCAAGATCTATTTTTTACTTTATTCATGAGAAACCCCCTTTAAGGCCTGATTTGTCTCTTAAATTTGATTTAAAGGGAACCTGTCACTAGATTCATGATACCAGAACCATGGGTAGCATGAATCAGAGCCTGGCTGTGTGATTGCAGCCAGGCATGGGAAAAATAATTTGAAAAGCTTGTACATAGGTAGAGTCCTGTCTATCAACAGGAGCTGGTAGGAAATGGGCAAAGGTTGTATCAAGCTGCCACCAGGGGGAACCAGAGCTCTGCAGCAGAAGACACTACACAGAGCAACGAGAACCAGGAAGTAAATACACAGCGTTCTCATACACTGCCTCACAGCACAGCTGAGAACCAGAACTGCAGGGCATGCGAGGAATAGTCAGGCAGGATGGGTCAAACACCATACGGGCAGAAGCAGGACCGGAGGAATGAGCAGAAGCGGAGTCAAAGTCAGGCCAAGGTCAGTACTGGAGGAAGCAACTGAGTGGGGAAATAGGATAGGGGACAGAGGACAGGACGGACGACCAGGGGACGGGGGCACAGGAACAGACAGATCAGGATATCACTCACAGGACCAGCAATCACAGGCAAAGCAGTGCTAAGCTTATAGCTGGCGCTGGTTCACTGGAAATGTCAGCTTTTAAGGCATCCAGGGTCCGGAAGTGTGGCCCGAGAGAAGGCTCCGCCCCCTAACCATGTGGATGGGGAGGCAAACCATGACAGGTTGTACCAGAGTACTCAAGTGTTTTCCTATAGTCTCTGGCTGACTTTTCAAACTATGCTTTTTCTGAAACATTGTGAGAGTGAAACATAACTTTCTGCTAGCGCAGCCAGAATCTGATTAACGCTGCTCATGTTTCAGATAGCATAAATATAGTGATAGTTTCCTTTTAATTCTATTGCATTTGGTTGATATAGTATGTTTTACTAAATTGGACTTTGCATTTTTCATTCAAGTTTAAACAAGCCCGACAAGAAACTCATTAGAGGACCTCTATTTGACCTTAAGAAAGCTTTTTAATAAGCTGGAACTCATTGTCTTTTATATATACATGGTTATGTCATCACATTCATGTACCTTTTTAAATAAAACATTGTATGGATCTTATCAAAAACGATTCAGTCTTGCTGGATCCATTGGGAATGCCAATTGCGGTTTTCATCATCTCATATTGCACCTGTAACATCTCCAACAAAGGAGTTTCTTACTGAGGACCGACATGGCAGCATACCCAGCAATTGGAACCAATATCAAACTTATACTACGGGTCTAGCTTGTTTAGAATATAGGTAAGTGAATACATTTTTTATGCACACTTTTTTAAGCATACTACTACGCTCAATTTAGTGAGGCATCTTTCCCCTTCAATTTATCTTCTAGAGTGATATATTGTCTTTGGGAGAAAACCAGAGCAACCTGAGCAAACCCACGCAACATGGGCACATATAAACTTTATTAAGATGTTGTACTTGGTGAGATTTGACTGCAGGATCCCTGGACTGAGCCACTGTTTCTTACGGCCTTCAAGATGAGTGTAGGACAAGTTGGGGGATCTAGTTATCTAGTTTAATTCCATAGCAATTTTCATATAAATTTTTATTGTTAACTGATGTACCAGATTATCACTCAAGCCTGTAACATTGTCAAGAAAAGGTAAATGAATTGCCTCATAGCGAGTGCTTTTATGGCTAGGGATGCTGCTATTGGACAATATAATATATACACAAGTCAGGTCCAATAATGTGAAATTCACTTTTCATTTTGTCTCTCTAATTTGGATTATAATTATATGACTTATGTTATGGTCTCTAACGTATTAGGGCATATAATAAGTATTCTCATAAATGCTGTAATTATTATTTACAAAATAGATATGACAATTAGTGATGAGCGAGCAATAACATTTTTGAGTGCTCGTTACTCAAACCAGTGGATCTTAATGAGGCTCCATAGATTGGAGTACGGATTCGGAGGACATAATGGGACCACTACACATTGGATTACGTTGGATCTCCATGTTTTGTTATATTTTTAAATAAATTGGTGAACAAGGGCATAAGAGGGAGTCTTTATTTAATTAAACTATTTTGTGTGTGTGTGTGTGTGTGTGTGTGTGTGTTTTTAAATTTTACTCTTACTGGCTTAGTAATGGGGCTGTCTGATAGACCCTTATCAATTACTAACCCATGGGTTTGATATCAGCTGACAATTCAAAGCTGACACCAACTCCAAAAATATTACACCATTGGCCCCCCAAAATGCACCAGGGCAATCGGAAAGAGCCAGGGCGCAGCTGCAGAACTGGGGCAACTGATGTATGCACCAATTCTAGGGCAGATGTGAGCTGCTAATTTTAGGCTGGAAAGGGCCAAATAATCATGGGCCTTCCCAGCCTGATAATACTAGCTTGCAACTGTGTGCTTTACCTTGGCTGGGTACTAAAATAGGGGGGACCTCACGTCATTTTTTTTAAAAAAAATTATTTATTCAATTAAAATGTGGGCTGCTATTTTTAGCCTGGGAGGGGCCAAATAACCATGGGCCTTCCCAATGTGATAGTACCAGCCCGCAGCTGTCTGCTTTACCTTGGCTGGTTATGAAAAACATGGGGACCAGACTTTCTTTTGAAAAATTATTAATTTATTAAATTAAACCAGCCTATAAACACCCTTTAGAGCCACATGAAAGACATGGAAGGGTATAATTGTGAAACTCAAGCATAGTGCTCAAACACTCTCGATACTCGTCTAGCAACAAGTGTGCTTGCACCCCGATGCTTGTTCGTGTAACGAACAGTGATGAGCATGCTTGCTCATCATTAATAACAATGTCTAATACCTATTATTTTATGTTTCTTTAGTGTGATTATGTTTTAATCCAGTCTATAATGAGTCTCCAGTAAACACAATGCTTATAGAACTTTCAGATTGTGGTTTTCTAAGGTATTGCTATAATAAACTATAATGAGTGCTTACGATACTGAGTGCTAAAGTTTCTTATGGGTTCTCAGCATGCTTTTCCTGAACATTAAGTGTTATTTTCAACTGATAAAATCAATATCTTGTCAGAAAAAAATTGGTTCTCTTCTCCAGGAGTGTTTCTGGAAGTCACTGAATCTAATCTAACTCATAATCCAGTTTATAAGAAATATCAACAAAAGGAGAAGAGATGAGTTATGAGTTTGACTGACATAAAATCAATCTTGTGCATTGTAAATATTGATAAAATTCATAAAAAGTAAAACAATCAACTTTTACAAGTAGAATTCTTCAAGAAAATTCGTCTGAACACAAAAAGATGAGAAATATACTGTGGAAAAAATGTAATAATACCATTACAAACTGCCACCCGGGGCTTATTCAATGACTAAGACGTACAGTATTTATTTATTTATTTTTAAAAGCTGGCACCCTTACATTGAATGATCCTTTTTCTGTAAAATGGCTAGTATTTTTTTTCTATTTTTATAAGGTTAAATTAATTTTAGTGTTCACCAGTAAAAAGAAAAATAAATTTGAAAAAATTGACACATGTTGGTGCTACAATGATAAATGAATAAACCATGGTCACCTACTGGACCCATAGAATTCCTCTGTCCTGCTGCTGGGTCCCCAAAGGTATTCTGACTTCCTCATTCAGAATAGCGCACCAGGTGACCGTTAGTTACAGCCAATTAGCAGCCTCTGCTTGGTTGTAGTGGTGATGATCCATGTGATACAGAAGAAACAGTCTCCTTGCTTTTTCATTCATCTCACAAGAAATGTGACAGTTGCGGCCAATCAGTGGTCATTTGAAATCTCGGGAAGTGGCAGTCATGAAAAATGTGAAAATCTGCAATATATAACCCCATCCAAATGCATTTTTGTGCTTCTGAAAAAAATCTGTATTCTTTGTTCTTTATTTAAAGGGATATTCCCATCTCCATCATCCTATCCCAATATGTAGTAGGTGTAATAATAAAAGTATTAGCAAATACCTCCAATTAGAAATGTAGTTTAGTTTTCCTGAAAAGAAATGTCACTTACCTCATGTGCAGGGCATTGCAGTAACTTAGGTATCCATGGTTACGACCAAGAGCAACTAACTAACTGTCCCTATATGTGTGGTTTTAACTTTGGATAGCTAAGCTTCCGTAATGCCCTGCACATAAGGTAAGTGACATAGATTTACTGAATTTCTAATTGGATGTATTTGCTAATATTCTTCTTATTGCACTAACTACATATTGGAATAGGATATTGGAGGTGTGAATAACCCTTTAAATGTACATGAATGTACACTAAGTGTCTGTTATACTCGGCACCGACTCATAGTGGTCCCCGCTTGCTCTTGTCAGCGATTCAGAGAACAAAGAAGCATGAGAGGTGCAAACAGCAAAATAATATTTAGTGAGATATTACATTAGAAACCTGGAAACACAAATATGGATGGTGCAGGTCTTCATTGGAAAGTCTGACATTTGGCTCAAGATATAGTTTAAAGGGGCAGTGTAAATAAGTTGTATTTTTGCAGGAAAAAAGGCACTCTTTTTATTAAGCTGTGTTCCCACTACGAGTGTTTATTGAGTTTTTGACACTGCAGATATTTTGCACTTTAGTTTACTTGCATTTTTTTCATTGCATTTTTGTGTGTGTTGTGGACACTGTTTTTATCGCATTTTTGACGCTGTGTTTTTTTGTCTCTGTTTGGTGTGTCATGATTTAAATAAAGCTGATGTGCAGATTACATGTGTATTGATGTGTTTCAATTGGTTAAATGTACTAAATATGTATATACATTTTTTACCTGGGGAAATTCTGTACAGAAGACTCAGCGTATCCACAAGATAATTTCACTTGCTGCAAATTGGAAAAATGCACCGCAGGTCATAACAAAGAACAGTGGGCACGGCATTCCTATTAATCCCATCCACTTTGCTTGAACTGTAATACACTGCGTTTATGAAGCAGCAAAAATATGAAGAGTAAAAAACGCTATTAAAACTCATAATGGGCACAAACCCTTATAGCAATAGTCAATAATCCCAGCCTGGTTTAACCCCTTAATGACGTCCGATATGCCTTTGAATGGTGGCAGTTAAGAGGCCTTTTCTACAGTGCTGTTTTTTAACTGCTCAGGAATAGGGGTAAAGTGCCCCCAGAGTGTCAGAAATCTCCAAGGCATTTGCAAACCATTGTAGCTGAGACCCTGGAAATCACGATTGATCCGGGCTATTTTTTTCCGGTCTCCAGTCCCGAGATCACCGTTATACACCGTATAACTCTCCCATCTGTCATGAAAAACATGTTGGATGGGAGAGAAATGTTCTCTACCAGTCAGGCTTCGGTCCCCCAGTATGGCCAAAGTCCCCCCTGCCCACTCCTCCTCCTGAGCTTCTAAAATGGCGGGCGCATGAGTTGTTCCCCTGCCAAAACAATCCTCCTCTGATTTCTCTCCCATCTGACATGTCAGATAGGAGAAAAATGGTCCCCCAGGTAACCCCCTGTTTTCCCCAGTCCCCCCAAGTACCTCCTTAGTGACAGATTCCCCTACGGTACCTCCTTCTCTTCTTCTTCTTCTTCATCAATAAAAATGGCAGGCACATGCGCATATATCTGGCTCTCACTCGGCTCTCTGTTAGGAGTGAAACTGTGGTGATATCTCTGATGTGATGTCAGTGAGGTTACTGCAGTTCACTCTTGCCCTCTCTGTGACCTGTGGAGTTTGACCTGCAGTAACCTCACTAAGGTCACTGCAGATACACTCCTCACACAGAATCAAAAGGGGGATACATTTTCTGAGTATGCCCCCATATACCGGAAGAATGAGGCATTGTGGGACCTCCAATATGGATTATGGTGTACCTGGAATATTTTTTGGGGGGTTTCCTTTGAATTTTTTCAATAAATTGGTGTCAGGAATGCCCTGGTTACCCTGCACTTAACCTTGCCCTCAGCCAAGATAGTGCAGCATCCTGAAAATAAGCTCCTCCCTCGCCACCTGATTGTTTTACATATCCAACCTGGTTCAACACTCATTGCTTGAGTATTGTGTAAAGCTCCTGCTTGCAGTTCTCTTCCTGGAACCGTCTCTTTCCGGATTGTTCCTTCCTCCTAATCTGTATCCCGCATGCCTGTCAGCAACCTGTTTATCGTCTGCACCTGCCGTGGAACTACAAGTCCAAGACTGTACCTGAGTTCCCTTTTGTCAGTGTACTTGCCGCTTCCAGCGTTCTCCCTGGTTCCTGCCATTGGGCTCCAGCTATTACCAGCAGTATCGGGACAATTTGTGAAAGAGTATATGTATTGGAGAGTGTTTTTCTAATAAAATATTTATTGTCTTTCTTTTAATTACTGACTGAGTAAGTAATGTTGGGTGTCTGATAGACATTACTAACTCCTGGACTTGATGCCAGCTGACATTACACAGCTGGCATCAACCCAAAATACCATCACCATGTTTGACACCACAATAGGGCAGCGGGAAGAGCTAAGGTGAACCACTAGAATTGGCGCATGTAATGGATGCACCACTTCTGGGGTGGCTGCTGGCTGCTATTTTTAGGCTGGGGAGGACCAATAACCATGGCCCTACTCAGCCTGAGAATTCCAGCGCACAGCTGTCTGCTGTTACCTTGGCTGGTGATCCAATTTGGGGGGACTCCACATTTTTTTAAAATTATTTATTCATAAATAAATCATTAAAAAAATCAGAGTGGGGTGAATTCCATTTTGGCTTACCAGGCAAGGTGAAGCTGCCAGCTGTGGTCTACAGGCTTCAGCTATCTGCTTTACCCTAGCTTGCTATCAAAAATAGGGGGAATCTATGTCGCTTTTTAAATTATTTATTTATTTTTGGCTGAATACAAGGCTAAACACCTGTTAGTGCCACATGAAAGGCATTAAAGGGTGCAAGCTTACAATATGCAGGGGTGTGGGACATTGTACAGTTTATGTGTTGCACATCTATCTATCTATCTAGCTACCTCTATCTATCTATTTATCTATCTATTCTAGCTTTTTAGGCTCTATGCACACAATCAGGGTTTGCAGCGTTTTAGATGCAGCCTGTTTTTGCTGCGTTCAAAATGCTGCATTGTATGTGGGCATTGATTTATAGAAATCCCATGCCTACTGTGCTTCCCTTCTCTGTAGCGTAAAATGACGTGTGATGTGGCTTCCTGAGCCGCAACATGTCAATTTATGCTGTGTAGAAGCAAGTGCTCCCCACCAGGAGAGCTAAAGTCCACAGTGGCCCGAACCCTCATCATAGACATAGAAGCTACATTCTCCTGCGCGGGATCATGGCATACAACCTATAAGTGAGAAATTTGGTGCAAAATCTTCAACAATATGTCAATAGACAAGTGTGGTAGACAAGCCTGTTGCCCTGTTGACATGATGTCACCTGAAGTTCCTGAATTGCCGTCAGAAGCAGTCTGTGACCTCTCTGTGCTGTCAAAGATCACCATTGGGCACAACAGGCACTAACTTGCCTGTTAGTTCTTAGGCACATGGCAGAAAAAAAGTCTTGGAAAACTGCTTTAAAGGGAACCTGTCATGTAGAATATGTGTTCTGACCTATCAGCAGATGCATGTGTGCCCTAATTACACCTCCCTACTAGAGTTGATCGGACGGCCAATAATCCGGTACCGGCGGATCACTGCCAGATTTAAAAAAGAGTCAATGGGGACCGGAATCCGGAGGTTAAAAACATATGTGGAGGGGCTAGGGTGCTAGGAGTGAGCGCGGCATACTCACCGAGGCGCTGTCATGGCGGCACACTCCTTCCGGGTCACGCTGTTACTTTCTGGAGCCGACAATTCAATATTCATTGTTTTCCCCGCTCACTGGAGCGTGTTGGTTGCAGTCAGACATGCCCCCACCCTGAGTGGCAGCATGTCAGCTAACTGCAACCAATCGCAGGTGCCAGGACGGCCGATGGGCGGGGAAAGCAGTGCACTGTCGGTCAGTTCAAGGTGTTAAAAATAAACACTCGGCAGCACAGTTATAGCGCACAGCTGCAGCCCCAGCTGTCGTGTTGTATCTGTGCTGTGTATACAGTGCCCACAGTCACACGTGCGAGGCTGCCGGGTGCTGCCATGGCAGACTCGCGTGAGCCCCTCACGTGTGTCATTCCGGTGAAAGTAAAAAAAAACAAAACAGACGTGCGGTTCCCCCCTATTTTCATCCCCAGTCAAGATAACGCCGGCTGGGGGCTGGTATATCCTTAGCCCACAGCCGCCCGGTAGTGTCGCATCTATTAGATGTGACCATACCGGTGTACGCTACCAGCTCTTCCCGCAGGTGTGATGCGGTGCCAGTCGGGGTAATAGCAGGGGTTAATAGCAGCGCACAGCTGCTGCTAAACCCTAGCTTTGTGTGAATGCACAGGCGTCTATCAGATACCTGCATCACACAAACCTGTAAGTGACAGTAAATAAACAAGACACAGAGAACAATCCTTTATTTGAAATAAAATACAAACATCCCCTTTTTCACCACTATATTAAGCCCAAACACCCTGCAGCTCCGACGTAATCCGCAGGAGAAATCCCACACTGCTTCAGCTCTGCTACATCTGAATATCACAGAGAGCGGCACAAACGACCGCTCTCTGTGAGCTCCAGAGAATGAATGAGCTGCGCATTGAGCAGTGACGTCACTCAGGTCATTTGCAGTCACAGCTGGAGGTTTACACGGTCCTTCATCTGTGATCGCAGGTAACCTGACCTCAGGTGAAGGTCACAGAGTTCACAGATCTGCATGTCCCAGCAGTAAAATCGCAGTATTTTTGGCCAAGAGATGCAGATTTTGTGCTGAAATTTTTATACCATATTCCTGCATCCAATCTACACCTCCTGGCAAAAAAAACACGGTGTTTTGGCGGAATTTTTTTGCTGCGGTTTTTGCCGCGGTTATTTTTCCATGATTTTTGTCGCGTTTTTTTGCCAGGAGGTGCACATTTGGTGCTGAAATCGTCTGCACCAGCTTTCAGCACCAAATTTCCACCTGCTGGCAGAATGTTTTATTTTTTTTTTACTCCTGTCAGAAGTGTGCGGCAGTGATGGTGATGTGCTGTCAAACTTGTGCGGGTCTGACATCACCCGCCACAGCCTGCTGCTGTCTGAACATGAGCGTGCATGTACCTAGAAACAAATGCACGCTCCTGTGAGGAGTTTGCAGCTATTCTGCGATGTCAG
This sequence comes from Anomaloglossus baeobatrachus, assembly GCF_048569485.1. Classification (NCBI taxonomy): domain Eukaryota; kingdom Metazoa; phylum Chordata; class Amphibia; order Anura; family Aromobatidae; genus Anomaloglossus; species Anomaloglossus baeobatrachus. The sequence goes on from NC_134358.1 coordinate 168,148,292, forward strand.
ACTCACAGGAGTTCCTCACACGTGTAACTGCGGGGTAGAAAAAAAATGCTTGCTTTTTTTTTTTTAAATAAATAATTAAAAAAAAAAACGACGTGCGGTCCCCCCAGTTTTCATCCCCAGCCAAGATAATGCCAGCAGGGGGCTGGTATATCCTCAACCCGCAACCGCCCAATTTTGCCGCATCTATTAGATGTGACCATACCGGTGTGCGATACCGGCTCTTCCCGGTGGCATGATGCGGAGCCAGTCAGGGTAATAGCAGGGGTTAATAGCGGCGCACAGCTGCTGCTAAACCCTAGCTTTGTGTGGCACAGGCGTCTATCAGATACCTGCATCACACAAACCTGTAAGTGACAGTAAATAAACAAGGCACAGAGAACAATCCTTTATTTGAAATTAAGTACAAAACACACCCTGCTTCACCTCCTTATTAAGCCCAAACACCCTGCAGCTCCGACGTAATCCACAGGAGAAGTCCCACGTCGACACATCCAGCACTGCTACATCTCACAGCGAGCAGCTATAGAGCAGACTGCCCGCTCTGAGTGCAGCCTATTACTAAGCCGCGATAAGCGATGACCGCGGCAGAGACTGTCACAGGCTGGGGGGCGCGTCAGCCTGCAACCAATCACAGCTGAGAGGACAGCCGGTGGGCGGGGAAAACACGGAAAGCTGTGTGATTGCATGCACAGCACAGGAAGTGAAAGCGCGACCCGGAAGCAGTGTGCCGCCATGACACCGAGTCTCGCTAAGTATGAAACGCTCATTTATTTATTGTTTTTTTCCTTTTTATTAATTGCCGATTCCGGATCATGCACCCGGAATCGGGCTCCCGGGTCCAGCCCAGAGATAGCACTGAAACCGCGCGGATTCGGACATTTACAGTCCGAGTCCGCTCAACACTACTCCCTACCCATCCCTATGTTATAAAATTGTGTAATATGAAAATAATAAAACATTTTATTACTTTCATATACCCTATGAAAATGAGCAGGGTCTCTAGCCCCACAGGCGTCTTATTGCCCTGTGGGCGTCTACATGGATTCCATGGTATCACGCCCCTGTGTGCATGATACCATGGATTTACATCAGCAACGTGACCATCGCTACTTCAGAATCTCGCACGTGCACGAGTTTACCATTCCCGCAGCCTCATGCTGGTGCTTGCTTTGCGGCTTCTGACATGCCCGGAACCACAGGCGTCTTCTGAGCATGCGCAGTGTGCGTCAGAAGCCGACATCAAACACCAGCATGAGCCGGTGAGAATGGTAAGCGTGCGCACGCGCGAGATTCTAAAGTAGCAACGGTCACATCGCTGATGTAAATTCCATGGTATCATGCCTACAGGGGCGTGATACCATGGCAAGCATGTAGACGCCCACAGGGCAATGAAATGCCTATGGGGCTGGAGATCCTGCTCATTTACATGCAGTATGTGAAAGTAATAAAACGTTTTTGTTATTTTCAAATTACACAATTTTATAACACAGGGATAGGTAGGAAGGGTGTAATTAGGGTACACATGCGTCTGCTGATAGGTCAGAACGCATATTCTACATGGCAGGTTCCCTTTAAACCTCCATCTTGTTGCTGTAGCTCATAGTTTGACTGGAGTTGTCGAACAGTAGCTGCACTATAACAGGAGCAGAAACAGACAGAAGAGGGCTTTTGTGCAAGAATAGTACATGGGCCCAGAGGCGTAGCTAGGGGTTCAGCTCAGGGGGGGGGGAAATCTGAGTAGGCCCCTAACCACTAACCCTGATTACAACTAGGATGGCGCAGCTCAATTGTGAGTACAGAGGAACCTGAGCAGATGACTGCGTTGTTACTGAAAATAAAACTACACAAAAGGCCAACACTGATATTATAATTTAGAACACTATATAAAGAGTTGCAGTGTATCCATAAAAAACGCATGCCATATGGATGTTCTGTATGGGATTCCCTTTTTCTATACAGCCTTAGGGCTCCCTTACATTAGAGTTTATAGCGGACGAATGAGAAATGAGAAAATTTTGCGTTGCGCTCAGCCCAATGTGAGTCAATATTGCAGCTCTGATCTGCGAGTTTTTCCTCAGCTCTAAACAGACTGAGGAAAATAACGGCAGCATACAGCAGAGCCAGAGCGAAGTGTCATCAGCAGATCACATCCCATGCTCTCGCATCTAATGGTATGTGCTAATCTGACCCTAGCCTTATGCGGGATTCACACGGTACGATCTATTGTGCGATTCCACGAGCGATCGTACCCGCCCCCGTCTTTTGTGCGTCAAAGGCAATTAGTTGCCCGTGGCGCACAAAGTCGTTTAACCCCCGTCACACGTACTTACCTGCTGAGCGACCTCGCTGTGGGCAGCAAAGATCCACTTCCTGAAGGGGGAGGGACGTTCGGCATCACAGCGACGTCACACAGCGGCTGGCCAATAGAAGCTGAGGGGCGGAGATGAGCGGGACGTAAACATCCCGCCCACCTCCTTCCTTCAGCATTGCCAGCGGGAGCCGCGAGACGCAGGTAAGCTGTGTTCATCGTTCCCGGGGTGTCAAACGGAGCGATATGTGCTACCCCGAGTACGATGAACAACCTGCACCATTAAAAATAAACAATTTTTTAAAAATAAGCGACGAGTACACAACTCACGATTTGTGAGTAATTCTGCATCGCTCGGAGATGTCACACGAAACGACGTCGCAAGCGATGCCGGATGTGCGTCACGAAAACCATGACCCCGACGATGCATCGCGCGATAACTCGTCTCGTGTGATGCCCACATTAGACTTGAATAATCTGACCTCACATACAGAAGAAACAAGTGCATGCTGGGTTTTTTCTCACACAGATTAAAAAAAAAATTGTTCATCTGCAGGGCAACCTTGAATAACATTGCTCCGTGTGCTGTCAGAGTGAGGTCTACTTTATCAAATACAGCACTCAGCTGAAAAAACACTGGTGTGAACCCGGCCTAAGGAAGGGATCATTCACACGTCACTGAGTCTTCACATACACAAATACCAGTCCGTGTTTCATCAGATCGGTCAGTGACAATTTTTGCTATCAGTTTCAGCAGTCTTTTCAAGCTTCTGCTATCACTCTTTTAAAAAACGGACAGCAGACAGATGGCATCTGAGCGCTGTTCAATTTCTTCACGGATTCATAGACTTTATTTATTACATTATTTGGATCAAAATCAGACAAGCCTCTGTGAGTTTGTACAAACTACTACAGTTAGGTCCAGAAATATTTGGACAGTGACACAAGTTTTGTTATTTTAGCTGTTTACAAAAACATGTTCAGAAATACAATTATATATATAATATGGGCTGAAAGTGCACACTCCCAGCTGCAATATGAGAGTTTTCACATCCAAATCGGAGAAAGGGTTTAGGAATCATAGCTCTGTAATGCATAGCCTCCTCTTTTTCAAGGGACCAAAAGTAATTGGACAAGGGACTCTAAGGGCTGCAATTAACTCTGAAGGCGTCTCCCTCGTTAACTTGTAATCAATGAAGTAGTTAAAAGGTCTGGGGTTGATTACAGGTGTGTGGTTTTGCATTTGGAAGCTGTTGCTGTGACCAGACAACATGCGGTCTAAGGAACTCTCAATTGAGGTGAAGCAGAACATCCTGAGGCTGAAAAAAAAAGAAAAAATCCATCAGAGAGATAGCAGACATGCTTGGAGTAGCAAAATCAACAGTCGGGTACATTCTGAGAAAAAAGGAATTGACTGGTGAGCTTGGGAACTCAAAAAGGCCTGGGCGTCCACGGATGACAACAGTGGTGGATGATCGCCGCATACTTTCTTTGGTGAAGAAGAACCCGTTCACAACATCAACTGAAGTCCAGAACACTCTCAGTGAAGTAGGTGTATCTGTCTCTAAGTCAACAGTTAAGAGAAGACTCCATGAAAGTAAATACAAAGGGTTCACATCTAGATGCAAACCATTCATCAATTCCAAAAATAGACAGGCCAGAGTTAAATTTGCTGAAAAACACCTCATGAAGCCAGCTCAGTTCTGTAAAAGTATTCTATGGACAGATGAGACAAAGATCAACCTGTACCAGAATGATGGGAAGAAAAAAGTTTGGAGAAGTAAGGGAACGGCACATGATCCAAGGCACACCACATCCTCTGTAAAACATGGTGGAGGCAACGTGATGGCATGGGCATGCATGGCTTTCAATGGCACTGGGTCACTTGTGTTTATTGATGACATAACAGCAGACAAGAGTAGCCGGATGAATTCTGAAGTGTACCGGGATATAATTTCAGCCCAGATTCAGCCAAATGCCGCAAAGTTGATTGGACGGCGCTTCATAGTACAGATGGACAATGACCCCAAGCATACAGCCAAAGCTACCCAGGAGTTCATGAGTGCAAAAAAGTGGAACATTCTGCAATGGCCAAGTCAATCACCAGATCTTAACCCAATTGAGCATGCATTTCACTTGCTCAAATCCAGACTTAAGACGGAAAGACCCACAAACAAGCAAGACCTGAAGGCTGTGGCTGTAAAGGCCTGGCAAAGCATTAAGAAGGAGGAAACCCAGCGTTTGGTGATGTCCATGGGTTCCAGACTTAAGGCAGTGATTGCCTCCAAAGGATTCGCAACAAAATATTGAAACTAAAAATATTTTGTTTGGGTTTGGTTTATTTGTCCAATTACTTTTGGCCTCCTAAAATGTGGAGTGTTTGTAAAGAAATGTGTACAATTTCTACAATTTCTATCAGATATTTTTGTTCAAACCTTCAAATTAAACGTTACAATCTGCACTTGAATTCTGTTGTAGAGGTTTCATTTCAAATCCAATGTGGTGGCATGCAGAGCCCAACTCGCGAAAATTGTGTCACTGTCCAAATATTTCTGGACCTAACTGTAAGTCTTCACAAATACACGGACCTGTGATCAGCCCCATAGACCCTCATAGGTACAAGTTCTATCTGTGAGAAACACAGATAAAACTCAGAGAAGAAAAATTGACATCAGAAGAATGAGGCCTCAGAGAAAAGTCAGCGAGCACAAAAGCTGGGTCTGTACAGTAAGGATCTGTGTAATGTCTAATGCAGTCCCCACTTGTTGAGCTGCACACCCAGCAAACACCCCGCTATGGTGACCCCTCGTGCCCCATACAGACCACCGTCCACATGATGAGGTCTAATAACTCTCGGATAAATCCATAAGGATAAAATTACACGTGAGGTACAGACTGGAAAACAACTGATGAGTCTGGTATTGACCATTTGACTGTCATCACGATGACAATGCAGCAGCCAATCAGTGGCTGCTGAACTTTCATCGTGACATCAGCGAAACAATCAATACAAAACACCAGCTGCAGAGACTGGCCAGTAGACCCAGGGATGGTGAGGACAGCACACTTTGTATTTTTTTATACTGAAATGCGCTCTTAGGCTATGCACGCTGCTTTCTGTCAAGTGCAGAAAAAATGCACCCTCTGGCAGACTGGAAAACTGTAAACACTGCGTTTGACAAAAAAAATGCATCCAAAACGAATGCATTTTGGATGCATTTTGAATGCATTTTGGATGCATTTTTGACAGTGCGGTCCCACTCGACTCTGCTACATCCCCATAGAGCATGGCTGGCTGTGAGACAGAGCCACGCGATCAGAATGAACTCGGATGAACTTCACCCGAATTCCTTGTCATCGCGCGGCTCTGTCTGTGTGTCACGGCCTGATTTGCGGTCACCGGTGAAGGACTTACCGGTGACCGCAAATCCCCTGAGTGACTGAAGTGAGCTGCGCGATCAGTGGTGCCATCACTCAGGTTACCCGCAGCCAGCTGGAGTCCTCCACGCGAGACCACAAATCACCTAAGTTAGGGCACAGTTAGGGCTCGGCTGATCGTGTGGCTTACTTCAGTCACTCATACGACTTGCTCTCACAGTTGGAGGATCCAGCGGTGGCCATGGGTAACCTGACTGACGTCACCGCTGACAGCGCGACTCACTTCAGTTGCTGCGTGGAGCTCACAGAGAGCAGTCATGGTCTGTGGCCGCTCGCTGTCAACTTCATGTAGCAGAGCTGAAAGCATCATGGGACCTAGTGTGGATTACGTCGGACCTGGAGAGGTGGTTGGGGAGAGATAAAGAGGTGAAAGAGGGTGTTTTTTTGTCTTTTATTCCAAATAAAGGATTTTTTGGGGTGTATGTGTTTATTTACTTTCACTTACAGGTTAATCATTGGGGGTGTCTCATAGATGCCTGCCATGATTACCCTAGGACTTAGTGGCAGCTATGGGCTGCCATTAACTCCTTATTACCCCAATTGCCACCGCACCAGGGCAATTCAGGATGAGCCGGGTAGAGTCCCTGGATTGTCGCATCTAATGGATGCGGCAATTTCAGGCGGCTTCTGGCTGATATTTTTAGGCTGGGGGGCTCCCCAAAATGTGAGGCTCCCCATCCTGAGAATACCAGCCTTTAGCCGTGTGGCTTTACCTTGGCTGGTATCAAAATTGGGAGGGACCGCACGCTGTTTTTTTTAAAATTATTTATTTATTAATTTTACTGCACGATATAGACCCGCCCACCGGTGGCTGTAATTGGTTGCAGTGAGACAGCTGTCACTCAGCGTGGGGGCCCATCTGAATGCAACCAATCATAGATGCCGGTGGGCGGAGAAAGCAGTGAAGCAGTGAATGCGAGATGGAATAATGAGCAGCCGGCATTTTCAAAAGCAGTAGAAGCCGCCAGAGCTTTGTGACAGCTGCGTAGCGCCGCACCGGTGATCGGTGAGTATGAGAGGGGAGTAAGAGGGAGAGCCCAACCGACATAGAGAGAGAGAGAGACCGACAGAGAGAGACCGACAGAGAGAGACCGACAGAGAGAGAGACCGACCGACAGAGAGAGAGACCAACCGACAGAAAGAGACCAAAAGACCTGCGTTTTGTTTGTCAAAAAAAGCATACAGAACGCAGCAAAAATGCAGTGCAAATGCACAGATAAACATTTTGGTTGCGTTTTGACACACCTAATTGATATCAAAGAGTGGAAAATGCAACCAAAACGCACAAAAGAAGTGACATGCTGCTTTTTTAAACGCATCGATTTTGTAAAATATTTAGCATCCAAAACGCTGCCTTTGACCCGCAACACACATCCATTTATTTTGTACGTGTGCGGTACGTATTTGCACGTACCTGAGACACGGAGACGCATGTTATTCAATGGTAGATGGCACACACACGTAAAATCACACGGAACGTGTGACCGTGTGGTAAGTACGTGTGTGCGCTTTTCTACACGGACGACATGTCCGTTTTTGGCCGGCAGCACGCAGGCACGGAAACGCTTTAGTCTATGGGTCCGTTCCTGCACGGACCGCACACAGAGTATGTCCGTGTTCAGCACGTATCGTCCGTGTCCGTTTTTCATCACGAAATCTGAAACACTTGTTACCAATCAGGTCAATTGATGGCCATTAATTCTGGCGCCAAACATACATTTCCTGTCTCATTTGCACGCCAGACAGCAGCTGGGCACCTGTCCTCTCACTGCAGGGGAACTTTGAGCACAGAGAACAACAGAGGTACTGAGCATGGTGCCCAGAATCGATACAGAGAGGCTGGTTGGAGAAGTAGAGAGGCATCCAGAGCTGTGGGACACACGTGTTGAAGCTACCATGACAGGTTAATGGTGGAACGAGCATGGATGTCTGTGGCAGAGCTAGTCTACACTAGGAATGGATGGTCTCAATGTACCCCTGGAAAGAAAAATAGATATGGTGAGTACAGATATTTGCATTGCTTTTGTCTTTACCTACATGTGCTCATTCTGTAGGCAGATTATATCCATATTTGTATAGTTTGTTTGGCATGTATTAATGGGCCTGACTCATTTTGAGCTACACTGGGGACTCACAAACAGGATAGTGTCGTTTTTTGGCCTTTTGAAGTATTCATTGCAGTTTACTAGTAATGTCAGCATGAGTATATGTGGCCTGCAAAGCATTTTATGCATGTACAAAAGGCATTTCAGGGTGGTCAAGCAACAATTAAACATGTTTGAAATATATTTTTGTATTCAATTTTGTGCTATTTCTATTCTAAATGTGCTGTGAATTGTCTCTACATTTTGAGTTGTATTTTCATGTTTGGTTTATTATGCATGTCCCTTGGTGTCACCATGTCTGGAATGGTAACAGTAATGTGTAGTGTATAATGGAAAATCTTTGAGGAACATATGGCACTTCATGGGTTTATAGACATTTTGTTTCTTATGGCTTACTGAAGGTTTTCTTTTTTTTATTTTTGTAAGTAAAAACGGAGATAAATGATTTTACAGTGGTTTAATCTTTTTACTGGAGATCTTGTTTACTTTGTCATGCTTGTTGTGTTATTATGTCACTATATGAGTGTCATGGGTTTTTGTTTTCATACACATGGATGTGTGTTCCAATTTATTTAAATTGCTGCAATACAAGAATAATGTTTTATTTTTTTATTGTTCAATTGTTATAATTTGTGACCTTATTATACAATTTTTTGTTTTTAAATAGTGGATCTTGTTAAATGGCGATGGCGCTCAGCACGTGACCAGTTCAGAAGAGAATATAACCCATTGGTAACCACAGCTGCCACAGCCAAAAAGAAAAAATATGTCTATTATGAAAGACTCACCTTCCTCATGCCCATTATGGAAGTACCAAAGTAAGTTTAAACCATTACATGACATGGCGCTTTTTTTGAAATGCACACATTAATTATTTTTTTTTTTCTTTCTTCAAAGTACAGAGGATAATCTAGAAGATAGTGAGGAAGCCCAGTCAGCAGTATTAACAGCGACCTTTGCTTCTGAGTTGGAGCCTACCTCATATCAACCACCAACAATCCCCAACACCAGCCAGCCAGACGCAGAAGAAATGTCCTCTGATTTGGGTTTGGGAACAAGTCAATCCACTAATGTAATTCCAGGGCAGTCTACAGGGCAACAAAGTGGCCCTTCACCAGTTCTTGCAGAGAGTAGTCCACAGCAACATGCAGGCACACAGCCAAGAATAACAACTAATACCATGCGCACAGTAGCACAATCTATCCGTGGTCGCAGATATAGGTGTTATGAAGATTTACGTTCCCTGCCAGATATCATTGATACCAGAATAATACACATGATGAATTCACTGATACCAGAGAGTGATGGAGAGAGATTTTGCCGCTCCCTTTCTCCCTCTCTTGCATTGGTTCATGCTGATAGGCAGGACAGATAGAGGGCGTCCTTAATAGAAATGAGCGAACCGGTCGCGGTTCGGCTCGAGGTCGCTTCGCCGAACGGAGCTCCCGTTCCAGTTCGGTTCGTCGAACGTTCGACGAACTGAACTCGAACTGCATAGGAGACAATGGCAGGCAATCACAAACACATAAAAACACCTAGAAAACACCCTCAAAGGTGTCCAAAAGGTGACAAACAACTCACAACACAAACACATGGGAAAGTGACAAGGACAAATTCTCATGTGAAAACAAAACAGCGTTACGAGGAAAAAGAGGACGAGACACAGATATAGGCATGGCATGCCCTTCTAAAATCATGTAAAACACCGCAAGGTGACTCCAAGCGGAGTCTCCCTTTTTTCCAAAAATTGGGCCCCACACACACACCCACCCCTTCAGTGGCAGCAGTTGTGCCCCAGTTGTACACTTCACAGCTAGATTTGCATCAAGCACATTCAAAAATACGCCATTCTTAACCGTCCCCAGGATGACACCGGGGTAGGTAGCAAAGTTGTTGATAACTTGTTCATCTTGGCTCCTTTTAAAAAACACAGCAAGCAAGAGTTACTCCAAGCGGAGTCTCCCTTTTTTTCCAAAAATTGTGCCCCACACACACCCACCCATTCAGTGGCAGCACTTGTGCCCTAGTTGTACACTTCACAGCTAGATTTGCATCAAGCACATTCAAAAATGCGCCATACTTAACCGTCCCCAGGATGACACCGGGGTAAGTAGCAAAGTCTTTCCTTATCCCAGCTCTGTTCATCTTGGATCATTTTTAAAAAACACAGCAAGCAAGGGTTACTCCAAGCGGAGTCTCCCTTTTTTCAAAAAATTGGGCCACACAGACACCTTATCAGTGGCAGCACTTGTGCCCTAGTTGCAAACAGGATGTTTTGATTTGCATCAAGCACATTCAAAAATACGCTATTCTTAACCATCCCCAGGATGACACCGGGGTAGGTAGCAAAGTCTTTCCTGATCCCAGCTCTGTTCATCTTGGATCATTTTTAAAAAACACAGCAAGCAAGGGTTACTCCAAGCGGAGTCTCCATTTTCTCAAAAAATTGGGCCACACAGACACCTTATCAGTGGCAGCACTTGTGCCCTAGTTGCAAACAGGATGTTTTGATTTGCATCAAGCACATTCCAAATCCACAAGCATTTACTCTCCCCAGGATGACACGGGGGTAGTAAATTCCTGGTGGATCCATGACTTGTTCATTTTGATGAACGTTAGTCTGTCCACATTGTCACTGGACAGACGCGTGCGCTTATCTGTCAGCACACACCCAGCAGCACTGAAGACACGTTCAGAGACAACGCTGGCAGCTGGACACGACAAAATCTCCAAGGCGTAACTGGAGAGCTCTGGACATTTTTCTAGATTTGAAGCCCAAAATGAGCAAGGCTCCATTTGCAAAGTCATGGCATCTATGTTCATCTGGAGATACTCCTGTATCATCCTCTCCAGCCGTTGACTATGTGTCACTATGGGGAGATAAGGTATGCACACCAGTGACTATGTAAGGGGAATACATGGAATAGCAGAAACTGCTGTGTGAATACTGACATGAAAAATTCAATAGCTATATGTAAGGATGAAATGTGAAAAATGGAACCTGCATTACTGCCATGAATATATGAATAAAGAGAAATTTAGCTACTTAATTGATCAATGCAATAGAGCCCCAACACTACGCCAAAGTATTTCTCTACGTTGGGGTCCCTAGCTTGTGTGTGTCCTCTCATGCAGTTAAAAAACTTACCGTGTATGGGAAGCTGAGACCCAGGCTATATATACGATGTGGATTGGCAATTGTTGGATCATCAATTGTTGTGTTTGCACTCCCCTCCCCCTCAGACTGAGCCTCTTCTTGCCCTGACCGAATATTTAAGTTGTCATCCCAATCGGGTATCTGCGTCTCATCTTCATCAGTATGTTCCTCATTGTCTATAACCACAGGTGTTACAGTTTGTGACAAAGGGTCAACATTATGCTCAGAAACTTGGTCCTCACGGCCTGAATCAGAGTCACAAAGGTTCTGGGCATCACTGCAGACCATTTCCTGGTCTGTACTCACTGTAGCTTGGGAGCAGACCTCTGATTCCCAGGCTATAGTGTGACTGAACAGCTCTGCAGACTCAGCCATCTCAGTTCCACCATACTGTGCAGGGCTGATGGAGACTTCAGAGCTGGGAGAAAGCAAGTTTGATTGGGATGACAACTAAGAGGACTGGTGTTTTTTGGATGCGGTACTTGAAGTGGCTGAGAGGGCACTTGTTGGACCACTTGAGATCCATTCAAGCATTTTCCTTTTTTGGCCATCATCTACCTTTGTTCCTGTTGTTCGTGTCCGTAAAAAAGGGAGCACATCGGATTGTCCACGGTAAGTAGTAGACATCTTACTTTTGCTGGTAGATGGTCTATCTTCAGCAGATGATAATAGAGCTTTGCCACCTTCCCCACGGACAAACCCTTTTTTTCCTTTTCCAGCACGCCTCTTCCCCTTTCCACCAGCATCTGTCATTTTGCCACTCATGTTGATTGCGACAAGATTGTGCACTGAAAATGTGGTAGTAAAAATTGAGAGGTGGTGTAGGTTGCAGCGGTGGTCTAGCTTTATTAACAGCAGAATAATAAAGAATAAATATCCCTGACAATGCAACTACGGCCCTTAAACTGGCAGCATAAATTGCTAGTATAATGGCCTAGTTATAATGAGTTGGAGTGTGCAATGCAGGTAGAGGTGCTGCAAATATCTGTGCACTACTGGGACTATACAGAAGTCCAATAGCCACGTTTAGGATGACACTAAGTTCACTCAGTGTTTGCTAGTATAATGGCTTAGTAACTATCAGTTTGAGTGTGCAATGCAGGCAGACGTGCTGCAAATATCTGTGCACTACTGGGACTATACAGAAGTCCAATAGCCACGTTTAGGATGACACTAAGTTCACTCAGTGTTTGCTAGTATAATGGCTTAGTTATAATGAGTTGGAGTGTGCAATGCAGGCAGAGGTGCTGCAAATATCTGTGCACTACTGGGACTATACAGAAGTCCAACAGCCACGTTTAGGATGCCACTAGGTACACTCAGTGTTTGCTAGTATAATGGCTAAGTTATAATGAGTTGGAGTGTGCAATGCAGGCAGACGTGCTGCAAATATCTGTGCACTACTGGGACTAAACAGAAGTCCAATAGCCACGTTTAGGTTGACACTAAGTTCACTCAGTGTTTGCTAGTATAATGGCTTAGTTATAATGAGTTGGAGTGTGCAATGCAGGCAAAGGTGCTGCAAATATCTGTGCACTACTGGGACTATACAGAAGTCCAACAGCCACGTTTAGGATGCCACTAGGTACACTCAGTGTTTGCTAGTATAATGGCTTAGTTATAATGAGTTGGAGTGTGCAATGCAGGCAGACGTGCTGCAAATATCTTTGCACTAGTGGGACTATACAGAAGTCCAACAGCCACGTTTAGGATGCCACTAGGTTCACTCAGTGTTTGCTAGAATAATGGCTTAGTAACAATGAGTTTGAGTGTGCAATGCAGGCAGACGTGCTGCAAATATCTGTGCACTACTGGGACTATACAGAAGTCCAATAGCCACGTTTAGGATGACACTAAGTTCACTCAGTGTTTGCTAGTATAATGGCTTAGTTATAATGAGTTGGAGTGTGCAATACAGGCAGAGGTGCTGCAAATATCTGTGCACTACTGGGACTATACAGAAGTCCAACAGCCACGTTTAGGATGCCACTAGGTACACTCAGTGTTTGCTAGTATAATGGCTTAGTTATAATGAGTTGGAGTGTGCAATGCAGTCAGACGTGCTGCAAATATCTTTGCACTAGTGGGACTATACAGAAGTCCAACAGCCACATTTAGGATGCCACTAGGTTCACTTAGTGTTTGCTAGTATAATGGCTTAGTAACAATGAGTTTGAGTGTGCAATGCAGGCAGACGTGCTGCAAATATCTGTGCACTACTGGGACTATACAGAAGTCCAATAGCCACGTTTAGGATACCACTAGGTACACTCAGTGTTTGCTAGTATAATGGCTTAGTTATAATGAGTTTGAGTGTGCAATGCAGGCAGAGGTGCTGCAAATATCTGTGCACTACTGGGACTATACAGAAGTCCAATAGCCACGTTTAGGATACCACTAGGTACACTCAGTGTTTGCTAGTATAATGGCTTAGTTATAATGAGTTTGAGTGTGCAATGCAGGCAGAGGTGCTGCAAATATCTGTGCACTACTGGGACTATACAGAAGTCCAATAGCCACGTTTAGGATGACACTAGGTACACTCAGTGTTTGCTAGTATAATGGCTTAGTTATAATGAGTTGGAGTGTGCAGAGGACAGGAGGGTACAGTGCCAGGGTTGTGGGGCTCTGGGTAGAGGAATGGAAGCCTGCCTTTCTATTCCCTCCTAATGGGGAAATGCAGCGAGGAAATCCCTGACCTTAGCTACACAGACGCTGTCATCTTGTGTAGCTGTTAAACTCTGTTTTCAGGACCTGTCACCTATGGCTCTGACCCTGCCGGTACGAGCCCTTAAAAGGACTGATAGAAAGTGCTCTCCCTAAGCTGTCCAGGGCTGTGTATGGAGCGCATACAGCAGTATCGGCGATAGGACTCAGGACGGAGCTGCGCCAGTGATGTCTGACACCAAGGACGCAGAAGAGATAATGGCGTCCAGACGGGCAGATACTCGTTTTTATAATGCAGGGACATGTGACATGGACATCCTATCACACATGCCGTTGCTTCTCTGGCTAAAAGTCCACTTAGCTGTGTGTGTGTCTGGGATTGGCTGACATGCTGGCCCTCCCCACTACACGCGCACGCTTGACTCACACTATTACAGCGGAAATCCAGCTAGGAATTAGCTGTTTTTTTTGCTGCTAGAACCGTTCTCGAACGTATCTAGAACTATCGAGCTTTTGCAAAAAAGCTCGAGTTCTAGTTCAATCTAGAACAGCCCCCAAAATCACTCGAGCCGCGAACTGGAGAACCACGAACCTAGAACCGCGCTCAACTCTAGTCCTTAATAACACTAATATCTGCTACCCAACGTGAGCCAGAACCCATATATTGTTTTGAAGTGATAGAGCAATGGAGAGCTAATCCACGTGGTCCACACACAAACACAACCTAACAAACTGTGGAAACCCAAACTGATGAACATTACTCTAGTTTTCAACTAAATCCTGTAGTGCAACAAACACATATACAGTTTCCATCTTCTTCTATGGGAAGTGATGTACAAATTAGGCCAACAATTGTCCCACACCAAACAGGTACATTAATGATACAAAGGCCATCTCAACAGCCATCATTTGTCCCACAAATACCCCAACAGACACCAATGCAAACCTATTTGAACTATCCTAGTATTGTTAGTAATGTTCATAGACTACCTCAAATGTTTCAACAACCAACATCCTACCATGTTCCTAATAATCTACAACAACAGTACCTTCAACATCAGACTTACCCAACTAACTTCACATACACACATACTTAGCCTCTTCCAACACATCAATATGTACCACCTACACTTGGTCTTCCATCTGCTCAAACAACTGCATCATTATTTGTTCCAAGTACAACAACTGTTACTAGTAGAAACACTGATCAGTCACTCATTACAACATCTAGTGTTGCGCAGCAAACATATTCTGTAGGTGTCAATGCAATGGAGACTACACAGGAAAGCATCACTAGCCTAGAGGATTTAGTTGAATTATAATGTGATATTGTATGTATTATTTTACATTTTGGTATGTTTTCTAGGGTATTGCTGGTCGGAAAACATTTCAAAATGTAACACATTACTTACTCTATATGCATGGGGTCATATTTGTGTTTTCCTTTCCAAAGATTCAATAGAAATTACTCTATCACTTCAAAAACATTACCTGCCTGTTAGAATGTTGCCTTGCTCTGGACATGTTGTTTGGACCATCCATTAGAAAAAACTGGGCTTAGGGAAAAAAATGCATGCACATAAACTACTACACTAACATACAGACACCTTTATTATTAAAAATCCAGCCACTATGCAGTATCTGCATATGGTCTGGTCCCATACTTGTATTCCAATAGTGTCAAACAAATTATGTTTGCGTGACATTATTGCATAATAATGTATGTTGTTTTGTATGGGCTAATGTCCCTGACAAAATTCTGTAAAAAAAAATAATAGAATACAGGGTGTTTTGTAAAAGATAACAGACATACATAGGTTCAATAAAAAATCTGGACTAATTTTTTCAAATCCAATTTGCCATATTTTTATTAGTCATGTACATTCAGTAGTACTGTTACTTGCAAAACAAAAATTCCTGATTTTATAGCAATAAAGTTAAATCACAATAGCTTGTTGGGACCACAAACACAACCAACCAACAAAAAACCCCACAAATTATACCTATGTATGGTCATTTTCTCTTTTGTATTACATATGTGTTTGTGATTATGTAACCAAGTGATAAAAAACTATAACAATGTCAAATTTATACATGACTATGGCGATTTAAACTAAAATAATCTTTAAACTGATTCCTCACTTGTAGACCAGAAGTGGACACATTGGTTCTAACGCTACCATTCTCTACAAATGGTGCATTTAAAGCTGGCAACTCCTCAATGTCTTCGTCATTGCTTTCATGTAATCTACAGTAATTATGTAACACTACTGTAGGTTTAATGACAGCCTTGACGGTGGTTGGTTGGAGTTGGATGGTGGTTTGATAAATGCGCCATCTTGAGGCCAAAATACCAAAGGCACCTTCAACATAGCAACGTGCTCTGGCCAATTTGCTATTAAATAGGGCTTTTGATCTGTCCAGCCCCCTTCTGGGATATGGATGCATTAAATGCCTAGACAATGCAAATCCCTGATCTGCAACCATGACAAAAGGAACAATAGGGCCATTATTACCAGGCAATGGTCTTGGTGCAGGCAAACTTAAACTATCAGACATTAATCGTCTTGCTAAACGTGAGTGTTACGGGGGGCGGTCTGCTAATAATACCTAAAGGAATGTCAGACAGTCAGGGTCCACCGTGCAAAGACTCTGCTGCAGACTATGGCAGAGGATAAGGGGTATATAAGTGTGCCACTGTAAAAAATAATAGCACAAGTGCAGAGTGTAATACCTCTGTTAAACTCACAGAGGAATATAATTAGAAAATAAAGCAATTCCTCCCTTACTTGGAGGGTGTGTGGAATGGTCTCTGTTAAAGATCACAGAGACAAAAGCAGTGAGTGTGAAATGGCACCTACCTAGGTCCGTTCCTCTAGTGGTGCCAGGAGACGGACAGCAGCGTAAGCCGCACAAAGCTCCTACCTGCGTTCGCTCCACTAGTGTGCGAGGACACGAACCACTAGATATGGCACCTGCCTAGGTCCGCTCTTCTAGTGGTGCAAAAGAGACAGACAGCAGCGTAAGCCGCACAAAGCTCCTACCTGCGTTCGCTCCACTAGTGTGCGAGGACACGAACCACTAGATATGGCACCTGCCTAGGTTCGCTCTTCTAGTGGTGCAAAAGAGACACACAGCAGCATAAGCCGCACAAAGCTCCTACCTCTGTTCGCTCCCCTAGTGTGCGAGGATACGAACAACTGCCAGACGCAGTATAAGGAACGTTACCCTAGCGGCAACGTCCACCTACGAGTAGAATCACAAGGCCCAGCTGGACCATGTGCCTCAGGCACCTGCCTATGTCCTCTCCACTAAGAGGTAAGGATATGGACTGCAGCCGAAGCTGTAAGGTATAAGAACGCTACCCTGCCGGTAGCGCTCACCTAGCATAGACAGAGAGATGCCTAGAGGGACGTGCACAGGGCGTCTACCCTCATGCATGAACCAAGAGGACTGAGCGCCGGGCGGCGTGCGTCAGGGTCTTATATAGACTCTGTGCCTCATCCAAGATGGAGGACACCAGAGCCAATCCGCTGCCAGAATGAGAGCAATGACGTCACGCTGGCCTATCACCGAGCAAAGCGTCACAAGCACATGACCAGCGACCAATCGGCATAGAAGGTGTCAGAGACATGTGACCACGTGTCACAAGCACATGACCAGTGGCCAATCAGCTTAGAAGGTGTCAGAGACATGTGACCTCGTGTCAGCGATGATGTCACCCGCACATGTGCAATGGCTCCAAGATAGGACTTAGTCTCCAGCGCTTGCACATGTGCAGTAGCAAGAAATCCGGACATAGTCTCCAGAGCCACAGCAACCATAACAGTACCTCCCCCTCAATGGCCCCCCTCCCGGCGACGCAGGTAATCGGCAACTAAGTCGGGAGCATGGACAGCCTCCTCAGGCTCCCAAGAGCGATGTTCCGGGCCATAGCCCTCCCAATCTATCAAGAAGAACCTGCGCCCTCTAACCATCTTAGAACCAACTATGGCTCGTACTTCATAGCTAGAGTGAGAGGAATCAGAGGCAGGAGAGTGCACTTCACGAGCGTGAGGTAAAATAGCCGGCTTCAGCAGTGAAACATGGAATTTGTCATGGATCCTAAGATGGATGGGTAACTTCAATTGGTAGACTACAAGATTTACCTGTCGAAGAATGTCATAAGGACCCAGGAAGCGAGGAGCAAATTTGACAGAGCTCACTCTAAGTTTCACGTGTTTTGCAGAGAGCCACTCAAAATCCCCTGGAGAAAAGACAGGAGCCGGGCGACAAAACCAATCGGACACTGTCTTCATACGGTCCTTAGCTGCTTGTATCGACTCTTGAGTAGAGTTGAGCGCGGTTCGCGGTTCGACGTTCTCCAGTTCGCGGTTCGAGTGATTTTTGGGGGTGTTCTAGATAGAACTAGAACTCGAGCTTTTTGCTAAAGCTCGATAGTTCTAGATACGTTCGAGAATGGTTCTAGCAGCAAAAAGCAGGGCTTTTTACAGCTACAGTGTGCAGGAGCCATCGCTGGCAGCCTGCCAGAAGCTGGTAACCAAGATAAACATCGGGTATCCAAGCAAAGCGCTTTGGTTAGTAACCCGATGTTTATCCTAGTTACGTGCAGGAAGCCCACACTCACTCCGCCCCCTCCTGCACGCGGCATGTACACATACATACACACACACACACACACACACACACGTACCCAGCCATGCAGTCCACGACACTGACATCCCCCTGTCACTCTGCACACATGGTCCCGCTCGGCTTACCTGCGGTGATGAAGTCCCGACCTCAGCGCTGTCACTGTCCTCCATGGCCGCCGCTTGTCACATCACCTTCTCTCGCTTCCGACCCGAGACTGCCTAGCGGTGACGTCACGGGCCTCTCGTGATACTTGGCTGTGAAGGTCATTGAACTCAGTGACAGGTGCTGTCGGCAGTGCAGGAGATCAGCGCAGGTAATGTACCTTGCTGACAGCAGCACTTGTCATGCCCTGCAGTGACCTGGGCTGACCCATTGATGTTAGCTCAGGTCACTGCACTGCTCTCCCAGCCAATGGGGAACATCCTGCTCTTCATTGACTGGGACAGTGTGGATCGTCATGGCAACCCCTTGGATTACACCAGACCTGGATTTGTTTTTCTTTCTAATAAATTGGTTAAAGAGGGAATGTATTGGGGAGTATTTTTTCAAATAAAAATGTGTTTGTCGTCTATTTTTTCTTATTACTGACTGGGTTGGTGATGTCGGGTATCTGATAGACGCCTGACCTCACCAACCCCAGGGCTTGGTGCCAGGTGACATTACACATCTGGTATTAACCCCATATATTACCCCATTTTCCACCGCACCAGGGCGCGGGATGAGCTGGGGCGAAGCACCAGGATTGGCACATCTAATGGATGCGCCACTTCTGGAGCGGCTGCGGCCTGCTATTTTTAGGCTGGGGAGAGTCCAATAACCATGGACCTCCCTAGTCTGAGAATATCAGACCACAGCTGTCTGCTTTACCTTGGCTGGTGATCCAATTTTGGGGGGACCCCTACGTGTTTTTTTTTAAAAATTATTTATTTAATTTAAAATAACAGTGTGGGGTGCCCTCAGTTTTGTATTACCAGCCAAGGTGAGGTTGCCAGCTGTGGTCTGCAGGCTGCAGCCATCTGCTTTACCTTAGTTGGCTACAAAAATAGGGAGAACCCTACGTCATTTTTTTTTTCCATTTTTTTGGCTAAATACAAAGCTAAGCACCCCTTAGTGCCACATGAAAGGCACAAACGGGTGCAAAATTACAAAATGCAGGAGAGTGGGACATTATGTGTCTTTCTGCCATTATAATGACAGAAAAGATGGATATGAAGTGCACAAGCACAAGAAAATCACCAGAGCGCTCTACGCTGTGAAAAGCAGTAGAAAATGGAACTGGAGTGAACATGTGACCGCCTCATGTAGGATGAAGCTATGGATCCTGGGTAAATTTATGCATTTACCATCCTTCAGTTTTTTTGCAGTACACAAAAAAAATGGAAGGCACACGGATGACAAACAGATGACATACGGACCGTCTACGGAACGGAAACGGATGCCACACGGATGCACCCGTGAAAAAAAACGGACTGTTTTTTGCAGACCGCAAAAATGGATCTGCCGTTTATAAACAGCAGGCAGAAATAAGTGAATAACGCCCCCCGGCGTCAGAAAATCTCCAGGGTTTCAGGGCTAGCTGAGACCCTGGAGATCATGATTCAGGACGGTTTTTCCGGTCCCCGCTCACGTGATCACAGGTATACACCGTATACCGATGATCACGTTACAGTAAATGACAGCGCTGGTAAAAAATTATTTATCTCCCATCTGGCATGAACAAACATGATAAATCTCCTCCCCGGTCCCCTCTGGTCCCCGGTGTCGCCAAAGTGCCCCCCCTGATGCCCTCCCAGAAATCCAAGATGGCCGCGCGCACAGCAGCGCGCCGGCCGCATTCACCCTACTCCTCTGATTTTTGTCGCATGTGCCATGACACATGCGACAGAAAACTCCTCCCCAGGGCCTGCCAGGTCACTCCCTATTACCCCACCGGTGTTCCCCGGTGTCCCACGGTACCTGTGCAGCGTTGATCCCATGCATGCACAGAGCGGCTGTCAGCTCAGCTTCCTGTGTTCAGACACAGTGAGTGGTGGTTATGCATCTGTAAGCTAAATGGGTGGCATGGTGGCTCAGTGGTTAGCACTGCAGTCTTGCAGCACTGAGGTCCTGGGTTCAATTCTCACCAAGGACACCATCTGCAAGGAGTTTGTATGTTCTCCCCGTGTTTGCGTGGGTTTCCTCCGGGTACTCCGGTTTCCTCCCACACTCCAAAGACATACAGTGCTATGGAATTAATAACGCTATATAAATGAATAAATTATTATTATTACTGCAATGCCCTGCTTATGAGGTAAGGAACATAATTGATCAGGAGAGCTATATACTACATTTCCAAATGGAGGGATTTGCTTTTATAGTTTCCCTGCTGAACGACTACCAAACATGAGAGTCCGTTATACGCCACAAGAAAACACATCAAAATAGCGAGCTCTGTTGTTAAGTATTCATTCAGCTGGATAACTGGACTTAAAGGGGTATTCCATCTCCAAGATCCTATCCCCAATATATAGTAGGTGGAATAGCAATAATATCAGCAAATACCAATATTTGGAAATGTAGAATAGTTCTCCTGATTAAATTAGTGAGTAACCTCGGCACTCTAAATCTCCCAGACTAAGTCAGTAAGTCACAACGGATAGTAATGCAAAATCACTCTTTATTAGTCCGTATTAAGAAAAAAAAATTTTTTCATAAGCATATATGTTTTTGTCCAAAACGAGTTACAAATGACGTTTCGGCCTGAGCCTTCGTCAGATTGGACTTATCTGCATGTAATCATGAAAAATGACAATAATCAGTATCACATAAGAGTGAGAGAACAATAACATAAACTCGAACAATCTAGAGGTACAATTGGGATGCAGCAAAAAAATTGCAACGCAGCAAGAAATGAAACACATGATACAAATGTCATAATACAGTACAAGGACAATATAGTAATGACAAATATGGGGTCAGAGTAGGCTTAGACAGCTCTGGTACGAAAGAGATGTCAATCATAAAGTAACATGTGCAGTAGGTGTAGAGCTACACTATGCATGGCAGAGCTAATGGGTAGACCGACCATAGAAAAAGAACGGAGAAAAAAAACGGAGAAAAAGTGGAGAAAAAGTGGAGAAAAAGTGAAGAAAAAGTGGAGAAAAAGTGGAGAAAAAGTGGAGAAAAAGTGGAGAAAAAGTGGAGAAAAAGTGGAGAAAGTACCTGGCTAGCATACAAAAATATGGCGAAGCCCACATAATTTTTTCAGGGGGCAAAAAACTTCTGCATACAGTCCTGGATGGAGTATGCTGAGCCTTGTAGTTCTGCAGCTGCTGTCTGTCTGTATGGAGAAGAGCAGACAGCAGCTGCAGAACTACAAGGCTCAGCATACTCCATCCAGGACTGTATGCAGAAGTTTTTTGCCCACAAACCCCCAGTTGCCTATTTGTACCCGGCTGGGAACCAAAAATATAGGGAAGCCCGTTTTTTTTAATTATTTCACTTATTTCATGAAATAATTAAAAAACAAATGACGTGGGCTTCGCCCCATTTTTGTGTCCAGCCAGGTACAACTAGGCAGCTGGGGATTGGAATCCGCAGCACAGGTTAGCCCGAGGTTTCTGGGAGCCTCTGCTGCGAATTTCAGTCCGCAGCCGTCCCAGAAAATGGCGCTCTCATAGAAGCGCCATCATCTGGCGCTGTATCCAACTCTTCCAACAGCCCTGGAGCCGGGTGGCTTGTTGGGTAATCATGAGTTAATACTGGCTTTGCTTTACTAGCCAGTATTAAGCCAGAGATTCTTAATGTCAGGCACGTTTGACCCGGCCATTAAGAATCTCCAATAAAGGGTTAAAAAAAAGACACCACACAGAGAAAAAATACTTTAATAGAAATAAATACACAGACACATTAGAGACTCCATCTTTATTACCCCCTGTCAGCCCTCCACGATCCATGGTCTTCTGTCTTTCTCGTTCAACAAATGCAGCTCTGCTACATCCCTGCTGCATGGGGGAAGACGCTGCTTCCCGTGGAGCCTTCACTCCGTGAAAGCTGCACGAGAAGCAGCATGCAGCCTTCACTCCGTGAGTGATCAGTACTGCTAGCGGTAACAGTGGTAACGCTGACAGACGCGTTACCATAGCAACGGTGCTCCCGGAGCCGCGGTTAGTGGTGACATCACCGCTAACTGCGTTGCTATGGCAACGGTGATCTCCGTTAATGACCGGCTGTGTCAGCCGGTCCCTAACGGAATGGGGAGTCGACCGTGTGCTAGACCATGTCGCCGGTACACGGCGATACACAAATGCGCACCGTGTACCGGAGAGATGCACACGCAGGTCCTACATGACGCGTCATAGTCATGTGACCAGTCTGTAGCCAATGAGATAATAGCCACGTGACTGGTCACATGGCTATTTTGACGTCACGATAGGTCCTGCATCACTGCTGGCAGTGCTGGTCACCGGGAGGATTCAGCGATCATCGGATGGAATAGCGGCAGGAGACAGAGTGCAGGAGGGATCGCGGGGACCGGTAAGTGTTATGGCAATGTTTATTAACTGTTTGTGTACATTTATCATGCATTTCTATGTGTTTGTGATTGCCTCTCATTATAGCCTATTGGTTCGAGTTCGGTTCGTCGAACGTTCGACGAACTGAACTCGAACAAGACCTCCGTTCGGCGAACCGAACTCGAGCCGAACCACGGCCGGTTCGCTCATCTCTACTCTTGAGTCCGATCCCAAACCTCTCTGGCATTAGTTGCCCAGTCGGCCACAAGAGGAGAAGGTGCAGCAGCGGGAAACGGTACCGGTACCCTAGGGTGTTGCCCATTATTGAGTACGAATGGTGTCTGCCCAGTGGCCTCAGCCAGCGAATTGTTAAGGACAAATTCTGCCCAGGGTAGGAGGTAGGACCAGTTATCGTGGTTCTCAGCAACAAAGTGTCGAAGGTATATAATCATGGATTGATTGGTACGCTCAATCAAACCATTGGTCTCCGGATGGTATGCTGAAGAGAGATTCAACTCAATTTGCAGAAGGCTACAAAGATCTCGCCAGAAACGGGAAGCAAATTGCGGGCCTCTATCACAAATGATATGATCTGGCATCCCATGAAGCCTAAAGACATGCTTGAGGAATAGTTTGGCTAGTACCCTGGAAGACGGAATTCTCGATAACGGTACGAGATGAACCATCCGGGAGAAATGGTCCGTAATGACCCACACAAATCTATGTCCCTGTGAACACGGAAGATCACCCACAAAGTCCATGCCTACCACCTCCCATGGTCTATCTGGCACTTGTAAAGGATGCAAGAGCCCAGCCGGTCTCTGCCGTAATGGACGGTTGTGAGCACACGAGTAGCAGGAACCAACATATCTCTTGACGTGGGTGGCTAAGTGTGGCCACCAATACCACCTCTCCAGTAACTCTCGTGTCCGCCTAATACCAAAATGCCCACCCACCTTTGAGGTGTGGGCCCACGACAGTATATCATTCTGTTGATCAGGCGGCACAAAGGTCTTGCCCGGTGGGATTTGGTCTAACGTCACAGGGGAGAGCGTATGAAAAACCCTGGAGGGAAGGATAAGACGAGGTTCGTCAATCTCTTCCTGGGTAGAAACCATAGAGCGAGACAGAGCGTCTGCCTTGTTATTCTTACTCCCAGACAGATAGTTGATGGAGAAATGAAAGCGGGAGAAAAACAAGGACCAGCGGGCTTGGCGAGGATTCAGACGCTGAGCGGTTTGTAAGTACGTCAGATTCTTATGGTCTGTATAGACCTGGAGAGGATGTTTCGCTCCTTCCAGCAAGTGACGTCACTCCTCCAAGGCTAATCTCAGGGCGAGCAGTTCCCTATCCCCAATGGTATAGTTTCTCTCTGCCGGTGAAAAGGTTTCAGCAAAGAAGAAACACGGCCTTTTTCTACCTGCACCGTTCTTTTGATACAAGGCCGCACCAGCACCCACTGAAGAGGCATCAACCTCCAAGAGGAAGGGCTTATTCTCATCAGGTCTTTGAAGAACGGGAGCAGTTGAAAAGTGTCTTTTTACTGCCTCAAAAGCCTGGGATGTCTCAGTAGACCAGACTTTTGGATTAGCACCTTTCTTAGTCAAGGCCACCAAAGGGGCCACCAAAGTAGAGAAATGGGGTATGAACTGCCTGTAATAATTTATGAATCCTAAGAAGCGTTGCACCGCCTTCAAGGAATGAGGTTTGGACCATTCCAGGACAGCAGAGAGCTTCGCAGGATCCATAGCCAGACCCTCTTGTGAGATAATGTAGCCCAAAAAAGGCAAGGATGACTGCTCGAATACACATTTTTCGAGTTTAGCAAACAAAGAGTGCTCCCTTAAACGGGAAAGGACATGAACAACATCCTGACGATGAGTCTCCAGATCAGGAGAAAAAATCAGGATGTCGTCCAGATACACCACGACGGAGGATAACAGTAAATCCCTGAACACATCGTTTACGAAGTCCTGAAATACTGCGGGTGCATTACATAAACCAAAAGGCATGACGAGGTATTCATAGTGACCGTCTCGGGTGTTAAAAGCGGTCTTCCATTCGTCACCCTCTCGAATTCGTACTAAGTTATACGCACCCCGCAGATCCAACTTCGTAAAAACCTGAGCTCCCCTCAGTCTGTCAAAGAGCTCCGAAATTAAAGGTAACGGGTATTTGTTCTTTATTGTGATTGCGTTAAGACCCCTGTAATCTATGCAGGGACGCAAATCACCCTCTTTCTTCCGAACAAAGAAAAACCCAGCTCCCGCGGGAGAGACAGACTTACGAATGAACCCCTTCTCTAAACTCTCTCTTATATAGGTCGACATGGCCTCCGACTCAGGTATCGACAGGGGGTAAACCCTGCCCTTAGGTGGAACCGAACCTGGGATAATGTCTATGGCACAGTCATACGGCCTATGGGGTGGAAGAACCTCAGCACCCTGTTTGGAGAACACGTCAGCGAAATCCAAATAGGGTGTAGGTATGGGAGAGAGATCAGTTGATGCAACCGCAACGACCTTAGGTGGTAAGGGAAGACATCGGGACTGACATTTCGAACCCCAACTAATAATGCTGTCGGACTCCCAGTCAATGTGAGGAGCATGAGTCCGAAGCCATGGGAGACCAAGAAGGACGTCGTCTATACCCTCAGGCAAAACAAGAAAAGAAATCTCCTCTATGTGACCCTGAGGCAGGGAAAGACGCAAGGGAACTGTCCTCAATGTAATGGAGTCAGACAACATATTCCCATTAACAACACGGACAGGAATAGGCGCCTCTAACATGATAGAGGGAATATTGTGCCCCTTTACAAATCCTGAGGACACAAAAGTCCCGTCAGCTCCGGAATCCACACAAGCCATAATAGGCCATGTATTCTCAGAGAATGAGAGCTGACCTGGGATACTACACTTAGAGGGTGCAGAAGACGTCTCTAGTAACCCCCCTCTAATGGTTACTAGGCCTGGGAGTTTCCCTGACGACTAGAACACTTGTTGGCATAGTGCCCAGCCTGACGACATACGTAACATATAGGAGGACCAGACTTGCGTAGTCTGGAGGACGTATGACCTAACTCCATAGGAGTGGGAGATGTTTCAGATGCTGAGGAAGATGGTAGTGGACCCTCAACAACTGGAATAGCCCGATGCTTAGGGCGTGAGGAAGAGCCCTCGAGTCTACGTTCCTTATGGTGTACGTCGATCCTTGTTGCTACTGTGATCAAGTCCTCCAGAGAAGCAGGGACCTCACGAGTAGCAAGAGCATCCTTGACATAGCCTGCCAACCCTCTCCAGAAGATAGGAATCAACACCTTCTCTGGCCAATCTAGTTCTGCCACCAGAGTTCTAAAAGCAATGGCATAAGAACTAGTGGATAACGAACCCTGAGATAGATCTAAGAGTCTCAGGGCCTCATCATGGGTAACCTGCGGACCCATGAATACCGCTTTAAGAGCATCAAGAAAGTCTTGATGTCTCAGAGTAACCACATCAGAGCGCTCCCATAAGGGAGTCACCCATTCTAAGGCTTTGTCCTGAAGTAAGGAGATGATAAAGCCTACTCTGGACCTCTCTGTAGAGAAGCGAGAAGAGTTGAACTCTAGGTGTATCTGACACTGACTAATGAAACCACGACATGATCTGGCATCGCCAGAATATCTGTTTGGCAGAGCAAGTCGAGGATCATGTGCAGATGTCACCATGGTCTGAGGTTTATCCTCTATACTCTTGAGTCGCGACTCAAGTACTTGTATGTAACGGTGTAACTGCTGATATTCTGCCATAACTGCCAGACCCTTGGCTCAGTCCTAATGTTACGGGGGGCGGTCTGCTAATAATACTTAAAGGAATGTCAGACAGTCAGAGTCCACCGTGCAAAGACTCTGCTGCAGACTATGGCAGAGGATAAGGGGTATATAAGTGTGCCACTGTAAAAAATAATAGCACAAGTGCAGAGTGTAATACCTCTGTTAAACTCACAGAGGAATATAATTAGAAAATAAAGCAATTCCTCCCTTACTTGGAGGGTGTGTGGAATGGTCTCTGTTAAAGATCACAGAGACAAAAGCAGTGAGTGTGAAATGGCACCTACCTAGGTCCATTCCTCTAGTGGTGCCAGGAGACGGACAGTAGCGTAAGCCGCACAAAGCTCCTACCTGCATTCGCTCCACTAGTGTGCGAGGACACGAACCACTAGATATGGCACCTGCCTAGGTCCGCTCTTCTAGTGGTGCAAAAGAGACGGACAGCAGCGTAAGCCGCACAAAGCTCCTACCTGCGTTCGCTCCACTAGTGTGCGAGGACACGAATCACTAGATATGGCACCTGCCTAGGTCCGCTCTTCTAGTGGTGCAAAAGAGACACACAGCAGCATAAGCCGCACAAAGCTCCTACCTCTGTTCACTCCCCTAGTGTGCGAGGATACGAACAACTGCCAGACGCAGTATAAGGAACCTTACCCTAGCGGCAACGTCCACCTACGAGTAGAATCACAAGGCCCAGCCGGACCATGTGCCTCAGGCACCTGCCTATGTCCGCTCCACTAAGAGGTAAGGATACGGACTGCAGCCGAAGCTGTAAGGTATAAGAATGCTACCCTGCCGGTAGCGCTCACCTAGCATAGACAGAGAGATGCCTAGAGGGACGTGCACAGGGCGTCTACCCTCATGCATGAACCAAGAGGACTGAGCGCCGGGCAGCGTGCGTCAGGGTCTTATATAAACTCTGTGCCTCATCCAAGATGGAGGACACCAGAGCCAATCCGCTGCCAGAATGACAGCAATGATGTCACGCTGGCCTATCACCGAGCAAAGCGTCACAAGCATATGACCAGCGACCAATCGGCATAGAATGTGTCAGAGACATGTGACCACATGTCACAAGCACATGACCAGTGGCCAATCAGCTTAGAAGGTGTCAGAGACATGTGACCTCGTGTCAGCGATGATGTCACCCGCACATGTGCAATGGCTCCAAGATAGGACTTAGTCTCCAGCGCTTGCACATGTGCAGTAGCAAGAAATCCGGACATAGTCTCCAGAGCCACAGCAACCGTAACAGTGAGCTTCTGAAAATGCGTGCATCTGAGGCACTGCCATAGGCCCCAATATCAGCAAATAAAAAGCAGTAGTTTGTATCTACCATGGCCAAAATAACTACAGAAAAAAACTTATGATAATTAAAATATCTTGATGCAGAGTTAGGTAGTTTCTTCACTCTAATGTGCTTAACGTCAATGGCGCCATTACAATTAGGGAAAGCTGTTTTCTCCAAAAATTCTTCAGAAGTGTGCATCCATTCCTGTGTTGAAGGCAGCTGCATGACATGATGCCTAAGGGTCTCCCATAGCACAGTGCAGGTATGCAGGATAATCTTGCCAATTGTAGACCTTCCCAATAAGAATTCGAAATGTAGACTGCTGATGGATTGCCCAGTTACAAGGTAACTGAAATAGAAAAAAAACATGACATTACTTTGACTATTCATGAAAGTTGTTTTTCAAAACAAATATTTGTGTCATCCAATGACTGGCGAGATACTGTGTATGACTATTATTTTATTGCTTTTGTTGGAAAAACATATGTGTTGATATTTACTTTCCATATTGGAAAAATAATTACTTTTCTGTTTAACCCCTTCACGACCTTGGACGGATCTATCCGTCCAGGATCGTGTCGGGTTAAGCCCCGCCCCCTGCCGCGGGCAGGCGGCGTGGATCGGCACACATATCAGCTGTTTTCAACAGCTGACATGTGTGCCTACTAGCCGCGGGTGGAATCGCTTCCACCCGCGGCCATTAACCCCTTAAATCTTGCTGCCAAAGTCTGGCAGCAAGATTTAAATGCGCGTGGCCATGTTTGTTACTCACCGCCGCCCCCACCGGAAGTCACGTGTGTTATCACGTGACTATCGGTGGTTGCCATCGTAGCACAGGGTCATGTGATGACGCCTGCTGCTATGATGTTTCACTTTCATTTTCCCTCGGCCGAGAGCAGAGGGAAAACCAAAGTGACTGAATCTGCTGATTACAGCGGTATAGCTGTGATCAGCAGATAGCGATCAGCAATCGGATTGCTGATCGCTATAGCCCCCTAGGGGGACTAGTAAAATAAAAAAAAAAGTAGAAAAAAAAGTTTTAAAAAATAAAAAAAAAAAAAAAAAACCTAAAAGTTCAAATCACCCCCCTTTCCCCCCATTGAAAATTAAAGGGTTAAAAAATAAATAAATATACACATATTTGGTATCGCCACGTTCAGAAATGCCCGATCTATCAAAATATAAAATCAATTAATCTGATTGGTAAACGGCGTAGTCGCAAAAAAATTCCAAACGCCAAAATTACGTTTTTTGGTCGCCGCAAGTTTTACGCAAAATGCAATAACAGGCGATCAAAACGTAGCATCTGCGCAAAAATTGTACCATTATAAACGTCAGCTCGAGACGCAAAAAATAAGCCATCACTGAGCCATAGATCCTTAAAAATAAGAACGCTACGTGTTTCGGAAAATGGCGCAAAACGTGCGCCACTTTTATTGGACAAACTTGTGAATTTTTTTAACCCCTTAGATACAAGTAAACCTATACATGTTTGGTGTCTACAAACTCGCACCGACCTGAGGCATCACATAGATACCTCAGTTTTACCATATAGTGAACACAGTGAATAAAATATCCCAAAAACTATTGTAAGATCACACTTTTTTTGCAATTTTTCCGCACTTGGAATTTTTTTGCTGTTTTCCAGTACACTATATGGTAAAACTTATGGTTTCATTTAAAAGTACAACTCGTCCCGCAAAAAACAAGCCCTCATATGGCAAGATTGATGGAAAAATAAAAATGTTACGCCTCACGGAAGAAGGGGAGCAAAAAACAAAAACGCAAAAACGGAAAGTGCCCGGGGGCTGAAGGGGTTAATAAACAAGATTGTTTGATTTATGACTCTTGTTTCTTTAATTTTGGAAGAGATATAATGGTAGATGTGAGCACTCAGATCATATTTTAAGATTACAATGAGGTTATGTGATCTATATAAATTTTCAACAAATACCTAAATTTAAAATTACATAATTTCTACAAAATGATGCCTTTGAGATTTAACATGTATTTCAAAATAACAGATAAAGCATGAGTATACACGACAACACCTACCGTAAAGTCACCAACAGTCGTTCCTCAGGGGAGATGCTGAGGCGCATACAGGTCTCCTGATGCTTCAAACGATGATACACAAGGCCAAGGATGTTGTCAAATGAATTCATGGTGAGATGGCAGTAGGCTTGGAATTTTGGTGGAAATTTCCGCATTTCGCCATAGAGAATATTAAAATGTCCATGTGTTTTCCTGAGCTTCACAAGGGGGTGAATCCACATCCTTCTCTCCAGTGATGGCTCTTCTTCAATCATATGTCGCCTAACCCCAAATCTCCTAGATATCAACCAGAGCAAATACATGGTTGCTTCATTGGAGAGAGACATTTTGGAGTGTGTATAATGTGAGAATGAGCTCAGAAGCCATGTTTTTAAAGGTTTTTTAAGCAAACTAACCAAATTGAGTAGTTAATTGACCAATTTAACACACCAGGAGCACATTATGATGGGCTAACAAGGTTATTTGTGTGCAAATACGGATCTGAAAAAACGGATGGCACACGGACTGCACACTTACATATTTTGTTTCAATACGGACATTCCACACGCACACACGGCTCGCATACGCCATCACATGGATGCCATACGTACCGGAGAAACGCCCCTAAAAAACGGAACACGGACCCGAAAAACGGACCGTGAGACACGTACGTTTTTTTTGCGGAAGTGTGTTTTAGGCCTTTAAAAAAGCAACGTGTGCATGGAATTTGCTGACTTCTCATAGACTTTGCTGAGGAAGCACAACGCATGCATTTTGACAATGACATGCTGCAGTTTTAAACGCAGCCAAAAACGCAACGTGCAGACACAGCCTAACACAAAGGCCTAACATGGCCTAACACGAAAGATTAAAACCCCTTCAAGGTCTTCATAGGGGTCACTATGACTGATGCTATTGTCCTATGGCTACAGTTCAGTACAGTGTCAGGCAGGAGCACCATGCAGCAGATATCTATATACAGATAATAGACACTCCATGAGCTGGAGAAGCTGACAGGACAGAGTAATGGACCGGATTAAAGGGGCAGAGAGGCAAGCTAATGTCACAGACGTGCACATCTCTGAACTCCCCCTCCCCCACTGTCAGGTCCAGACACAGGTCAGGGGTCACAATATTTCTGACTTTCAGGATCCTGAAGCCATTTGCACTACACAGGGCAGGAGAGAGGATTCTATCAGATATGAAATAGGGAACAGGACAGGCATGATCCAGTCCTCACATGAAACAATCACCTCCCAGAGAACCTCCCCTCCCCCTCCAACAGAAAAGCTGTCATGAGTCTCCTGCCCTCTACTCACCAGAAGCACAGCCAGCAGTGTGTGTGCAGAGCTGCTGTACTCTTCTGCTTGGCAGCTGCACACCTCACTGATCCGCTGATGGTGACTGGAGGTGCAGAGTTTCCTCCACCTCAGCGCTGTCATTCTCCTTTAAGCTTCCTGTGTTAGAGAAATCTACATTTTGATTGGAAGAGACTCCCACAGCAGCCCCCTGCTGACCGCTGATTCCCCTATCAGAGCTTTGCTTTCATTTTCTCCTGCTCTCACTTCAGCATGTGATCTCTGCCCTCACAACACCCCGCCCCTTCAGCAAATGCTGGATTTACTAATTGCTTTTCATTGCTCTACTGCAGCTACAGGTGGGCCCCTCTGAGCGTGGGGCCCGGGGCAACCGCCCCCTTTGCCCCCCTGCTACCTACGCTACTGCATGGGCCCTTTGCAGTTCAATTGCTCTTCATAATGCTCAATTTAACCTGCTTTGGAGATGGCAATGGTCGCCCTTACCCTTTGGGCCCCTATGCAGCTGCACATGTTGCACCAATGGTATATCCACCTTTTTATTACATCTGAGACATATGTATAGCTGACCACTAATAATATATTAGGCAGTGTATGCAATTCTCAAATCTATTGCAAGTATATGAAGGCTCAATTTCTAGTTATCCTGCCCTAAAATCATGCAATAACTCAGCATGTTGAGACTAATCAGGAAGGAGTATAAGGCAATGAAAAAGTGGCCTACTAAAAATCTGTTACAAACTTGCAGCCAAATTCCAGCGGGGATTTGTATCATAAAAAACACAAATACAAACTGACAGCCATATCTGTTAAACTGCCTAGTTTATCTCGCCTTTCTCACCTGGGCTTTCTGTGATTTCTGTGTTATCTTTCTTCACAGCAATGAACATTAATGATGGCAGCTTCTCTCTGCAAAATGCACATTATATGAGGCATCTTCTGTCTCATCTTGACATCAAGATTTGTTCTGAGAGCACATCATCGTACAGTTTTTCTACCTGTGCCTGGCTTACTGAAACAAAATTGAGAGGAGCACCTGGAGAACAATAACTCTTTAACCTACAATACTAACAAAAAGTTAGAGATATTTGGCTTTCAGGGGAAATTTATGGAAAACGTAAAGAGTTCACACTACAGTGATATTCTATCATGAATATAGGACATTTAAGTAGAAGCGTGCAATGGGGATTTTATCACCTCAAACAATTTATTAAAATAAAGGCCAACAACAGTGGTGGGTATACCGCCCAAAAAATGTCAATGTCTCAACAACTTGTCATGTGGCCTTGAGCATCAATTACAGCTTGACAATGATGTCTCATGCTGTTAAATTGAATTATTGTCTGCTGAGGCATGGCATCCCACTCTTCTTGAAGTGCAGCTCTAAGGTTGTTGACAATCTGGGGTATAGAGTTACAAGCCTCTACACATTGACTAAGCTGATATCCTAGGTTTGAGGTCCCCCAATCTCCAGAAGACATTCCCTAATGATGCAACTTTGATAAGCTGGAGCATTGTTATCCATGAAGATGATATTAGGCTTGCGTTGTTCAAGCAGAGGTACAATGACTAGATCAATGATAATATTCAAGTAGTAGGGGCTTGTCACTGCACCATTCCCAAAGTGTATGGCTGATCTTAATTGACTAGTCATACCTGCATACAGTGTAACACCACAACCACCAAAGACTCATCTGGTGACAACAGTGGCTGATACATAGCATTCTCCTTGACGTCTCCAACATAGTTGGCGGTGATACATTTCTGCTCAGCGTAAACTGTTAATCAATTGTTAGCTGTCGTCTTGATCTCACATTGTCAAAATGTGAACAGCATGATGAGGAGGACTTTTTAAATACCAGTTCTAATTGAATCCTGAAATTTATTGGGTGATTCATGGATCAAACACCGGTTGTAAATTTTGCCATAAAAGGGAACCTGTCACCAGATTTCGTGACTATGAGCTGCAGCCAGCACTAGTGAGCTCTTACATACAGCATTCCAGAATACTTTATATAAGAACCCAGGCCAATCTGTAGAATGTAAAAATCACTTTTATTATACTCACCTAGATCCGATCCAGTCCGATGGGCATCGCTGCTCTTCGGTCCGGCAACTCCTATCTGTGGCGATCGCCGATCTCATACTACCCAGCCCAGTATACAGCAAACAAAAAAGACTATAGCCACAAGAACACATTTAATATTCAAATTCAAAGATATTTATTAATTAGGTTTTTTTTTAAATCAAAGAATGCAAGGAAAAAGTAATGAAAAAAAAATGCCAATAAAGCACCACAAGCTCAGCAAGGTACTTGTAAGCAGATAGCAAAAAATTGATAATAATTGTGAGTGATAAAGGTACAATATGAACCACAATAAACTACCAAATAATATTGTGATGCCCTGGACTATTCAGGTTGTCACAGGGTTCTGCACAATCTGCCCTTCCCGTGCAGGACTCAAACCCCCATGGTTCTGGGAACCTAACCTGCCGTACTGCCTCCACCAGCATTCAG
Organism: Anomaloglossus baeobatrachus; assembly: GCF_048569485.1. Taxonomy (NCBI): domain Eukaryota; kingdom Metazoa; phylum Chordata; class Amphibia; order Anura; family Aromobatidae; genus Anomaloglossus; species Anomaloglossus baeobatrachus. The sequence continues at coordinate 168,182,062 of NC_134358.1, forward strand.
AAATCCTAGATACATCTTGCACCACACCTGTCAGGCACACCAGTGGGCTGCCTAAACAGGAATAGGGCCGCCCACCTAGGGGTCAGGAAGGGAGGTGGAAGGTGTCAAGTCAGTTGAGTGGTAGCCCTCAAGCTGTGAGGAGCTCTGAGGAAGCTGGGAGTTGGAGCTCCCAGGGGAGAAGTAAACTAGGTCGCAGACGGTGGTCTGGACCTATAGGAGTTGGACCCCTGCTCGCAGGGGATTGAGGCTAGGTGCCTGGAGCCCATCAATGGGGATGGAGAGCAGCCTGGTCCTATCACCGGTCCAGGCCCGAAGGCACGTCAGGTTACACAATTAACCTGCAGAGGACAGGGCCTTTATGGACTGTTTTCACCCAGCTCAGAGATCGGGGGCACTAGCACAACGAGGGTGATAGGGCTTTCCAAACAAGCAGCCCACTGATATCCCAAGCATGAGCTCCTGAGAGCAGGCTCCTTCACTTAGCCACAGTGGGGAGCGGGGCCCGGAAAGCTCCAAGCTACCGGGCCACAACGGACAATTTAAACTTTTGTGCCAGGAGGCAGGTTACGGACCACCGGCAGTGCCACAGGGGACGAGACCCGGGCGAGCTCCCCTCGAAAGGCAACGGCAGCCAGAGACTTGGTTTACCCTGTTGTCAGCATCTGCTTCATTGCTGAGTGAGTACCCAACTGACCCCTGCACTTCAAACCCTCATCCCTATCCAGAGTCCCGAGGCCTACCCCTACCTGTGGAGGGTAACGTCATATTGCTGCCCCACTCCATCACCCCGGGTACTCCCAGTGGCAAATACCGTACACCACGGGTGGAGTCACGAACTATACCTCTCCCTTGTAAATAACTCCCTTTTACATTTGAGTGTGGCCCCTAGCCCCTGGGTCCGGAGACCCTCGAGCCATGAGTAATCACCACCCCCGGATCCGAGCGGTTTGATCCGCTGCAGGGGCGGCACAATATTATTCCCCAATCTTGATATAACCAATATATTCCTATGGATCAAATATACAGTATATATTTCAAAAGGGTTACATAGAGGATAAAATCCACAATTAACTTAATAAGAGCCAAGGAACTGCTAACATAGGCACAAAATACGGGTATCACAAAGACATGAACCCAAAAATCCCACAATGGGGGTAAATACCTGTCGCCATAAGACTACTGATGAGCCACAGGACACAAGTTTTGGCCGTAGCCTTCGTCAGGGAGGTGCGGTCCCTGACCTTGTCCTTATGGCTATATTTTTTCTTTTTAGGTTGTTGTTTGACTGATTAACCTGGTTCCATTAATCAATTGGAGATGTATTATTGTAATATATATGTACCTCCTTTTTGGCAACACGTTTTGGTAATTACCAGCCCAGTATACAGTAGATGCCGCATCTTACAAGCTGACATCGCAGTCCTGTGCAAGCGCACTTTCATCAGCCCTTGTAGTGTGTGACTGATCCATTGAATTTCCTATTACATTGATGGCTGGACCATACAATATATGATAAGATTTTTTTACCCCCAGTTCACCTTTTGTGCCTCCCCTATTTCCTCATAGACTGTAATCTTACGAACAGGGCCCTCACTCCTCTTGGTATTTGAATTTTGTTATTTTGTAATATCTCATATTGTCTGTACATGTCCCCTCTAAATTGTAAAGCGCTGCGGAATATGTTGGCACTATATAAATAAAAAAGTTATTATTAGTGCGCATGCGCGTCTGGTCTTTAATCTTTCCTCGCGACTGCACATTACTGTACTTTGATCTGCCTTTAGAATGGCAGCTCAAAGTACGCCTGTGCAAGACTGCAATGCCAGCCTGTGTGGCTGCCGTAGGACATACTGGGCTCGGTAGAACGAGGACGGTAATCGCCGCAGAGAGTAAGCGCCGGACCGGAGAGCAGCGACACCCATCGGACCAGACCGCCCCCTAGGTGAGTATAATAAAAGTGATTTTTATGTTTTACAGACCGGCCTGGGCTCTTATATACAGTATTCTGGAATGCTGTATATAAGAACCTATTTGTGGTAGACGCAGCTTATAGTCGCCAAATCTGGTGACAGATTCCCTTTAAGCTCCTCGTTAGAAAATAACAAGTTGTGCAAAATGTACTGAAACATTGAACAGTTGGATATAAGTAGAGATGAGAGAACCGGTCGCGGTTCGGCTCGAGGTCGGTTCGCCGAACAAAGCTCCCGTTCGAGTTCGGTTCGCCGAACGTTCGACGAACCGAACTCGAACTGCATAGGAAACAATGGCAGGCAATCACAAACACATAAAAACACCTAGAAAACACACTCAAAGGTGTCCAAAAGGTGATAAACAACTCACAACACAACACAAACACATGGGAAAGTGAAAAGGACATATACTCATGCGAAAACAAAAGAGCTGGACAAGAAAAAGAGGAGTACACACAGATATATGAGTATATGCAAGGAAACATCAATGCCATTACTGTGCAACTTGAGCCCTGCTCATTTTAGGCTTCCAATCTGGATAAATTGCCTGAGCTTGCCACGTACGCCTTGGGGATCTTGTCATGTCCTGCAGCCAGCGTTCTCTCAGAACCTGTCTTCAGTTTTGCTGGGGGTCTGCTGGCAGATAAGCACACGCGTCTGTCCACTGACAATGTGGACATGGCTCTCAGAGGACTTTTCTTTCCTGGGTCAGCCAGGGGACGGGAAAGGCACGCGTATTTTTGAGAGTGCTTCATGCAAAGCATCTTTTTCATCTTGAAAATTGGGTCAACTGATGCCAGTCAAGTGGGGTGTGTGTGGCCCAATTAGTGGAAACGAGGGAGACTGTGGTTGGAGTCCCCTCGCTGTGTTTCTAAAAGAACCAAAATGAACAAATCATGGCTCTCAGAGGATTTTCCTTCCCCTGGGTCAGCCAGGGGATGGGAAAGGCACGCGTATTTTTGAGAGTGCTTCATGCAAAGCATCTTTTTCTTTTTCAAAAGGGGGGTCAACTGATGCCAGTCAAGTGGGGTGTGTGTGGCCCAGTTAGTGGAAACGAGGGAGACTGTGGTTGGAGTCCCCTCGCTGTGTTTCTAAAAGAACCAAGATGAACAAGTCATGGCTCTCAGAGGACTTTTCTTCCCCTGGGTCAGCCAGGGGATGGGAAAGGCACGCGTATTTTTGAGAGTGCTTCATGCAAAGGATCTTTTTCTTTTTCAAAAGGGGGGTCAACTGATGCCAGTCAAGTGGGGTGTGTGTGTGGCCCAGATAGTGGAAACGAGGGAGACTGTGGTTGGAGTCCCCTCGCTGTGTTTCTAAAAGAACCAAAATGAACAAATCATGGCTCTCAGAGGACTTTTCTTCCCCTGGGTCAGCCAGGGGACAGGAAAGGCACGCGTATTTTTGAGAGTGCTTCATGCAAAGCATCTTTTTCATCTTGAAAATTGGGTCAACTGATGCCAGTCAAGTGGGGTGTGTGTGTGTGGCCCAATTAGTGGAAACGAGGGAGACTGTGGTTGGAGTCCCCTCGCTGTGTTTCTAAAAGAACCAAAATGAACAAATCATGGCTCTCAGAGGACTTTTCTTCCCCTGGGTCAGCCAGGGGACGGGAAAGGCACGCGTATTTTTGAGAGTGCTTCATGCAAAGCATCTTTTTCTTTTTCAAAAGGGGGGTCAACTGATGCCAGTCAAGTGGGGTGTGTGTGTGTGGCCCAGTTAGTGGAAACGAGGGAGACTGTGGTTGGAGTCCCCTCGCTGTGTTTCTAAAAGAACCAAGATGAACAAGTCATGGCTCTCAGAGGACTTTTCTTCCCCTGGGTCAGCCAGGGGACAGGAAAGGCACGCGTATTTTTGAGAGTGCTTCATGCAAAGCATCTTTTTCATCTTGAAAATTGGGTCAACTGATGCCAGTCAAGTGGGGTGTGTGTGGCCCAATTAGTGGAAACGAGGGAGACTGTGGTTGGAGTCCCCTCGCTGTGTTTCTAAAAGAACCAAAATGAACAAATCATGGCTCTCAGAGGACTTTTCTTCCCCTGGGTCAGCCAGGGGACGGGAAAGGCACGCGTATTTTTGAGAGTGCTTCATGCAAAGCATCTTTTTCATCTTGAAAATTGGGTCAACTGATTCCAGTCAAGTGGGGTGTGTGTGGCCCAATTAGTGGCAACGAGGGAGACTGTGGTTGGAGTCCCCTCGCTGTGTTTCTAAAAGAACCAAGATGAACAAGTCATGGCTCTCAGAGGACTTTTCTTCCCCTGGGTCATCCAGGGGAGGCGAAAGGCACGCATATTTTTGAGAGTGCTTCATGCAAAACATCTGTTTCATTTTGAAAAGGGGGATCAAGTGATGCCAGTCAAGTGGGGTGTGTGTGGCCCAATTAATGGCAACGAGGGAGACTGTGGTTGGAGTCCCCTCGCTGTGTTTCTAAAAGAACCAAAATGAACAAATCATGGCTCTCAGAGGACTTTTCTTCCCCTGGGTCAGCCAGGGGACGGGAAAGGCACGCGTATTTTTGAGAGTGCTTCATGCAAAGCATCTTTTTCTTTTTCAAAAGGGGGGTCAACTGATGCCAGTCAAGTGGGGTGTGTGTGGCCCAGTTAGTGGAAACGAGTGAGACTGTGGTTGGAGTCCCCTCGCTGTGTTTCTAAAAGAACCAAGATGAACAACTCATGGCTCTCAGAGGACTTTTCTTCCCCTGGGTCAGCCAGGGGACGGGAAAGGCACGCGTATTTTTGAGAGTGCTTCATGCAAAGGATCTTTTTCTTTTTCAAAAGGGGGGTCAACTGATGCCAGTCAAGTGGGGTGTGTGTGTGGCCCAGATAGTGGAAACGAGGGAGACTGTGGTTGGAGTCCCCTCGCTGTGTTTCTAAAAGAACCAAAATGAACAAATCATGGCTCTCAGAGGACTTTTCTTCCCCTGGGTCAGCCAGGGGACAGAAAAGGCACGCGTATTTTTGAGAGTGCTTCATGCAAAGCATCTTTTTCATCTTGAAAATTGGGTCAACTGATGCCAGTCAAGTGGGGTGTGTGTGTGTGGCCCAATTAGTGGAAACGAGGGAGACTGTGGTTGGAGTCCCCTCGCTGTGTTTCTAAAAGAACCAAAATGAACAAATCATGGCTCTCAGAGGACTTTTGTTCCCCTGGGTCAGCCAAGGGACGGGAAAGGCACGCGTATTTTTGAGAGTGCTTCATGCAAAGCATCTTTTTCTTTTTCAAAAGGGGGTCAACTGCCAGTCAAGTGGGGTGTGTGTGGCCCAGTTAGTGGAAACGAGTGAGACTGTGGTTGGAGTCCCCTCGCTGTGTTTCTAAAAGAACCAAGATGAACAACTCATGGCTCTCAGAGGACTTTTCTTCCCCTGGGTCAGCCAGGGGACGGGAAAGGCACGCGTATTTTTGAGAGTGCTTCATGCAAAGCATCTTTTTCTTTTTCAAAAGGGGGGTCAACTGATGCCAGTCAAGTGGGGTGTGTGTGGCCCAGTTAGTGGAAACGAGGGAGACTGTGGTTGGAGTCCCCTCGCTGTGTTTCTAAAAGAACCAAGATGAACAAGTCATGGCTCTCAGAGGACTTTTCTTCCCCTGGGTCAGCCAGGGGACAGGAAAGGCACGCGTATTTTTGAGAGTGCTTCATGCAAAGCATCTTTTTCATCTTGAAAATTGGGTCAACTGATGCCAGTCAAGTGGGGTGTGTGTGGCCCAATTAGTGGAAACGAGGGAGACTGTGGTTGGAGTCCCCTCGCTGTGTTTCTAAAAGAACCAAAATGAACAAATCATGGCTCTCAGAGGACTTTTCTTCCCCTGGGTCAGCCAGGGGACGGGAAAGGCACGCGTATTTTTGAGAGTGCTTCATGCAAAGCATCTTTTTCATCTTGAAAATTGGGTCAACTGATTCCAGTCAAGTGGGGTGTGTGTGGCCCAATTAGTGGCAACGAGGGAGACTGTGGTTGGAGTCCCCTCGCTGTGTTTCTAAAAGAACCAAGATGAACAAGTCATGGCTCTCAGAGGACTTTTCTTCCCCTGGGTCATCCAGGGGAGGCGAAAGGCACGCATATTTTTGAGAGTGCTTCATGCAAAACATCTGTTTCATTTTGAAAAGGGGGATCAAGTGATGCCAGTTAAGTGGGGTGTGTGTGGCCCAATTAATGGCAACGAGGGAGACTGTGGTTGGAGTCCCCTCGCTGTGTTTCTAAAAGAACCAAAATGAACAAATCATGGCTCTCAGAGGACTTTTCTTCCCCTGGGTCAGCCAGGGGACGGGAAAGGCACGCGTATTTTTGAGAGTGCTTCATGCAAAGCATCTTTTTCTTTTTCAAAAGGGGGGTCAACTGATGCCAGTCAAGTGGGGTGTGTGTGGCCCAGTTAGTGGAAACGAGTGAGACTGTGGTTGGAGTCCCCTCGCTGTGTTTCTAAAAGAACCAAGATGAACAACTCATTGCTCTCAGAGGACTTTTCTTCCCCTGGGTCAGCCAGGGGACGGGAAAGGCACGCGTATTTTTGAGAGTGCTTCATGCAAAGCATCTTTTTCTTTTTCAAAAGGCGGGTCAACTGATGCCAGTCAAGTGGGGTGTGTGTGGCCCAGTTAGTGGAAACGAAGGAGACTGTGGTTGGAGTCCCCTCGCTGTGTTTCTAAAAGAACCAAGATGAACAAGTCATGGCTCTCAGAGGACTTTTCTTCCCCTGGGTCAGCCAGGGGACAGGAAAGGCACGCGTATTTTTGAGAGTGCTTCATGCAAAGCATCTTTTTCATCTTGAAAATTGGGTCAACTGATGCCAGTCAAGTGGGGTGTGTGTGTGTGGCCCAATTAGTGGAAACGAGGGAGACTGTGGTTGGAGTCCCCTCGCTGTGTTTCTAAAAGAACCAAAATGAACAAATCATGGCTCTCAGAGGACTTTTCTTCCCCTGGGTCAGCCAGGGGACGGGAAAGGCACGCGTATTTTTGAGAGTGCTTCATGCAAAGCATCTTTTTCTTTTTCAAAAGGGGGGTCAACTGATGCCAGTCAAGTGGGGTGTGTGTGTGTGGCCCAGTTAGTGGAAACGAGGGAGACTGTGGTTGGAGTCCCCTCGCTGTGTTTCTAAAAGAACCAAGATGAACAAGTCATGGCTCTCAGAGGACTTTTCTTCCCCTGGGTCAGCCAGGGGACAGGAAAGGCACGCGTATTTTTGAGAGTGCTTCATGCAAAGCATCTTTTTCATCTTGAAAATTGGGTCAACTGATGCCAGTCAAGTGGGGTGTGTGTGGCCCAATTAGTGGAAACGAGGGAGACTGTGGTTGGAGTCCCCTCGCTGTGTTTCTAAAAGAACCAAAATGAACAAATCATGGCTCTCAGAGGACTTTTCTTCCCCTGGGTCAGCCAGGGGACGGGAAAGGCACGCGTATTTTTGAGAGTGCTTCATGCAAAGCATCTTTTTCATCTTGAAAATTGGGTCAACTGATTCCAGTCAAGTGGGGTGTGTGTGGCCCAATTAGTGGCAACGAGGGAGACTGTGGTTGGAGTCCCCTCGCTGTGTTTCTAAAAGAACCAAGATGAACAAGTCATGGCTCTCAGAGGACTTTTCTTCCCCTGGGTCATCCAGGGGAGGCGAAAGGCACGCATATTTTTGAGAGTGCTTCATGCAAAACATCTGTTTCATTTTGAAAAGGGGGATCAAGTGATGCCAGTCAAGTGGGGTGTGTGTGGCCCAATTAATGGCAACGAGGGAGACTGTGGTTGGAGTCCCCTCGCTGTGTTTCTAAAAGAACCAAAATGAACAAATCATGGCTCTCAGAGGACTTTTCTTCCCCTGGGTCAGCCAGGGGACGGGAAAGGCACGCGTATTTTTGAGAGTGCTTCATGCAAAGCATCTTTTTCTTTTTCAAAAGGGGGGTCAACTGATGCCAGTCAAGTGGGGTGTGTGTGGCCCAGTTAGTGGAAACGAGTGAGACTGTGGTTGGAGTCCCCTCGCTGTGTTTCTAAAAGAACCAAGATGAACAACTCATGGCTCTCAGAGGACTTTTCTTCCCCTGGGTCAGCCAGGGGACGGGAAAGGCACGCGTATTTTTGAGAGTGCTTCATGCAAAGGATCTTTTTCTTTTTCAAAAGGGGGGTCAACTGATGCCAGTCAAGTGGGGTGTGTGTGTGGCCCAGATAGTGGAAACGAGGGAGACTGTGGTTGGAGTCCCCTCGCTGTGTTTCTAAAAGAACCAAAATGAACAAATCATGGCTCTCAGAGGACTTTTCTTCCCCTGGGTCAGCCAGGGGACAGAAAAGGCACGCGTATTTTTGAGAGTGCTTCATGCAAAGCATCTTTTTCATCTTGAAAATTGGGTCAACTGATGCCAGTCAAGTGGGGTGTGTGTGTGTGGCCCAATTAGTGGAAACGAGGGAGACTGTGGTTGGAGTCCCCTCGCTGTGTTTCTAAAAGAACCAAAATGAACAAATCATGGCTCTCAGAGGACTTTTGTTCCCCTGGGTCAGCCAAGGGACGGGAAAGGCACGCGTATTTTTGAGAGTGCTTCATGCAAAGCATCTTTTTCTTTTTCAAAAGGGGGTCAACTGATGCCAGTCAAGTGGGGTGTGTGTGGCCCAGTTAGTGGAAACGAGTGAGACTGTGGTTGGAGTCCCCTCGCTGTGTTTCTAAAAGAACCAAGATGAACAACTCATGGCTCTCAGAGGACTTTTCTTCCCCTGGGTCAGCCAGGGGACGGGAAAGGCACGCGTATTTTTGAGAGTGCTTCATGCAAAGCATCTTTTTCTTTTTCAAAAGGGGGGTCAACTGATGCCAGTCAAGTGGGGTGTGTGTGGCCCAGTTAGTGGAAACGAGGGAGACTGTGGTTGGAGTCCCCTCGCTGTGTTTCTAAAAGAACCAAGATGAACAAGTCATGGCTCTCAGAGGACTTTTCTTCCCCTGGGTCAGCCAGGGGACAGGAAAGGCACGCGTATTTTTGAGAGTGCTTCATGCAAAGCATCTTTTTCATCTTGAAAATTGGGTCAACTGATGCCAGTCAAGTGGGGTGTGTGTGGCCCAATTAGTGGAAACGAGGGAGACTGTGGTTGGAGTCCCCTCGCTGTGTTTCTAAAAGAACCAAAATGAACAAATCATGGCTCTCAGAGGACTTTTCTTCCCCTGGGTCAGCCAGGGGACGGGAAAGGCATGCGTATTTTTGAGAGTGCTTCATGCAAAGCATCTTTTTCATCTTGAAAATTGGGTCAACTGATTCCAGTCAAGTGGGGTGTGTGTGGCCCAATTAGTGGCAACGAGGGAGACTGTGGTTGGAGTCCCCTCGCTGTGTTTCTAAAAGAACCAAGATGAACAAGTCATGGCTCTCAGAGGACTTTTCTTCCCCTGGGTCATCCAGGGGAGGCGAAAGGCACGCATATTTTTGAGAGTGCTTCATGCAAAACATCTGTTTCATTTTGAAAAGGGGGATCAAGTGATGCCAGTCAAGTGGGGTGTGTGTGGCCCAATTAATGGCAACGAGGGAGACTGTGGTTGGAGTCCCCTCGCTGTGTTTCTAAAAGAACCAAAATGAACAAATCATGGCTCTCAGAGGACTTTTCTTCCCCTGGGTCAGCCAGGGGACGGGAAAGGCACGCGTATTTTTGAGAGTGCTTCATGCAAAGCATCTTTTTCTTTTTCAAAAGGGGGGTCAACTGATGCCAGTCAAGTGGGGTGTGTGTGGCCCAGTTAGTGGAAACGAGTGAGACTGTGGTTGGAGTCCCCTCGCTGTGTTTCTAAAAGAACCAAGATGAACAACTCATGGCTCTCAGAGGACTTTTCTTCCCCTGGGTCAGCCAGGGGACGGGAAAGGCACGCGTATTTTTGAGAGTGCTTCATGCAAAGCATCTTTTTCTTTTTCAAAAGGGGGGTCAACTGATGCCAGTCAAGTGGGGTGTGTGTGGCCCAGTTAGTGGAAACGAAGGAGACTGTGGTTGGAGTCCCCTCGCTGTGTTTCTAAAAGAACCAAGATGAACAAGTCATGGCTCTCAGAGGACTTTTCTTCCCCTGGGTCAGCCAGGGGACAGGAAAGGCACGCGTATTTTTGAGAGTGCTTCATGCAAAGCATCTTTTTCATCTTGAAAATTGGGTCAACTGATGCCAGTCAAGTGGGGTGTGTGTGGCCCAATTAGTGGAAACGAGGGAGACTGTGGTTGGAGTCCCCTCGCTGTGTTTCTAAAAGAACCAAAATGAACAAATCATGGCTCTCAGAGGACTTTTCTTCCCCTGGGTCAGCCAGGGGACGGGAAAGGCACGCGTATTTTTGAGAGTGCTTCATGCAAAGCATCTTTTTCATCTTGAAAATTGGGTCAACTGATTCCAGTCAAGTGGGGTGTGTGTGGCCCAATTAGTGGCAATGAGGGAGACTATGGTTGGAGTCCCCTCGCTGTGTTTCTAAAAGAACCAAGATGAACAAGTCATGGCTCTCAGAGGACTTTTCTTCCCCTGGGTCATCCAGGGGAGGCGAAAGGCACGCATATTTTTGAGAGTGCTTCATGCAAAACATCTGTTTCATTTTGAAAAGGGGGATCAAATGATGCCAGTCAAGTGGGGTGTGTGTGGCCCAATTAATGGCAACGAGGGAGACTGTGGTTGGAGTCCCCTCGCTGTGTTTCTAAAAGAACCAAGATGAACAAGTCATGGCTCTCAGAGGACTTTTCTTCCCCTGGGTCAGCCAGGGGACGGGAAAGGCACGCGTATTTTTGAGAGTGCTTCATGCAAAGCATCTTTTTCTTTTTCAAAAGGGGGGTCAACTGATGCCAGTCAAGTGGGGTGTGTGTGGCCCAGTTAGTGGAAACGAGGGAGACTGTGGTTGGAGTCCCCTCGCTGTGTTTCTAAAAGAACCAAGATGAACAAGTCATGGCTCTCAGAGGACTTTTCTTCCCCTGGGTCAGCCAGGGGACGGGAAAGGCACGCGTATTTTTGAGAGTGCTTCATGCAAAGCATCTTTTTCTTTTTCAAAAGGGGGGTCAACTGATGCCAGTCAAGTGGGGTGTGTGTGGCCCAGTTAGTGGAAACGAGGGAGACTGTGGTTGCAGTCCCCTCGCTGTGTTTTACATGCTTTTAGAAGGGCATGACATGGCTTGGAGGTTGACTTTCAGCATCTGCAAACTGTTGGCTACCAAAATGCTGCCTTTCCAACCTTTTTAACCGAGGATTTTCGAGACCTTATGCCCATCGCAGTGCCCCAAGAGCCGATGCCCAGGCGTCACTCCTTCTCCAACAAAGGCGTGCACGCGCTACACCAGCATGTCGCACTAAACATCACTGATTCCTTGAGAAACTCTGTGTGACAGGGTGCATTTCACCACAGATAATTGACCCAGTAAGCATGGACAGGGGCGTTACATGTCGCTGACTGGGCAATGGGTTACTGTGGGGAGAGATGGAGAAGGGTCTGCTGTACAAGTCTTGCCGTCCCCACGAGTTGTGTCAATCCTTCTTCTGTATGTAGAAGTTAATACACTGCTTCTGCCTCTTCAACCTCGTGTGGGTCCTCCACCTTGGCCCAAACCCTGTGTGGTCAGGCCACCCTTCCTTGTAACTGCGCACAAGGAATACCAAACACCTCCTTACTATGCTGGCAGCAGAGCTCAATGCCATCAGGCGGTCAAAGGTTTACTTTGAAATGTATGGGAAATGTGAGTCACACCGCTGAGAAGTTGTGGACGGTTAGTTCTGGAGACCGAGTTTCATCAATGGTTGTCTCCACTCAACCAGCAGCCAGGGAAGGCCGGGTGCGACAATGATGCAAACATGGGTGCGGCCCTTCGCTGTGACAATGTGACACACGTGCCTTGTGTGGCTCACGTGTTGAACCTGGTTGTCCAGCAATTTTTAAAGCACTATCCTTGCCCACATGGCCTTCTGCAGAGAGCATGGTGTAACGCCTTCCTTGATCCACACACTCAGATGGGCTGTAAATGATAGGCTAGAGGGAAGCCACTTACCAAGCAGGACCCCTAGAACCCTGAAACCCTTTAACCCCTATACAGGGATTAGGAATTACACAGGGCCCAAGGTGATCAATACCTGTGGAAGGCTGCAGTTCCAGAGAATAGTAGTCAGGCAGGGTCAAAACATTAATTGAGGAACAGGAACAGAATGGGACGGCCAGGACTTAATCAGAAAACAAGCAGAGGTGAAATGCGGATCGGCCAACAAGGTACATAAACAGCAAGCAGGAAAAGTAGTCAGGTAACAAGCACACAAAATAATTAAACTGAACTGGGGGTAAAAGTAACCAGAGGTTCATAGCTATGTCTGGCAGTGGTCTGCAGACAGGATGGGCATAAAAAAGGGTGTGGTGTCTTCCCATTGGTTGTAGCTGAATGATGGTACTTCATCTGTGAGATACCCACCAGCTACATTCAGCCAGAGATTCTGCATCTGTCAAGGTAATGCAGCCCAGTGGGTGAGCATAACCTGCATCCACCTGCGCTGCTGGCATCGACTCCTCTCCCATCATCAGCACTATGCATGAAAGGAACACGTTGTCACCTGGCGACTGGAGTACAAATTGACGGAGCGGACTCCGTTGGTGACTTAACAGCCGTGTGCGGCAATGATGCAAACCTGGCTGCGGGCCATCATCAGGGCAATGTGACACACGTGCCTTGTATGGCTCACGTGTTGAACCTAATTCTCCAGCAATTTTTAAAACACCATCCTGGCCTACATGGCCTTGTGCAGCGGGCACGCTCGCTATGTGCTCACTTCCATCGTGCGCACACAGCAGCTCAACAACTTTCGTCGCTACAGAAGTCTTTAGGTCTGGTGGTTAAACGCCTGAATAGCGATGTGCCGACATGCCTAAATTTGTATCTGCACATGTTGCAGCGTTTGTGGCAGCACCGCAGAGCCCTGCTGCAATACGTTATGACATATAGCCTGGGATAACTTGATCCAGAGGTGGTGCAGATCACGCTGCTGGAGTGGTGTCAGATCAAGGACCTATGCACCCTTATACACAGTTTACAAATGTCGACGAAGATGTTTAGCACTATCAATGCCATTCTCAGCATGACAATTCTGGTCATCTACATGATGGAGCACACTGTAATTATTATTCGGAGTCAGGTGTTGGGACAAGAGGAAGGGGAGGAAGTACAGGAGGAGTCATATGCGGAAGGGATAACAAGATCTACGAGGTCCAGATGGTCAGCGTCACCTAGGCGGCAGTCATGGTGAGGGAGAGGGATTAACAAGGGCGCATAGTATCAGCAAAAAGTGTTGAGGAAGGTGCAGGAGGCCATGAAGAAATGGAGGACGAACTGGCGATGGGCATGGAAGACTCAGCAGATGAGTGAGAGCTTGCTCACATTTCGGTTGTGCGAGGTTGGGGGGAGAGGGCAGAGGAAGGAGGCACGATTCTCACCTCTCTGCCACCAACACACCAAGGACTTGGTCCTCCTGGATGCACAAGACACATGAGCGCCTTCTTGCTGCACTACCTACAACATGACCCTCGGATTGTACGAATTCGAAGTAATCCTGACTACTGGGTTGCCACACTGTTAGATCCCCGGTACAAGACAAAATTTGGCGAAATAATTCCTGCCATAGAAATGGACGCACGTACAGTTAGGTCCAGAAATATTTGGACAGTGACACAATTTTTGCGAGTTGGGCTCTGCATGCCACCACAATGGATTTGAAATGAAACCTCTACAACAGAATTCAAGTGCAGATTGTAACGTTTAATTTGAAGGTTTGAACAAAAATATCTGATAGAAATTGTAGGAATTGTACACATTTCTTTACAAACACTCCACATTTTAGGAGGTCAAAAGTAATTGGACAAATAAACCAAACTCAAACAAAATATTTTTATTTTCAATATTTTGTTGCGAATCCTTTGGAGGCAATCACTGCCTTAAGTCTGGAACCCATGGACATCACCAAACGCTGGGTTTCCTCCTTCTTAATGCTTTGCCAGGCCTTTACAGCCGCAGCCTTCAGGTCTTGCTTGTTTGTGGGTCTTTCCGTCTTAAGTCTGGATTTGAGCAAGTGAAATGCATGCTCAATTGGGTTAAGATCTGGTGATTGACTTGGCCATTGCAGAATGTTCCACTTTTTTGCAATCATGAACTCCTGGGTAGCTTTGGCTGTATGCTTGGGGTCATTGTCCATCTGTACTATGAAGCGCCGTCCGATCAACTTTGCGGCATCTGGGCTGAAAGTATATCCCGGTACACTTCAGAATTCATCCGGCTACTCTTATCTGCTGTTATGTCATCAATAAACACAAGTGACCCAGTGCCATTGAAAGCCATGCATGCCCATGCCATCACGTTGCCTCCACCATGTTTTACAGAGGATGTGGTGTGCCTTGGATCATGTGCCGTTCCCTTTCTTCTCCAAACTTTTTTTTTCCCATCATTCTGGTACAGGTTGATCTTTGTCTCATCTGTCCATAGAATACTTTTCCAGAACTGAGCTGGCTTCATGAGGTGTTTTTCAGCAAATTTAACTCTGGCCTGTCTATTTTTGGAATTGATGAATGGTTTGCATCTAGATGTGAACCCTTTGTATTTACTTTCATGGAGTCTTCTCTTTACTGTTGACTTAGAGACAGATACACCTACTTCACTGAGAGTGTTCTGGACTTCAGTTGATGTTGTGAACGGGTTCTTCTTCACTAAAGAAAGTATGCGGCGATCATCCACCACTGTTGTCATCCGTGGACGCCCAGGCCTTTTTGAGTTCCCAAGCTCACCAGTCAATTCCTTTTTTCTCAGAATGTACCCGACTGTTGATTTTGCTACTCCAAGCATGTCTGCTATCTCTCTGATGGATTTTTTCTTTTTTTTCAGCCTCAGGATGTTCTGCTTCACCTCAATTGAGAGTTCCTTAGACCGCATGTTGTCTGGTCACAGCAACAGCTTCCAAATGCAAAACCCCACACCTGTAATCAACCCCAGACCTTTTAACTACTTCATTGATTACAGGTTAACGAGGGAGATGCCTTCAGAGTTAATTGCAGCCCTTAGAGTCCCTTGTCCAATTACTTTTGGTCCCTTTAAAAAGAGGAGGCTATGCATTACAGAGCTATGATTCCTAAACCCTTTCTCCGATTTGGATGTGAAAACTCTCATATTGCAGCTGGGAGTGTGCACTTTCAGCCCATATTATATATATAATTGTATTTCTGAACATGTTTTTGTAAACAGCTAAAATAACAAAACTTGTGTCACTGTCCAAATATTTCTGGACCTAACTGTATACAGGAGTATCTGCAGAAGGTGGTACGCAATCTTAGATCTGCTTTTCCACTAAACACCAGTGCTGCACAGAGTGAATCTCAACGCTTTGTCATGGATAGGAGGAAATGGTCTTTTACTTGTCCACATCTGAGGGACCGAGGGCTGGCTGCTGTGCTGAGATGGCATTGAGTACGGTGTCCCTGCAGAGTTGCACTTTTGGTCATATACCAAAATGAGTTGAAAAAGGACAGATGCTGGTGGAAAGGGGAACAGGTGTGTTGGAAAGGGGAAAAAAGTTTTGGTCCGTGGATTTGGTGGTTAAGCAACAGTAACATTTGCTGAAGAAACACCATCTGTTACAGTGGGACTGGCAGATTTGGATAAGGTGGTATATACTATATTACCGCTATATAACGAAAATTAATAAGAAAAGAAAGAGAAAGGTATATATCCCCATCAACAGTCAGTGTCCACCGTGCTCCCAGATGGAAAAGGAGAGGTTGGCAACTGGAAGGTTTGGTGGAGGATACAGAGCTGTGTGGCTATGAAACTAATAGTAGCCTGAACCGAGTTAGACGCCATTCGGATCTGGAGACTGGGAGCACTGTTAGCGTCACAGGGTCCACATGCCCACCCAGCCCAGGAACTCCCTGTTAACAACACAGGGGCCATTGAGTACGCTGACCGTGTGCGTAGGGGCCACACCTGTGGACAGCAGGCGCATCAGCAGCAGCAGGCCTGTTAATGCCACTGGGCTGCACAAGCAGGACTGGTAGGACAGGAGCTGGTCTTAACCATTCTGCGTTACCAAATGTGGTGGTGGCCTGCATCGACACCCTATCCCTGCCTACCTCTGGCCTAAAGCCGCAATGGGTTCAACACATGGAGGTGTGCTCTTTCGGAGCATAATAGAAGACTGCGCACCTCCTTGTTGACTCCAGCCCCTTTTATAACCTGGGTCCGCCCCAAACCAGGGTGAACCACAATGCACCTCCTGGAGACAAAAGCAGAGTGACACGTCATGAGTGGCATAACTAGCGTCCTATTTGGAACCGCAACTACAATGATGACCTCATGGCTTCCATGACCCAAACACCTCACCAGTCATCGTCTGACCATCAATAATGCGGTGACAAGTCATAGGGGCGGGCCTCTGCAAGCCATTTGGGAGTGGCCTGGCCACATCGTCAGGACACCTGATGCCCTGTGGTCTATATGGGACCCCCACATCAGGGGCAGGGCCAAAGAGTTCATTACCGGACCTAGTCTCTGATGCAGTAAGTGCCTGAGCATGCTCAGTAGCATGAAATACAGTCTCTGAAAAAAGACTATCAGCTTTAGCATGGTGTCTAGGCACAAAACAGGACTTAGACCCGGCACGGAATGCAAGTACCTGTGCAAAGAGGCTTTTCGCACTAAGTGTGGGAGCATGCGCTGTATCCCGAAATGAAGACTTAGCCTCAGCAATGGCACAGGCAGGCAGAGCATACTCACTAGGCGAAACACTGTAGTTAGGCTGCGGCTGGGGTAAATCGGCACACGCATGCGCACTAGCTGCCTCTCCACACTTAGACGTGGAGGAGAAAGTAGCCAGCTAGACAACCCAAGACACAGCCCTAAATGGCAGCTGACGCCTGGGCGCAAATGAAACCGCAGCAGGCTTCAGGTTACAGGTTTTGTAACAACAAATACCATCCAAAAGAACAGGTGTACTTCTTCCCATGGATAATCTGATATGATCCTTTTTTTCACAGACACAACCATCGCTAACAAATGTAGATGAGGCCAAAACAGCAGCTGCTTCAATGGATCTCAAGTGCTCCATAAAGTGGCCTCTCCTCCACCCCAATTTCAAGATCCCAAATACTCCATTCCTCTGTGGTGTCAATCCAATCGCACTTGCTTCCTAACAGCTTTCAAGTTTCCACCAGCCCTGCTGAGTATGGGGTAACAGAGATGGTTGAGTTTGCATAGCTGTTCAGTCGCACTATAGCCTGGGAATCAGAGGTCTGCTCCAAAGCTGCAATGAGTACAGACAAGGAAGTTATTATTATTTTTATTATTATTGATTTATAGAGCACCATTGATTCCATGGTGCTGTACATGAGAAGGGGGTTACATACAGAATACATATACAAGTAACTATAGACAGACTGGTACAGAGGGAAGAGGGCCCTGCCCTTGCGGGATTACATTCTAAAGGATTTTTGGGAGGAGACAGTAGGAGTGGTGTAGGTTGAGCGTCAAGTACGTATGGTGGTGGTGTCATTGAAGGTTATAGTCATTTCTGAACAGATGAGTTTTCAGATTCAGTTTGAAGCTTGCGGGTGTAGCAGATAATCTGACGTGTTGAGGTAGCGAGTTCATTGAGACAGGGGAAATGATCTGCGCAGATGGCCAGAAGCTTTGTAAGTGGGATCCAGGCCCCGATGAAGAAGGTGCTGAGCCTAATCTACACCCTTATTTCCAAAAAGTAAATCCTCCTGGTGGAGACAATGGGGAACATGATGAGGAGCACAGATACCTGATTGGATTGACAACTTTACTATTCGGTCAGGGCAGGAAGAGGTTGTCTCAGAGGACTCAGGACAAGGGGAATGAAAACACACAGGGTTATTGATGAGGTTGGAGACCATACTTACTGTCAAACCAAAGTCAGCCAGTCGATGAGGTCAGCAGAGGAGGTGGAGGAGGATGCTACTGACGACGAGGTTACGTTGCGTCTTCCTGGCCAGAGACAAAGTACTGGATGCACGTCAACAACTGAATCCTGGACTACAACTTTGACTCTGAGCAGAAGTCGTGTTGGCTATGCAGGTCGCATGGGCTGTAAGCCTTGCCTAGCCTGTGAATTTTTGGACATCGCAAAGGATAACCCAAGTCATGGAATCTGTAAGATTTGTCAACAATCTGTAAGTAGAAGGCAAAAACTCACACCTTTGAGTAGTTCCTCCATGAAGTGTCACATGGATATGAATTGATAGCATAAAGGTGTATTGCTCAGCTTTAGCCACTGTCAATGCAACATGCTAATTTGCCATTGCATGCATTGTTGCAGACTACACACAAGGGGCTGCTGTTATTTTGGATCTGCCTTTGTTTGGTCACTATAGCAATATCAAATTGCTCTTCGGGTGTGGACTTGGAGATGCTGTCTATGAACAGAAGGAAAAGCTAAAGGTGTGTGTTACAGCAAGGAGCCACCGCGGAAACACTTCGTTCAATTATGAGGGGAGTCATGTTGTACTTTGATGATGAGCCCCGTAATGCCAGTGAGCAGCATCCTGTGCCACAGACCAACATTCTTACAGTGCTGTCTATACTGTTTACCGTGAGAGGAGCGTAAAGTCTGTATTTCTGGCAACTGGACATCGGAGTACCCGGGTACGGTAGGCTGTGCCCAGACAATAATGCAGGCACGCAACACTTTGTTTTATTAGCAAAACACATATCTGTTCTGGGTAGGCCGACTATATAGACAATAAGACTTGCTGCCTCTGCACTGTCAAATTGTCACGTACAGTTTAAATCATAGAGGGACAGCAACACATGTTTGCATTGACTGTTGCTTTTCAAGATTTCCATGACTGTGTTGCAGAGCTGTGTGGTTTGCATTCACACTGTTATCATCTGCATTATCTGTGAGGCTTCAGCTAACAAGAGTATTCCGGGGGGGTCATGTGTTTTGTCTATGTTTAGGTAGGTAACTTGGAAGCTCTTGTCATGCGCCACTGGTAAGTCGTGTTCGCACACACACACACACACACACACACACGCACAAACACACAATTACTGCTACACAGAGGGATTAGCAGGTAGTAGGTAACAGAATAGATTGTTCAATTATTTAAATTGTATGCATGGTTCTTATTGTTTGTTTTGGTAAAGTTAAACAATCATTTATCAACCCAACTGCCTAGAGTCCTTTTCCTGTTGCCTGGTTTTGCTGCATACTGGGGAGCCCACCCTGTACACGACTTAAAATGAAGCATAAGTCGCAATGTGAATTTCACTGTGCTACAATGCGGCCTAGTGTGCCTGTGCAACCACCGCCTGCCCCATCAAGAGCATCTGCGTGCTCTTCATCCTCTGTGACTGTGGGGACAGCAGTCACACATGGTTTTTCACACTGAACTTCCACTCCTTTACCCGCAACAGGGAGTGTGATTGACAGGTCATCACTTGTTTTGGAAGTGGTAACAGATGGTATTGTTGAGCTGTCAGACATCGAGAGAACCATCATTGGATGCAGGCTACATTATATCCACGCCTGCACCTTCGTCACAGATTGGCTGGACTACCTGCAGTTAATAATTGCATTCCAGAAATGGAAAGGAGTGTAGAATGCACATGTGTTGTACCTTGCTTGGCAGCAAAGGAACACTAACTTAGTATTCCAGACAATTTTAGGATGGCAGAAAAAGAGTCAGCTCTTTGGGCAAATTAAATAGCATGGCAAAAGTGGACAGATGGGTACAGGGGCCGTGTTCTGTGGGTACCAGGACAGTAAAAGAAGCCTCACTTTCTATCCCTACTAATGATCAAATGCAGCAAGGAATTCCCTGAGTTTGCTATAAAATTAGCATAGCTAAATGTGCATGAGGGTAGAATGCAGAGGTGCTTGAGATTGCTTGGCACAAGTGGCACAATAAAGGAGTCCAACAGCCAGTTCTATGATGCCACTAAATGGCAGTATTTTTTGCTATCATTATAGCTTATTAAAAACAGAGCAGGAGGGTGTCCTGCACAGGTGCTAGAAATAGCTTGGCACCAGTGGGGCACTAATGGAATACAACAGCCAGTTCTATGATGCCACTAAATGGCAGTATTTTTTGCTATCATTATAGCTTATTAAAAACAGAGCAGGAGGGTGTCCTGCACAGGTGCTAGAAATAGCTTGGCACCAGTGGGGCACAAATGGAATACAACAGCCAGTTCTATGATGCAAGTAAATGGCAGTATTTTTTGCTATCATTATAGCTTATTAAAAACAGAGCAGGAGGGTGTCCTGCACAGGTGCTGCACATAGATTTGCACCAGTGGGGCACTAAAGGAGTTCAACAGCCACTTCTTGTATGCCACTAAGTTTACTCAATTTTTGGTATTATAATGTCTTAGTAAGTAACAATGAGTTTGAGTGTGCAATGCAGGCAGAGGTGCTGCAAATATCTGTGCACTACTGGGACTATACAGAAGTCCAACAGCCACGTTTAGGATGCCACTAGGTTCACTGAGTGTTTGCTAGTATAATGGCTTAGTAACAATGAGTTTTAGTGTGCAATGCAGGCAGACGTGCTGCAAATATCTTTGCACTAGTGGGACTATACAGAAGTCCAATAGCCACGTTTAGGATGCCACTAGGTTCAATGAGTGTTTGCTAGTATAATGGCTTAGTTATAATGAGTTTGAGTGTGCAATGCAGGCAGACGTGCTGCAAATATCTGTGCACTACTGGGACTATACAGAAGTCCAATAGCCACGTTTAGGATGCCACTAGGTTCACTAAGTGATTGCTAGTATAATGGCTTAGTAACAATGAGTTTGAGTGTGCAATGCAGGCAGACGTGCTGCAAATATCTTTGCACTAGTGGGACTATACAGAAGTCCAATAGCCACGTTTAGGATGCCACTAAGTTTCCTCAGTGTTTGCTAGTATAATGGCTTAGTAACAATAAGTTTGAGTGTGCAATGCAGGCAGAGGTGCTGCAAATATCTGTGCACTACTGGGACTATACAGAAGTCCAACAGCCACGTTTAGGATGCCACTAGGTTCACTGAGTGTTTGCTAGTATAATGGCTTAGTAACAATGAGTTTTAGTGTGCAATGCAGGCAGACGTGCTGCAAATATCTTTGCACTAGTGGGACTATACAGAAGTCCAATAGCCACGTTTAGGATGCCACTAGGTTCAATGAGTGTTTGCTAGTATAATGGCTTAGTTATAATGAGTTTGAGTGTGCAATGCAGGCAGACGTGCTGCAAATATCTGTGCACTACTGGGACTATACAGAAGTCCAATAGCCACGTTTAGGATGCCACTAGGTTCACTGAGTGATTGCTAGTATAATGGCTTAGTAACAATGAGTTTGAGTGTGCAATGCAGGCAGACGTGCTGCAAATATCTTTGCACTAGTGGGACTATACAGAAGTCCAATAGCCACGTTTAGGATGCCACTAGGTTCACTGAGTGTTTGCTAGTATAATGGCTTAGTAACAATGAGTTTGAGTGTGCAATGCAGGCAGACGTGCTGCAAATATCTTTGCACTAGTGGGACGATACAGAAGTCCAACAGCCAAGTTTAGGATGCCACTAAGTTCACTCAGTGTTTGCTAGTATAATGGCTTAGTTATAATGAGTTTGAGTGTGCAATGCAGGCAGAGGTGCTGCAAATATCTGTGCACTACTGGGACTATACAGAAGTCAAATAGCTACGTTTAGGATGCCACTAGGTTCACTGAGTGTTTGCTAGTATAATGGCTTAGTTATAATGAGTTTGAGTGTGCAATGCAGGCAGACGTGCTGCAAATATCTGTGCACTACTGGGACTATACAGAAGTCCAACAGCCACGTTTAGGATGCCACTAGGTTCACTGAGTGTTTGCTAGTATAATGGCTTAGTAACAATGAGTTTGAGTGTGCAATGCAGGCAGACGTGCTGCAAATATCTTTGCACTAGTGGGACAATACAGAAAGCCAACACCCATGTTTAGGATGCCACTAAGTTCACTCAGTGTTTGCTAGTATAATGGCTTAGTAACTATCAGTTTGAGTGTGCAATGCAGGCAGACGTGCTGCAAATATCTGTGCACTACTGGGACTATACAGAAGTCCAATAGCCACGTTTAGGATGCCACTAGTTACACTCAGTGTTTGCTAGTATAATGGCTTAGTTATAATGAGTTGGAGTGTGCAGACGACAGGAGGGTACAGTGCCAGGGTTGTGGGGCTCTGGGTAGAGGAATGGAAGCCTGCCTTTCTATTCCCTCCTAATGGGGAAATGCAGCGAGGAAATCCCTGACCTTAGCTACACAGACGCTGTCTCTGTTTTCAGGACCTGTCACCTATGGCTCTGACCCTTCCGGTACGAGCCCTTAAAAGGACTGATAGAAAGTGCTCTCCCTAAGCCTGCCTTTTTATCCCTCCTAATGGGGAAATGCAGCGACGAAATCCCTGACCTTTGCTACACAGACGCTGTCGCTGTTTTCAGGACCTGTCACCTATGGCTCTGACCCTGCCGGTACGAGCCCTTAAAAGGACTGATGGAAAGTGCTATCCCTATGCTGTGCAGCGCTGTGTATGGAGCGCATACAGCAGTATCGGCGATAGGACTCAGGACGGAGCTGCGCCAGTGATGTCTGACACCAAGGACGCAGAAGGCAGATAATGGCGTGCTGGAGGAAAATGTCAGGTTTTATAATGCAGGGACATGTGACATGGACATCCTATCACACATGCCGTTGCTTCTCTGGCTAAAAGTCCACTTAGCTGTGTGTGTGTCTGGGATTGGCTGACATGCTGGCCCTCCCCACTACACGCGCGCGCTTAGGGAAGGAAGACAAGGAAAAAAAAAAAAATGGCGATCGCCATTATCCATACAGCAGTGATCTGTTCCCGCACACTATACACTGAAATTTCATAATAGTGTGAGTCACAGAGTTACTTACACTATTACAGCGGAAAGCCAGCTAGGAATTAGCTGTTTTTTTGCTGCTAGAACCGTTCTCGAACGTATCTAGAACTATCGAGCTTTTGCAAAAAGCTCAAGTTCTAGTTCGATCTAGAACAGCAACCAAAATCACTCGAGCCGCGAACTGGTGAACCACGAACCTAGAACCGCGCTCAACTCTAGACATGAGCATTCAAAAGATTAGAGAAGGTCACATTAAGTTCACCTGAAAAGGTTAGACTGCATTTTAGGATCATCCTAAAATTCACCCGAAAGCCAAATATCCTTAGCTTTTTGTTAGTAGTGTATTATCAGGATATTGTGGGCCTAATATGTCATGTGTATGAGCATGGATATATACTGGCAGTCAAGTTACATAGCTACATAGTTAGTACAGTTCACAAAGACTAGAGTTGAGCGCGGTTCGCGGTTCGAGGTTCTCCAGTTCTAGGCTCGAGTGATTTTGGGGCCTGTTCTAGATCGAACTAGAACTCGAGCTTTTTGCAAAAGCTCGATAGTTCTAGAAACGTTCGAGAACGGTTCTAGCAGCAAAAAAACAGCTAATTCCTAGCTGGCTTTCCGCTGTAATAGTGTAAGTCACTCTGTGACTCACACTATTATGACATTTCAGTGTATAGTGTGCGGGAACAGCGCCTTCAGATCACTGCTGTTTGTATAATGGCGATCGCCATTTTTTTTTCCTTGTCTTCCTTCCCTAAGCGCGCGCGTGTAGTGGGGCGGGCCAGCATGTCAGCCAATCCCAGACACACACACAGCTAAGTGGACTTTTAGCCAGAGAAGCAACGGCATGTGTGATAGGATGTCCATGTCACATGTCCCTGCATTATAAAACCGGACATTTTCCTCCAGGACGCCATTATCTCTTCTGCGTCCTTGGTGTCAGACATCACTTGGGCAGCTGCGTCCTGAGCCCTATCGCTGATACAGCTGTATGCGCTCCATACACAGCGCTGGACAGCATAGGGATAGCACTTTCCATCAGTCCTTTTAAGGGCTCGTACCGGCAGGGTCAGAGCCATAGGTGACAGGTCCTGAAAACAGCGACAGCGTCTGTGTAGCAAAGGTCAGGGATTTCGTCGCTGCATTTCCCCATTAGGAGGGATAAAAAGGCAGGCTTCCATTCCTCTACCCAGAGCCCCACAATCCTGGCACTGTACCCTCCTGTCCTCTGCACACTCCAACTCATTATAACTAAGCCATTATACTAGCAAACACTCAGTGTACCTAGTGGCATCCTAAACGTGGCTATTGGACTTTGCTATAGTCCCACTTGTGCAAAGACATTTGCAGCACCTCTGCCTGCATTGCACACTCCAACTCATTATAACTAAGCCATTATACTAGCAAACACTCAGTGTACCTAGTGGCATCCTAAACGTGGCTATTGGACTGTTGTCTAGTCACACTAGTGCAAAGACATTTGCAGCACCTCTACCTGCATTGCACACTCCAACTCATTATAACTAAGCCATTATACTAGCAAACACTCAGTGTACCTAGTGGCATCCTAAACGTGGCTATTGGACTTTGCTATAGTCCCACTTGTGCAAAGACATTTGCAGCACCTCTGCCTGCATTGCACACTCCAACTCATTATAACTAAGCCATTATACTAGCAAACACTCAGTGTACCTAGTGGCATCCTAAACGTGGCTATTGGACTGTTGTCTAGTCACACTAGTGCAAAGACATTTGCAGCACCTCTACCTGCATTGCACACTCCAACTCATTATAACTAAGCCATTATACTAGCAAACAATCAGTGTACCTAGTGGCATCCTAAACGTGGCTATTGGACTTTGCTATAGTCCCACTAGTGCAAAGACATTTGCAGCACCTCTGCCTGCATTGCACACTCCAACTCATTATAACTAAGCCACTATACTAGCAAACACTCAGTGTACCTAGTGGCATCCTAAACGTGGCTATTGGACTTTGCTATAGTCCCACTAGTGCAAAGACATTTGCAGCACCTCTGCCTGCATTGCACACTCCAACTCATTATAACTAAGCCATTATACTAGCAAACACTCAGTGTACCTAGTGGCATCCTAAACGTGGCTATTGGACTTTGCTATAGTCCCACTAGTGCAAAGACATTTGCAGCACCTCTACCTGCATTGCACACTCCAACTCATTATAACTAAGCCATTATACTAGCAAACACTCAGTGTACCTAGTGGCATCCTAAACGTGGCTATTGGACTTTGCTATAGTCCCACTAGTGCAAAGACATTTGCAGCACCTCTGCCTGCATTGCACACTCCAACTCATTATAACTAAGCCATTATACTAGCAAACACTCAGTGTACCTAGTGGCATCCTAAACGTGGCTATTGGACTTTGCTATAGTCCCACTAGTGCAAAGACATTTGCAGCACCTCTACCTGCATTGCACACTCCAACTCATTATAACTAAGCCATTATACTAGCAAACACTCAGTGTACCTAGTGGCATCCTAAACGTGGCTATTGGACTTTGCTATAGTCCCACTAGTGCAAAGACATTTGCAGCACCTCTACCTGCATTGCACACTCCAACTCATTATAACTAAGCCATTATACTAGCAATTTTTGCTGCAAGTTTAAGGGCCGTAGTTGCATTGTCAGGGATATTTATTCTTTATTATTCTGCTGTTAATAAAGCTAGACCACCACTGCAATCTACACCACCTCTCAATTTTTACTACCACATTTTCAGTGCACAATCTTGTCGCAATCAACATGAGTGGCAAAATGACAGATGCTGGTGGAAAGGGGAAGAGGCGTGGTGGAAAAGGCAAAAAAGTTTTTGTCCGTGGGGAAGGTGGCAAAGCTCCATTATCATCTGCTGAAGATAGACCATCTACCAGCAAAAGTAAGATGTCTACTACTTACCGTGGACAATCCGATGTGCTCCCTTTTTTACGGACACGAACAACAGGAACAAAGGTAGATGATGGCCAAAAAAGGAAAATGCTTGAATGGATCTCAAGTGGTCCAGCAAGTGCCCTCTCAGCCACTTCAAGTACCGCATCCAAAAAACACCAGTCCTCTGAGTTGTCATCCCAATCAAACTTGCTTTCTCCCAGCTCTGAAGTCTCCATCAGCCCTGCACAGTATGGTGGAACTGAGATGGCTGAGTCTGCAACGCTGTTCAGTCACACTATAGCCTGGGAATCAGAGGTCTGCTCTCAAGCTACAGTGAGTACAGAACAGGAAATGGTCTGCAGTGATGCCCAGAACCTTTGTGACTCTGATTCAGGCCGTTAGGACCAAGTTTCTGAGCATAATGTTGACCCTTTGTCACAAACTGTAACACCTGTGGTTATAGACAATGAGGAACATACTGATGAAGATGAGACGCAGATACTCGATTGGGATGACAACTTAAATATTCGGTCAGGGCAAGAAGAGGCTCGGTCTGAGGGGGAGGGGAGTGCAAACACAACAATTGATGATGAAGTTCTAGATCCCACCTACTGTCAACCCACAGTCAGGCACTCGAGGAGGTCAACAGAGGTGGTGGAGGAGGATGCAACTGATGACGAAGTTACCTTGCGCCTTCCTGGACACAGTTGGAGTACTGGTAGCACGTCTACAACTGCATCCTCAGCCACCACTCTGCCTCTGAGCATTATTCGGGGTGGATCAACAGGTCGCATGGCCTCTAAGCCTTGCCTAGCCTGGTCCTTTTTTGACATAGAAAAAGATCGCCCAAATTAAGTGATCTGTAAAATTTGTCATGGTTCTCTTAGTAGAGGTCAAAACCTCAGCAGTTTGACAACTTCTTCCATGAATCGTCACATGAATAAATATCATATGGCCCGGTGGGAAGCTCACCGTGCTGCAATGCGGCCTAGCGGAGCGAACCATCCACGGCCTGCCCCTTCCAGTGCATCTGCGCGCTCGTCATCTTCTAGGACTGTGGGGACAGCTGTCACACCTGTTTTTCCACCCACAACTTCCACCACTGTAACCGCAACAGGCAGTTTGCTTGGTAGGTCGTCAGTTGGTTTGGAAGGGGAAACAAGTGAGTGTGTACAGCTTTCTCAGACATCGATAGCACCAACGTTGGATGAAGGCAACATCATGTCTCCGCCAGCACTTTCCTCACAAACCTGCATTTTTCCAGGGGCACCCTACTCAACACCGTCTACACACAGCAGCCAGATCTCTGTCCCTCAGATGTGGTCAAATAAAAGGCCACTTCCTGCGACCCATGACAAAGCTGAGAGGTTGACTCTATCCCTCTGTAAGCTGTTGGCTACCGAAATGCTGCCTTTCCGCCTAGTGGACACACAGGATTTTAGAGACCTTATGTCTGTTGCTGTGCCCCAGTACCAGATGCCTAGTCGCCACTACTTCTCTAAGAAAGGTGTGCCCGCGCTACACCAGCATGTCGCACACAACATCACCGCTTCCTTGAGAAACTCTGTGTGTGAACGGGTGCATTTCACCACCGATACTTGGACCAGTAAGCATGGACAGGGACGTTACATGTCGCTGACTGGGCACTGGGTAACTATGGTGATAGATGGTGAAGGGTCTGCTGCACAAGTCTTGCCGTCCCCACGACTTGTGTGTCAATCCTCTGTCTGTCCAAATTCCGCCACTGCTTCTGCATCCTCCACCTCATCTGGGTCCTCCACCTCCGCCCCAAGCCTGCCTGGTCAGGCCACCAGCGTTCTCACAGCGCAAAAGTAATCACGCACCCCTCATTACTATGCTGGCAGCAGAGCGCAACGGCATCAGGCGGTCTTTAGCTTGACATGTCTTGGGAATAAGAGTCACACAGCTGAGGAGTTGTGGTCAGCTCTGCGGTCCGAGTTTAATAAATGGTTGTCTCCACTCAACCTGCAGCCTGGTAAGGCCGTGTGCGACCATGCTGCAAACCTGGGTGCGGCCCTTCACCTGGGCAAGGTGACACACGTACCTTGTATGGCTCACGTGTTGAACCTTGTCGTCCAGCAATTTTTAACACACTATCCCGGCCTAGATGGCCTTCTGAACAGGGCACGAAAACTGTCTGCTCACTTCTGCCATTCAAGCGCCGCAGCTGAGCGACTTGCATCGCTCCAGAAGTCTTTCGGCCTGCCGGTTCATCACCTGAAATACGATGTGGCGACACGCTGGAATTCAACTCTCCACATGTTACAGCGACTGTGGCAGCACCGCCGAGCCCTGGTGCAATACGTCATGACGTATAGCCTGGGCCAATGAGATGCAGAGGTGGGTCAGATCACCCTGATGGAGTGGTCTCAGATCAAGGACCTATGCACCCTCTGCACAGTTTCGACATGGTGACGAATATGTTTAGCGCTGACAATGCCATTATCAGCATGACGATTCCAGTCATTTACATGCTGGAGCACACGCTAAACACTATTCGAAGTCAGGGGGTGGGACAACAGGAAGGGGATGAACTACAGGAGGATTCATATGCGCAAGACACAACAACATCACCAAGGTCCAGACGTTCATCATCACCAAGGCGGCAGGCATGGGACCATGGGGGACAGGGATCAACAAGGGCGCATGGCAGCAGGCGAGATGTTGAGGAAGATGCAGGAGAACATGAAGAAATGGAGGACGAACTGTCCATGGACATGGAAGACTCAGCGGATGAGGGAGACCTTGGTCAAATTTCAGTTGAAAGAGGTTGGGGGGAGATGTCAGAGGAAGAAAGAACGGTTAGCACCTCTATGCCACAAACACAGCGTGGCCTTGGTCCGCATGGCTGCGCAAGACACATGAGTGCCTTCTTGTTGCACTACCTCCAACATGACCCTCGTATAGTCAAAATTAGAAGTGATGATGACTACTGGCTTGCCACACTATTAGATCCGCGGTACAAGTCCAAATTTTGTGACATAATTCCAGCCATAGAAAGGGACGCACGTATGCAGGAGTATCAGCAGAAGCTGTTACTCGATCTTAGCTCGGCTTTTCCACCAAACAACCGTGCAGGTGCAGGGAGTGATTCTCCCAGTTGTAACTTGCCAAACATGGGACGGTCTCGTCATCTTCAACAGTCTACCCGTACCAGTAGCACCGTATCTGGTGCTGGTAACAGCAATTTTATGGAATCTTTTCATAATTTTTTTAGACCCTCTTTTGCAAGGCCACCAGAGACAACAAGTCTGACACATAGTCAACGGCTGGAGAGGATGATACAGGAGTATCTCCAAATGAACATCGATGCCATGACTTTGCAAATGGAGCCTTGCTCCTTTTGGGCTTCAAATCTAGAAAAATGGCCAGAGCTCTCCAGTTACGCCTTGGAGATTTTGTCGTGTCCAGCTGCCAGCGTTGTCTCTGAACGTGTCTTCAGTGCTGCTGGGTGTGTGCTGACAGATAAGCGCACGCGTCTGTCCAGTGACAATGTGGACAGACTGACGTTCATCAAAATGAACAAGTCATGGATCCAGAAGGAATTTACTACCCCTTTGTCATCCTGGGGAGAGTAAATGCTTGTGGATTTTGAATGTGCTTGATGCAAATCAAAACATCCTGTTTGCAACTAGGGCACAACTGCTGCCACTGAAGGGGTGGGTGTCTGTGGGGCCCAATTTTTGGAAAAAAGGGAGAATCCGCTTGGAGTAACCCTTGCTTGCTGTGTTTTTAAAAGAAGCCAAGATGAACAGAGCTGGGATCAGGAAAGACTTTGCTACCTACCCCGGTGTCATCCTGGGGACGGATAAGAATGGCGTATTTTTGAATGTGCTTGATGCAAATCTAGCTGTGAATTGTACAACTGGGGCACAACTGCTGCCACTGAAGGGGTGGGTGTGTGTGGGGCCCAATTTTTTGAAAAAAGGGAGACTCCACTTGGAGTAACCCTTGCTTGCTGTGTTTTTAAAAGAAGCCAAGATGAACAGAGCTGGGATCAGGAAAGACTTTGCTACCTACCCCGGTGTCATCCTGGGGACGGATAAGAATGGCGTATTTTTGAATGTGCTTGATGCAAATCTAGCTGTGAATTGTACAACTGGGGCACAACTGCTGCCACTGAAGGGGTGGGTGTGTGTGGGGCCCAATTTTTGGAAAAAAGGGAGACTCCGCTTGGAGTAACCCTTGCTTGCTGTGTTTTTAAAAGAAGCCAAGATAAACAGAGCTGGGATCAGGAAAGACTTTGCTACCTACCCCGGTGTCATCCTGGGGACGGATAAGAATGGCGTATTTTTGAATGTGCTTGATGCAAATCTAGCTGTGAATTGTACAACTGGGGCACAACTGCTGCCACTGAAGGGGTGGGTGTGTGTGGGGCCCAATTTTTGGAAAAAAGGGAGACTCCGCTTGGAGTAACCCTTGCTTGCTGTGTTTTTAAAAGAAGCCAAGATGAACAGAGCTGGGATCAGTAAAGACTTTGCTACCTACCCCGGTGTCATCCTGGGGACGGATAAGAATGGCGTATTTTTGAATGTGCTTGATGCAAATCTAGCTGTGAATTGTACAACTGGGGCACAACTGCTGCCACTGAAGGGGTGGGTGTGTGTGGGGCCCAATTTTTGGAAAAAAGGGAGACTCCACTTGGAGTAACCCTTGCTTGCTGTGTTTTTAAAAGAAGCCAAGATGAACAGAGCTGGGATCAGGAAAGACTTTGCTACCTACCCCGGTGTCATCCTGGGGATGGATAAGAATGGCGTATTTTTGAATGTGCTTGATGCAATTCTAGCTGTGAATTGTACAACTGGGGCACAACTGCTGCCACTGAAGGGGTGGGTGTGTGTGGGGCCCAATTTTTGGAAAAAAGGGAGACTCCGCTTGGAGTAACCCTTGCTTACATTGTTTTTAAAAAGAGCCAAGATGAACAAGTCATGGTTCAGCAAAGACTTTATCTACCTACTCCAGAGTCATCCTGGGGACGGTTAATTATGGCATATTTTTGAATGTGCTTGATGCAAATCTAGCTGTGAAGTGTACAACTAGGGCACAAGTGCTGCCACTGATGGGGTGTGTGTGGGGCCCAATTTTTTGAAAAAAAGGGAGACTACGCTTGGAGTCACCTTGCGGTGTTTTACATGATTTTAGAAGGGCGTGCCATGCCTATATCTGTGTGTCCTCCTCTTTTTCCTTGTCCAGCTGTTTTGTTTTCGCATGAGTATATGTCCTTGTCACTTTCCCATGTGTTTGTGTTGTGTTGTGAGTTGTTTGTCACCTTTTGGACACCTTTGAGTGTGTTTTCTAGGTGTTTTTATGTGTTTGTGATTGCCTGCCATTGTTTCCTATGCAGTTCGAGTTCGGTTCGTCGAACGTTCGACGAACCGAACTCGAACGGGACCTCCGTTCGGCGAACCGACCTCGAGCCGAACCGGGACCGGTTCGCTCATCTCTAATAAAGACCATAAGTTTAGTTCAACTTAGGGATGGGAGAGAATAAATGACAGAGTATATATACAACCATGATAAAGGAAACAATCTGCCATACTGTGCAGCCTGTACCATCTGATTATACAGCTCTCCCAATGTTGGTGCGCCGCCCCCATGTCAGCAGCCGAGCTGCTCGGATCTGGATCCGCAGTGGCTCGAGGGGTCTCCGGACCCGGGGGTCACATGGAAACCAAATAAAAAGGAGATGTAATGTGTACACGGGATTGTTGTAAACAGTTTGTGACGCCACATATGGTGTGTGGTAAGGTGGGGTACCACCGCTGCTGTTGGGGAGCACCCGGGGGCGATGGAGTGGCAGCTGGATGTTAACCCCTCCGTGGGTAGGGGTGGATGTCCCGGGGCTCAGTGTCCAGAACACGGGAGGCGATGATTGCCAGAGGTGGAGCGCCGGGCCGGACCAGTGGGTGTTGGTGTACTCACAATTGAATGATTGCACACAAGTCTACTGGTAAACCAAGGTGTCAGTGGCTGGCTGCCGCATCTGGGTGCATTCGGTTCCCACACCCGGCTGGTGTACCAATGTCCCTTCCTCTGGCACTATGTACTTTTCTTCTCCTTTGGACAACCTCGTGTGGAACAGGGAAGTCCTCTCCCAGTTCTGTTTTGGTTGGGAGATGTGCCCGCAAAAACTGACCCATGGGATCTCACTGGGTTTTTGCGGATACCCTTTCCCCCATGTTGGGCTACCATTTCGCTCTATCTGGGCTAACACACTGGAACAACGTCTGGAACCTTGTTCCCGGCCTGGTTAATTAGAGAAGGGGCTTGCAACCGTCTTCTAACTAGGGTCCAGTTACCCCGCCTGTGCACGGTTTCCGGACCGGATCTCCGCTGTCGGTACCGGCGGGCCCCAACCCTGCCCCGATCCACTTTGGATTTTCCGCGACCAGACTCCCGTCGCCTTTGGACATGGTCCACTGTTTGCCACCTAGCCAGTAGACTTTCACCTCCAACTCCCTTCAACTCCTCTCTCCCCTCTTCTATCTCTCCTTCCTTATTCTTTTTGTGTGATCCCTCCCCCCGGATCCTCAAGACCCTTAGGTGGGCGCTCCCAATCCGCCTGGTCCCGCCCACTGGTGTGTCCTTCCTACCCTGAGGCGGGGTGGCTAGGGTTTTGTGGCAGATGGTACCTGATGTGAGATGGTGTTGTGTGGGGTGTACTGTTTCTCTGTGACCACCTGGCGGTGCCAGGGCGTCACATTGGTGGGGTGTATAAATTTTAGTCACAATTCTGTTTAAGACAATTTTTATACAGGATCATTATTCTTAGCAAATGATTGGCTTTTTTTCAGCTGACCACCCTCCCCAGTGGTTCTACATAACTGAACTTTTGTAGGAGCTGTCAGCTTATAAAATGAGTATGAAACTCTCATACAAAAAATAAAGGAAGCCTGTCAATAGATTCATAATGACCACAGGTTGCACCAATGGAATATTCCCCCTCACTCAGAGCCTGGCTGCACAATTGCAGCCAGGTCCAGTACATCTTGCTCTGACACACTGAAGGTTTTCAAAGAAAATATACTTTTAAAATCCAGCTGTGGACAATAGAGAAATCTGAACCACTAAACCACTGCAGCCCCTGACCGGCTTCTCGCTGCACTGTTCCAGTTGATTGACAGATTTCTGAAATGTAAGTACAAAAGTAGAACCTTGTTATTCAACTAAAGAGGTGTGGAAAGAAGCCAATTAGGATGTCATCGGACTAGTCACATCTCTTACTATAGTACCTAGATAGTCACATCTCTTCCTATAGTAGCTAGATAGTCACATCTCTTCCTATAGTACCTAGATGGGTTTTCAAACCATGTTTTCTCTAAAACACCGCAGCATTTTGGAGAAAGACATATCTGTGGGAATCGTGCAGCCAAGCTGAATCTTGCAGCATATATTTTGGACAGCCATATCCTTCTTGTTATCATGGGTTACTATTAATCCTATTGCAATAAAGTTGACTTATATCCAATCCAAATGCCAAATTTATACTAACGTTGTGACATGCTATATGTTAATTTCATGTTTCCCGTGCTCTGTACCGCTAGCAAGCAAGAATGCAAGTCAGCATTAAAAGCACTGCAGAATACATGTATATAAGTCCAACTGGCCAATGGGTAAATCTGGCAAACGCCAGATGGGCCTCATTGATTGTGATACTGTTTACAGTAATGACATCCTCAGGATGCCGAAACTGTTAGCAGTTGTGACGGAAACATAATTTCCCTGCTTTATTACTTACTTTAGCAGTACCCAGGCTACTTCTGGCTTGCAGCCTGCTGCAGCGACTTGCCATACAGGGAACTTCAGGCGGACCTATGACATAGCTGCAATTTATGGAGAGAAATGTCCAATTATTGACTACTGTAGTATTTTAGCTTAGCTGCTCAACAGTAGAGATGAGCGATGTTCGAGGTTCGCCAATTTCATATTCGAGTGATTTTGGGGAGTGTGAGAGCTCGAACTCGAGCTTTTTGCTAAAAGCTCGACAGTTCGAGTTAGGTTCAAGAACGGTTTGATCAACAAAAACGTGTCTTTTCACAGTAAGGCTATGTGCACACGTTGCTATCTGCATGCGTCCTGCGGCCCCAGCACAATCCCTCTCTCTTTCCTACTCACCGATCACGGGTGTCTCGCTGCACGTCTGTCACAAATCTGCAACATCTTTTCCTCTTTAGAAAATGGCTGCACTTCATTATTCAATCAGGTATTCCGTGCTTTCCCCACCCACCGGCGCCCATGATTGGTTGCAGTCAGACATGCACCCATGATGTTCTGTCTCACTACAACCAATCACAGCCGCCGATGGGCGGGTCTATATCGTGCATTAAAATAAATAAATAAATAATAATAATAAAAAAAAATAAGGTTCCCCTATATGTGATACCAGCCAGGATAAAGCCACATGGCTGGAGGCTGGTATTGTCAGGATGGAGAGCGCCACGGTATGGGGAGCCCTCCAGCCTAACAATATCACCCAGCAGCCGGCCCGGAATTGCTGCATCCATTAGATGCGACAGTCCCGGGACTCCACCCAGCTCATCCTGAATTGCCCTGGTGCGGTGGCAATCGGGGTAATAATGAGTTTAATCATGCCAGGCATCTCCCCGAGATAAATTCCATATTTAAAGTGAAAGTAAAGAAACACACACAGCGAAAAATCCTTTATTTGGAATAAAAGACAAAAAAACACCCTCTTTTACCAGTTTATTAATCCCCAAATACACATCCAGGTCCGACGTAATCCACACGACACTATCAGCTCTGCTACATGAAGATGCAGCAGCACCGTAGAACATGATCACGCTGTGTCCTCTCCACGTAGCAATAAAGTGAATCGCACTGTCACCAGAGACTTCACTCTGCAATGCAGACGTCAAGATTACTAAATCTGCCTAGCTTTATCATTAGAGGCAGTAGTTCAGTGGATAGAGCGCTTGCCTAAGAAGCATAACTTTGTGACTTCTAGTCCCGGTCAAGAATTTAATTTATTTATTTTTTTATTTTTAATTTTAAATGATATCGTGCAGTAAAATATAAAAAATAATAATAATAAAAAAAAAATGCGGTTCCCCCCATATTTGATAGCAGCCAGGATAAAGCCACACGGCTGGAGGCTGGTATTGTTAGGATGGGGAGCGCCACATTATGGGGAGCCCACCACCCTAACAATATCACCCAGCAGCCACCCAGAATTGCTGCATCCATTAGATGCGACAGTCCCTGGATTCTACCCGGCTCATCCCGAAATGCCCTGGTGCGGTGGCAATCGGGGTAATAATGAGTTTAATCATGCCAGGCGTCTCCCCGAGATACATTCCATGATTAAACTGAAAGTGAAAGTAAAGAAACTCACACAGCAAAAAATCCTTTATTTGGAATAAAAGACAAAAAAACACCCTGTTTCACCATTTTATTAAAATCCCCAAATACCCCTCCAGGTCCGACGTAATCCACGCGACACTGTCAGCTCTGCTGCAGAACACAAGTGCTCTGTATCAGCTCCACGTAG
Source organism: Anomaloglossus baeobatrachus (assembly GCF_048569485.1). Classification (NCBI taxonomy): domain Eukaryota; kingdom Metazoa; phylum Chordata; class Amphibia; order Anura; family Aromobatidae; genus Anomaloglossus; species Anomaloglossus baeobatrachus. Next base: position 168,217,271 of record NC_134358.1, read on the forward strand.
CAATTAAGTGAATTGCGCGGTCAGCAGAGACTTCAGCAATGCAGGCTTCAAGATTACCAAATCTGCCTATCTTTATCATTAGAGGCAGTAGCTCAGTGGCTAGAGCAATCACCTAGGAAGCATAACTTCACGAGTTCTAGTTCCGGTGGTCCCGGTAAAGAATTTAATTTATCTAATTTTTTTATTTTTAATTTTAAATTATAATTATTATATATTTATAATTTAATTTAATTATGCACCGAGGGGAGGAGCCGGACATCAGCTTTGAGCCACGGGACACACCTCTAAAATCGGAGAAGTTCACGGAATGAGGCTGCATTGCTCTCTCCTCTCTCTCCTCTATCTCTGTCTCTCTCTCCCCCCTCTGTCTCTCTCACTCTGTCTCTCTCTCTCTTTTTCTCTCTCTGTCTTTCTCTCTTTCTCTCTCTTTCTCTCTCTTTTTTCTCTCTCTCTCTCTCCCTCTCTCCTCTCTCTCCTCTCTCTCATCTCTCTCTGTCTCTCTCTCTCCCCCCTCTGTCTCTCTCTCTGTCTCTCTCTTTTTCTCTCTCTCTTTCTCTCTCTCTTTCTCTCTTTCTCTCTCTCACTTTTTCTCTTTCTCTCTCTTTTTCTCTCTCTCTCTCTTTTTCTCTCTCCCTCTGTCCTCTCTCTCTTCTCCCATTCTCTTCTCTCTCCTCTCTCTCTCCCTCCCTCTCTCTTTCCTCTCTCTCTCTTTTTCTCTCTTTTTCTCTCTCTCTTTCTCAGTATCTCTTTTTCTCTTTTTCCCTCTCTCTTTCTCTTGCTCTCTCTCCTCTCTCTCTTCTCTCTCTCCTCTCTCTCTTCTCTCTCTTCTCTCTCTCCTCTCTCTCTCTTCTCTCTCTTCTCTCTCTTCTCTTCTCTCCTCTTCTCTCCTCTTCTCTCTCTTCTCTCTCTCCTCTCTCTCTTCTCTCTCCTCTCTCTTCTCTCTCTTTTCTCTCCTCTATCTCTCTTCTCTCTCTTCTCTCTCTCTCTTCTCTCCTCTTCTCTCTTCTCTCTCTTCTCTCCTCTCTCTCTTTCCTCTCTCTTCTCTCTCTCTTCTCTCTCTCTCTTCCTCTCACTTCTCTCTCCTCTCCCTCTTTTTTCTCTCTCCTCTCTCTTCTCTCTCTCTCTCCTCTCTCTCTTTTCTCTATCTTCTCTCTCTTCTTTCTCTCTCTCTTTGTCAGACCTGGCGATGATCAGCTGATGCGGTCACCTGACGGAATCAGCTGACACTATAAGTCGAGCAGTGTGGTCGGCTTTTTACCTCCCCGCTAAACTATCAGCTGATGCTGTCGGACAGGAGTCTGCAAAGAAGTGTGTAGTTTTTTGGTTTTTTTTTGCATTGATGCATCAGCTGATTGTATAAAAGCCGTTTATACAATCAGCTGCTGTGTCATGTGATTCAGGCCCTTGAACCTGACACATCATCTGATCACTTTGCCTTTCAGCAAACCGATCAGATGATATTGGATCCGGATTGGACGGCGCGGGATCCTTGACCCAGGATTACTGTGGAGGGGGTTCTTTATTTCAATAAAGATGGAGTCACTAATTGTGTTGTGTTTTATTTCTAATAAAAATATTTTTCTGTGTGTTGTGTTTTTTTATATCTGTACTAGAAATTCATGGTGGCCATATCTAATGTTGGCATGACACCATGAATTTCAGGCTTAGGGCCAGTTGATAATATACAGCTAGCCCTAACCCCATTATTACCCAGCGAGCCACCCGTCACCAGGGCAGCTGGAAGAGTTGCATGGAGTATGCTGAGCCTTGTAGTTCTTCAGCTGCTGTCTGTCTGTATGGAGGAGAGCAGACAGGAGCTGCAGAATGACAACGCTCAGCATGGTCCATTCACTAGTGTATGCAGGGGAGCAGACAGCAGCTGCAGAACTACAAGGCTCAGCATACTCCATCCAGGACTGTATGTAGGAGTTTTTTGCCCACCAAAAAAATGACGTGGGCTTCGCCATATTTTTGTATGCTAGCCAGGTACATCAGGCAGGTATGGCTGCCCACAACCCCCAGCTGCCTATTTGTACCTGTCTGGGAACAAAAAAATTAGGGAAGACCTTTTTTTAATTATTTCATGAATTTCATGAAATAATTAAAAATAAAATCGACATGAGCTTCGCTCCATTTTTGTGTCCAGCCAGGTACAACTAGGCAGCTGGGGATTTGAATCTGTAGCACAGGTTAACCCGAGCTTTCTGGGCCCCTCTGCTGCGAATTGCAGTCCGCAGCCACCCCAAAAAATGGCGCTTTCATAGAAGCGCAATCATCTGGCGCTGTATCCAACTCTTCCAGCTGCCCTGGTGACGGGTGGCTTGCTGGGTAATAATGAGTTAATACTAGCTTTGTTTTACTAGCTAGTATTAAGTCAGAGATTCTTAATGTCAGGCAAGTTTGACTCGACCATTAAGAATCTCTAATAAAAGGTTAAAAAAAAAGACACCACACAGAGAAAAAATACTTTATAGAAATAAATACACAGATACACTTAGAGACTCCATGTTCATTATGCCCTCGCATCCCTCCATGATCCATGGTCTTCTGTCTTCTTTCTCCTTCAGCGAGATGCACTGACAGGACCTAGCAATGATGTCTAGCCATGTGACCAGTCTGTAGCCAATGACATAATAGACACGTGACTAATCACATGCTATTTTGATGTCAAGGAAGGTCCTATCATCAGTTGAGTTGAGCGCGGTTCGCGGTTCGAGGTTCTCCAGTTCGCGGCTCGAGTGATTTTGGGGGCTGTTCTAGATCGAACTAGAACTCGAGCTTTTTGCTAAAGCTCGATAGTTCTAGATACGTTCGAGAACGGTTCTAGCAGCAAAAAAACAGCTAATTCCTAGCTGGCTTTCCGCTGTAATAGTGTAAGTCACTCTGTGACTCACACTATTATGAAATTTCAGTGTATAGTGTGCGGGAACAGCGCCTTCAGATCACTGCTGTATGGATAATGGCGATCGCCATTTTTTTTTTTCCTTGTCTTCCTTCCCTAAGCGCGCGCGTGTAGTGGGGCGGGCCAGCATGTCAGCCAATCCCAGACACACACACAGCTAAGTGGACTTTTAGCCAGAGAAGCAACGGCATGTGTGATAGGATGTCCATGTCACATGTCCCTGCATTATAAAACCGGAAATTTTCCTCCAGCACGCCATTATCTGCCTTCTGCGTCCTTGGTGTCAGACATCACTGGTGCAGCTCCTATCGCCGATACTGCTGTATACGCTCCATACACAGCGCTGGACAGCTTAGGGATAGCACTTTCTATCAGTCCTTTTAAGGGCTCATACCGGCAGGGTCAGAGCCATAGGTGACAGAGTTTAAAACAGAGTTTAACAGCTACACAAGATGACAGCGTCTGTGTAGCTAAGGTCAGGGATTTCCTCGCTGCATTTCCCCATTAGGAGGGATAGAAAGGCAGGCTTCCTTTCCTCTACCCAGAGACCCACAACCCTGCCACTGTACCCTCCTGCCCTTTGCACACTCCAATTCATTGTTACTAAGCCATTATACTAGCAAACACTGAGTGAACTTAGTGGCATCCTAAACGTGGCTGTTGGACTGCTGTATTGCCCCAGTAGTACAAAGATATTTGCAGCACGTCTGCCTGCATTGCACACTCCAACTCATTGTTACTAAGCCATTATACTAGCAAACACTGAGTGAACTTAGTGGCATCCTAAACGTGGCTGTTGGACTGCTGTATTGCCCCAGTAGTGCAAAGATATTTGCAGCACGTCTGCCTGCATTGCACACAAAAACTCATTGTTACTAAGCCATTATACTAGCAAACACTGAGTGAACTTAGTGGCATCCTAAACGTGGCTGTTGGACTGCTGTATTGCCCCAGTAGTGCAAAGATATTTGCAGCACGTCTGCCTGCATTGCACACTAAAACTCATTGTTACTAAGCCATTATACTAGCAAACACTGAGTGAACTTAGTGGCATCCTAAACGTGGCTGTTGGACTGGTGTATTGCCCCAGTAGTGCAAAGATATTTGCAGCACGTCTGCCTGCATTGCACACGCCAACTCATTGTTACTAAGCCATTATACTAGCAAACACTGAGTGAACTTAGTGGCATCCTAAACGTGGCTGTTGGATTTCTGTATCGTCCCACAAGTGCAAAGATATTTGCAGCACCTCTGCCTGCATTGCACACTCAAACTCATTGTTACTAAGCCATTATACTAGCAAACACTGAGTGAACTTAGTGGCATCCTAAACGTGGCTGTTGGACTTCTGTATCGTCCCACAAGTGCAAAGATATTTGCTGCACCTCTGCCTGCATTGCACACTCAAACTCATTGTTACTAAGCCATTATACTAGCAAACACTGAGTGCACTTAGTGGCATGCTAAACGTGGATGTTGGACTTCTGTATCGTCCCACAAGTGCAAAGATATTTGCAGCACCTCTGCCTGCATTGTACACTAAAACTCATTGTTACTAAGCCATTATACTATCAAACACTGAGTGAATTTAGTGGCATCCTAAACGTGGCTGTTGGACTGCTGTATTGCCCCAGTAGTGCAAAGATATTTGCAGCAAGTCTGCCTGCATTGCACACTCAAACTCATTGTTACTAAGCCATTATACTAGAAAACACTGAGTGAACTTAGTGGCATCCTAAACGTGGCTGTTGGACTTCTGTATCGTCCTACAAGTGCAAAGATATTTGCAGCACCTCTGCCTGCATTGCACACTCAAACTCATTGTTACTAAGCCATTATACTAGCAAACACTGAGTGAACTTAGTGGCATCCTAAACGTGGCTGTTGGACTTCTGTATCGTCCCACAAGTGCAAAGATATTTGCAGCACCTCTGCCTGCATTGCACACTCAAACTCATTGTTACTAAGACATTATACTAGCAAACACTGAGTGAACTTAGTGGCATCCTAAACGTGGCTGTTGGACTTCTGTATCGTCCCACAAGTGCAAAGATATTTGCAGCACCTCTGCCTGCATTGCACAATCAAACTCATTGTTACTAAGCCATTATACTAGCAAACACTGAGTGAACTTAGTGGCATGCTAAACGTGGCTGTTGGACTTCTGTATCGTCCCACAAGTGCAAAGATATTTGCAGCAACTCTGCCTGCATTGCACACTCAAACTCATTGTTACTTACTTAAGACATTATAATACCAAAAATTGAGTAAACTTAGTGGCATACAAGAAGTGGCTGTTGTACTCCATTAGTGCCCCACTGGTGCAAATCTATGTGCAGCACCTCTGCATGACACCCACCTGCCCTGTTTTTAATAAGCTATAATGATAGCAAAAAATACTGCCATTTAGTGGCATCATAGAACTGGATGTTGTATTTCATTATTGTACCACTGGTGCCAAGCTATTTCTAGCACCTGTGCAGGACACCCTCATGCACATTTTGCTACGCTAATGTTATAGCAAACTCAGGGAATTCATTGCTTCATTTGATAATTCGGAGGGATAGAAAGTGAGGCTTCCTTTAGCTTTTCCTTCTGTTCATAGACAGCATCTCCAAGTCCACACCCGAAGAGCAATTTCTCCTCCACGTGTAAGTGTGGAGAGGCAGCTAGTGCGCATGCGTGTGCCGATTTACCCCAGCTGCAGCCTAACTATAGTGTTTCGCCTAGTGAGTATGCTCAGCCTGACTGTGCCATTCCTGAGGCTAAGTCTTCATTTCGAGATACAGCGCATGCTCCTACACTTAGTGTGAAAACCCTCTTTGCACAGGTACTTGCATTCCGTGCCGGGTCTAAGTCCTGTTTTGTGCCGAGACACCATGCTAAAGCTGATAGTCTTTTTTCAGAGACTCTATTTTATGCAACTGACCATGCTCAGGCACTTACTGCATCAGAAACTAGGTCCGGTAATAAACTCTGTGGCCCTGCCCCTGATGTGGGGGGGCCCATATAGACCACAGGGCAACAGGTGTCCTGACGTTGTGGCCAGGCCACTCCCAAATGGCTTGCAGAGGCCCGCCCCTATGACTTGTCACCTCATTATTGATGGTCAGACGATGACTGGTGAGGTGTTTGTGTCGTGGCAGCCATGAGGTCATTATTGAAGTTGCGGTTTCAAATAGGACGCTAGTTATGCCACTCATGATGTGTCACTCTGCTTTTGTCTCCAGGAGGTGCATTGTGGTCCACCCTGGTTTGGGGCGGACCCAGGTTATAAAATGGGCTGGAGCCAACAAGGAGGTGCGCAGTCTTCTATTATGCTCCGAAAGTACACACCTCCATGTGTTGAACCCATTGCGGCTTTAGGCCAGAGGTAGGCAGGGATAGGGCGTCGATGCAGGCCGCCACCACAGTTGGTAACGCAGAACGGTTAAGACCAGCTCCTGTCCTACAAGTCCTGCTTGGGCAGCCCAGTGGCATTAACAGGCCTGCTGCTGCTGATGCGCCTGCTGTCCACAGGTGTGGCCCTAATGCACACGGTCAGCGTACTGAATGGCCCCTGTGATGTTAACAGGGAGTTCACGGGCTGGGTGGGCGTGTGGACCCTGTGACGCTAACAGGGCTCCCAGTCTCAAGATCCGAGTGGCGTCTAACTCGGTTAAGGCAACTATTAGTTTCATAGCCACACAGATCTGTATCCTCCACCTAACCTTCCAGTTGCCAACCTCTCCTTTTCCATCTGGGAGCACGGTGGACATTGACTGCTGATGGGGATATATACCTTTCTCTTTCTTTTCTTATTAATTTTCGTTATATAGCGGTAACATAGTATATACCACCTTATCCAAATCTGCCAGTCCCACCGTAACAGATGGTGTTTCTTCATCAAGTGTTACTTTTGCTTAACCAACAAACCCACGGACAAAAACTTTTTTCCCCTTTCCACCAGCATTTGTCCTTTTTCAACTCATTTTGTGTATGACCAAAAGTGCAACTCTGCAGGGACACCGTACTCAATGCCATCTCAGCACAGCAGCCAGCCCTCGGTCCCTCAGATGTGGACAAGTAAAAGAGCATTTCCTCCTATCCATGAGAAAGCGTTGAGATTCACTCTGTGCAGCACTGGTGTTTACTGGAAAAGCAGATCTAAGAATCCATACCACCTTCTGCAGATACTCCTGTATACGTGCGTCCCTGTCTATGACAGGAATTATTTCGCCAAATTTTGTCTTGTACCAGGGATCTAACAGTGTGGCAACCCAGGAGTTATCATTACTTCGAATTCGTACAATCCGAGGGTCATGTTGTAGGTAGTGCAGCAAGAAGGCGCTCATGTGTCTTGTGCATCCAGGAGGACCAAGTCCTTGGTGTGTTGGTGGCAGAGAGGTGAGAATCGTGCCTCCTTCCTCTGCCCTCTCCCCCCAACCGAAATGTGAGCAAGCTCTCACTCATCTGCTGAGTCTTCCATGCCCATCACCAGTTCGTCCTCCATTTCATCATGGGCTCCTGCACCTTCCTCAACAATTTTTGCTGATACTATGCGCCCTTGTTAATCCCTCTCCCCCACCATGACTGCCGCCTAGGTGCCGCTGACCATCTGGACCTTGTAGATCTTATTATCCCTTCTGCATATGACTCCTCCTGTACTTCCTCCCTTTCCTCTTGGACCAACACCTGACTCCGAATAATGCATACAGTGTGCTCCATCTTGTAGATGACCAGAATTGTCACGCTGAGAATGGCATCGTCAGTGCTAAAGATCTTCGTCGATATTTGTAAACTGTGTAGAAAGGTGCATAGGTCCTTGATCTGACACCACTCCAGCAGCGTGATCTGCACCACCTCTGGATCAAGTTAGCCCAGGGTATACGTCATACCGTATTTCAGCAGGGCTCTGCGGTGCTGCCACAGACGCTGAAACATGTGCAGATTCAAATTCCTGCGTGTCGGAACATCGCATTTCAGGCGTTTAACCGCCAGACCCTAAGACTTCAGGAGCGATGAAAGTTGTTGAGCTGCTGGGTGCGAAGGATGAAAGTGAGCACATAGCAGCGTGCCCGCTGCACAAGGCCATGTAGGCCGGGATGGTATTTTAAAAATTGCTGGAGAATCAGATTCAACACGTGAGCCATACAAGGCACGTGTGTCACATTGCCCTGACGAAGGGCCGTAGACAGGTTTGCATCATTGCCGCACACGGCTGTTCAGTCCCCAACGTAGTCCACTCAATTAATTTGTACTCCGGTCGCCATGTGACAACGTGTTCCTTTCGTGCATAGTGCTGATGATGTGAAAGGAGTCGATGCCTGCGGCGCAGGTGGACGCAGGTTATGGTCACCCACTGGGTTGCATTACCTTGACAGATACAGAACCACAGGCTGAATGTAGATGGTGGGTATCTCACAGATGAAGTACCATCATTCAGCTACAACCAATGGGAAGACACCACACCCTTTTTTAGGCCCCTCCTGTCTGCAGATTACTGCCAGACAAAGCTATGAACCTCTTGTTACTGTTACCCTCAGTTCAGTTTTATGAGTGTGTGCTTGTTACCTGACTACTTTTCCTGCTTGCTGTTTATGTACCTCGTTGGCCTATCCGCATTTCACCTCTGCTTGTTTTATGATTAAGTACTGGCCATCCCATTCTGTTCCTCTTCCTCAATTAATGTTTTTGACCCTGCATGACTACTATTCTCTGGAACTGCAGCCTTCCACAGGTATTGATCAACTTGGGCCCTGTGTAATTCCAAATCACTGTATAGGGGTTAAAGGGTTTCAGGGTTCTGGGTGTCCAGCTTGGTGAGTGGCTTGCCTCTAGCCTATCCTTTATAGCCCATCTGAGTGTGTCGATACAGGCAGGCGTTACACCGTGCCCTCTGCAGCAGACCATGTAGGCAGGGATAGTGTTTTAAAAATTGCTGGACAACCAGGTTCAACACGTGAGCCATACAAGGCACGTGTGTCACATTGCCCTGAAGAAGGGTCGCAGACTGGTTTGCATCATTGTCGCACCCAACCTTCCCTGACTGCTGGTTGAGTGTAGACAACCATTGATGAAACTCGGTCTCACTCTCCAGAGCTAACCGTCCACAATTCCTCAGCAGTGTCTCACATTTCCCCTACATTTCAAAGTAAACATTTGATCGCCTGATGGCCTTGAGCTCTGCTGCCAGCATAGTAAAGAGGTGTGTGGGATTCCTTGGGCGCAGTTACAAGGAAGGGTGGCCTGACCACACAGGGTTTGGGCCGAGGTGGAGGATCCACACGAGGTTAAGGAGGCAGAAGCAGTGGAGGAACTTGTACATACAGAGGAAGGATTGACACACAAGTCGTGGGGACGGCAAGACTTGTACAGCAAACCCTTCTCCATCTCTCACCATAGTTACCCAGTGCCCAGTCAGCAACATGTAACTCTCCTGTCCATGCTTACTGGTCCAAGTATCTGTGGTGAAATGCACCCTGTCACACACAGAGTTTCTCAAGGAATCGGTGAGGTTGTGTGCGACTTGCTGTGGTAGCGCGGGTACGCCTTTCTTGGAGAAGGAGTGACGACTGGCCATCGGCTCTTGGGGCACTGCAATGGGCATAAGGTCTCGAAAATCCTCGGTCTCAAAAGGGTGTAAAGGCAGCCTTTCTGTTGCCAACAAGTTGCAGATGATGAAACTCAACCTATTAGGCATGTCATGCCCTTCGAAAATCATGTAAAACACAGCGAGGGGACTCCAACCACAGTCTCCCTCGTTGCCACTAATTGGGCCACACACACCCTACTTGACTGGCATCAGTTGACCCCCCTTTTGAAAAAGAAAAAGATGCTTTGCACGAAGCACTCTCAAAAATACGCGTGCCTTTCCCGTCCCCTGGATGACCCAGGGGAAGAAAAGTCCTCTGAGAGCCATGACTTGTTCATCTTGGTTCTTTTAGAAACACAGCGAGGGGACTCCAACCACAGTCTCCCTCGTTGCCACTAATTGGGCCACACACACCCCACTTGACTGGCATCAGTTGACCCCCCTTTTGAAAAAGAAAAAGATGCTTTGCATGAAGCACTCTCAAAAATACGCGTGCCTTTCCTGTCCCCTGGATGACCCAGGGGAAGAAAAGTCCTCTGAGAGCCATGACTTGTTCATCTTGGTTCTTTTAGAAACACAGTGAGGGGACTCCAACCACAGTCTCCCTCGTTGCCACTAATTGGGCCACACACACCCCACTTGACTGACATCAGTTGACCCCCCTTTTGAAAAAGAAAAAGATGCTTTGCATGAAGCACTCTCAAAAATACGCGTGTCTTTCCCGTCCCCTGGATGACCCAGGGGAAGAAAAGTCCTCTGAGAGCCATGACTTGTTTATCTTGGTTCTTTTAGAAACACAGCGAGGGGACTCCAACCACAGTCTCCCTCGTTGCCACTAATTGGGCCACACACACCCCACTTGACTGGCATCAGTTGACCCCCCTTTTGAAAAAGAAAAAGATGCTTTGCATGAAGCACTCTCAAAAATACGCGTGCCTTTCCCGTCCCCTGGATGGCCCAGGGGAAGAAAAGTCCTCTGAGAGCCATGACTTGTTCATCTTGGTTCTTTTAGAAACACAGCGAGGGGACTCCAACCACAGTCTTCCTCGTTGCCACTAATTGGGCCACACACACCCCACTTGACTGGCATCACTTGACCCCCCTTTTCAAAATGAAAAAGATGCTTTGCATGAAGCACTCTCAAAAATACGCGTGCCTTTCGCCTCCCCTGGCTGACCCAGGGGAAGAAAAGTCCTCTGAGACCCATGTCCACATTGTCAGTGGACAGACACATGTGCTTATCTGCCAGCAGACCCCCAGCAGCCCTGAAGACAGGTTCTGAGAGAACGCTGGCTGCAGGACATGACAAGATCCCCAAGGCGTACGTGGCAAGCTCAGGCAATGTATCCAGATTGGAAGCCTAAAATGAGCAGGGCTCAAGTTGCACAGTAATGGCATCGATGTTTCCTTGCATATACTCATATATCTGTGTCTCCTCCTCTTTTTCCTTGTCCAGCTCTTTTGTTTTCGCATGAGTATATGTCCTTGTCACTTTTCCATGTGTTTGTGTTGTGTTGTGAGTTGTTTGTCACCTTTTGGACACCTTTCAGGGTGTTTTCTAGGTGTTTTTCTGTGTTTGTGATTGCCTGCCATTGTTTCCTATGCGGTTCGAGTTCGGTTCGTCAAACGTTCGACGAACCGAACTCGAATGGGACCTCCGTTCGGCGAACCGACCTCGAGCCGAACCGCGACCGGTTCGCTCATCTCTAATCATCAGTGCTGGTTACCGGGAGGATGCAGAGATTATCAGAAGGAAAAGCGGCGGGAGACAGAGTGCAGGACGCGTCGCAGGGACCTTTAAGTGTAATGGCAATGTTTATCAACTGTATGTGTACATTTATAATGTGTTTTTATGTGTTTGTCATCGTTTTCAATGTGGTTCGAGAGTAGAGATGAGCCACCCTCTAGAGGCTCGAGTTCGGTTCGGTTTGTCGAACAGAGGCCGCGTTCGAGTTTGGTTCGGCGAACCGTTCGACGAACCTCTCGAACCCCATAGAAAACAATGGGAGACAATCACAAACACATAGAAAACACCTTCAAAGGTGTCAAAGAAGTGACAAACAACTCACAAGACAACACAAACACATGGGAAAGTGACAAGGACTCCTGCGAAAACAAAACAGCTGGACGAGGAAAAAGAGGAGGAGACACAGATATATGAGTATATGCAAGTGAACATCGATGCTATTACTGTGCAACTTGAGCCTTGCTCATTTTAGGCTTCCAATCTGGATAAATGGCCTGAGCTCGCCACTTACGCCTTGGGGATCTTGTCGTGTCCGCAGCCAGCATTCTCTCGGAATGTGTCTTCAGTGCTGCTGGGGGGGTGCTGACAGATAAGCGCATGCATCTGTCCACTGACAATGTGGACAGACTAACGTTCATCAAGATGAGAAAGTCATGGATCAGAGAGGACTTTTCTACCCCTGTGTCTTCCAGGGGAGGCGAAAGGCAGGTGTATTTTTGAGAGTGCTTCATGCAAAGCATCTTTTTAGGATTGAAAATGGTGGACTACTGATGCCAGTGAAGTGGTGTGTGTGTGTGGCCCAATTTTTGGAAATGAGGGAGACTGTGGTTGGAGTCCTTTTGCTGTGTTTTACATGATTTTAGAAGGGCATGACATTCAGCATCTGCAAGCTGTTGGCTACTGAAATTCTGCCTTTCCATCCTTTTTACACAGAGGATTTTTGAGACCTTATGCCCATTGCAGTGCACCAAGAGCCGATGCCCAGTTGCCCCTCCTTCTCCAACAAAGGCGTGCCCGTGCTACACCAGCATGTCGCACACAACATCACCACTTCCTTGAGAAACTCTGTGTGTGACAGGGTGCATTTCAACACAGATACTTGGACCGGCAAGCGTGGACAGGGGCGTTACATGTCGCTGACTGGACACTGGGTAACTATGGTGAGAGATGGAGAAGGGTCTGCTGTACAAGTCTTTCCGTCCCCACGAGTTGTGTGTCAATCCTTCCTCTGTATGTAGACGTTCCTACACTGCTTCTGCCTCCTCAACCTCGTCTAGGTCTTCAAATTCCGCTCAAAACCTGTATTGTAAGGCCACCGGCGTGGTAACTGTGCACAAGGAATCCCGCACACCTCCTTACTATGGTGGCAGCAGAGCTCAACGGCATCAGGTGGTCGACTCTTTACTTTGAAATGTATGGGAAATGTGAGTCACACCGCTGAAGAGTTGTGGATGGTAAGCTCTGGAGAATGAGACCGAGTTTCATCAATGGTTATCTCCACTCAACCAGCAGCCAGGGAAGGCCGGGTACTACAATGATGCAAACATGGTTGTGGGCCTTCGCCGTGACAATGTGACATACGTGCCTTGTATGGCTCACGTGTTGAACCTGGTTGTCCAGCAATTTTTAAACCACCATCCCGGCCTTCATGGGCTTCTGTGGCGGACATGCTCGCTATGTGCTCGCACCCAGAAGCTCAACAACTTGCATCGCTACAGAAATCTTTCGTTCTGGCGTTTCACCGCCTGAAATGCGATGTGCCGACACGCAGGAATTTGAATCTGCACATGTTGCAGTGTCTGTGGCAGCACTGCCGAGCCCTGCTGCAATATGACGTATAGCCAGGACTAACTAGATCCAGAGGTGGTGAAGATCACGCTGCTGTAATGGTGTCAGATCAAGAACCTATGCACCCTTCTTTGCAGTTTACAAATGTCGACGAAGATGTTTAGCACTGGCGATGCCATTATCAGCATGACAATTCCGGTCATCTACATGCTTAAGCACACTCTAAACATTATTCGGAGTCAGGTGGTGGGACAAGAGGAACGGGAGGAAGTACAGGAGGAGTCATATGCGGAAGGGATAAAAAGATCTACAAGGTCCAGACGGTCAGCAGCATCAAGGCGGCAGGCATGGGACGGTGGAGGAGAGGAATTAAGAAGGGCGCATAGTATCAGCAAAACTGTTGAGGAAGGTGCAGGAGCCCATGAAAAAATGGAGGATGAACTGGCAATGGGCATGGAAGACTCAGCAGATGAGGGAGAGCTTGCTCACATTTCGGTTGTGCGAGGTTGGGGGGAGAGTGCAGAGGAATGAGGCATGATTCTCACCTCTCTGCCACCAACACAGCAAGGACTTGGTCCTCTTGGATGTGCAAGACACATGAGCGCCTTCTGGCTGCACAACCTACAACATGACCCTCTGATTGTCCGAATTCGAAGTAATGCTGACTAGTGGGTTTCCACACTGTTAGATCCCCGGTACAAGACAAAATTTGGCGAAATAAGTCCTGCCATAGAAAGTAGAAAGGGACCCACGTATGTAGGAGTATCAGCAGAAGGTGGTACGCAATCTTAGATCTGCTTTTCCACTAAACACCTGTGCTACACAGAGTGAATCTCAACGCTTTGTCATGGCTAGGAGGAAATGGTCTTTTACTTGTCCACATCTGAGAGACCAAGGGCTGGCTGCTGCGCTGAGATGACGTTGAGTAGGGTGTCCCTGCATAGTTGCAAATTTGGTCATATACAAAATGAGTTGAAAAAGGACAGATGCTGGTGGAAAGGGGAACAAGTGTGTTGGAAAGAGGAAAAAAGTTTGTGTCCAAGGGTTTGGTGGTTAAGCAACAGTAACATTTGCTGAAGAAACACCATCTGTTATGGGGGGACTGGCAGATTTGGATAAGGTGGTATATACTATGTTAGCGCTATATAAAAAAATAAAGAAGAAAATAAAGAGAAAGGTATATATCCCAATCGCCAGTTGGTGTCCACCGTGCTCCCAGTTGGCAACTCGAAGGTTAGGTGGAGGATACAGAGCTGAGTGGCTCTGAAACTAATAGTAGCCTGAACCGAGTTAGATGACACTCGGATCTGGAGACTGGGATCCCTGTTAGCGTTACAGGGCCCACACACACACCCAGCCCAGGAACTCCCTGTTAACAACACAGGGGCCATTGGGTACGCTGTCCGTGTGCGTAGGGGCCACACCTGTGGACAGCAGGCATATTAGCAGCAGCAGCCCAGTTAATGCCACTGGGCTGCACTAGCAGGACTAGTAGGACAGGAGCTGGTCTTAACCATTCTGCGTTACCAACTGTGGTGGCGGCCTGCACCAATGCCCTATCCCTGCCTACCTCTAGCTTAAAGCCGCAATGGGTTCAACACATGGAGGTGTTCTCTTTCTGACCATAATAGAAGACTGCGCACCTCCTTGTTGGCTCCAGGATCCTTTTATAACCTGGGTCCGCCACAACCAAGGGTGGACCACAATGCACCTCCTGGAGACAAAAGCAGAGTGACACGTCCTCAGTGGCATAACCAGCGGCCTATTCGGAACCGCAACTTCAATGGTGACCTCATAGCAGCCACGACCCAAACACCTCACCAGTCATCGTCTGACCAACAATAATGAGGTGACAAGTCATAGGGGCGGGCCTCTGCAAGCCAGTCCGGAGTTGCCCGGCCACATCATCAGGACACCTGATGCCCTGTGGTCTATATGGGCCTGCCACGTCAGGGGCAGGGCCAAAGAGTTCATTACCGGACCTAGTCTCTGATGCACTAAGTGGCTGAGCATGCTCAGTAGCATGAACAACAGTGTCAGAAAAAAGACTATCAGCTTCAGCATGCTGTCTAGGCACAACACAGGACTTAGACATGGCACGGAGTCCAAGTACCTTTGCAAAGAGGCTTTTCGCACTAAGTGTGGGAGCATGCACTGTAGCCCGAACTGAGGACTTAGCCTCAGGAATGGCACAGTCAGGCTGAGCATACTCACTAAGCGAAACACTGGACTTAGGCTGCGGCTGGGGTAAATCGGCACACGCATGCACACTACCCGCCTCTCCATACTTAGACGTGGAGGAGAAAGCAGCCAGCTGGACGACCCGAGTCATGGCCCAAAATGGCAGCTGACGCCTGGGCGCAACTGGAACCGCAGCAGGCTGCTTGCGTTTACGGCGGCACCGATTCGTAACAACAAATACCAGCCAAAAGAACAGGTGTACTTCTTCCCGTGGATAATCTGATATGATCCCTTTTTTCACGGACAAGACCATCGCTAACAAATGTAGATGAGGCACTAAAACAGCATCTGCTTCAATGGATCTCAAGTGCTCCATAAAGTGGCCTCTCCTCCACCTCAAGTTCAATATCACAATACTACATTCCTCTATGGTGTCAACCCAATTGCACTTGATTCCTAACAGCTCTCAAGTTTCCACAAGCCCTGCTGAGTATGGGGTAACAGAGATGGTTGAGTCTACAGAGCTGTTCAGTCACACTATAGCCTGGGAATCAGAGGTCTGCTCCAAAGCTGCAGTGAGTACAGTCAAGGAAGTTATTATTATTATTATTTTTTATTTATAGAGCAACATTGATTCCATGGTGCTGTACATGAGAAGGGGGTTACATACAGAATACATATACAAGTAACAATAGACAGACTGGTACAGAGGGAAGAGGGCCCTGCCCTTGCGGGATTACATTGTAAAGGATTTTGGGCAGGAGGCAGTAGGTGGGGTGTAGGTTGGGCGGCAGCTACGCATGGTGGTAGGGTCATTAGAGGTTATAGTCATTTCTGAACAGATGAGTTTTCAGTTTCCGTTTGAAGCTTGCGGGTGTATCAGATAATATGACGTGTTGAGGCAGCGAGTTCCAGGAGACAGGGGAAATGATCTGCACAGATGCCCATAAGCTTTGTGAGTCGGATTCAGGCCCCGATGAAAATGGTGCTAAGCATAATGTACACACTTGCTCCCAAACAAAAAATCCTCCTGTTGGAGACAATGGGGAACATGATGAGGAGACTCAGATACCTGATTGGAACAACAACTTTACTATTCGGTCAGGGCAGGAAGAGGTTGTCTTGGAGGACTCAGGACGAGGGGCATGAAAACACACAGGGTGATGATTTGGTTGGAGACCCCACTTACTGTCAAACCAAAGTCACCCAGTCGATGAGGTCAGCAGAGGAGGTGAAGGAGGATGCTACTGACGACGAGGTTACGTTGTGTCTTCCCGGGCAGAGACAAAGTACTGGAAGCACGTCAACAACTGAATCCTCGCCCACAACTCTGCCTCTGAGAAGAAGTCGTGGTGGCTCTGCAGGTCGCATGGGTTCTAAGTCTTGCCTAGCCTGGGGATTTTTTGACATTGCAAAGGATCACCCAAGTCATGTAATCTGTAAGATTCGTCAACAATCTCTAAGTAGAAGGCAAAAACTCACAACTTTGAGTACTTCATCCATGAAGTGTCACATGGATATGAATTGATAGCGTGAAGGTGTATTGCTCAGCTTTATCCACTGTCAATGCAACATGCTTATTTGCTGTTTATTGCATGCATTGTTGCAGACCACACACAAGGGGCTGCTGTTTTTTTGCATCTACCTTTGTCTGTTTGGTCACTATAGCAATAGCAAAATGGTCTTCGGCTGTAGACTTGGAGATGCTGTCTATGAACAGAAGGAAAAGCTAAAGGTGTGTGTTACAGCAAGGAGCCACCGCAGAAACACTTTGGTCAATTGTGAGAGGAGTCATGTTGGAGTTTGGTGAGGAGGACCGTAACGCCAGTGAGCAGCATCCTGTGCCACAGACCGACATTCTTCCGGTGCTGTCTATACTGTTTTCCGTTAGTGGAGCATAAAGTCTGTATTTATGGCAACTGGACATCACGGTACCCGGATATGGTAGTCACAGACAGTAATGCGTGCACACAACACTTTGTTTTATTAGCAAAACACATATCTGTTCTGGTTAGGCCGACTATATAGACAATAAGACTTGCTGCCTCTGCACTATCAAATTGTCACTTACAATTTAAATCATAGAGGGACAGCGACACATGTTTGCATTGACTGTTGCTTTACAAGATTTCCATGACTGTGTTGCTGAGCTGTGTGGTTTGCATTCACACTGTTATCATCTTCCTTATCTGTGAGGCTTCTGCTAACAAGGGTATTCAGGGGGGGGTAATGGGTTTTGTCTATGTTTAGGTAGATAAGTTGTAAGCTCTTGTGATGCGCCACTGGTAAGTCATGTTTGCACACACACACACACACACACACACACACACACACACACACACACACAATTGCTGCTGCTATGCAGAGGGATTACCAGGTAGTAGGCAACTGAATAAATTGTTCTATTCTTTCAGTTTTATGCATGGTTCTTATTGTTTGTTTTGGGAAAGTTAAACAATCATTAATCAACCCAACTGCCTAGAGTCCTTTTCCTGTTGCGTGGTTTTGCTGCATACTGGGGAGCCCACCCTGTACACGACTTCAAATGAAGCATAAGTCGCAATGGGAATTTCACTGTGCTACAATGCGGGCTATCGGGGCTGTGCAACCACGGCTTGCCCCATCAAGTGCATCTGTGTGATCTTCATCCTCTGTGACTGTGGGGACAGCAGTCACACATGCTTTTTCACGCTGAACTTCCACCCCTTTACCCGCAACAAGGAGTGTGATTGGCAGGTCATCAGTTGTTTTGGAAGTGGAAACAGATGGTATTGTTGAGCTCTTACAGACATCAATAGAACCAGCATTGGATGAAGGCAACATTATATCCACGCCTGCACCTTCGTCACAGATTGCACAGATTGGCTGGACTACCAGCGTAGCAGAAATGGAGAGAAGTGTAGAATGCACATGTGTTGTACCTTGCTTGGCAGGAAAGGAACACTAACTTAGCTTTCCAGACACTTTTAGGATGGCAGAAAAAGTGCCAGTTCTATGAGCAAATAAAATAGCCTGGCAAAAAATGGCCAGGTGTGTACAATGCAGAGGTGGTCTAGCTTTATTGACAGCTAAAGAACCAACACTGACTATCCCAGACAATTTTTGTATGCCCGTAACAGTGGCAGCACAGTTTGCAATTAGAATTGCGTATCAAAAATGGACAGGTGTGTACAATGCAGAGGTGGTCTAACTTTATTGACAGCTGAAGAACCAACACTGACTATCCCAGACAATTTTTGTATGCCCGTAACAGTGGCAGCACAGTTTGCAAATAAAATAGCCAGGCAAAAAATGGGCA
The DNA here is from genome assembly GCF_048569485.1 of Anomaloglossus baeobatrachus. Taxonomy (NCBI): domain Eukaryota; kingdom Metazoa; phylum Chordata; class Amphibia; order Anura; family Aromobatidae; genus Anomaloglossus; species Anomaloglossus baeobatrachus. The sequence continues at coordinate 168,235,761 of NC_134358.1, forward strand.
AGTGGGTACAGTGCCCGGGTTCTGTGGGTACCAGGACAGGAAAGGAAAACTAAGTTACTATTCCAGACACTTTTAGGATGGCAACAAAAGTGTCAGCTCTTTGGGCAAATAAAATTGCGTGGCAAAAGTGGGCAGGTGGGTACAGTGCCCGGGTTCTGTGGGTACCAGGACAGGAAAGGAAAACTAAGTTTCTATTCCATACACTTTTAGGATGGCAGAAAAAGTGTCAGCTCTTTGGGCAAATAAAATTGCATGGCAAAAGTGGGCAGGTGGGTACAGTGCCCGGGTTCTGTGGGTCAGTGGACAGGAAAGGAACGGTAACTTAGTATTCCAGACACTTTTAGGATGGCAGCAAAAGTGTCAGCTCTTTGGGCAAATAAAATTGCGTGGCAAAAGTGGGCAGGTGGGTACAGTGCCCGGGTTCTGTGGGTACCAGGACAGGAAAGGAAAACTAAGTTACTATTCCAGACACTTTTAGGATGGCAAAAAAAGTGTCAGCTCTTTGGGCAAATAAAATTGCTTGGCAAAAGTGGGCAGGTGGGTACAGTGCCCGGGTTCTGTGGGTACCAGGACAGGAAAGGAAAACTAAGTTTCTATTCCAGACACTTTTAGGATGGCACAAAAAGTGTCAGCTCTTTGGGCAAATAAAATTGCGTGGCAAAAGTGGGCAGGTGGGTACAGTGCCCGGCTTCTGTGGATAACAGGGCAGGAAAGGAAGCCTCACTTTCTATCCCTCCTAATGATGAAATGCAGCAACTAATTCCCTGAGCTCAGGTACACAGACGCTGTTATCTAAAGCTGTACACAGCGTTTGCACTGACCTGCCTAGCAGCTATGGCTATGAACGCCTGGAAATCAGCCCTGAAAATGGCTGAAATAACCATCAGTTCCTAATCCCTAGAGTGCTGTGTAGCTTGCACTATGTCTATAGCGCACACAGCAGGATTGGCGGCAGCAGCGTGAGCGGTGACTATCACCCACATGCACAAAGGAGATAATAGCGGCGACAGGGTAAATGGCCGTATTTTATAAGGCGAGGACATGTGACATTCACAGCCTATGACACATGCCCTTGCTTTCCTGGCAAAAATGCACTTAGCTGTGTGTGTGTCTGTGATTGGCTGACATCCTGGCCCGCCCCACTGCACGCGCGCTTAGGGAAAAAAAAAAAATGGCGATCGACATTCTATCAGCAGTGCACCACAGATCTAAACCGCGTCCCCCCCGCACACTATACGCTGAAATTTGATAATAGCGTGAATCACAGTGACTCACAATATTACAGTGAAAAGCCAGCTAGTAACTAGCTAGCCTTTTGGTGATCGAACCGTTCTCGAACGTAACTCGAACTGTCGAGCTTTTAGCAAAAAGCTTGCGTTCGAGTTCGATCTCGAGCACCCCCAAAAATCACTCGAACATGAAATTAGCGAACCTCGAACCTCGCTCATCTCTATTTGAGAGGTTCGTCAAACGGTTCGTCGAACCGAACTCGAACGCGGCCTCCGTTCAACAAACCGAACTTGAGCCTCTAGAGGCTCGCTCATCTCTACTCAACAGTCCTAAATCTATTTTTGTCTGATTTTTTTGTTTCGTAATGTGGTAGGTCTGGACAAAAGACGGGAAGTTCATCATCCAAATTCTTCTTCTGTGAAGCCAAACTGTTGTTTTGGATGCAGTATGTGGTTTAGTCTTCTTTTCATGTTGTCTGGATGAGAGCATGTATTGTTCTTAAACCTTTATTTAATGTTCAGCAATGATAATGCCTTTCATGATGTGAAGCAGCTCGTGCCATAGGCACATATGCAACCCCAGATCATCAGAGATGCAGACTCTTGTACCATGCACTGATAACCTGAATGTCACTTTAATTTTGAGTCAGCAGGACATCTGTGGGTTCCATAAATAATTTACAATTTTGATCCATCTGACCACAGAACAGTTTTCCATTATGCCTCAGTCCATTTAAATTAGCTTCTGGTCAGAGAAGACAATAGCATTTCTGGATTGTGTTGATTTATGTCTTTTTTTGCACAATAGAGCTTTAATTTGCATTTGTGGATTGCATGGTGAACTACGTTCATAGGTCATGATTTCTGGAAGTATTCCTGAGCCATACAAATGTAGCGCCCCTGAATACATCAGGGTGCTACAGAGAACTGCATCCTGTTCCCTCAGGATGCAGGACCTACCCCCCATGGTTCCAAGTTCCCAGAAACCGGTGTCACCTTCATCAGCATCACAAATCCCAATCAACACCTCACATCATGACCTGTCAGACACACCAGTGGGTTGGTCTAGCTGGAAAAGGGCCACCCACCTAGAGGTCAGGCAGACTGGTGGGAGGGAGAGTCTGGACAGTCGACTGAGAGCCCTCAAAGAGAGAGGAGCTGGGAAGTGGGAGCTCCCGGGGAGCTTGAACGACCATGGTTGGGTCGCACACAGTAGTCCGGGACCAGAGGAGTCGGGGACCGGTGGCAGTGACATTGGAAAAGGGTGCGACGGACATAGTTTAGGAGGACTGTCTGCACCAGAAAGCCCAAAAGAACTGACCGGTACCGAGCACGATGAGGTACAGGACCCTAGGTCATGAGCCGATTCAATGTCCTGGCAATTAACCTGCAGAGGAAGGGGAGCTTCAAGGACCTTCCCAGAGAGCTCAGAGTCTGAGGGCATCAGCACACCACGGGGGACAGGGTTTTCCAGAAAAAGCAACCCATTAAAGTACCAAGTGCCAGCCCTTGGGAGCAAATCTTCACCTAAAAACTGAAGAGTGGGACCTTATAGTTTCAGGCTAGAGGGACCCACACAGACACGAAACTGTGCGCGGAGGCAGGCTCTGGATTACTATGTGACACCGGTGGGACCGGGTACTTGGATGGGCTTCCTGCAGCAGCAGCACACAGAGAATTTTGTTTATTTGCAGCGTGTGTGTCTCCTTTATAATCCTCATCCAGCACCACGACTACACACAGTGAGTACCCTGGTCCCCTGCACCCTGCTCTCCTAAATAACCACCAACACCCCTGATCCCAGCGCCATCCCTACCTGTGGAGGGACTAACATCAGGCTGCTTAACTCCATCTGCCCCGGTACTCCTTACATCAGCGGCGGTACTCCCATTAATGTAACCCACAGGTGGCGTCACAAACTTATCCCCTGTAAAGATCCCCTTTTATGGATCAAAGTGTCCGCCAAGCCGGGTCCGGGCCCCTCAAGCAACCACAATACTGGATCCGAGCAGCCCGACCAACACCAGGGCGGTACACAGGGGTTTACATGACCAAATTATGTCTGTTTTCAGTGCAGAGTTGCCTGAGGGCCTGTGGATAATGAGCATCCAATATTGACGACTGGTCTTGTTTCTTGTGCACGTGGATTTCTCCAGAATCTCTGAATCATTGGATGATATAAGTTACTGTTAACCCCTTCACAACCATAAACGTACCTATGCACCTTGGTAGGGAAGTAGTTCCAAGAACGTATAGGTATGTCCTGGCAATTGTATGGGCACAGGAAGCTGTCCCTCTGCAACAAGTGAGCCCAGGGTCTCACAGCCAGGGATGGTCCCTTCCTGTTTAACTCTCTAAATGCCAATATTGATATAAATCGAGGCACTTAGGGGAATGGGAGAGGGATTGAGCTTCCTCTCCGCTACGAAATGTGTTAAAGTAAAGATCAGGAGAGAAAGACACTGCACACAACGGAGCCAACACAACCTGGAATTAATGTTAAAACATGACCTTTATTACAAATCTAGATTAAAAACAATTAAAACCAATAACTGCAGTACATAAACACCCACAACCAAAGAACCCTCAATGTGCAACTGATAAATGAGGCAAAAGAGGGGGATGAGGTCACCACGACTGAATAAATGGGATCTAGCCAAAAAAACACACCTGTGATACAAGTCAAGACAAGAAAAAAGAGAGGGTGTGTAACAAATGGGATCACCAAATGCTAGCATTGGATACATCTGCGCCTGATAGCCCCACATGTCTTCTGTTCAAATAAGCAGACATGTGCAGGGATTACAACCGCAGAAGCCAGTGGTGATTACCAATATACGACCAAGGACACACCGGTACGTCCTTGGTCCCAAAAGGGTTAACTTTCTAACAAAAACAAATCATATTTCAAAAATTGTGCTGATGTAAAGTAGACATGTGGTAAATGTTATTTATTAAATATTTTGTGTGAAATAACTGTCTGGTTTAAGGGCATAAAAATTCAATTTTAAAAATTGCAAAAGATTTTACATTTTCACAAAATTTCCAATATTTTTACAAATAAACACAAAAATAATTATCATATATCATATGTCATATCATATAATTTACAGCTAACATGAAGTACAATGAATGGCTTGTCATGAAAAAAAGTCTCAGAATCACTGGGATCCATTGAAGCGTTCTAGAGTTATTACATCATAAAGTGACACTGGTCAGAATTGAAAAAAATGGCCTGGTCATAAAGGTGAAAACAGGCTCGTGGGTGAAGGGGTTAAAAAAGGATTCCAATTTAAATAGAACATTGATTCTATCACATATTTTGAGGTTATGGTGAATAACTAATTAGATACATAGAAAGAAATAAGACTAACATATACAATCTTACAATAATAATTTTAAAATTGATAAAGCTGAGGTAACATGGATTGGTAAAAATACCATATCTTTTGGACTATAAAATGAACTGGGCAATAAAACATACTTAAGCTTTAGAGGAATAAAATAGGAAAAAAATTGAAGCAAAAAATGAGGTCATGACGCACTCTAATGGGGGGATCTGCTGCTGACGCTATTATGGAGGTAATGTCCTTAAATTCTGTACTTATGTCACCCCATCCTGAACCCCTTCCAGGTATATATTGTATGTCCTCCATCCTGAAGTATGTGTCCACCCATTCTAGTATATATGATCTCTATTCTGGTACATATGTCACACATCTTGGTACATATAATCCCCAACCTGGCATATAGCACACCATCCTGGTGTGTATGTCCCCCATCCTGGTATATATGATCCACTTCCTGGTACATATTTCCCCTTCCTTATATATGTGATCCCCATCCTGCTACATATGTTCCACATACTGGTAAATCTAAGATTCCCATCCTGGCATATATGTTCCCCCTCACAGGTCTATCATGATATATTTGCCTCCTGTTAGGCTGCAGACATAAAAAATAAATAATTACACTAACCTTCCCTCCTCTACTGACTTCAGTGTGTAAGTGACAGGCATGACGTCACTGCCAAAAGTACACAGAAAGACGCTAACATGGGCTGATGATGAGTATTAATATTAATTTTCTTAATAGCAGACATAATTGCCCTAGTCATTGCAGGAAGCTGGCGGCAGCAGGAGAGGGGTGAACACATCTGCCCTATGTTAAAGGAAATGAATATTCACTGCTCCCCACACCCATAATCCCACCAACCTCTCAGCACTGGCTTCAGTGGCGAGAGGTAAGGGGGAATATGGATGTGGGGTGCATTGAATATTAATTTTCTTTAACTCCTTCACCCCCTAGCGATTTTTCGTTTTTTTTGTTCTTTTCCTTGCCTTCTTCCAAGAGCCATAACTTTTTTATTTTTCTATCAATATAGCCATATGAGAACTTATTTTTTGTGGAACGAGTTGAACTTTTGAATGACATCATTCATTCTTCCACATATTGCACTTGAAAAGGGTGAAAAAAAATCCAAGTCTGGTGAAATTCTGCCGCCCAGGGCTTTGGGGTACTCGGTCCTGGGCAGTGTACTACTGGGATGTGTCACTGGGTGGCCGTTGCCCGGTTCCGTGACCCTGGGGATGCTTTTAAAAAGGGGTTATATAAAGGGGAATGGTTAATAAAGTTTATGTCGTGACGCCACTTGCGGGTTGTGGTTAGGGTGATGGAACCGCCGCTGCACAGTCTTTCCACTAGGGCTGATGTAATGACAACCTGGATGTTGAGCCCTCCGCAAGTAGCGTCGGGGCCCCAGGGAATAGGTGATAGAGTTAGGCACTGAAAGAAAAGTAGGCCAAATGAGAGGTTGCTGTGTAACTGATTCTCTTTACTAACATTAGATGGTAACTAGTATCTGGAGGAAGGCTGATATTCACCTTTGGTTCCCTTAAGGCTACTTTACACGCTGCGATATCAGTCCCGATATCGCTAGCATGGGTACCCGCCCCCATCTGTTGTGCGACACGGGCAAATCGCTGCCCGTGCCGCACAACCTCGCGCAGACCCGTCACACATACTTACCTGCCCGGCGACGTCGCTGTGACCGGCGAACCGCCTCCTTTCTAAGGGGGCGGTCCGTGCGGCGTCACAGCGACGTCACTGAGCGGCCACCCAATAGAAGCGGAGGGGCGGAGATGAGTGGCTGGAACATCCCGCCCACCTTCTTCCTTACTCATAGCGGCCGGGAGGCAGGTAAGGAGAGGTTCCTTGTTCCTGCGGCGTCCCACATAGCGATGTGTGCTACCGCAGGAGCGACGAACTACATCGTTACTGCTGCAGTAACGATAATCGAGAATGGACCCCCATGTCACCGATGAGCGATTTTGCACGTTTTTGCAACGATGCAAAATCGCTCATCAGTGTCACACACAGCAATATCGCTAATGCGGCCGGATGTGCGTCACAAATTCTGTGACCCCAACGACTCAGCATTAGCGATGTCGCAGCGTGTAAAGCCCCCTTTAGTCCCATGGCCGGTTGATGACCTGGTGGATTCTTTCCACAGCACCTTTCTCAAGTTGGTGATTCCCCGTGGCTTGGAGCGTCTGGGGATCCTCTCCTGTTTGTCTCTCAGTCTCTGGTCCGTATGGAGGTAGTGTGAACCCTTTAGGGTCGGTGTTCCATTCCGGTCCCTGGCTCTGTACCCCGTCGGTGCTATGGTTCTGGGAGTACTTCGCCGTACTCCACCGGCAACCACACGCCTGGGCCCTCAGTTCACTGTCACACTCCCGTGTCAGAGCAGTTACGTCTGTCTCCTCTCACTTCCACTTACTCACTCCAACTCTCTAACTGTCTGTTTGTCCCCTCCCACCTGGTCGTTGTCTAGTGGACTGGATCGGCTCCACCCCTGGGTGGCCATCCATTGGGTCCAAGTCTACTCTGTCACCAGTCTGTGTGCATGGGGAAAATCTGGGATTTTAATGTGTTTTGCTGTTACCGGCACTGGTTTTCCAGGTCCCTGGGGGTAGGCCCTGCATCTTTGGCAGGATGCAGTACTTTGTAGTGCCCTGATGAGTTCAGGGGCACTACAAAATCACAAAGAAAGTGCAATTCCACAATTGTTTTTTGTGTTTTTTATTTACCATGTTCACTTAATGGTAAAACTGACCTGGTAATGTAATTCTTCCGAGACCTGTAGAGTTCTTAATTTTTAGGATTTGAGGCTGCTTGATGGCTTATTTTTTTCATCTTGAGCTGAGATTTTGAATTGTACCATATTTGGGTACATGCAATGTTATGGTCGCCTGTTATTGCCTTTTATTGCAATGTTGCTGCGACCAAAAAACGTAATTCTGGCATTTACATTTTTTTTCTTGCTACGCTTTTTACCGATTAGATTCACTTATTTCAGATTTTAATAGATCAGCCTTTTCTCAAAGCTGCAATACGAGATATGTGTATTTTTTATTATTGTTTTATATTCAATGGGGCATAAGGGGGGGATTTGAACTTTTTTTTTATTATTTTTCATATTTTTTAAAACATTTTATTTTTACTTCTTATTGATATTACTACTTTAAGCTCACACTGTCCGATCACTTCTGTTGTTCAGCGTTATGCTTCAAAATGATCTGTTTAAATAATTAAAAACAAAAACCGCATGGGGTCCCTTATATTTTAGTACACAGCCAATATGAAGCAACCAACTAGGGGCTGCAGCCTCCAACTGTCTGCTTTATCTGCATTGTGTATCAAAATATGGGGAGCCCAATGCCATTTTTTCCAATGATTTATTTACTTTTACACCCCACTTCGGGAGACCCAAAGAGCTAATGTGAGGGAAACCAAAACAGATGCTGGCACAAAGGCTGGGGGCACAATCTGACTGCATCCAATCACAGACACCGCCACAGAGGGTGGGCAGGGAAAACAGTGAATATTCATAAGATTTAATGAGCAGACCCGGAAACACTGTGACAGCTGCGCATAAATTCAGTAAGTATAATTGTTCTGCTTTAATCCCCATTTTGCTTCCTTTTACAGCCCCCAAGTCTGTATTACCACCATGTTCTAACACTTACGTTTGGGTCCCCATAGACATATGGAGCTTGGGGTTTGGGCTCAAATCCAGTCCCGAACCGGACTTTTTTTTTTAAGTCCGGCCGTACTCACCGAACCCGAACATCTGCAGGTTTTCCCATCTCTATTTTAAAGCAATGTCTGGTTTTCTTTAGTTGATCATTAGTAGAGTTGAGCGCGGTTCGTGGTTCGTGGTTCTCCAGTTCGCGGCTCGAGTGATTTTGGGGCATGTTCTAGATCGAACTAGAACTCGAGCTTTTTGCAAAAGCTCGGTAGTTCTAGAAACGTTCGAGAACGGTTCTAGCAGCCAAAAAACAGCTAAATCATAGCTTGGTTTCTGCTGTAATAGTGTAAGTCACTCTGTGAATCAAACTATTATCACATTTCAGTGTATAGTGTGCGTGAACAGCGCCTTCAGATCACTGCTGTTTCTATAATGGCGATCGCCATTTTTTTTTTTTTTTTTTCTTGTCTTCCTTCCCTAAGTGCGCGCGTCTTGTGGGGCGGGCCAGCATGTCAGCCAATCCCAGACACACACACAGCTAAGTGGACTTTGAGCCAGAGAAGCAACGGCATGTGTGATAGGATCTGCATGTCACATGTCCCTGCATTATAAAACCGGACATTTTCTTCACGGACGCCATTATCTGCCTTCTGCGTCTTTGGTGTCAGACATCACTGTCGCAGCTCCGTCTTCCTGAGTCCTATAGCCGATACAGCTGTATGCGCTGCATACACAGCGTTAGACAGCTTAGGGAGAGCACTTTATAGCAGTCCTTTTAAGGGCTCCAACCGGCAGGGTCAGAGAGCCATAGGTGACAGGTCCTGCAAACAGCAACAGCGTCTGTGTAGCCCAGGTCAGGGATTTCCTACCTGCATTTCACCATTAGGAGGGAATAGAAAGGCAGTCTTCCATTCCTCTACCCAGAGCACCACAATCCTGCCACTGTACCCTCTTGTCCTCTGCACACTCCAACTGATAACTAAGCCATTATACTAGCAAACACTCAGTGTACCTAGTGGCATCCTATACGTGGCTATTGGACTTTGCTATAGTCCCACTAGTGCAAAGACATTTGCAGAGCGCGTCTGCCTGCGTTGCACACTACAACTCATTCTAACCAAGCCATTATACTAGCAAACACTCAGTGTACCTAGTGGCATCCTATACGTGGCTATTGGACTTTGCTATAGTCCCACTAGTGCAAAGACATTTGCAGAGCGCGTCTGCCTGCGTTGCACACTACAACTCATTCTAACCAAGCCATTATACTAGCAAACACTCAGTGTACCTAGTGGCATCCTATACGTGGCTATTGGACTTTGCTATAGTCCCACTAGTGCAAAGACATTTGCAGAGCGCGTCTGCCTGCGTTGCACACTACAACTCATTCTAACCAAGCCATTATACTAGCAAACACTCAGTGTACCTAGTGGCATCCTATACGTGGCTATTGGACTTTGCTATAGTCCCACTAGTGCAAAGACATTTGCAGAGCGCGTCTGCCTGCGTTGCACACTACAACTCATTCTAACCAAGCCATTATACTAGCAAACACTCAGTGTACCTAGTGGCATCCTATACGTGGCTATTGGACTTTGCTATAGTCCCACTAGTGCAAAGACATTTGCAGAGCGCGTCTGCCTGCGTTGCACACTACAACTCATTCTAACCAAGCCATTATACTAGCAAACACTCAGTGTACCTAGTGGCATCCTATACATGGCTATTGGACTTTGCTATAGTCCCACTAGTGCAAAGACATTTGCAGAGCGCGTCTGCCTGCGTTGCACACTACAACTCATTCTAACCAAGCCATTATACTAGCAAACACTCAGTGTACCTAGTGGCATCCTATACGTGGCTATTGGACTTTGCTATAGTCCCACTAGTGCAAAGACATTTGCAGAGCGCGTCTGCCTGCGTTGCACACTACAACTCATTCTAACCAAGCCATTATACTAGCAAACACTCAGTGTACCTAGTGGCATCCTATACGTGGCTATTGGACTTTGCTATAGTCCCACTAGTGCAAAGACATTTGCAGAGCGCGTCTGCCTGCGTTGCACACTACAACTCATTCTAACCAAGCCATTATACTAGCAAACACTCAGTGTACCTAGTGGCATCCTATACGTGGCTATTGGACTTTGCTATAGTCCCACTAGTGCAAAGACATTTGCAGAGCGCGTCTGCCTGCGTTGCACACTACAACTCATTCTAACCAAGCCATTATACTAGCAAACACTCAGTGTACCTAGTGGCATCCTATACGTGGCTATTGGACTTTGCTATAGTCCCACTAGTGCAAAGACATTTGCAGAGCGCGTCTGCCTGCGTTGCACACTACAACTCATTCTAACCAAGCCATTATACTAGCAAACACTCAGTGTACCTAGTGGCATCCTATACGTGGCTATTGGACTTTGCTATAGTCCCACTAGTGCAAAGACATTTGCAGAGCGCGTCTGCCTGCGTTGCACACTACAACTCATTCTAACCAAGCCATTATACTAGCAAACACTCAGTGTACCTAGTGGCATCCTATACGTGGCTATTGGACTTTGCTATAGTCCCACTAGTGCAAAGACATTTGCAGAGCGCGTCTGCCTGCGTTGCACACTACAACTCATTCTAACCAAGCCATTATACTAGCAAACACTCAGTGTACCTAGTGGCATCCTATACGTGGCTATTGGACTTTGCTATAGTCCCACTAGTGCAAAGACATTTGCAGAGCGCGTCTGCCTGCGTTGCACACTACAACTCATTCTAACCAAGCCATTATACTAGCAAACACTCAGTGTACCTAGTGGCATCCTATACGTGGCTATTGGACTTTGCTATAGTCCCACTAGTGCAAAGACATTTGCAGAGCGCGTCTGCCTGCGTTGCACACTACAACTCATTCTAACCAAGCCATTATACTAGCAAACACTCAGTGTACCTAGTGGCATCCTATACGTGGCTATTGGACTTTGCTATAGTCCCACTAGTGCAAAGACATTTGCAGAGCGCGTCTGCCTGCGTTGCACACTACAACTCATTCTAACCAAGCCATTATACTAGCAAACACTCAGTGTACCTAGTGGCATCCTATACGTGGCTATTGGACTTTGCTATAGTCCCACTAGTGCAAAGACATTTGCAGAGCGCGTCTGCCTGCGTTGCACACTACAACTCATTCTAACCAAGCCATTATACTAGCAAACACTCAGTGTACCTAGTGGCATCCTATACGTGGCTATTGGACTTTGCTATAGTCCCACTAGTGCAAAGACATTTGCAGAGCGCGTCTGCCTGCGTTGCACACTACAACTCATTCTAACCAAGCCATTATACTAGCAAACACTCAGTGTACCTAGTGGCATCCTATACGTGGCTATTGGACTTTGCTATAGTCCCACTAGTGCAAAGACATTTGCAGAGCGCGTCTGCCTGCGTTGCACACTACAACTCATTCTAACCAAGCCATTATACTAGCAAACACTCAGTGTACCTAGTGGCATCCTATACGTGGCTATTGGACTTTGCTATAGTCCCACTAGTGCAAAGACATTTGCAGAGCGCGTCTGCCTGCGTTGCACACTACAACTCATTCTAACCAAGCCATTATACTAGCAAACACTCAGTGTACCTAGTGGCATCCTATACGTGGCTATTGGACTTTGCTATAGTCCCACTAGTGCAAAGACATTTGCAGAGCGCGTCTGCCTGCGTTGCACACTACAACTCATTCTAACCAAGCCATTATACTAGCAAACACTCAGTGTACCTAGTGGCATCCTATACGTGGCTATTGGACTTTGCTATAGTCCCACTAGTGCAAAGACATTTGCAGAGCGCGTCTGCCTGCGTTGCACACTACAACTCATTCTAACCAAGCCATTATACTAGCAAACACTCAGTGTACCTAGTGGCATCCTATACGTGGCTATTGGACTTTGCTATAGTCCCACTAGTGCAAAGACATTTGCAGAGCGCGTCTGCCTGCGTTGCACACTACAACTCATTCTAACCAAGCCATTATACTAGCAAACACTCAGTGTACCTAGTGGCATCCTATACGTGGCTATTGGACTTTGCTATAGTCCCACTAGTGCAAAGACATTTGCAGAGCGCGTCTGCCTGCGTTGCACACTACAACTCATTCTAACCAAGCCATTATACTAGCAAACACTCAGTGTACCTAGTGGCATCCTATACGTGGCTATTGGACTTTGCTATAGTCCCACTAGTGCAAAGACATTTGCAGAGCGCGTCTGCCTGCGTTGCACACTACAACTCATTCTAACCAAGCCATTATACTAGCAAACACTCAGTGTACCTAGTGGCATCCTATACGTGGCTATTGGACTTTGCTATAGTCCCACTAGTGCAAAGACATTTGCAGAGCGCGTCTGCCTGCGTTGCACACTACAACTCATTCTAACCAAGCCATTATACTAGCAAACACTCAGTGTACCTAGTGGCATCCTATACGTGGCTATTGGACTTTGCTATAGTCCCACTAGTGCAAAGACATTTGCAGAGCGCGTCTGCCTGCGTTGCACACTACAACTCATTCTAACCAAGCCATTATACTAGCAAACACTCAGTGTACCTAGTGGCATCCTATACGTGGCTATTGGACTTTGCTATAGTCCCACTAGTGCAAAGACATTTGCAGAGCGCGTCTGCCTGCGTTGCACACTACAACTCATTCTAACCAAGCCATTATACTAGCAAACACTCAGTGTACCTAGTGGCATCCTATACGTGGCTATTGGACTTTGCTATAGTCCCACTAGTGCAAAGACATTTGCAGAGCGCGTCTGCCTGCGTTGCACACTACAACTCATTCTAACCAAGCCATTATACTAGCAAACACTCAGTGTACCTAGTGGCATCCTATACGTGGCTATTGGACTTTGCTATAGTCCCACTAGTGCAAAGACATTTGCAGAGCGCGTCTGCCTGCGTTGCACACTACAACTCATTCTAACCAAGCCATTATACTAGCAAACACTCAGTGTACCTAGTGGCATCCTATACGTGGCTATTGGACTTTGCTATAGTCCCACTAGTGCAAAGACATTTGCAGAGCGCGTCTGCCTGCGTTGCACACTACAACTCATTCTAACCAAGCCATTATACTAGCAAACACTCAGTGTACCTAGTGGCATCCTATACGTGGCTATTGGACTTTGCTATAGTCCCACTAGTGCAAAGACATTTGCAGAGCGCGTCTGCCTGCGTTGCACACTACAACTCATTCTAACCAAGCCATTATACTAGCAAACACTCAGTGTACCTAGTGGCATCCTATACGTGGCTATTGGACTTTGCTATAGTCCCACTAGTGCAAAGACATTTGCAGAGCGCGTCTGCCTGCGTTGCACACTACAACTCATTCTAACCAAGCCATTATACTAGCAAACACTCAGTGTACCTAGTGGCATCCTATACGTGGCTATTGGACTTTGCTATAGCCCCACTAGTGCAAAGACATTTGCAGAGCGCGTCTGCCTGCGTTGCACACTACAACTCATTCTAACCAAGCCATTATACTAGCAAACACTCAGTGTACCTAGTGGCATCCTATACGTGGCTATTGGACTTTGCTATAGTCCCACTAGTGCAAAGACATTTGCAGAGCGCGTCTGCCTGCGTTGCACACTACAACTCATTCTAACCAAGCCATTATACTAGCAAACACTCAGTGTACCTAGTGGCATCCTATACGTGGCTATTGGACTTTGCTATAGTCCCACTAGTGCAAAGACATTTGCAGAGCGCGTCTGCCTGCGTTGCACACTACAACTCATTCTAACCAAGCCATTATACTAGCAAACACTCAGTGTACCTAGTGGCATCCTATACGTGGCTATTGGACTTTGCTATAGTCCCACTAGTGCAAAGACATTTGCAGAGCGCGTCTGCCTGCGTTGCACACTACAACTCATTCTAACCAAGCCATTATACTAGCAAACACTCAGTGTACCTAGTGGCATCCTATACGTGGCTATTGGACTTTGCTATAGTCCCACTAGTGCAAAGACATTTGCAGAGCGCGTCTGCCTGCGTTGCACACTACAACTAATTATAACTAAGTTGCATTGTCAGGGATATTTATTCTTTATTATTCTGCTGTTAATAAAGCTAGACCACCACTGCAATCTTCACCACCTCTCAATTTTTACTACCACATTTTCAGTCCACAATCTTGTCGCAATCAACATGAGTGGCAAAATGACAGATGCTGGTGGAAAGGGGAAGAGGCGTGGTGTAAAAGGCAAAAAAGGTTTTGTCCGTGGGGAAGGTGGCAAAGCTCCATTATCATCTGCTGAAGATAGACCATCTACCAGCAAAAGTAAGATGTCTACTACTTACCGTGGACAATCCGATGTGCTCCCTTTGTTACGGACACGAACAACAGGAACAAAGGTAGATGATGGGCAAAAAAGGAAAATGCTTGAATGGATCTCAAGTGGTCCAACAAGTGCCCTCTCTGCCACTTCAAGTACCGCATCCAAAAAACACCAGTCCTCTGAGTTGTCATCCCAATCAAACTTGCTTTCTCCCAGCTCTGAAGTCTCCATCAGCCCTGCACAGTATGGTGGAACTGAGATGGCTGAGTCTGCAGAGCTGTTCAGTCACACTATAGCCTGGGAATCAGAGGTCTGCTCCCAAGCTACAGTGAGTACAGAACAGGAAATGGTCTGCAGTGATGCCCAGAACCTTTGTGACTCAGATTCAGGCCGTGAGGACCAAGTTTCTGAGCATAATGTTGACCCTTTGTCACAAACTGTAACACCTGTGGTTATAGACAATGAGGAACATACTGATGAAGATGAGACGCAGATACCCGATTGGGATGACAACTTAAATATTCGTTCAGGGCAAGAAGAGGCTCGGTCTGAGGGGGAGGGGAGTGCAAACACAACAATTGATGATGACGTTCTAGATCCCACCTACTGTCAACCCCCAGTCAGGCACTCGAGGAGGTCAACAGAGGCGGTGGAGGAGGATGCAACCGACGACGAAGTTACCTTGCGCCTTCCTGGACAGAGTCGGAGCACTGGTAGCACGTCTACAACTGCATCCTCAGCCACCACTCTGCCTATGAGCATTATTCGGGGTGGATCAACAGGTCGCATGGCCTCTAAGCCTTGCCTAGCCTGGTCCTTTTTTCACATCGAAAAAGATCGCCCAACTCATGTGATATGTAACATTTGTCATGATTCTGTTAGTAGAGGTCAAAACCTCAGCAGTTTGACAACTTCTTCCATGAATCGTCACATGACTAAATATCATAAGTCCCGGTGGGAAGCTCACCGTGCTGCAATGCGGCCTAGTGGAGCGAACCATCCACCGCCCGCCCCTTCCACTGCATCCGCGCGCTCTTCATCTTCTAGGACTGTGGGGACAGCTGCCACACCTGTTTTTCCACGCAAAACTTCCACCACTGTAACCGCAACAGGCAGTTTGCTTGTAAGGTCGTCAGTTGGTTTGGAAGGGGAAACAAGTGAGTGTGTACAGCTCTCTCAGACATCGATAGCACCAACGTTGGATGAAGGCAACATCATGTCTCCGCCTGCACTTTCCTCACAAACCTGCATTTTTCAAGGGACACCCTACTCAACACCGTCTACACACAGCAGCCAGATCTCTGTCCCTCAGATGTGGTCAAATAAAAGGCCACTTCCTCCGACCCATGACAAAGCTAAGAGGTTGACTCTATCCCTCTGTAAGCTGTTGGCTACCGAAATGCTGCCTTTCCGCCTAGTGGACACACAGGATTTTAGAGACCTTATGTCTGTCGCTGTGCCCCAGTACCAGATGCCTAGTCGCCACTACTTCTCTAAGAAAGGTGTGCCCGCGCTACACCAGCATGTCGCACACAACATCACCGCTTCCTTGAGAAACTCTGTGTGTGAACGGGTGCATTTCACCACCGATACTTGGACCAGTAAGCATGGACAGGGACGTTACATGTCGCTGACTGGGCACTGGGTAACTATGGTGATAGATGGTGAAGGGTCTGCTGCACAAGTCTTGCCGTCCCCACGACTTGTGTGTCAATCCTCTGTCTGTCCAAGTTCCGCCACTGCTTCTGCATCCTCCACCTCATCTGGGTCCTCCACCTCCGCCCCAAGCCTGCCTGGTCAGGCCACCAGCGTTCTCACTGCGCAGAAGGAATCACGCACCCCTCATTACTATGCTGGCAGCAGAGCGCAACGGCATCAGGCGGTCTTTAGCTTGACATGTCTTGGTAATAAGAGTCACACAGCTGAGGAGTTGTGGTCAGCTTTGCGGTCCGAGTTTAATAAATGGTTGTCTCCACTCAAACTGCAGCCTGGTAAGGCCGTGTGCGACAATGCTGCAAACCTGGGTGCGGCACTTCGCCTGGGCAAGGTGACACACGTACCTTGTATGGCTCACGTGTTGAACCTTGTCGTGCAGCAATTTTTAACACACTATCCCGGCCTAGATGGCCTTCTGAACAGGGCACGAAAACTGTCAGCTCACTTCCGCCGTTCAAGCGCCGCAGCAGAGCGACTTGCATCGCTCCAGAAGTCTTTCGGCCTGCCGGTTCATCGCCTGAAATGCGATGTGGCGACACGCTGGAATTCAACTCTCCACATGTTACAGCGACTGTGGCAGCACCGCAGAGCCCTGGTGCAATACGTCATGACGTATAGCCTGGGCCAACGAGATGCAGAGGTGGGGCAGATCACCCTGATGGAGTGGTCTCAGATCAAGGACCTATGCACCCTTCTGCACAGTTTCGACATGGCGACGAATATGTTTAGCTCTGACAATGCCATTATCAGCATGACGATTCCAGTCATTTACATGCTGGAGCACACGCTAAACACTATTCGGAGTCAGGGGGTGGGACAACATGAAGGGGAGGAACTACAGGAGGATTCATATGCGCAAGGGACAACAACATCACGAAGGTCCAGACGTTCATCATCACCAACGCAGCAGGCATGGGACCATGGGGGACAGGGATCGACAAGGGCGCATAGTAGCAGGCGAAATGTTGAGCAAGGTGCAGGAGAACATGAAGAAATGGAGGACGAACTGTCCATGGACATGGAAGACTCAGCGGATGAGGGAGACCTTGGTCAAATTTCAGTTGAAAGAGGTTGGGGTCAGATGTCAGAGGAAGAAAGAACGGGTAGCACCTCTATGCCACAAACACAGCATGGACTTGGTCCGCATGGCTGCGCAAGACACATGAGTGCCTTTTTGTTGCACTACCTCCAACATGACAGTCGTATTGTCAAAATTAGAAGTGATGATGACTACTGGATTGCCACACTATTAGATCCCCGGTACAAGTCCAAATTTTGTGACATAATTCCAGCCATAGAAAGGGACGCACGTATGCAGGAGTATCAGCAGAAGCTGTTACTAGATCTTAGCTCGGCTTTTCCACCAAACAACCGTGCAGGTGCAGGGAGTGAATCTCCCAGTTGTAACTTGACAAACATGGGACGGTCTCGTCATCTTCAACAGTCTACCCGTACCAGTAGGACCTTTTCTGGTGCCGGTAACAGCAATTTTATGGAATCTTTTCATAATTTTTTTAGACCCTCTTTTGCAAGGCCACCAGAGACAACAAGTCTGACACATACTCAACGGCTGGAGAGGATGATACAGGAGTATCTCCAAATGAACATCGATGCCATGACTGTGCAACTGGAGCCTTGCTCCTTTTGGGCTTCAAACATAGAAAAATGGCCAGAGCTCTCCAGTTACGCCTTGGAGATTTTGTCGTGTCCAGCTGCCAGCGTTGTCTCTGAACGTGTATTCAGTGCTGCTGGGTGTGTGCTGACAGATAAGCGCACGCGTCTGTCCAGTGACAATGTGGACAGACTGACGTTCATCAAAATGAACAAGTCATGGATCCAGAAGGAATTTACTACCCCTGTGTCATCCTGGGGAGAGTAAATGCTTGTGGATTTGGAATGTGCTTGATGCAAATCAAAACATCCTGTTTGCAACTAGGGCCCAAGTGCTGCCACTGATGTGGTGGGTGTCTGTGTGGCCCAATTTTTGGAAAAAAGGGAGACTCCGCTTGGAGTAACCCTTGCTTGCTGTGTTTTTAAAAGAAGCCAAGATGAACAGAGCTGGGATCAGGAAAGACTTTGCTACCTACCCCGGTGTCATCCTGGGGACGGCTAAGAATAGCGTATTTTTGAATGTGCTTGATGCAAATCAAAACATCCTGTTTGCAACTAGGGCCCAAGTGCTGCCACTGATGGGGTGGGTGTCTGTGTGGCCCAATTTTTGGAAAAAAGGGAGACTCCGCTTGGAGTAACCCTTGCTTGCTGTGTTTTTAAAAGAAGCCAAGATGAACAGAGCTGGGATCAGGAAAGACTTTGCTACCTACCCCGGTGTCATCCTGGGGACGGCTAAGAATAGCGTATTTTTGAATGTGCTTGATGCAAATCAAAACATCCTGTTTGCAACTAGGGCCGAAGTGCTGCCACTGATGGGGTGGGTGTCTGTGTGGCCCAATTTTTGGAAAAAAGGGAGACTCCGCTTGGAGTAACCCTTGCTTGCTGTGTTTTTAAAAGAAGCCAAGATGAACAGAGCTGGGATCAGGAAAGACTTTGCTACCTACCCCGGTGTCATCCTGGGGACGGATAAGAATGGCGTATTTTTGAATGTGCTTGATGCAAATCTAGCTGTGAAGTGTACAACTGGGGCACAACTGCTGCCACTGAATGGGTGGGTGTGTGTGGGGCCCAATTTTTGGAAAAAAGGGGAGACTCCGCTTGGAGTAACCCTTGCTTACATTGTTTTTAAAAGAAGCCAAGATGAACAAGTCATGGGTCAGCAAAGACTTTGCTACCTACCCCAGTGTCATCCTGGGGACGGCTAAGAATAGCGTATTTTTGAATGTGCTTGATGCAAATCAAAACATCCTGTTTGCAACTAGGGCCCAAGTGCTGCCACTGATGGGGTGGGTGTCTGTGTGGCCCAATTTTTGGAAAAAAGGGAGACTCCGCTTGGAGTAACCCTTGCTTGCTGTGTTTTTAAAAGAAGCCAAGATGAACAGAGCTGGGATCAGGAAAGACTTTGCTACCTACCCCGGTGTCATCCTGGGGACGGCTAAGAATAGCGTATTTTTGAATGTGCTTGATGCAAATCAAAACATCCTGTTTGCAACTAGGGCCGAAGTGCTGCCACTGATGGGGTGGGTGTCTGTGTGGCCCAATTTTTGGAAAAAAGGGAGACTCCGCTTGGAGTAACCCTTGCTTGCTGTGTTTTTAAAAGAAGCCAAGATGAACAGAGCTGGGATCAGGAAAGACTTTGCTACCTACCCCGGTGTCATCCTGGGGACGGATAAGAATGGCGTATTTTTGAATGTGCTTGATGCAAATCTAGCTGTGAAGTGTACAACTGGGGCACAACTGCTGCCACTGAATGGGTGGGTGTGTGTGGGGCCCAATTTTTGGAAAAAAGGGGAGACTCCGCTTGGAGTAACCCTTGCTTACATTGTTTTTAAAAGAAGCCAAGATGAACAAGTCATGGGTCAGCAAAGACTTTGCTACCTACCCCAGTGTCATCCTGGGGACGGCTAAGAATAGCGTATTTTTGAATGTGCTTGATGCAAATCAAAACATCCTGTTTGCAACTAGGGCCCAAGTGCTGCCACTGATGGGGTGGGTGTCTGTGTGGCCCAATTTTTGGAAAAAAGGGAGACTCCGCTTGGAGTAACCCTTGCTTGCTGTGTTTTTAAAAGAAGCCAAGATGAACAGAGCTGGGATCAGGAAAGACTTTGCTACCTACCCCGGTGTCATCCTGGGGACGGATAAGAATAGCGTATTTTTGAATGTGCTTGATGCAAATCAAAACATCCTGTTTGCAACTAGGGCCCAAGTGCTGCCACTGATGTGGTGGGTGTCTGTGTGGCCCAATTTTTGGAAAAAAGGGAGACTCCGCTTGGAGTAACCCTTGCTTGCTGTGTTTTTAAAAGAAGCCAAGATGAACAGAGCTGGGATCAGGAAAGACTTTGCTACCTACCCCGGTGTCATCCTGGGGACGGCTAAGAATAGCGTATTTTTGAATGTGCTTGATGCAAATCAAAACATCCTGTTTGCAACTAGGGCCCAAGTGCTGCCACTGATGGGGTGGGTGTCTGTGTGGCCCAATTTTTGGAAAAAAGGGAGACTCCGCTTGGAGTAACCCTTGCTTGCTGTGTTTTTAAAAGAAGCCAAGATGAACAGAGCTGGGATCAGGAAAGACTTTGCTACCTACCCCGGTGTCATCCTGGGGACGGCTAAGAATAGCGTATTTTTGAATGTGCTTGATGCAAATCAAAACATCCTGTTTGCAACTAGGGCCGAAGTGCTGCCACTGATGGGGTGGGTGTCTGTGTGGCCCAATTTTTGGAAAAAAGGGAGACTCCGCTTGGAGTAACCCTTGCTTGCTGTGTTTTTAAAAGAAGCCAAGATGAACAGAGCTGGGATCAGGAAAGACTTTGCTACCTACCCCGGTGTCATCCTGGGGACGGATAAGAATGGCGTATTTTTGAATGTGCATGATGCAAATCTAGCTGTGAAGTGTACAACTGGGGCACAACTGCTGCCACTGAATGGGTGGGTGTGTGTGGGGCCCAATTTTTGGAAAAAAGGGGAGACTCCGCTTGGAGTAACCCTTGCTTACATTGTTTTTAAAAGAAGCCAAGATGAACAAGTCATGGGTCAGCAAAGACTTTGCTACCTACCCCAGTGTCATCCTGGGGACGGCTAAGAATAGCGTATTTTTGAATGTGCTTGATGCAAATCAAAACATCCTGTTTGCAACTAGGGCCCAAGTGCTGCCACTGATGGGGTGGGTGTCTGTGTGGCCCAATTTTTGGAAAAAAGGGAGACTCCGCTTGGAGTAACCCTTGCTTGCTGTGTTTTTAAAAGAAGCCAAGATGAACAGAGCTGGGATCAGGAAAGACTTTGCTACCTACCCCGGTGTCATCCTGGGGACGGATAAGAATAGCGTATTTTTGAATGTGCTTGATGCAAATCAAAACATCCTGTTTGCAACTAGGGCCCAAGTGCTGCCACTGATGGGGTGGGTGTCTGTGTGGCCCAATTTTTGGAAAAAAGGGAGACTCCGCTTGGAGTAACCCTTGCTTGCTGTGTTTTTAAAAGAAGCCAAGATGAACAGAGCTGGGATCAGGAAAGACTTTGCTACCTACCCCGGTGTCATCCTGGGGACGGCTAAGAATAGCGTATTTTTGAATGTGCTTGATGCAAATCAAAACATCCTGTTTGCAACTAGGGCCCAAGTGCTGCCACTGATGTGGTGGGTGTCTGTGTGGCCCAATTTTTGGAAAAAAGGGAGACTCCGCTTGGAGTAACCCTTGCTTGCTGTGTTTTTAAAAGAAGCCAAGATGAACAGAGCTGGGATCAGGAAAGACTTTGCTACCTACCCCGGTGTCATCCTGGGGACGGATAAGAATGGCGTATTTTTGAATGTGCTTGATGCAAATCTAGCTGTGAAGTGTACAACTGGGGCACAACTGCTGCCACTGAATGGGTGGGTGTGTGTGGGGCCCAATTTTTGGAAAAAAGGGGAGACTCCGCTTGGAGTAACCCTTGCTTACATTGTTTTTAAAAGAAGCCAAGATGAACAAGTCATGGGTCAGCAAAGACTTTGCTACCTACCCCAGTGTCATCCTGGGGACGGCTAAGAATAGCGTATTTTTGAATGTGCTTGATGCAAATCAAAACATCCTGTTTGCAACTAGGGCCCAAGTGCTGCCACTGATGGGGTGGGTGTCTGTGTGGCCCAATTTTTGGAAAAAAGGGAGACTCCGCTTGGAGTAACCCTTGCTTGCTGTGTTTTTAAAAGAAGCCAAGATGAACAGAGCTGGGATCAGGAAAGACTTTGCTACCTACCCCGGTGTCATCCTGGGGACGGATAAGAATGGCGTATTTTTGAATGTGCTTGATGCAAATCTAGCTGTGAAGTGTACAACTGGGGCACAACTGCTGCCACTGAATGGGTGGGTGTGTGTGGGGCCCAATTTTTGGAAAAAAGGGGAGACTCCGCTTGGAGTAACCCTTGCTTACATTGTTTTTAAAAGAAGCCAAGATGAACAAGTCATGGGTCAGCAAAGACTTTGCTACCTACCCCAGTGTCATCCTGGGGACGGCTAAGAATAGCGTATTTTTGAATGTGCTTGATGCAAATCAAAACATCCTGTTTGCAACTAGGGCCCAAGTGCTGCCACTGATGGGGTGGGTGTCTGTGTGGCCCAATTTTTGGAAAAAAGGGAGACTCCGCTTGGAGTAACCCTTGCTTGCTGTGTTTTTAAAAGAAGCCAAGATGAACAGAGCTGGGATCAGGAAAGACTTTGCTACCTACCCCGGTGTCATCCTGGGGACGGATAAGAATAGCGTATTTTTGAATGTGCTTGATGCAAATCAAAACATCCTGTTTGCAACTAGGGCCCAAGTGCTGCCACTGATGGGGTGGGTGTCTGTGTGGCCCAATTTTTGGAAAAAAGGGAGACTCCGCTTGGAGTAACCCTTGCTTGCTGTGTTTTTAAAAGAAGCCAAGATGAACAGAGCTGGGATCAGGAAAGACTTTGCTACCTACCCCGGTGTCATCCTGGGGACGGCTAAGAATAGCGTATTTTTGAATGTGCTTGATGCAAATCAAAACATCCTGTTTGCAACTAGGGCCCAAGTGCTGCCACTGATGTGGTGGGTGTCTGTGTGGCCCAATTTTTGGAAAAAAGGGAGACTCCGCTTGGAGTAACCCTTGCTTGCTGTGTTTTTAAAAGAAGCCAAGATGAACAGAGCTGGGATCAGGAAAGACTTTGCTACCTACCCCGGTGTCATCCTGGGGACGGATAAGAATGGCGTATTTTTGAATGTGCTTGATGCAAATCTAGCTGTGAAGTGTACAACTGGGGCACAACTGCTGCCACTGAATGGGTGGGTGTGTGTGGGGCCCAATTTTTGGAAAAAAGGGGAGACTCCGCTTGGAGTAACCCTTGCTTACATTGTTTTTAAAAGAAGCCAAGATGAACAAGTCATGGGTCAGCAAAGACTTTGCTACCTACCCCAGTGTCATCCTGGGGACGGCTAAGAATAGCGTATTTTTGAATGTGCTTGATGCAAATCAAAACATCCTGTTTGCAACTAGGGCCCAAGTGCTGCCACTGATGGGGTGGGTGTCTGTGTGGCCCAATTTTTGGAAAAAAGGGAGACTCCGCTTGGAGTAACCCTTGCTTGCTGTGTTTTTAAAAGAAGCCAAGATGAACAGAGCTGGGATCAGGAAAGACTTTGCTACCTACCCCGGTGTCATCCTGGGGACGGATAAGAATGGCGTATTTTTGAATGTGCTTGATGCAAATCTAGCTGTGAAGTGTACAACTGGGGCACAACTGCTGCCACTGAAGGGGTGGGTGTGTGGGGCCCAATTTTTGGAAAAAAGGGAGACTCCGCTTGGAGTCACCTTGCGGTGTTTTACATGACTTTAGAAGGGCGTGCCATGCCTATATCTGTGTGTCCTCCTCTTTTTCCTTGTCCAGCTGTTTTGTTTTCGCATGAGTACATGTCCTTGTCACTTTCCCATGTGTTTGTGTTGTGTTGTGAGTTGTTTGTCACCTTTTGGACACCTTTGAGGGTGTTTTCTAGGTGTTTTACTGTGTTTGTGATTGCCTGCCATTGTTTCCTATGGGCTCGAGTTCGGTTCGTCGAACGTTCGACGAGCCGAACTCGAGCCAGACCCCCCGTTCGGCGAACCGCCTCGAGCCGAACCGGGACCGGTTCGCTCATCTCTAATCATTAGTAAATTAAAATGGAAATTTACGTTTCTCAGTATAAAGTTATCTCATTGAATCTTTTTTTTCTTATTTTAACTAAAGAGTACCAACAATTTTGTCCATGTTTATATATAAATTACCAGTGTTTATAAGGTTTTATTTCTACAGTGTAATGTGAAATGCTGCAACTAATGCACACCATGAATGATGCAAATGAATGACTACTTTAATATGAGACACCCCATCTGGGGCAAATATCCCTGACAAGATGCAATGGAAGGTCTGAAGGGCTGCTCAATAAGAGACAGATATGTATTAAATTGCTGAAGACACAGCTTGATCAGAGGACAGTGATTTCATCCTATGTACACCCAAGCCCTTGTAAATGGGGCACAGACCATAGAAGGTTCCTCTTTCCCACCTGTAGTGGTCATACACATGCAGATGGACAGTTTGTTTTACCCTGATTGGTTAAATAAGGACAGAACGAAAACAAGATATGGTCAAAATGTATAATTGTATTAATCAAAAAAACAGAACAATAGTTGATAAAAATTGGCAGTACAGATATAGTAGTGAAATTGCAGCAGAGCCAAGAAGAAAGGGGAGTAAGTGGCAATAAAATTAGTGCATAACCTGGAAGGCAGCAAATTGAATGTGTCCATAGAATAGATAATAAAAAGTTTCATGAACTTGCATTCCTCTCTTCAGTCAACTAAACGAGACTAGAAACACCTTTTTGCAGTTCACTGAAAATGAACATCCATCTTAGTCAGCTTGACAGTTTTAGTGCAGCGCAGGGAGTACCACTGTCGCCCAGATGGACATTCTGCACATTGCTAGAAGGAAGTTGTCATCTTTTAGAAGCACAGGAACTGCTATGGGCAGCAAAATGGCACCGCACTATGCCAACCTTTTCATGGCTAAACTGGAAAACGACTTCTTAATCTACCAGCCGGGATCTTTACTATGGGTGAACAAGATCTATTGTTTTGTTACTGCATTTAATTTGCCCCCTTGTGGTTGGTATCATATTATCCACCATACAATTACTTATGTAGTACACACTGTATACCACATTGGATACTATACTATATCTTTACCTCTGTTAGGATGTGTGGCTATGTAGGATTATGTACATGGATTGGTTACTTATAGACATGGCCTTTTCCTAATATATGTGGCATAGTGCAATATTATCAATTTGACATATTTATATACAGTTTTTTGTCCAACCACTTTTTCTATGGGCCTGTGCAATATATAGACTTATTGATCTGTGCTCCCAGATTTACCTTTATATCCCGTGGTACATACTTGCCCTCTTTCCTGCACTTTATCTTCCCCTCTTTATATTTTTGTTACCTGTATATTTTGGACTTTTAATGATTGTTCAATAAAGATAATTTTTTATTCACATTCCTGGAATATGACTCCATTTTTTGATATATTGCATGTTTTGGAGTTTACATTTAAAATTGTAATTAATAATGGTGTATCAGACGATATTGCTCTTCCTAGATACCACCATAGAAATTCAAAATGGTTCAATCGAGACATCGGTGTATCGGAAATCTATTAACCGTCCCACATACCTGAGATGGGACAGTTTCCACCCCAAACACATCAAAAAGTCCATTGTCTACAGCCAGGCCCTCAGATATAATTGTGTCTGTTCCAGCCCAGTAGACAGGGATGGATGAACACTTAACCCATCTTAAAAAGATATTTTTATACCAAGGCTACCACCACACCTCCCTTAATGATCATTTAATTAGAGCCATAAGGACACTTACAAATGAACTACTTCAATACAAACAAAAAGAGGAAATCAGTTGTATACCTCTGGTGGTGACTTACAACCCACAGCTTGAGGTACTCAGAAAAAACTTCACCATTTTCTTTACAAGGAAAACCAGTTAAAAACAGTATTCAAAGATCCTTGATTGCTATGCTACAGACAACCTCCTAATTTAAGAAACATCATGATGCAAAGATCTATGCCCTCAGACACACCAAGAGGAACTTATCCTTGCAATGCAAAGAGCTGCAAAACCTGCGCTTATGTAAAGACCAAAGACTGGATACAGATCCCTAACACACAGCAGGACTATAAGATTCCTGAGACATTCACATGCCCCTTTCCTATTGTGATGTGCTTAATCCTTTGCACTATATGTCCTATTGGGGGTGGGTTTATGCTGGAGAAACAGGACAGAGACTGAGAGCAAGGATGAGGGTTCACCATCACACAATCACAGACAAAAAAATTACCCACCCATTTACCTGTGGCCAAACATTTTTGTGTTATATTAAAAGGCAACTTCAGATCCCAAAATCATCAAAGGGTCTGGGAATACAAATTCTTTATAATGTTTGACTCTGTCCACACTAGAATAAGGCTATGTGCGCACAGTGCGTTTTTCGCGGCGTTTTTGCGCGTTTTTCGGGTGCGTTTTTGGCCTCAAAACTGCAGGACTTTGCTTCCCCAACAAAGTCTATGAGTTTTCATTTTTGCTGTCCGCACACAGCGTTTTTTTAAGCTGCGTTTTTGTGGTGCCACAAAAACGCAGCATGTCAATTATTCCCGCGTTTTTCACTGCAGTTCAATGGGTTGTTGAAAGACGCAATGAGAAACGCAAATAGCTGCGTTTTGGTGCGTTTTGGTGCGTTTCTAAGACCAAAAACGCAGCTATAAACGCAGGAGGTGGGTAGTAAAGTGACGTGTACAGGAAGAGGATTCCTTCTGTCAGTATATACAGAAGCGTGAATCCTCCCGGTACCGTCACCGCCGCTTCCACCTCCCGTCCTGTGCATGTATGCTGCCGTGCGGCGCCATGTACAGGCAGGAGGTGGAAGCGGCTGCGAAAACAAAAGTTAACAGTAGAAAAAAAAAAAAAGTTATACTCACCTGTCTGCAGACTCCCGGTGCCATGCCCGCTCCCATCTCCTCTCACAGTATCGCCGCTCCGGCTGTGTGCAGACGGCCAGGAAACCTCCGATGGATGCAGGACCTGGCGATGGATCACCTGATGCAGTCACCTGACGCATCAGGTGATCGTAAGTATCGCGGTGAGGCGGGCGCCCGGCCGGTATCAGCGGATGCGTCAGGAGACTTCATCCCTGTTACTGGCAGCTGCTGCAGCGATCGGACAGGATCAGACTCCCGCCCCATCGCTCCAGGAGCTGCCGGTAATAAGCACATAAGTGAGTATTTTTTTTTTTTTTTTTTTTTGCACCGATGCATCTGCTGATTGTATAAACGGCTTTTATACAATCAGCTGATGTGTGATGGGATTCAGGCACTTGATCCTGACACATCATCTGAACATCAAATCTGTCAGGAGGATTTATGTCCCACTACAGAATCTGAGGAGTCTGCTCCAGAGACTGTGAGAGCACCAGCTCTCTGATCCTACATGGATATGGACAATAAAACTTTCACACCACTAATCAAAGCTAATTAAGGATTCACTCTCTAAGCTCAGTGTTTGTTTTTTTTTTAAATGTCCTTTTATTATACCATGCCTCTGCTCTGTTTGTGTATATATTTGTGTTTCTTCAAATATTTTGTTATAACATGCCTGATGAAGGGACTGGATCCCATATTCTAGATGTGGCCTTACCAGTGATTTATAGAGGGGTAAGAATACGTTAGGATCACAGGATTTATTCTCTTTTTTTATACAGCCTAAAATTTTGTTTACTTTTGGAGCTGCTGCCTGACATTGAGTACTGCTGCTCAGCTTACTTGTAACCAGAATGCACAGATCCACTCGGAGTGCGCTTAGGGTGCGTGTGAGGACACTTTCCCTACTCTTAAAGAGCCAGCACCATTTTATCAAAAAATGTCTTTCAGCTATAGGCATGAAATTAGGCCATCCTCCAACTAGGAGAAGGGCCTATACAATGTGATCAGTTAATTTGTGTCTGCATAGTGCATAGCTAGCTAGTTGTCGCATTCCATTTGTTCCGTACCCATTACCTCTACCCGCTTCCGTTACTTATCCCTGTGCCCACCTTCCCCATACCTGTCAGTATCTGCCATTCTGTCTGCATCAGCTGTCCTGCCTGCACTTGCCTGCACTAGAAACTGTGCCTGCCTTTTCCTGAGCCAGTCCCTGTCCTGAGGGTCAGCTGCTACAGTCCTAGACACTGCCCTGGGAATGGCACCTGGCATCAACCAGGTAGACGGTTAATTAAGCCCCTCCCAAATCACGGTTAGCCTGGGTTCCCCCTGTGGTCCAGTAGGTCTACTCCTGCTCACTGACACAACAGCAGCGACCGTTACACATGGCTTTTTAGAGCAATTGGCAGCTTTAAAATTGTTGTCATTTGCATCATATTAATTTGATAATACTTAAATTTTGAGTAAAAATTCTTCGAAGCAGGTGAATTTTTATTTCTTGCTTATCTCTAGTCTTTATATATTATTGTACTGGTTAAACTATTATTTTATAAATCATCACTTCAGTTTGGCTAGCATTAGAACATTCCTTCTGATTCTCTATAGATGGACTATAGAATATATATTGTGTTCATTTCTTAACATCCACTGCTAGAAACTAAAAATTATGAGATATTTTTTATTTCTTTTTATAGTAATTTAGAGTATTCTTCCTACCTCTGCATTGTTTCTTCTAAGTATATTGCTCGCATATTCGATGGAAGACGTGTTGATGTTGAATTCTCTTGTCTCCCTGCTATGTCACAACAATTGTATCTTAACTCCAGGATAAGGCTCTGTAATATAATTCCACAATACTTAGTTCTGTAAGAAAAAAAAAATGTTTGCCATATTAAAATCCCAGTTGCCTAGACAACAACGTAGTGGGATGTGAGAACTTGTATATTACACTCCCTCATTCTGAAAGCTTCCTGTTGTAAAAGAACTGATTCAGTGTGCCATGAGCTTTAATTTCCCATGATAGATGAACACAGTGTTCGGAAGACTGATCGTTTTTGCACCAGAACAAACACTGGAGAATTTAGTATTAAGAAGATGATCAATTAAAGAGATTCTACCATACTTTCAGTGCTGATGATGACGGAAATTATTAGAATTGTTATTAATAATAGTCATAATAATCACATTTGCTGATTCTGTGACGTATTATACAACAGACGCAATGTTCTCAAATAACTTGTAATTTTACAATCAAAGAAGTTTTTTCTCTTTGCACAAAAGCAATTGGGACTTATCCATAAGAAGCAGCCAACACTTCAAGTAAGTACTGTGTGAGTAACCTCCTCTTCAGAAGCTGCAGGAAAAGCTACTAGTATTTGTATTCATGAGATTATATAAGGCTGTGATCTTGGCAGATGAAGGATGTGTTGGCCCCATTGTGTGATGATTGCACTTGCCACCTTTGCTCTCTTCTGAAGTCACACTGTTGGATGCATGGTTAGGCATTGAAGTCTGGACTCAACACATCTTATAAAACAAACCAACATATAAATGGTTGATAAGGTTGATAAAAAATACAGGTAAATCAATTCTAACCTGTAATCCTATTGTGTTTATTCAATGGAAAAGAAATAGATGTCTTTTGCCTCATATTAGGAGAAATATTGCTTCCCAACTCTAAGAATATGAGAATTAAGCCTGCTTTACACGGGACGACCGATTGTGCGATTTCACAATGGATCGTACCCGCCCCCGTCGTTTGTGCGTCACGGGCAAATCGCTGCCCATGTCGCACAAAGTCGTGAAACTCCCGTCACATGTACTTACCTGCTGAGCGACCTCGCTGTGGGCGGCGAACGTCCACTTCCTGAATGGGGAGGGACGTTCGGCGTCACAGCGACGTCACACAGCCACCAGTCAATAGAAGCGGAGGGGCGGAGATGAGCAGAATGTAAACATCCCGCCCACCTTCTTCCTTCCGCATAGCCGGCGGGAGCCGTGGGACACAGGTAAGCAGAGTTCATCGCTCCCGTGGTGTCACACGGAGCGACGTGTGCTGCCACAGGAACGATGAACAACCGGCACAAGTAAAAATAAATTATGAAACTGAGCGACGAGTACACGACTCACGATTTGTGAGCGATACTGCGTCGCTCAGAGGTTTCACAAGAGACGACGTCGTGTATGATGCCAGATGTGCGTCACGAAAACCGTGACCCCGACGATGCATCACACGATCCGTCATCTCGTGTAAAGCAACCTTAAGTTCCAGGATCAATTACCCATCTCCATAAGTTATGTGCTCAAAATTTGTACGAAAAATACAAATTTGAACTGGAAAAGTTATAACTTTTGAAAAAAGAGGACATCAAAATTAAAACCAAAAGACAATTTGAATAGAAATGTTTACTATCTCCGGGTATGTGTGCATGTTGCAGAAAATAACACACTATGAAGAAAAAGACATGGATCGCACATCCCAAAAAATACAATGATCCAAAGCCGCTAGGCAAAAAATGAAATAGAACATGAGGTTCTTTGTTACCATTCTGATTAGATTGTATTAAGCCCGCTGCCACGTCAAAGCGAACTGAGTGGGTCCCTATTCTAAACCTTGTAGTGCAGCACTGTGCACTAACAACTGCCGCAGTGACAAAGCGCCAACAGGGCAGGCGACCTGGTGCCTCACAGCACCCATGCTGCAAGGCAAAGCCCCCAAGGCTCCAGGCGCGAGGTGAACTGGGAGGAAAACAAGGCTGACCCCTCTTGCAGTTTTTTGGGATGTGCGATCCATGTCTATTTCTTTGTTGTGTGTTTTACAACATTCTATCCCCCTCTACTTTTTACTTGGATCTGCACTCCCCCCATTTGGCACAGGTGATTTTAATCAGCAGGAGACTGCAAGAGGGGTCAGTCTTTTTTTGATCCCAGTTCACATATGGGAGCCAGTGGGAGGTGAGTGCACAGCTCCTCTCACTGTGTGCTGGTACTGTGTGCTGGCCGCTGTTGTGGTGGTGTCGTGCCAGTGAGGCGATGGGGCCTTGAGCCACGGAGGCTTCGCCTTGCAGCATGGGTGCTGTGAGGCACCAGGTCAACTGCCCTGCTGGCGCTTTCTCGCTGCAGCAGTGGTTAGTGCACAGAGCTGCACTACAAGGTTTAGGGTAGGGGCAAACTCAAGAGGTTCGCCGTGACGTGGCAGTGGGCTTAATACAATCTGATAAGAATGGTAACAAAGAACCTCATGTTCTCTTTAATTTTTTTGCCTAATGGCTTTAGATCATTGTATTTTTTGGGATGTGCGATCCATGTCTTTTTCTTTATAGTATGTTATACAACATTCTATCCCCCTCCCCTTTTTACTTGGATCTGCACTCCCTCCATTTGGCACAAGTGATTTTAATCAGCAGGAGACTGCAAGAGGGGTCAGCCTTGTTTTACTCCCAGCTCACATATGGGAGCCAGTGGGAGGTTAGTGCGCAGCTCCTCTCACTGTGTGCTGGTACTGTGTGCTGACTGCTGTTGTGATGGTGTCATGTCGGTGGGGTACTGCGGCCTGGAACCTTGGGGGCTTTGCCCTGCAGCATCAGTGCTGGGAGGCACCAGGTCACCTGCCCTGCTGGCGCTTTGTCGCTGCGGTAGTGGTTAGTGCACAGTGATGCACTATAAGGTTTAGAATAGGGACCCACTCAAGAGTTTTGCCGTCACGTGGCAGTGGGCTTAATACAATCTGATCAGAATGGTAACAAAGAACCTCATGTTCTCTTTAATTTTTTGCCTAACGGCTTTAGATCATTGTATTTTTTGGGATGTGCGATCCATGTCTTTTTCTTCATAGTGTGTCATGTTGCAGAAAATGTCTGCGCCTAAAAACTGCACCTTGTGGCAGAAACATGCATCTTGTGGCTGAAAAATGTACTAAAAAAAGCATGCGTCTTTTGTATGCGTTTTGATGCATTTTTAGTGCTTTTTATCTTTTTTTGCTCACAACTCCTCAGAAACTCACTGTGAATATATCCTTAGACTGTGTGGCTTTTGGATGCAATAATAGGGTATTACTGCAAGAATTATTTTTCTCCAATATAAATTGACCAACTCGGAGATGCCATTAAACATGCCATATATTTTAATTAGCATTTCTTTCTTCTCTGATGTACTAGTGATATGTCCTGTCTGCTGTGTTTTAAATCCTCACTTTCAGATGGGAGCCTTAAATGTCAAGATTTATTTAATTACATTGGTTGAAAAAAGACCTAGGTCCTTCAAGTTCAACCTTTCTCCATCAATTATAATTTTCTTGTTACTAAATTATCTATAACCCACAATGTTTTGTGTACTAAAGAAATCATCTATTTTTTTAAAAACTGTTATGGCATCTGTCATTACTACCTCTTGTGGTAGGGCATTCCACACTCTGACTGCTCTAACTGTAAAGAAATAGATATGAGCGGACTCACAGAAAACCGGGACTGATGGGTCCCTGTTATCTTTTTTTTTTTTTTAAATTTGGTTCTGATCCGGAATCTGGTCAAAATATAAGTCTATGTGGATCAGAAACCGGAGATTAAAAATGTTGGTTGATTGGTTGGAACTCGTGTGATATACTCACCACGGATCTGTCATGGTGGCAAGTTGCTTCAAGGTCGCGCATTCACTTCCAGAGCAGCTAATTAATTTTCATTGAATATGCACTGCCTTCCCTGCCGGGGTCACACTAGCATATGGCCTCCGATGTGAGAGCATCGGATGTGATATGCTAATGACCGTCAGCTCAGGCTCTGCTGCGAGCGTGGTCCAAATATCATGTAACTGTGACCCGATCCTGCGATCAGATCACAGCTGCGAAGGAGAGGGAGGGATTACTCCTTCATCTCTTCCATTTTCAGCCTGTGCGTATATCACACTGCACTTGGATGTTACCCGAGTGCAGTCCGATGTTTCTCTCGCACCCATAGACTTGTATGGCTGTGAGTACTTGGAGACTCGCAGACAATTGCAGTATGCAGCGATTCTTTCCTTAGTCCGATTAGGGATGAGGAAAAACTCACAAATGTGAGCTGAAGCATTGTCTTACATGGGGCCAAATGCAATGCGAGATTTTTTTCACTGCACTCATGCGAGTCATACGTCAGTGTGACGCTACCCATACAGTAAAAGTAAATAAATACAAAAATTGTTATAGAGTCCCATTATATTATGATACCCAGCACAGAAAAAGCCCACGACTACAGGCTGCAGACCCCAGCCCTGTGCCTATCTTGGCTGTGTATCAAAATAAAAGGAACCACATGTGGCTTTTTTTTTTTTTTTTAAATATTTAAATAAATAATTAAAAAAAAACAGAGTGCAATCCCCCCAATTTTGATACCCAGCCAAGATAAAGCCTGACATCTGGGGGTATTCTTAGACTGTGGATGGCCAGGGTTATTGGCCGCTCCTCCAATCTAAAAAGAGCAACCTGCAGCTGCCCAGGATTGTCACATCCATTAGATGTGACAAGCCTGGTGCTTTACCCGGCTATTCCCCTTGCCCTGGTGTGGTGGCAATTGGGGTAATAAGGGGCTAATAACAGCACACAGCTGCTACTAAGCCCTAGGTTTGTAATGACAGGCACCTATGAGACACCCCCATCACTAATCTGTAAGTGAAAGTAAATAAACACAGAAAAAATCCTTTATTTGGAATTGAATACTAAAAACACCATCTTCCACCACTGACATAATCCACACGAGGTCCCATGGCAATTCCAGCTCTACTACATCTCAGTCACAGTGAGCGGCCATAGAGTATGACTGAATCTGAATGCAACCAATCATAAATGCCAGAACGGCGGGTGGGCAGGGAAAGCAGAGAAAGCAGTGCATATGTGATGAGCAATGATGAGCGGAACAAGAAGTGAAGGAGAGACCACGAGAGCAGTTTACAACCGCGACACAACTTTGGTAAGTATGAAGTTCTCGCTTCATTCTTATTTTCTTTACTTCTCCTTTATTTATTTTTTTTAATTTCTCAAGTGCTGGATCCAGCTCCAACAACTGGAATCCGGGCACCTTTGAAATCACGCAGATTTGAACTTTTACATTCCAGGTCCACTCATGCCTATAAAGAACCCATTTCTGTCAGAATCACCTTTCTTCCACACGAATGAGTGTCCCCTGGTCCTTAGTATTGTTTTTGGAAGGAATTTGTCATGTGCCAGTCCGTTGTATTGACCACACATGTATTTGTACATATAAATGAGATCCCATTGGAAACGTCTTTTTCTAAACTAAAGAAACCCAACTTTTCCAATCTCTCATCATACCGGAGGCCTCTCATCCCTTGTAATAATCTAGTTACTCACCTTCGAACTGACTCTAACTTCTGAATATCCTTTTTAAAATGTGGTGCCCAAAACTGGATTCCATATTCTACATGTGGCCTTACCAGTGATTTATAGAAGGGTAACAATACAAAGAATTTATTCTCTTTTATTATACACCCTAAAATCTTGTTTGCTTTTGTAGCTGCTGCTGGACATTGAGTACTGCTGCTCATCTTACTTGTAGCCAGAATACACACGTCTTTCTCCTGTTCTGTAAATTAATGTATATGCAGTTATAGCGTTACTTTGTCCTAGATGCATTACTTTACATTTATCAATATTAAATCTGATTTTTTAAGTGTTAGCCCATTCAGACATCTGATCCAGATAATTTTCTAATATTGTACTGTTTTGGTCCGTTTTTAATATCCTACATAGTTTGGTGTCATCAGCAAAGACTGAAAATTTATTTTCAAACTTACTAAAGAGATTAAAAATAATTGGTAATAGCACAGATCTCTGTAGTACCCCACTACTGACTATAGCCCATTTAGAAAATGTACCATTTACGTCTCTTTGTTTCCTATCCTTTAGCCAATTCCTTACCCATCTGCATATAGTGTCCACTAGTTCCTGTTTCTGGAGCTTCAGTATAATGCAGGCGTCACACGGTACGATCTATCGTGTTATCACACGAGCGATCGTACCCACCCCCGTCGGTTGTGCAATTAGTTGCCTGTGGCTCACAAAGTCATTAAACCCCCGTCACATGTACTTACCTGCTGAGCGACCTCACTGTGGGCGGCGAACATCCACTTCCTGAAGGGGGAGGGACGTTCAGCGTCACAGCGACGTCACACAGCGGCCGGCCAATAGAAGCGGAGGGGCGGAGATGAGTGGGATGTAAACATCCCGCCCACCTCCTTCCTTCCGCATTGCCGGCAGGAGCCGCGGGACACAGGTAAGCTGTGTTCATCATTCCCGGGGTGTCACACGGAGCGATGTGTGCTGCCCTGGGTACGATGAACAACCGGCTCCATTAAAAATAAACAATTTTTTTAAAAATAAGCGATGAGTACACGACTCACGATTTGTGAGTGATTCTGCGTCGCTCGGAGGTGCCACACGAAACGACGTCGCAAGCGATGCTGGATGTGCATCATGAAAAACGTGACCCCGACTCGTCTCGTGTGATGCCCGCATAAGGCTGTTTATATGTTGCAGTATCGAATGCCTTTGCAAAGTCCAGATAAATCACATCAGCTGCATTACCAATATCCAGATTTGCACTTATCTTCTCATAGAAACCCAACATGTTGTTAGACACGACTCATCTTTCATGCATGTCATCTCTTAAAATGACCTCAAAACTGTACATTTCCGATATCAGGCTTACCGAATGATAGCTGCCTGAATCCACCTTCTTACCTTTCTTAAATATCGATACCACATCAGCCAACTTCAAATCGTTGGCATCAACCCTGTTACAAGAGATTCTAAAGCGGGCTTTACACGCTACGATATATCTAACGAGATGTCGGCGGGGTCACGTCGTAAGTGACGCACATCGGCATCGTTAGTGATATCATAGCGTGTGACAGCTATGAATGAGCAGAAATACTCACCTTCTCGTTCATCGTTGACACGTTGCTTATTTTCTAAAAATCTATTGGCCGGCCGCTATGTGACGTCGCTGTGACGCCGAACGTCCCTCCCCCTTCAGGAAGTGGCTGTTCGCCACCCACAGCGAGGTCGTTTGGAAGGTAAGTAAGTGACGGGGGGTTACAACATTTTACGACACGGGCAACAAATTGCCCGTTCCGCACAAACTATGGGGGCGGGTGCAATCGCAAATGCGATTGCACGAGAAATTGCAACATGTCAAGCAGCCTTTAGAAGATGCCATACAGCGGTCTCTCAATTTCTGAGCTCAGTTCTCTCAATATCCGTGGATGAATGCCATCTGGCCTAGTGATTTGACAATGTTTATTTTGCTCAGACTCAGGTGTACTTCTACTTACATTAAACTAGTTATTTCAGGTGGTGAGCTTTGATTTTTGCCTTTTTGAATGATCCCTGGAACAGTCTATTCATTGGTGAACATGGATGAAAAATGCCTGTTTAATATATTACCCTTTTTATTGTCCTTTATAGTTTTCTTATTATCTTTTAAGGGGCCGATACTATCCGTTTTTTTTCTTTTTGGCATTGATGTAATTATAAAATTGTTGGGTCTTTATTTTAATGTCTTTGGGTATTTGTCTTTCAGTAGCTAACTTTGCTAGCTTGATTTGATTTTTTTTTCATTTCCTATTGAAATCTTTATACTCCTGAAATGCTATTTCTGTATTCTCAGCCTCCAAGATTTTGAATGCCCTTTGTTCTTGTCTTTTTTATACTTTGCTCTGCCTTATTTATTCATAGTGGTTTCTTTATATTCCTGTACATTTTATTACCAGAGGGTAGAAGTTTTCTACATGATTCTAGTAGCATATCCTTAAGCATGCTAAATTTATGTTCAGTATTCCCAGTTACCATGACATGGTCCCAGTCTACACGATTAAGCTCTTTTCTTTTCTGAAGTTCCAGGTATTTGCATTTCTCCTTTGAATGTTTTATTGATTATTGAAACTTAACATAGTATATTCACTGCATTCTAAATGCTCTCGGACCTGTAGATCAGAAATTGCATCTGGTGTTATTCACAGGACCAGATCCGGCAAATTATTTCCCCTCATCGGTTCATCTACCATCTGAGAGAGGAAATTGTCTTGAATTGTAGATAAGAACTTACAGGTTTTAGCACAACTTGAAGAATGCATGTCCCATAAATGATTGGATAGTTAAAATCCCCCATAATAAGGACCCTATTATTGTTTGTTGCCTTTTTCATTTACTGTAGCGTTTTATCCTCTACCTATTCAGTTATATTGCAGAGGAAGGGGATCATCCTGCCATTGGGATGAAAACAGGAGAGGTATTAGGATGTTATTTATTAGTCACCACGTTTCAGTGTACTCAGACTCCTTCCTTGGGACAATCACATGATTCACATTCCAGGAATACCTCTTTTGTCTTCATTCTATCAGCAGCTTAGGATTAACCCTTTGATCTCCAACCTCAGATGCTGATTAGACATGGGGCTGCTGCTGCCATTTTGAAGTTTTTAAGTGATTGTTTCTTACACAATTACACCATATGAGCATGATTCTGTTTGTTTTTACTGTATATCAGATAAGACCCTATTTGCGCTCCTTGTTCCTCCAGTTTTTTTTTCTTACAATCAGCAAGTTTCGGAGGTGGTTTATAGCTAACTCCAATTAACAGCTTTCCATTCTTCCCCTCCCCATGTACATTTATCCATACTGACTCTACATTGTCGCAGCTCCCCACAATGTCATCATTAAGCACAGGTTTTAAGTTAGATTTAACAAAAATACACACCCCACCAACTTTTTAGTCTTTCTTGTCCTTTCTGAATGTATTGTAACCCTCTACGTTTGACACCTAGTCATGGTCTTCATCCAGCTAGGTTTCCGTAATGCCTACCACATTATAATCTGTGACCGACATAAGAGTCTCCAATTCATTTAATTTGCTTGCAAGACTTCTTGCATTTGCCAGCAGATATTTAATACTATTATCACATTTATTACTTCTACTCATCTTCCAACTTTCCCTCCATGCCTCAGCCCCCCTAAATACTCATTGACCCCTACAGTCTCACTGTCTCTGGCAACTCTATCCCTTTCTTTGCACAACTACCCTCTCTCCCCCAGATCTTAGTTTAAAAACTCCTCCATCTGTCTGCCTATTTTTTCCTGAAGGACAGCTGCAGCCTCCCCATTAGGAAGCCTGCCCAGTTTTCCATGAACCTTTGTGCTAGCAGAAGAAGAGGTAGGGGAAACAATGTCAGGGAACCTAGTCCTGATCTGGCGCAGCCTAGTAAATATAGCTGATAATAGGAATGCAGGCCCAGGACTAGAATCACTACAGCATCACGTTGCTCCTGGCAACCAGGAAAATGACTGATGTAGGATGGAGGGAAAGAGGAGTATAGCAAAGGCCAGACAGATGTTGGTGGTAAGGGACTCTATAATTAAGCGGACCGACAGAGTCTTTTGCCCCTGGGACCATGCATGCCGAACAGTGTGTTGTCTTTCAGGTGCTCGGGTTTGGCATATTGGAGGTCAGATAGACAGATTGCTGAGTGGGGCTGGGGAACACTCAAAGATCATGGCACCCGTTAGTACCAATGACAAAAAAGAGGGAGGTGGAAGGTCCTTAAAAATTATTTTAATGTACTAAGTAAGGGCGGCTTTGCACGTTGCGACATTGCACGTGCGATGTCGATGGGGTCAAATCGAAAGTGACGCACATCCGGCATCGCAGTCGATATCGCAACGTGCAAATCCTTTTTGATACGATGAACGAGCGCAAAAGCGTCGTTATCGTATCATCGCTGCAGCCTCCGACATTTCCATAATGCCGGTGCAGCGACAGGTACGATGTTGTTCCTCGCTCCTGCGGCAGCACACATCGCTGTGTGTGAAGCCGCAGGAGCGAGGAACATCTCCTTACCTGCCGCCGGCTGCAATGAGAAGGACGGAGGTGGGCGGGATGTTTACGTCCCGCTCATCTCCGCCCCTCCACTTCAATTGGCCGCCTGCCGTGTGACGTCGCTGTGACGCCGCACGACCCGCCCCCTTAGGAAGGAGGCGGGTCGCCGGCCAGAGGGACATCGCACGGCAGGTATGTGCGTGTGAAACTGCCGTAGCGATAATAATCGCTACGGCAGCTTTCACTAGATATTGCACATGCGACGGGGGCGGGACTATCGCTGCAGCATCGGTAACACATTGTTACCGATGTCGCAGCGTGCAAAGCCCGCTTAAGAAGTTGAAGTCCAGAACCTCCAAGATGGTATTTTCAGAAAAAAAGTGCCACAAGTGTCATTAGAAAGACAGCAGGAGCTTTGGTAGATAAATAAGTGGCTTAGAAATTGCTGCTAGCACAAAGGTTCATGGAAAACTGGGATGGCTTCCTACTGGGGAGGCTGCAGCTGTCCTGCAGGAAAAAATAGTCAGACAGATGAAGGAGTTTTTAAACTAAGATCTGGGGGAGGGAGAGTAGTAACTCAGCTACCTAGGTCTGGGTCCTTATCTTCCCCACCTCATTAACACTGGCCCCAGCCGGAGCCGCTCAGTGACCTCTAAACTTCTCTCCAGGTTTGCAATGTTCCTGAGTGTTGTAAGTTTCAAATTGAAATCTATTACCCGGGCTTCCAAATGTGTAACACGCTGACATTGACTGCAGATATTTTCACCCTCAAATGGCTGTTCAAGACATGAATACATCCTAAAAGATGCACACCATATAGCATTAACCATGGACCACATACTAAATGGGGATAAACGATACAGATTAAAGGAGAAAAACAATGGAAACGTAGTAAAGAAAACACCAAAATATGCTCTTCTATTAAGCTATGATATTGTGTTTAATTGTGCACTCATCTGCAGCCCCCACACTTAAAATGCAGAAGCCCTGACTTAGGAGGCACTGGAACTTTAAGTTCTCCAACCAGCAACTGCAATTGTTATTTCAATTTGACAGGTAAGACAATAAAAGTACATATTAATATTTTAAGTTGTGGTTATTAAGAAAATTAGGAAAGTGTTTCCTTATTAACATTAGGCAAAAAGTAAGAAGGCAAACAGTAAAAATAAGAAAAAAATAATTAGAAATCATAAAATAGAATTATTATTGGTGTTACATAGAATTAGAAAAGCAATAAGTTCACTTCTATAACTTGATGTTGGATTACATCCCACTTAAATAACTTTTAGACTTGTCGTTTCTTAACCCCACACAAAAGAAACAAAATCACACTATCTTCAGTGATCGCTTGAAAGCATATTTTTACTTCCCATCACTAGCATATAAATCTTGACCCTGTTGTCTATGAAAATAAAAGTTACATTTTTACAAAAAATGTCAATTAGCAAATATATATAGTGTCTTCCTCGAGTGACCCTCGGAGAAACCAGGCCGATATATGAACTGATTGCTAGACAGATTGTTTGACAGCATAGTTATTCTGTCTTTTGTAAATTTAGTTGAAAATGTTGCCTGGAGTAAAGGAGTCAAAGTTAGAAAAAGGTCAGAAGAATTGGGCATTGGTAATTGAGAGGCCATTGTGGTCAAAAGAATAAAAGGAATGGATAAATAACGAAAATGACACATACTGTTTGCAAATGGAAAGAGAAAAATTGAAGAAGTCAATGACAGTATAATGATTACATTTCAGAGTTCGAGTTCTTTCTGGGGAGAGTGATCACTTGTCAAACATTACTTTACTGATTTACTTCATGAGATTTGTAGTTGAAAAACAAAATGCAAAACAGGTACATCAGTGATTTTGATTCCTGAAGAAGGAGTTTTCAAGACTCTGAAATGCGTTGAATAATAAATCACGATTTTATCCTCAACAGATCATCTTCCTATTCCACATTGCGTCGCGGGTTAACCCCTTTCCTTCTTTCCTTCGCATACTGATTTACTTCATGAGATTTTTACATGAAAAACAAAATTTAAAACAGATTGGACATAAAACATCCAGATTTCCAGGCATTTCAGAGCTTGGGAATGGCAATGCTGCAAGCGGGAGTCTTGCAGTAACTGAGGATATAAGCAAACTTTTTTAAAACCTTCCTTAGGCCTTGTGCACACACTGCTTTTTTTTGCTGCATTTTTGCTGCTTTTTTGGTGCAGTTTTGGGTGCAGTTTGTGGTCCTAAATTGCATGAATGACCTTCCCCAGCAAAGTCTATGAGAAATCCGAAAGGCTGCGGACATGTTGCTTCTTTTGAAGCGGGCTTTTCCTTGCTGCGATCTCGCTAGCGAGATTGCAAGCGATCGTACCTGCCCCCGTCGGTTGTGCGACACAGGCAAATTGCTGCCCGTGGCGCACAACATCACTAGGACCAGTCACACGTACTTACCTACCTTGCGACGTCGCTGTGGCCGGCGAACCACCTCCTTTCTAAGGGGGCGGTTCATGCGGCGTCACAGCAACGTCATACGGCAGCCGTTCAATCGAAGCGGAGGGGCGGAGAGAAGCAGAAAGTAACGCCCACCTCATTTCCGGAGGACGCAGGTATGGTGTTGTTCCTCGTTCCTGGGGTGTCACATGTAGCGATGTGTGCTGCCTCAGGAACGACGAACAACCTGCGTCCTGCAACAGCAACGATATTTGGGATTAGAACGACGTGTCAACGATCAACGATTAGGTTAGTAATTTTGATCGTTAGCAGTCGTTCGTACGTTTCACACGCAACGACGTCGCTAACGAGGCCGGATGTGCGTCATGAATTCCGTGACCCCAACGACATCTCGTTAGCGATGTCGTTGTGTGTAAAGCCTGCTTTAGTGGTGGACCAAGGGAAGTTGTGTAAAGCAAAGTCTACTATTTTTTAGTAAACTGCAGTTGGGTTCGGACATTATTTTAATGGATACAATGTCTTCAAATTTAAATAATGAAACATTTTCAAAAATTTGCCTATTTTTTAAGTTACAAGCAGTAAATGCATTTTACTATAATTGAATCAGAATTTTCTTAAAAGGCATCTAGGGAATAAAGGGTTTCATATGGGACTGGTGAAAGGAAAGTGCATTATTATTTCTGATTCTGATGCATTCTTATTTCAGATTTAATCTTGACTGAGATAATTCAACTTTCTTTACTATACATCACTTTTACAGGAAATCATTTATAATATAATATTCTGGTTGTATTCAGCGGGGATTTTTATTAAAGAAAAGCTGTTATAAAAAAATAACATTGTTTAAATCCGTTTTTTTGTGTGTTAATTTTGCATTTTAGCATTTTTGGCAATTATTATTTTTTAAATACATATCTGTTTTTGTTTGTTTTTTTAAAATTAAATGTTAACATTTTCACACTGGCCACTGGGCTTTTTAGACTCAAAATTCCTGTTGATTCAATAAGCTACACAAGTTCATAGCCACAATCGTCAGACTTCAACAACTATCTTTTGCATAAAAGTATCTAATGAGTGTGTGGAAATGTCATTGTAAAAAATTACCAATTATTATTATTATTATTATTATTATTATTAATAAAATAATTACTTACGGTAATTGAAAAATTAAGAGTGAGGGTCTCATCATGGCCCTGATGATTTGGTGGTGGGGGAGGAAAACATCAAAAATAAGAAAACAAGGACTATATTGGTGGGAAGCAGGGCATTGGAATACACAGCAAAAAAGAAACATAACATTTCCCTTTAGGTTTGGCTGCTGTCATCCAGTGGGGTTGAAAAGTTTTGGTTAATCCACGCTTTGTTCATTTTGATGTAAGTTATCCTGACACCATTTTCAGTTCAAAGGCAGATGCACCTATCAGTTATTATGCCTGAAAAGGACTGTCGGTTCAATGTTGCTCCAACAGGTACTGTAATGAAATGAATCCTGCCTAATGCCTCTAATACACTATCCCTGTTTCTGAATCTAACCCTACACTAATTGTAGCTAATAGTGGTATTATTATAGAATAAAATCTATTTGAAATAGCTGGTGATTTAATGTT
The DNA here is from genome assembly GCF_048569485.1 of Anomaloglossus baeobatrachus. Taxonomy (NCBI): domain Eukaryota; kingdom Metazoa; phylum Chordata; class Amphibia; order Anura; family Aromobatidae; genus Anomaloglossus; species Anomaloglossus baeobatrachus. The sequence goes on from NC_134358.1 coordinate 168,278,613, forward strand.
GCACCAGCAGGTACTGTAATGCATTGAATCCTGCCTAAATGCCTCTAATATACTATCCCTACCCTAATTGTGACTAAGAGCGGTATTATTCTAGAATAGAATCTATTTCAATTAGCCTTGAAAAGGACTGCTGTGTAATGTTGCACTGTCAGGTTATAACACGCTATCCCTTCTCCAGCAGAATTTTTCCCTACACTATTTCCGGGTACAGTGCGCTAGCTGGGTGTTATATGGACTCCATGATTTTTAATCACAGCTTTCATGCATCTTGGCATGCTTTACACCATTCTTTCACACTGCTTTTGGGTAACCTTATGCCACTACTTGTGCAAAAATTTACGCACTTCTTTGTTTGATGGTTTGTGACTATCCATCTTCCTCTTGATTACATTCCAGAGGTTTTCAATGGGGTTCAGGTCTGGAGATTGGGCTGGCCATGACAGGGTTTTGATGTGGTGGTCCTTCATCCACACATTGATTGACCTAGCTGTGTGGCATGGTGCATTGTCCTTGTAAAAAAAACAGTCCTCAGAGTTGGGGAACATTGCCTGAGCAGAAGGAAGCAACTGTTTTTCCAAGATAACTTTGACCTTCAACTTATCTTTAACAACTGGTACCTTCCCTTCTGCCTTTAAACATGCAACAGTCACACCCATCCTAAAGAAACCTTCCCTCGACCCAACCTCTGCTACCAGCTATAGCCCCATATCACTACTCCCATTTGCCTCAAAACTCCTGGAACAGCACGTCCATGCTGAACTTTCCTCCCACCTCTCCTCTAACTTTCACTTTGACAACCTACAGTCCGGCTTCTGTCCACATCATTCCACTGAAACTGCCCTGACTAAAATCACAAATGACTTACTTACTTCCAAAGCTAACAACCACTTCTCTATACTCCTACTTCTAGACCTATCCTCAGCCTTTGACACTGTCGACCACTCCCTGCTACTACAGATCCTCTCTTCCCTTGGTGTCAGAGACCTCGCCCTCTCTTGGATCTCTTCATACCTCTCCAACTGCACTTTTAGTGTCTCCCACTCTCATAAAACCTCTTCATCCTGCCATCTCTCTGTTGGCGTCCCTGAAGGCTCTGTCCTGGGACCCTTACTCTTTTCCATCTATACATTTGGCCTGGGACAACTCAAAGTCCCATGGCTTCCAGTACCACCTATATGCTGATGACACTCAGATCTACCTCTCTGGTCCAGATGTCACTTTTCTGCTGTGCAGAATTCCGGAGTGCCTATCGGCTATATCGTCCTTCTTTTCCTCTCGCTTCCTAAAGCTCAATGTGACCAAAACTGAACTGATCATCTTTCCTCCGTCTCACCTACACTCCCTACCTGATCTACCTATTACAATAAATAACATCACGCTCTCCCCAGCACCCAAAGTTCGGTGCCTCAGAGTGACCTTTGACTCTGCCTTGTCCTTCATACCACACATCCAATCCCTCACCATCTCCTGCCGTCTTTAACTCAAAAATATTTCCAGAATCCGTTCTTTCCTCAATTCTCAATCTACAAAAATGCTAGTGCATGCTCTCATAATCTCCTGCCTCAACTACTGCAACATCCTCCTCTGTGGTCTCCCTGCATACACGCTTGCCCCTCTCCAGTCCATCCTTAATTATGCTGCCTGAATGATCCACCTCTCTCCTCAATACCATCCCGCTTCTCCTCTCTGCAAATCCCTCAATTGGCTCACAATCTTCCATCGTATCCAATTCAAACTACTAACACTGACCTACAAAGCCATCCATAATCTGTCTCCTCCGTATATCTCTGAACTAATCTCTCGCTACACTCCAAAACGTAATCTTCGGTTCTCCCAAGATCTCCTTCTCTCCTCCTCTCTCATTCGCTCCTCATGCAACCAATTCCAAGACTTCTCTCGAGAATCCCCAGTCTCCTGGAACTCGCTGCCTCAACACGTCAGACTATTTACTACACTTGCAAACTTCAAATGGAACCTGAAAACTCATCTATTCAGAAATGCCTATAACCTTCAATGACCCCACTGCCCCACCACCGTGCAGAGCTGCCGCCCCACCACCGTGCGGAGCTGCCGCCCCACCTACACCCCACCTACTGTCTCCTCCCCAAAATCCTTTAGAATGTAAGACCGCAAGGGCAGGGCCCACTTCTCTCTGTACTAGTCTGTCTATTGAAACTTGTATATGTATTCTGAATGTAACCCCCCTTCTCATGTACAGCACCATGAAATGATGACTGAAGAGTCTAATTTTCAGCTTTGCCAAACACCTGGTCATCTAATGGTTAGACAGAGACCTGGAGAGGGGTACAAGCCACAGTGTTTTGCACCCACTGTGAAATTTGGTGGAAGATCAGTGATGATCTGGGGATGCTTCAGCAGGGCTGGAATTGGGCAGATTAAACTTTTGCGAAGGATGTAATCAAGAGGAAGATTGATAGTAACAAGCCAACAAAGAAGAACTGCTTAAATTTTTACGCCAGGAGTGGCATAAGGTCACCTAAAAGCAATGTGAAAGAATGGTGGAAAGCATGCCAAGACGCATAAAAGTTGTGATTAAGAATCATGGTTATTCTACACAATATTGATTTCTGAACTCTTCCTGAGTTAAAACATTATTAGTATTTTTGTTTCTAAATGATTATGAACTTGTTTTCTTTGCATTATTTGAGGTCTGAAAGCAATGCATTTTTTGTTATTTTGACCTTTTCTCATTTTCAGAAAATAAATACAAAATTTATTGCTTGGAAATTCAGAGACATGTTATCAGTAGTTTATAGAATAAAAGAACAATTTACATTTCCCTCAAAAATATACAGTACAGACCAAAAGTTTGGACACACATCCTCATTCAATGAGTTTTCCTTATTTTCATGACTCTGAAAATTGTAGATTCACATTGAAGGCATCAAAACTATGAATTAAAACATGTGGAATGAAATACTTAAAGTGTGAAACAACTGAAAATATGTCTTATACTCTAGGTTCTTCAAAGGAGCCACCTTTTGCTTTCATTACTACTTTGCACACTCTTGGCATTCTCTTGATGAGCTTCAAGAGGTAGTCACCGGAAATGGTTTTTCAACAGTCTAGAAGGAGTTCCCAGAGATGCTTAGCACTTGTTGGCCCTTTTGACATCACTCTGCGGTCCAGCTCACCCCAAACCATCTCGATTGGGTTCAGGTCTGGTGACTGTGGAGGCCAGGTCATCTGGCGTAGCACCCCATCACTCTCCTTCTTAGTCAAATAGCCCTTACACAGCCTGGAGGGGTGTTTGGGGTCATTGTCCTGTTGAAAAATAAATGATGGTCCAACTAAACGCAAACCGGATGGAATAGCATGTCTCTGCAAGATGCTGTGGTATGCATGCTGGTTCTGTATGCCTTCAATTTTGAATAAATCCCCAACAGTGTCACCAGCAAAGCACCCCCACACCGTCACAACTCCTCCTCCATACTTCATGGTGGGAACCAGGCATGTAGAGTCCATCAGTTCACCTTTTCTACAAAGACACGGTGGTTGGATCCAAAGATGTCAAATTTGCACTCATCAGACCAAAGCACAGATTTCCACTGGTCTAATGTCCATTCCTTGTGTTCTTTAGCCCAAACAAGTCTCTTCGGCTTGTTGCCTGTCCTTAGTAGTGGTTTCCTAGCAGCTATTTTACCATGAAGGCCTGCTGCACAAAGTCTCCTCTTAACAGTTGTTCTAGAGATGAGAAGGTGTGACCAAACTTTTGGTCTGTACTGTACCTATAAAGAGAAGAATCAGAAAACCTGAAATTTTGCAGTGGTCTCTTAAATTTTGCCAGAGCTGTATATACCAAAACCCATGGGATGTAAAAAATCCTAAAGGGTTGAAAAGAGATTAATGCGAAAAATATTATTAAAATGTATTACCTTTATTAAATTGATGTATTAAAACATAATAAAAAAAAAAAAATGGGGAGCAAACTCCTTAAGGCATCAATCAGACTCTTGATAGAAATGTTGTAACAACGTATTCCAATTCGGTCATCGTGGATTTCGGCATGTTTAGAAAGAGAAAATATGAATATTAAGCGTTTCCAGAAGAGGATACTATTGAATCAAGGTGTCTTGGAACCAAACCATTCTTCAATCCACCATAACATTTTATATCATAAAATTTTGAAATTCTGCAACAATTGGAAAGTTGTCAGTATCAATTCAGGATGAAGTTCAGTGATCACTGGACAAGACTACTCTTCACCATGATATATTCAGGACAAAGTCTAGTTCTTCTTGGACGTAATCATTTCCCATTTATTTGATTACTTGCTAATGGACCCTTGTAGTAAATATCTACTATTTAAAAAAAAACATGTCCTGTGGATTTCTATAGTGAACTGTTGGTCCAGCCAACTTTTTGATTAATCCAGTGATAACTAACATTTCTTCTTTTCAGATGGTATAAATGACTGTCTGCAGAAACTCGCTTAAACTGATCTCTTGTTGTGGACCTTGCAGATTGTTATTTTTGGTTAGAACTTTGCACATTTCACCTTTAAAGAAATTATTCAGCTCTTTATTATTATTATTATTATTATTATTATTATTATCATCATTACTACAGTTTTCTCATTTTCTCCTTTTCCCTCATCAGTATGTCCCTTTATTGGATTTCCCCATTTGGAAACGTGATAAAGGGAACAAATGGATGCACTCAACTGGTTGTATCCACTGGCATTTCACTTGTAGATAAACACATCATCACTTAGTTGCCTTTTATTAACCACCTTTTTCTTTATTAAAAAAATTCCATATTTGCAGCCACCCCAACAAATACATATAAAATTCATTAATCACTCATCCCATGGGTTTTAGTATATATTCAGTTACTTAAGAATCATGCATCTTGAATAAAAACATTTTTGTGACTTTATGACTAAAGGGTGCTTTACACGCTGCGACATCGCTAGCGACTGCTGGCGATGTCGAGCGTGATAGCACCCGCCCCCATCGTTTGTGTGACATTTGGTGATCACTGCCATAGCGAACATTATCGCTACGGCAGCGTCACACGCACATACCTGTGCAGCGACGTCGCTGTGACCGCCGAACAATATCTCCTTCAAGGGGGAGGTGCATTCGGCGTCACAGTGACATCACTGCGACATCACTAAGTGGTCGTCCAATAGAAACGGAGGGGCGGAGATGAGCGGGAAGTAACATCCCACCCACCTTCTTCCTTCCGCATTGCCGGTGGACGCAGGTAAGGAGATGTTTGTCGCTCCTGCGGCTTCACACACAGCAATGTGTGCTGCCGCAGGAACGACAAACAACATCGTACCTGCAGCAGCAACGATATTAAGAAAAAGAGCGACTTGTCCACGATCACCGTTTTTGCACAATTTTGCGATCGTTGATTGGCGCTCCTTGGTGTCACATATTGCGATGTCGCTACCGGCGCCGGATTTGCGTCACTAACGATGTGACCCTGACGATATATCGGTAGCGATGTTTCAGCATGTAAAGCACCCTTTAGTCTTCCTCTTTTTTAGTGGTGTATAAAGGTGTTACCTATCATTGAACATTTTGTCTTTGATAAGAAGCTTTGGTGAAAAGTTCCAGAAAGGAAACAAAGTATGAGTCTGAAAAAGCATCAGTGATGAGTTGAAAACGGCAAGATTACGTTTTTTCTGTTTATTACAGATCACAAGTTGAAAAAAAAAATAAAAAATGTTTTAAAAATACATAAAACACAAAAACTGGGTTTAATCAGTAGGTTATTTTCTGCCGATAACTTCCTTTAAAGTGTGATTTTGTTGTTTTTGTTTTTTTTATATTTTTTGCTCAGGATATTGCTGTCAGCTTAAATTTTTGAAGTAATAAAGAGAACTTGGCGCTTCTTTTATGTGATGTAGTCTTAGTTTGTTATTTTGAAAGCAATCCACAAGTAATCAAATGATGTTTTGATTTTGTATAATTAGTTCTTAATCAGAAATGGATTGCAAAAAAAAATTACAAAATGATGCTCAGGCTAATTCAAATCCTTGCTAGTATAAATAGTCACACACTATCAGTAAGTATATCTGTGATACACTGCAACAACATCACCTTATCAGCTGTATTCTCTTTCACAGTGTCGTGAAATTATATCATTATTTGCAGATTTTGCAATTAAATCAAAATTCTGAAATTAGGACTGGATTCTCTTTTAAAGTGCAAACTCTGCTTTGGAACAAGCAATTTTTGAGAAATCTCACATATTCTGAAACCTATACACAAGTGTTTACTTACCATAGTGATCACCTTGTTTAAAATCATTTTTTTTAAACTGATTCATTGCTCCAATAGGCTAATATTAGATGTGTTCAAACGCCACATGAATATAATGACCAGTTGCACATGGTTGTTCTTGAGACCTGATTATACCTAAATTTTCTGGTTAATTCTATTTTATAAAGGCACACAACCTTTTTCATTAATTCACTTATTCATTCAATCATTCATTCATTTAGTTTCTAAAGACGAAAAACAAGATCATTCTGAAATTTAAACACAAATGTTCACCTACTAAAGTAAGTATCTTTTTTTAAAATACAGTAATTTGTTGAGCTCTTCGTAGCTCTAATTAGTTTAATATTGCACATACATATGCCACCTGAGTATAGTAGCCATTTGCAGACGCTTGCTATTGGAAAGTGATTTTGCCTAGATTTCCTGGTCCCAAACTATGTGGCCTGTTTTTACCTTTAATATGAAAGGGACATTTTTTTGGAATACTTGTTTTGACTATTTTAGATACCCTCCATGACCACACTTCTGTTGCTGCCAGATGTTCATTACTGGTTAAGAGCCTACATGTAAAAGCTTTTCAACCTATTATCTTAGCTTTCCTTGAATTACTTAATAAATACTTGTATTTGGTTGAGAGTCATTATATATATATATATATATATATATATATATATATATATATATATATATATAATAAAACAAACTAACAAAGTTGAGGTTTTGCAGCTGAAGTTGGATTTATCAGTGACAGGAGCCACACAAATACTGGCTCAAATTAGCAACCTCATTATTTTTCGTTTTAAGCTTTTTTTTTAAACCATATGCTTTCCTACAAAATGCATGCTAAACCCAAATGAAAAAAAAAATAAAATATATTTATATATATATATATATATATATATAAATGCCTTATTCTGTCTGTCTGTCTGTCTGTCTTGCTCCAAAATTGTGTCCTTACGGTGACAAGCGTTTCATTGGCCACTGCCTCGGCCTGGCCCCGCCCCCCCACGGATTGGTAGCTCGCCTCGGCCTGGCCCCGCCCCCCCGCACGGATTGGCCGCTCGCCCCGGCCCTCCGCACGCATTGCCAGACATAACCTTGCGCTGCTGGGATCGTGACGGAGCCGGTGAACGCTGGTAACCATTATACACATCGGGTAACTAAGGTCCCTTAGTTACCCGATGTGTATCATAGTTACCAGCATACACCGGCTCCGTCATGATCCCAGCAGCGCCAGACATAACCTTGCACTGCTGGGATCGTGACGGAGCCGGTGAACGCTGGTAACCATTATACACATGGGGTAACTAAGGTCCCTTAGTTACCCGATGTGTATCATAGTTACCAGTGTACACCGGCTCCGTCACGATCCCAGCAGCGCCACACATACCCTTGCGATGCTGGGATCGTGACGGAGCCGGTGAACGCAGGTAAACATTATACACATCGGGTAACTAAGGTCCCTTAGTTACCCGATGTGTATCATAGTTACCAGCGTACACCGGCTCCCGGTACACATGTGCAGGGAGCCGGCATTATACTCCTCTCCCCCCAGGACTACTCCTCCTATTATAGTCCTCCTATTATACTCCTCTCTGAGTATAATGGGAGAACTATTATAGCATGGGGGATGGAGCACGATGGGGAGTGTGCAGCATGGAGGATGGAGCACGATGGGGTGCGCAGCATGGGGGGTGCGCAGCATGGGGGAAGTAGCACGATTGGGGGTGCTCAGCATGGGGGATGCAACACAATGGGGGGTGCGCAGCATGGGGGATGGAGCACGATGGGGGGTGCGCAGCATGGGGGATGGAGCACGATGGGGGGTGCGCAGCATGGGGGATGGAGCACGATGGGGGGTGCGCAGCATTGGGGGATAGAGCACGATGGGTGCGCAGCATGGGGGATGGAGCACAATGGGGAGTGCGCAGCATGGGGGATGGAGCACGATGGGGAGTGCGCAGCATGGGGGATGGAGCACGATGGGGGTGCGCAGCATGGGGGATGTAGCACGATGGGGGGTGCGCAGCATGGGGGATGTAGCACGATGGGGAGTGCGCAGCATGGGGGATGGAGCATGATGGGGGGTGCGCAGCATGGGGGATGGAGCACGATGGGGGGTGCGCAGCATGGGGGATGGAGCACGATGGGGGGTGCGCAGCATGGGGGATGGAGCACGATGGGGGTGCGCAGCATGGGGGATGGAGCACGATGGGGAGTGCGCAGCATGGGGGATGGAGCACGATGGGGGGTGCGCAGCATGGGGGATGGAGCACGATGGGGGGTGCACACCTCCCCCCACTGCACAACACCACACACACACTGGGAACCACAAACACCTCCCTACACAGACACCCAACACACAAACAGCGCGGCACACACAAATATACGCACATGCCGCACAACACACACATTGCACAAAACATACCTCCCACCAAAACACACACACACCCCACACCCACACAAACCGTGCAACACACACACACAGCGCTCCACAAACAACGCAACACACACAACGCAACACACAAACAACACCGCTCTCACACCCCGCCACACCCAGACAACACCCAGAACATGTACAGCACCCTACACAAACACTTGGTAACTACACACAACAACATCTATATATATATAAAAAAAATCATACATTAACTACACAATACATAAATTCTAGAATACCCGATGCGTAGAATCGGCCACCTTCTAGTATATATATATATATATATATATATATATATATACACTGTGTGCAGAATTATTAGGCAAATGAGTATTTTGATCACATGATAATTTTTATACATGTTGTCCTACTCCAAGATGTGTAGGCTTGAGAGCCAACTACCAATTAAATAAATCAGGTGATGTGCATCTCTGTAATGAGGAGCGGTGTGGTGTAATGACATCAACACCCTATATAAAGTGTGCTTAATTATTAGGCAACTTCCTTTCCTTTGGCAAAATGGGTCAGAAAAGAGATTTGACGGGTTCTGAAAAGTCCAAAATTGTGAGATGTCTTGCAGAGGGATGCAGCAGTCTTGAAATTGCCAAACTTTTAAAGTGTGATCACCAAACAATCAAGCGTTTCATGGCAAATAGCCAACAGGGTAACAAGAAGCGTGTTGGGCAAAAAAGGCGCAAAATAACTGCCCGTGAATTGAGGAAAATCAAGCGTGAAGCTGCCATGATGCCATTAGCCACCATTTTGGCCATATTTCAGAGCTGCAACATTACTGGAATATCAAAAATCACAAGGTGTGCTATACTCAGGCACATGGCCAAGGTAAGAAAGGCTGAAAAATGACCAACTTTGAACAAGAAACATAAGATAAGACTGATATTTCAAAGGTTTTTTGGACTGATGAAATGAGAGTAACTTCTGATGGGCCAGATGGATGAGCCAGAGGCTGGATCAGTAAAGGGCAGAGAGCTTCACTCCGACTCAGACGCCAGCAAGGTGGAGGTGGGGTACTGGTATGGGCTGGTATCATCAAATATGAACTTGTGGGACCTTTTCGGGTTGAGGATAGAGTGAATCTCAACTCCCACACCTACTGCCAGTTTCTGGAAGACAACTTCTTCAAGCAGTGGTATAGGAAGAAGTCGGTATCGTTCAAGAAAAACATGATTTTCATGCAGGACAATGCTCCATCACATGCATCCAACTACTCCACAGCGTGACTGGCCAGTAAAGGTCTAAAAGATGAAAAAATAATGACATGGCCCCCTTGTTCGCCTGATCTGAACCCCATAGAGAACCTGTGGTATCTCAAAATGTGATATCTACAGGTAGGGAAAACAGTACACCTCTTGGAACAGTGTCTGGGAGGCTGTGGTGGCTGCTGTACGCAATGTTGATCGTAAACAGATCAAGCAACTGACAGAATCTATGGATTGTAGGCTGGTGTGTGTCATTATAAAAAAAGGTGGCTATATTGGTCACTATTTTTTTGGTTTTTGTTTTTGCATGTCAGAAATGTTTATTTCTAAATTTTATGCAGTTATATCGGTTTACCTGGTGAAAATAAACAAGTGAGATGGGAATATATCTGGTTTTTATTAAGTTGCCTAATAATTCTGCACAGTAATAGTTACCTGCCCAAACAGATATCCTCCTAAGATAGCCAAATCTAAAAAAACACCCACTCCAACTTCCAAAAATATTAAGCTTAGATAGGTATGAGTCTTTTGGGTTGATTAAGAAAACAGTTGTTGAACAATAATAAAAAAAATCCTCTAAAATACAACTTGCCTAATGATTCTGCACACAGTATATATATACATATATATATATATATATATATATATATATATATATATATATATATATATATATATATACAGTGGTACCTTGCTTAGCGAGAACAATCCGTTCTGGGACTGTGCTTGTTAATCAAGGTACTCGTTCAGCAGAGCAAGATTTCCCATAGGAAATCATTGCAATGCTGACGATCCATTCCACAACTTCTAAAATGTCCCATCTTGGTCCCCTATTCTATCATTCCACACATGCACAAACATGCACAACCACACACAACCACACACAAACACACACAAACTCACACAAACACACATGCACGCATGCACACACACATATTATATGCTCACCTTACCTTCCGTTCCATCGCCGGTCTGCTGGGACTTGCTGTTCTCTGGTACGGGGCCGGGCTGTGTAACGCGTTACCATAACGACGAGGCAGGAACTTCCCGGCCAGAGCGCTGACGTCAAAGGCAGAGCCACTTGCCTCTGATTGGCCAGCACTCTGCCTTTCATTAGCGGTGACAGGAAGTTTCTCCCTTGTCGCTATGGATGCAGATACACAGCGTGGACTGGAGCGCAGCGGCGCACTACAGCACCCAGGAGGCCGGCGATGAAACGAAAGGTAAACATATTATGTTATATTATATGCTCACCTTACCTTCCGTTCCATTGCAGCCCTCCTGGGTCTTGTAGTTCGCCGCGAGGACGTCGCGATGACCCCGGGAACTACAAGAACCATGAGGCCAGCGGTGGAACGGAAGGTAAGGTGAGCATAATACTGTATGCGTGTGTGTTTGTGTGTGTTTGTGCGTACATGTGTGTGTTTGTTTGGACTGCAAGTGCTGGTCAGAGTGCGGTGGATGGACGGAACCGGAAGTGTGTGCGGTGAGAATTTCGCTCGTACAGAAAAGCTTTCTCGGAAAGCGGGTTACAAATATACAGAAAGCTTTGCTTGTTAAGCGAAATTCTCGTTAAGAGGGTTACTCGTTAAGCGAGGTACCACTGTATATATATATATATATATATATATATATATATATATATATAAAATGTCAGGGATAAGAATGGGGTTGTTGCTAGCAGCAGCCCTGCTGCCACCAGTAATGCTGGCAGTAACTGTCCTGGCAGCAATTGTATCAAACACAATTCCCATTTAACCACATTTGCAAACTCTGGCAAGCACATTTATGGGAAGAAACAGGGCATAATTAAGTATATGTCCCATTTCTCATCATAATGATTGCAGAGTGATGCAGCCTCTGACAGCAACACCTTTAGATGGAGTCAGCATTCTGCTCAATTTATGTCCTCTGAGGTCAAAAATAGTTAATGTTTTACATAGTGGAATTTCCACTACATCAATGACACTTGTTTTTATTCTGCCTCAATGTCCCCTAATCCACAGCTAAGGAACATACTACACCAGAAAAACTTCTCCCAGTTGATATTTTATTTTAAATGCCATGAAAAGTTAGCCTTTGTTCTCAGGAAACATGGTGCTGGTGGAGATGAACAACACAATTCTAATTCCAATCTGTGTTGCAGTCTTTGCGAGCCAAGGTAGGGGGACATTGTTTATGATAGTATAGCATTTTGAGCTATAGCAAACCTCTAGGTGAGAATCAGTCAAGGTGGCAAAGAGAATTGGCCAATTCATGCACGGAGGTACCTGTTAGTCAACGTATGATTGAAAATGATAATTATGATTCTGTGTTCTGCAAAAGCTGAGGACATAACAGGGTGTAACAGCTGATGTTAGGGATGCACATGCAACATGCATCCAAAATATCCTTTTGTAACCAAATCAGCTGTGCCTGCAATCAGCTCTGGAGCAGGTCATTCAGCATGTGCTGTTGGTAGAGGAGGCTCAACAGTGTCTGAAAGTACTTGTCATATTGTTGGTGAATCGTGTGTGTTGGATTCTATATACACTTCCTCCTTTACCTTCATAGCATCATAACTTCAATTTATTTGCCTAAGGCCCCCTTCACACATCAGTGATTCCAGTATGTACGTTACTGTTTTTATACATACAACAATCACAAACATAAAAAATCAATGGGTCTGTGCTCACTTCAGCGATTTCTCACTGACCATGTTTCCGTGCGGCACATATGCGTGTCCGTGTGCTCCACACAAGTACAGGCAGATTAAACTTTGCGATGGACGTATGACTCAAGCAACATACAAGGTTATCCTAGAAAAACAGTTGCTTCCTTCTGCTCAGGCAATGTTCCCCAACTCTGAGGACTGATTTTTTCCAGCAGGTCAATGCAACATGCCACACAGCTAGGTCAATCAATGTGTGGATGAAGGACCACCACATCAAAGCCCTATCATGGCCAACCCAATCTCCAGACCTGAACCCCATTGAAAACCCCTGGAATGTAATCAAGAGGAAGATGGATAGTCACCAGCCATCAAACAAAGAAGAACTGGTTAAATTTTTGCAGTAAGAGTGGCATAAGGTCACCCAAAAGCAGTGTGAAACACTGGTGAAAAGCATGCCAAGACGCCTGAAAGCTGTGATTTAAAAATCATCAATATTCAACAAAATATTGATTTCTGAACTCTTCCTGAGTTAAACATTATTAGTATTGTTGTTTCTAAATGATTATGAACATGTTTTCTTTGCATTATTTGAGGCCTGAAAGAAATGCATTTTTTTATTACTTTGACCATTTCTCATTTTCAGAAAATAAATACCAAATGTATTGCTTGGAAATTCGGAGACATGTTGCCAGTAGTTTATAGAATAAAAAAACAATTTACATTTTACTCAAAAATATACTTCTAAAGAGAAAAATCAGGAGAAACTGACAATTTTGCAGTGGCCTCTTAATCTTTGCAAGAGATATATATATATATATATATATATATATATATATATATATATATATATATATATATATATATATATTGAGAGAGCGATAGATAGATATACAGGTGTACACACATATACAGTTAGGTCCAGAAATATTTGGACAGTGACACAAGTTTTGTTATTTTAGCTGTTTACAAAAACATGTTCAGAAATACAATTATATATATAATATGGGCTGAAAGTGCACACTCCAAGCTGCAATATGAGAGTTTTGACATCCAAATCGGAGAAAGGGTTTAGGAATCATAGCTCTGTAATGCATAGCCTCCTCTTTTTCAAGGGACCAAAAGTAATTGGACAAGGGACTCTAAGGGCTGCAATTAACTCTGAAGGCGTCTCCCTCGTTAACCTGTAATCAATGAAGTAGTTAAAAGGTCTGGGGTTGATTACAGGTGTGTGGTTTTGCATTTGGAAGCTTTTTCTGTGACCAGACAACATGCGGTCTAAGGAACTCTCAATTGAGGTGAAACAGAACATCCTGAGGCTGAAAAAAAAGAAAAAATCCATCAGAGAGATAGCAGACATGCTTGGAGTTGCAAAATCAACAGTCGGGTACATTCTGAGAAAAAAGGAATTGACTGGTGATCTTGGGAACTCAAAAAGGCCTGGGCGTCCACGGATGACAACAGTGGTGGATGATCGCCGCATACTTTCTTTGGTGAAGAAGAACCCGTTCACAACATCAACTGAAGTCCAGAACACTCTCAGTGAAGTAGGTGTATCTGCCTCTAAGTCAACAGTAAAGAGAAGACTCCATGAAAGTAAATACAAAGGGTTCACATCTAGATGCAAACCATTGATCAATTCCAAAAATAGACAGGCCAGAGTTAAATTTGCTGAAAAACACCTCATGAAGCCAGCTCAGTTCTGGAAAAGTATTCTATGGACAGATGAGACAAAGATCAACCTGTACCAGAATGATGGGAAGAAAAAAGTTTGGAGAAGAAAGGGAACGGCACATGATCCAAGGCACACCACATCCTCTGTAAAACATGGTGGAGGCAACGTGATGGCATGGGCATGCATGGCTTTCAATGGCACTGGGTCACTTGTGTTTATTGATGACATAACAGCAGACAAGAGTAGCCGCATGAATTCTGAAGTGTACCGGGATATACTTTCAGCCCAGATTCAGCCAAATGCCGCAAAGTTGATCGGACGGCGCTTCATAGTACAGATGGACAATGACACCAAGCATACAGCCAAAGCTACCCAGAAGTTCATGAGTGCAAAAAAGTGGAACATTCTGCAATGGCCAAGTCAATCACCAGATCTTAACCCAATTGAGCATGCATTTCACTTGCTCAAATCTAGACTTAAGACGGAAAGATCCACAAACAAGCAAGACCTGAAGGCTGCGGCTGTAAAGGCCTGGCAAAGCATTAAGAAGGAGGAAACCCAGCGTTTGGTGATGTCCATGGGTTCCAGACTTAAGGCAGTGATTGCCTCCAAAGGATTCGCAACAAAATATTGAAAATAAAAATATTTTGTTTGGGTTTGGTTTATTTGTCCAATTACTTTTGACCTCCTAAAATGTGGAGTGTTTGTAAAGAAATGTGTACAATTCCTACAGTTTCTATCAGATATTTTTGTTCAAACCTTCAAATTAAACGTTACAATCTGCAGTTGAATTCTGTTGTAGAGGTTTCATTTCAAATCCAATGTGGTGGCATGCAGAGCCCAACTCGCGAAAATTGTGTCACTGTCCAAATATTTCTGGACCTAACTGTATATATATATATATATATATATATATATATATATAATGGCCCAATTTTTTAGAATTGTGTAAGTTTGTTTTGGAAAGTCAACCAAATTTATGCCTGAAGTTTCTCACATTGTCTGATACAATGTTGCTGTTGTACCCTATCTGTGGGAGACATTTTGCTGGCATGTTTGATTTTTGTAGATTCTGTTTGTTAAAAACCTGCATTTTAGATCTTAATGGATAGTATTCTTCTGCATTATAGTTAAAATATAATAAATAATAAAAAATAAACAATACAAAAGTCTCCAAATGCAAATAAAGGAGTAAAAGCAATTTTAATAAATTACATTTTTTTAAACACCCTGGAAAAAAAAAATAAAGACAATTCTTTAGAAAACATGATATAAGCATCCAGTAAACATCACAAAATAGCAAATAGCCCTTGCATATTTTTTCATAGCTTCATAAACATATCAACTAATAAAATAAAGTTATCACATTATTTTTTGTGATCCGTGAATGGCATGAAAAAAAGCATTTTAAATTAAAGGTCAGATTGTTATTTCCCCAATAATAAAAATTAATATCTATTCAACATCAAAAGGTATACAAAAAAAGCACGTAATTGAGACCAGGTACTTCATCTAAATAACACCTGTTTCAATTATTTGGTGATATCACATCAGGACATTACAAACCTGGTGTATTATTTATAATAACACACTAGTAAAATACCAGCAGATTTGCTCACGGAAAATTATGTGTTACCTTTTTGGTTACGCTTGCTAAGGTTAAATTTTCAATTTCACTCTAAAGTTGACATCAACAGCTTTTAAAATGTAGTTTATTTTAAGGCCTCTTTTTTGTTAGTTTGGCATTAACAGTTTCAGCTGTCTTTGATTTAGCCTGTCTCATCCATTTCCTTGAGATGTTCACTAGTGTTGAGCGAGAATGCTTGTCACTACTCGGTACTCGCACGAGTATCACAGTACTCGGTCTACTCGGCGGGGACCGAGTAATCTCGCGATACTCGTGCTGTACTCGTGGTCTTCATCCCTGCATGTTGGTGCTCTTTTGAGAGCCAGCCCTCATGCAGGGATTGGCTGGCAGACCACTGCAATGCCACAGCCCTGTTAGTTGTGGAATTGCAGTGATTGGCCGGCCTGCACAGCGTGACCGAGCCTTTATACCGGCGGGCGCGCTGTGCTCTGAACACAGCCATCCAGACAGTCAGTGCAGGGAGAGTGTTGTTGCTTCAGGGAAAGGTTTGTGGCCCTTTATAGTTATTTTCGTA
The DNA here is from genome assembly GCF_048569485.1 of Anomaloglossus baeobatrachus. Lineage (NCBI taxonomy): Eukaryota > Metazoa > Chordata > Amphibia > Anura > Aromobatidae > Anomaloglossus > Anomaloglossus baeobatrachus. Next base: position 168,295,014 of record NC_134358.1, read on the forward strand.
GCAGGGCTGCAAACAGTGTGACCAGAAGTCCTTCTCAGGACTATTGTAGCTGTATACAGGCAGCCAGGATATAGCCAGGTCGGAGTACAGGACCAGAGTCCTTCTCAGGACTATTGTTGCTGTATACAGGCAGGGCAGGCAGGGTATAGCCAGGTCGGAATACAGGCTAGTGACCAGAAGAGTCCTTCTCAGGACTATTGTAGCTGTATACAGGCAGGCAGGCAGGGTATATAGCCATTCCTAGTGGTGACCGTATACCAGCCTTCATCACCATATCTGGGGCTGGTGTACACAGTCTAAAACAGTCCTGATAGTGTCAGACTTCTCAGTAATTGTCGCTCCTAAAAACCTGTTAGGTTCTTAGTGCGTCCGTGCTTGCATTTAAAAACCGCACGTGTGTGCCTGTCGGTGGCAGCGTACAGGTGCACTTGTGTGTGTTTTGCACAAACTAGTATATAACGCACAAGTCTAGTGAATAATACACGTCAGTCAGCAGTGTCTGATAGTGTCAAACTTCTCAGTAATTGTCGCTCCTAAAAACCTGTTAGGTTCTTAGTGCGTCCGTGCTTGCATTTAAAAACCGCACGTGTGTGCCTGTCGGTGGCAGCGTACAGGTGCACTTGTGTGCGTTTTGCACAAACTTGGATATAACGCACAAGTCTAGTGAATATAATACACGTCAGTCAGCAGTGTCTGATAGTGTCAAACTTCTCAGTAATTGTCGCTCCTAAAAACCTGTTAGGTTCTTAGTGCGTCCGTGCTTGCATTTAAAAACCGCACGTGTGTGCCTGTCGGTGGCAGCGTACAGGTGCACTTGTGTGCGTTTTGCACAAACTAGTATATAACGCACAAGTCTAGTAAATATAATACACGTCAGTCAGCAGTGTCTGATAGTGTCAAACTTCTCAGTAATTGTCGCTCCTAAAAACCTGTTAGGTTCTTAGTGTGTCCGTGCTTGCATTTAAAAACCGCATGTGTGTGCCTGTCGGTGGCAGAATACAGGTGCACTTGTGTGCGTTTTGCACAAACTTGGATATAACGCACAAGTCTAGTGAATACACGTCAGCACAGCATTGCAAAATGCGCAAGGGCATTGGCAACGAACAAGGAAGTGGACGTGATGGTGTTGCAGGCAGAGGCCGAGGTCGTGGGCAAGCTCTAATTTCCCCAAAACAAAGGGCCACATCTACTCGCTCGCACGTCCTGTCCCAAATTCTTGGGGACCGCAGCAGTACACTGCTCTTGAACCAAGACCAGTGTCAACAGGTTGTTAGTTGGATAGCGGATAATGCTTCCAGTCAGATTGGCACCACCACAAACACTCTGTCTTCCACACGGTCAAGTGTCAGTAGCCGTGATACTGCACCGCACATTTCAGAACCTGATCCTCCTTCCTACCACAAGGCTGAGTACACGTCCACGGACATTACTGATCCCACACTTGGACACTCGGAAGAGCTGTTCACGTTTCCATTTGCACATTCTGGCCTCTCGCCAGCTCCTGTTGAAGTGGGTCATGAGGAGATCGTATGTACAGATGCCCAAATATTTGAGCAGCCACGTTCTCACGAAGTTGGCAATGTGTCTCAACAAGGGGTGGACGATGATGAGACACAATTGTCAGGAAGTCAGGAGGAGGAGCAGGGTGCGGAAGAGGAAGACAACGTGGTGGATGATCCAGTAACTGACCCAACCTGGCAGGAGGATATGCAGAGCGAGGACAGCAGTGCACAGGGGGAGGGAGGCGTAGCATCCCAACAGGCAGTAAGAAGCAGGGTGGTGGCCCCAAGCAGAAGTCAGGCAACCGTTCCCCGGAACAACAACACGACACAAGGTGCCTGTACAAATGTTAGGTCTTCCCGAGTCTGGCAGTTTTTTAAGTTGGCTCCAGATGATTCTAAAAAGGCCACTTGCAACACCTGCCGTGCCAACATCAGCAGGGGTACCAAAACTAGCAGCCTGACCACCACCAACATGATCAGGCACATGTCAGCCAAGCACCCGACTTTGTGGGAGGTACAACAGAGTCGAGGAGCAGTGCTTGCTGATGTCACTGCTACGTCTTTGCTTGTTGTGCATGCGAGCCAATCCCCTGTCCATGCTGCCTGCGAACAAGCCTCCTCCGGCCATGCACCTGCAGTTGCCTACGCAGAAATAACACCATCATCAAGCACGTCCTTGTCCCAGCATAGCGTTCAGTTATCCATTCAGCAAACCTTTGAACGCAGGCGCAAATACACTGCCAACACCCCACATGCCACAGTTCTAAATGCTAACTTTTCGCGACTGCTTGCGCTGGAAATGTTGCCTTTTAGGCTGGTGGAGACAGAAGCATTCCGCGACCTGATGGCGGCAGCTGTACCACGTTACTCGGTCCCCAGCCGCCACTATTTCTCCCGGTGTGCCGTCCCCGCGTTGCATAACCACGTGTCACAAAACATCACACGTGCCCTGAACAACGCTGTTTCACCCAAGGTCCACCTAACCACAGACACGTGGACAAGTGCTTGTGGGCAAGGCCGCTACATCTCGTTGACGGCACACTGGGTTAATATTGTGGAAGCTGGGACCCAGTCTGAGCGAGGGACGGAACACGTCCTTCCCACACCAAGGTTTGCAGGCCCTACCTCAGTCAGTGTTTCACCCACACTCTACAGCTCAGGAATGTCATGCTCTTCAGCCTCCTCCTCCTCCTGCGCATCCTCATCCACTGTACCCTCCACACCAGTCCCAAGCTGGAAGCACTGCAGCACTGCCTCGGCGAAGCGGCAACAGGCTGTGCTGAAGCTAATCTGCATCGGTGACAAACCCCACAATGCAGAAGAGGTGTGGACAGCTCTGAAACAGCAGGCAGATCACTGGCTCACACCTCTGAACCTAAAGCCAGGAAAGGTCGTGTGTGACAATGGCCGGAACCTGGTGGCGGCTTTGAGGCGAGGCCAGCTGACACATGTTCCATGCGTGGCCCATGTGCTCAACCTCGTGGTTCAGCGGTTTATAAAGTCATACCCAGAGCTGTCTGATCTGCTGGTAAAAGTTCGCCGTCTGTCTGCACATTTTCGAAAGTCACCTACTGCTTCAGCCGGCCTTGCCGGCTTTCAGCGCCGTTTGCATCTTCCGGCTCACAGACTGGTGTGTGATGTCCCCACGCGTTGGAATTCAACTCTGCACATGTTGGTCAGGATATGTGAGCAGAAGAGGGCAGTTGTTAAGTACCTGCATCACCTAAGCCGTCGGGAAATGGGTCAACTCCACACATAACACCTGAGGAGTGGAGATGGATGTCAGACCTATGTACCATCCTCCAAAACTTTGAGGACTCCACCAAGATGGTGAGTGGTGATGATGCCATTATTAGCGTCACCATACCGCTACTCTGCCTTCTAAAACGGTCTCTGCTGAAAAACAAACATGATGCATTGCAGGCGGAGCGCGATGAGTTGCAGCAAGAAACAGTAGTGGGTGTGGGTGATAACACACAGCCCAGCCTCGTCTCATCACAACGTGCAGTGGAGGACTATGACGAGGAGGAGGATGAAGACATGGAGCAACTCTCCGGCCAAATTGAGGATATGACATGCACACCAGTCATATCCTCGGTTCAGCTTGGCTGGCCAGAGGACAGGGTAGATGAGGAGGAGGAGGAGGAGGAGGAGGACAGCATGTTCAGTCATCTTGTTGGTCAGGCTACTGAAGTCCTGGCTGTTAAGAGTCTGGCGCACATGGCTGACTTTATGGTAAGCTGCCTGTCTCGTGACCCTCGCGTTAAGAACATCTTGGCCGACAATCATTACTGGTTGGTAACACTGTTAGACCCACGCTACAAGGAGAACTTTTTGTCTCTTATTCCCGTGGAGGAGAGGTCAACCAAAATGCAGCAGTTCCGGAAGGCCATAGTCACGGAAGTAGGCAAAGCATTCCCCTCACAAAACGCTAGCGGCATAGGTCAGGAATCAGTGGACAACCGAGGCGTACAGCCGAGAGAGGCACAAGTCCAATCCGCCAGAGGTAGGGGAACAGTCTTTAAGATGTGGGACAGTTTTCTCAGCCCCTCACATACCACAGCCCCTGAGGTGCGGGGTAGTGCCACAAGAAATCCTAAGTTTGCCCAGATGCTGAAGGAGTACCTTGCAGATCGAACAACTGTACTCCGACATTCCTCTGTGCCTTACAATTATTGGGTATCCAAGCTGGGCACGTGGCATGAATTGGCTCTCTACGCCTTGGAAGTCCTGGCCTGCCCTGCCGCTAGCGTTTTGTCAGAGCGTGTTTTTAGTGCCGCAGGTGGAATCATTACAGATAAACGCACCCGCCTGTCAACTGAAAATGCTGACAGGCTGACTCTGATCAAGATGAACAAGGGTTGGATTGGGCCAGACTTCACCACACCACCAGCAAATGAGAGCGGAATTTAAAGTTTGCCATGTACCTCCAGTCACCCATGGGTACACACTTCTGGACTTTGGATAATCGCTGGACTGCTCCTCCTTCTCCTCATGCGCCACCATGATGACCGTTACAAATTGCAATACTTAGGCCTTTGTTTCAGGTATACCCCCAGTGGTAAATTTTTTCTCCCATTCTTTGCAGAATGGACATTACAACGACAGGAGACCCGCTCCTTTGCAATGGGAACAATGTTTTGAGGCCCTCATGCACGTCTCTACCCAGGGACAACGTGGAGCCTCCCAATTTTTGGCTGCCCTGCCTAAGGGCTATACTATAATACACCCACTTCCTGACAATGGACACTTAATGTTTTGAGGCCCTCATGCACGTCTCTACCCAGGGACAACGTGGAGCTTCCCAATTTTTGGCTGCCCTGCCTAAGGGCTATACTATAATACATCCACTTCCTGACAATGGACACTTAATGTTTTGAGGCCCTCATGCACGTCTCTACCCAGGGACAACGTGGAGCCTCCCAATTTTTGGCTGCCCTGCCAAAGGGCTATACTATAATACACCCACTTCCTTACAATGGGCACTTCAAGTTTACAGGCCCTCATGCACGTCTCTATCCAGGGACAATGTGGAGCCTCTCAATTTTTGGCTGCCCTGCCAAAGGGCTTTACTACAATAGACCCACTTCCTTACAATGGGCACTTCAAGTTTACAGGCCCTCATGCACGTCTCTATCCAGGGACAATGTGGAGCCTCTCAATTTTTGGCTGCCCTGCCAAAGGGCTATACTATAATACACCCACTTCCTTACAATGGGCACTTCAGGTTTACAGGCCCTCATGCACGTCTCTATGCAGGGGCATTGGTGAACCTCACAATTTTGGACTGACCTGGCAAAGGAAAATACTACAAAGACTCACTTCCTCAAAATGGGCATATTAGACTCAGAGGCCTTTATGTACGTCTCTTCTCAGGGACATCGGAGTGCCACACAATGTTTTACGTAAAATCTTTCATGTATTAATCTCAAAAAGTAACATACACCAGCTCTATCTCACTATTGGGTATGTGCCCTTAACATTTCCGCCATGAAAATTCATTTTGGTGTCATTTTGGAAGGTTTTCTGGTGAGTCCGTAAAAATGGCGTAAAACGCGGACAAAATTGTTCACAGCTGTGACTTTTGAGTGATAAATGCTTCAAGGGGTCTTCCCCATGCTGTTGCCATGTCATTTGAGCACTCTTCTGAGACTTTTGTGCCATTTTTAGGGTTTCTACATGCTGCCGGTGGTCATTTCACAAAAATACTCGGGTCTCCCATAGGATAACATTGGGTTCGTTGCTCGGGGCCGAGTACACGAGTATCTTGGGAGGCTCGGCCCGAGCTTCGAGCACCCGAGCTTTTTAGTACTCGCTCATCACTAGTCGTGTGTGACAATGGCCGGAACCTGGTGGCGGCTTTGAGGCGAGGCCAGCTGACACATGTTCCATGCGTGGCCCATGTGCTCAACCTCATGGTTCAGCGGTTTCTAAAGTCATACCCAGAGCTGTCTGATCTGCTGGTAAAAGTTCGCCGCCTGTCTGCACATTTTCGAAAGTCACTTACTGCTTCAGCCGGCTTTCAGCGCCGTTTGCATCTTCAGGCTCACAGACTGGTGTGTGATGTCCCCACGCGTTGGAATTCAACTCTGCACATGTTGGTCAGGATATGTGAGCAGAAGAGGGCAGTTGTTGAGTACCTGCATCACCTAAGCCGTCGGGAAATGGGTCAAACTCCACACATAACACCTGAGGAGTGGAGATGGATGTCCGACCTATGTACCATCCTCCAAAACTTTGAGGACTCCACCAAGATGGTGAGTGGGGATGATGCCATTATTAGCTTCACCATACCGCTTCTCTGCCTTCTAAAACGGTCTCTGCTCAAAAACATACATGATGCATTGCAGGCGGAGCGCGATGAGTTGGAGCAAGAAACAGTAGTGGGTGTGGGTGATAACACACAGCCCAGCCTTGTCTCATCACAACGTGCAGTGGAGGACTATGACGAGGAGGAGGATGAAGACATGGAGCAACTCTCCGGCCAAATTGAGGATATGACTTGCACACCAGTCATATCCTCGGTTCAGCGTGGCTGGCCAGAGGACAGGGTAGATGAGGAGGAGGAGGAGGAGGACAGCATGTTCAGTCATCGTGTTGGTCAGGATACTGAAGTACTGGCTGTTCAGAGTCTGGCGCACATGGCTGACTTTACGGTAAGCTGCCTGTCTCGTGACCCTCGCGTTAAGAACATCTTGGCCGACAATCATTACTGGTTGGTAACACTGTTAGACCCACGCTACAAGGAGAACTTTATGTCTCTTATTCCCGAGGCGGAGAGGTCAGCCAAAATGCAGCAGTTCCGGAAGGCCATAGTCACGGAAGTGGGCAAAGCATTCCCCTCACAAAACGCTAGCGGCATAGGTCAGGAATCAGTGGACAACCAAGGCGTACAGCTGAGAGGGGCACAAGTCCAATTCGCCAGAGGTAGGGGAACAGTCTTTAAGATGTGGGACAGTTTTCTCAGCCCCTCACGTACCACAGCCCCTGAGGTGCGGGGTAGTGCCACAAGAAATCCTAAGTTTGCCCAGATGCTGAAGGAGTACCTTGCAGATCGAACAACTGTACTCCGACATTCCTCTGTGCCTTACAATTATTGGGTATCCAAGCTGGACACGTGGCATGAATTGGCTCTCTACGCCTTGGAAGTCCTGGCCTGCCCTGCCGCTAGCGTTTTGTCAGAGCGTGTTTTTAGTGCCGCAGGTGGAATCATTACAGATAAACGCACCCGCCTGTCAACTGAAAATGCTGACAGGCTGACTCTGATCAAGATGAACAAGGGTTGGATTGGGCCAGACTTCACCACACCACCAGCAAATGAGAGCGGAATTTAAAGTTTGTAACGGGAATTTGCCATGTACCTCCACTCACCCATGGGTACACACTTCTAGACTTTGGATAATCGCTGGACTGCTCCTCCTTCTCCTCATGCGCCACCATGATGACCGTTACAATAGTTAGGCCGTTGTTTCAGGTATACCCCCAGTCGTAAATTTTTTCGCCCATTCTTTCAGAATGGACATTACAACGACAGGAGACCCGCTCCTTTGCAATGGGAATAATGTTTTGAGGCCCTCATGCACATCTCTATCCAGGGACAATGTGGAGCCTCCCAATTTTTGGCTGCCCTGCCAAAGGGCTATACTACAATAGACCCACTTCCTTACAATGGGCACTTCTGGTTTACAGGCCATCATGCACGTCTCTATCCAGGGACAATGTGGAGCCTCCCACTTTTTGGCTGCCCTGCCAAAGGGCTATACTAAAAAAGACCCACTTCCTTACAATGGGCACTTCAGGTTTACAGGCCCATAGTTTGACACTATCAGACACTGCTGACTGACGTGTATTATATTCACTAGACTTGTGCGTTATATACTAGTTTGTGCAAAACGTGTACCTGTACGCTGCCACCGACAGGCACACACGTGCGGTTTTTAAATGCAAGCACGGACGCACTAAGAACCTAACAGGTTTTTAGGAGCGACAATTACTGAGAAGTTTGACACTATCAGACACTGCTGACGTGTATTATTCACTAGACTTGTGCATTATATACTAGTTTGTGCAAAATGCACACAAGTGCACCTGTACGCTGCCTTCGACAGGCACGCACGTGCGTTTTTTAAATGCAAGCACGGACGCACTAAGAACCTAACAGGTTTTTAGGAGCGACAATTACTGAGAAGTTTGACACTATCAGACACTGCTGACTGACGTGTATTATTCACTAGACTTGTGCGTTATATACTAGTTTGTGCAAAACGCACACAAGTGCACCTGTACGCTGCCACCGACAGGCACACACGTGCGGTTTTTAAATGCACGCACGGACGCACTAAGAACCTAACAGGTTTTTAGGAGCGACAATTACTGAGAAGTCTGACACTATCAGGACTGTTTTAGACTGTGTACACCAGCCCCAGATATGATGAAGGCTGGTATACAGTCACCACTAGGAATGGCTATATACCCTTCCTGCCTGCCTGTATACAGCTACAATAGTCCTGAGAAGGACTCTTCTGGTCACTAGCCTGTATTCTGACCTGGCTATACCCTGCCTGCCCTGCCTGTATACAGCAACAATAGTCCTGAGAAGGACTCTGCTCCTGTACTCCGACCTGGCTATACCCTGCCTGCCTGTATACAACTACAATAGTCCTGAGAAGGACTTCTGGTCACACTGTTTGCAGCCCTGCTACGGAAATAACTATAAAGGGCCGCAAACCTTTCCCTGAAGCAGCAACACTCTCCCTGCACTGACTGTCTGGATGGCTGTGTGCAGAGCACAGCGCGCCCGCCGGTATAAAGGCTCGGTCACGCTGTGCAGGCCGGCCAATCACTGCAATTCCACAACTAACAGGGCTGTGGCATTGCAGTGGTCTGCCAGCCAATCCCTGCATGAGGGCTGGCTCTCAAAAGAGCGCCAACATGCAGGATGAAGACCACGAGTACAGCACGAGTATCGCGAGATTACTCGGTCCCCGCCGAGTAGCCCGAGTACAGTGATACTTGTGCGAGTACCGAGTAGTGACAAGCATACTCGCTCATCACTAATAGTATACTATTTTTGATTCACAATTGCAAATATATGCAGTAATTATAAGAGAGATAATACACATAACCACTTTAGGTTGACCTACTGTAATTAAATGAGGTTTTATTCTTTTAATTATCAATATCAACAATCATGTAGGTTTTTATATTTTTCATATGCAAGCTGAGAAAATTGGATGTCAGACTATAAGTACAGATTCTCTATTGCTTTCCACTCTAAGAAAATAAATATTGCATAATCATTATTAAAATAGTCATTTATGGGAAGTCTGAACACTGGCATCAATAATATGTAATGAACAAGGTCTATTTTTGGCCAAAAAGGGAAACGCTAAGCAAGAAGGGGTAGGGCTGCACAGCTAGAATCAAGCAAAATCAAAATCAAGAGGTGAGGGTGCAAGCCTACCAAAGCAAAACATGTATAGTGAAACAAGAAGTAGGCAAGGAGCACTCAACTCACCATATAAGAACAATAATAACAAGGATTTATAATTCAAAAATTTATTTATAAACATATGAGTGCAAAACACCATAAAACCAATTAAAAACAAGGACATCTGTCCCATAGACTCAGTGAATAAATGTAAACGCTAAAGATATAATATTATAAATATAGCAGTACAATAGCAATATATGAAACAAGGATGTTACCCCATGAACCCAATCTTATAGTGCCAAGACAATCAAACGGCAAAATACAATCATACCAGTACAGAAACAGGGAACAAGGGTATATGAATGAAGATCACAATAGCCCTGAAAGACCAATATTCCCTAATAGCAACACTGCACCCAGAAAATTATCAAAGAGGTCCAGAGGGGATAACACCTATCTTTAGAATAAAGCATAAGTCATGGAAAGTGTCAGAAAGAGGTACCAGCCCGACGCGTTCCCCTGATGAAGCTCTGTTGAGCGACACGCGTCGGGCTGGTACCTCTTTCTGACACTTTCCATGACTTATGCTTTATTCTAAAGATAGGTGTTATCTAGTGATGAGCGAGCATGCTTGTCACTACTCGGTACTCGCACGAGTATCGCTGTACTCGGGCTGCTCGGCGGGGACCGAGTAATCTCGCGATACTCGTGCTGTACTCGTGGTCTTCATTTCTGCATGTTGGCGCTCTTTTGAGAGCCAGCCCTCATGCAGGGATTGGCTGGCAGACCACTGCAATGCCACAGCCCTGTTAGTTGTGGAATTGCAGTGATTGGCCGGCCTGCACAGCGTGACCGAGCCTTTATATCGGCCGGCGCGCTGTGCTCTGCTCACAGCTATTCAGACAGTCAGTGTAGGGAGAGTGTCGCTGATTCAGGGAAAGCTTTGCGGCCCTTTATAGCTTTTTCAGTTGCAGGGCTGCAAACAGTGTGACCAAAAGTCCTTCTCAGGACTATTCTAGTTGTATACAGGCAGGCAGGGTATAGCCAGGTCGGAGTACAGTAGCAGAGTCCTTCTCAGGACTACTGTTGCTATATACAGGCAGGGTATAGCCAGGTCTGAATACAGGCTAGTGACCAAAAGAGTCCTTGTCAGGACTATTGTACCAGTATACAGGCAGGCAGGCAGGCAGGGTAGTGGTGACCGTATACCAGCCTTCATCATATCTGGGGCTGGTGTACACAGTGTAAAACAGTCCAGATAGTGTCTGACTTGTCTGTAATTGTCGCTCCCCAAAAAAACCTGTTAGGTTATTATTGCGTCCGTGCTTGGTTTTTAAAACCGCACGTGTGTGCCTGTTGGTGGCAGCGTACAGGTGCACTTGTGTGCAATTTCCACACACTTTGATATAACGCACAAGTAGTGAATATACACGTCAGCAGTGCACAGCATTGCAAAATGCGCAAGGGCATTGGCAAGGAACAAGGAAGTGGACGTGATGGTGGTGCAGGCAGAGGCCGAGGTCGTGGGCAAGCTCTAATTTCGCCACAACAAAGGGCCACATCTAGTCGCTCGCACGTCCTGTCCCAAATTCTTGGGGACCGCAGCAGTACACCGCTCTTGAACCAAGACCAGTGTCAACAGGTTGTTAGTTGGATAGCAGATAATGCTTCCAGTCAGATTGGCACCACCACAAACACTCTGTCTTCCACACGGTCAAGTGTCAGTAGCCGTGATACTGCACCGCACATTTCTGAACCTGATCCTCCTTCCTACCACCAGGCTGAGTACACGTCCTCCTCGGACATTAATGATCCCACACTTGGACACTCGGAAGAGCTGTTCACGTTTCCATTCACACATTCTGGCCTCTCGCCAGCTCATATTGAAGTGGGTCATGAGGAGATCGTCTGTACAGATGGCCAAATATTTGAGCAGCCACGTTCTCACGAAGTTGGCAACGTGTCTCAACAAGTGGTGGACGATGATGAGACACAATTGTCAGCAAGTCAGGAGGAGGAGCAGGGTGCGGAAGAGGAAGACGACGTGGTGGATGATCCAGTAACTGACCCAACCTGGCAGGAGGATATGCAGAGCGAGGACAGCAGTGCACAGGGGGAGGGAGGCGTAGCATCACAACAGGCAGTAAGAAGCAGGGTGGTGGCCCCAGGCAGAAGTCAGGCAACCGTTCCCCGGAACAACACGACGACACAAGGTGCCTGTACAAATGTTAGGTCTTCCCGAGTCTGGCAGTTTTTTAAGTTGGATCCAGATGATTCAAAAAAGGCCATTTGCAACACCTGCCGTGCCAGCATCAGCAGGGGTACCAAAACTAGCAGCCTGACCACCACCAGCATGATCAGGCACATGTCAGCCAAGCACCCGACTTTGTGGGAAGTACAACAGAGTCGAGGAGCAGTGCTTGCTGATGTCACTGCTACGTCTTCGCTGGTTGTGCATGCGAGCCAATCCTCTGTCCATGCTGCCTGCGAACAAGCCTCCTCCACTCCTGCACCTGCAGTTGCCTACGCAGAAAGAACACCATCATCAAGCACGTCCTTGTCCCAGCGCAGCGTTCAGTTATCCATTCAGCAAACCTTTGAACGCAGGCGCAAATACACTGCCAACACCCCACATGCCACAGTTCTAAATGCTAACATTTCGTGACTGCTTGCGCTGGAAATGTTGCCTTTTAGGCTGGTGGAGACTGAAGCATTCCGTGACCTGATGGCGGCAGCTGTCCCACGTTACTCGGTCCCCAGCCGCCACTATTTCTCCCGGTGTGCCGTCCCCGCGTTGCATAACCACGTGTCACAAAACATCACACGTGCCCTGAACAACGCTGTTTCACCCAAGGTCCACCTAACCACAGACACGTGGACAAGTGCTTGTGGGCAAGGCCGCTACATCTCGTTGACGGCACACTTGGTTAATATTGTGGAAGCTGGGACCCAGTCTGAGCGAGGGACGGAACACGTCCTTCCCACACCAAGGTTTGCAGGCCCTACCTCAATCAGTGTTTCACCCACACTCTACAGCTCCGGAATGTCATGCTCTTCAGCCTCCTCCTCCTCCTGCGCATCCTCATCCACTGTGCCCTCCACACCAGTCACAAGCTGGAAGCACTGCAGCACTGCCTCGGCGAAGCGGCAACAGGCTGTGCTGAAGCTAATCTGCATAGGTGACAAACCCCACAATGCAGAAGAGCTGTGGACAGCTCTGAAACAGCAGGCAGATCACTGGCTCACACCTCTGAACCTAAAGCCAGGAAAGGTCGTGTGTGACAATGGCCGGAACCTGGTGGCGGCTTTGAGGCGAGGCCAGCTGACACATGTTCCATGCGTGGCCCATGTGCTCAACCTCGTGGTTCAGCGGTTTATAAAGTCATACCCAGAGCTGTCTGATCTACTGGTAAAAGTTCGCCGCCTGTCTGCACATTTTCGAAAGTCACCTACTGCTTCAGCCGGCCTTGCCGGCTTTCAGCGCCGTTTGCATCTTCCGGCTCACAGACTGGTGTGTGATGTCCCCACGCGTTGGAATTCAACTCTGCACATGTTGGTCAGGATATGTGAGCAGAAGAGGGCAGTTGTTGAGTACCTGCATCACCTAAGCCGACGGGAAATGGGTCAAACTCCACACATAACACCTGAGGAGTGGAGATGGATGTCAGACCTATGTACCATCCTCCAAAACTTTGAGGACTCCACCAAGATGGTGAGTGGTGATGACGCCATTATTAGCGTCACCATACCGCTACTCTGCCTTCTAAAACGGTCTCTGCTGAAAAACAAACATGATGCATTGCAGGCGGAGCGCGATGAGTTGCAGCAAGAAACAGTAGTGGGTGTGGGTGATAACACACAGCCCAGCCTCGTCTCATCACAACGTGCAGTGGAGGACTATGACGAGGAGGAGGATGAAGACATGGAGCAACTCTCTGGCCAAATTGAGGATATGACATGCACACCAGTCATATCCTCGGTTCAGCGTGGCTGGCCAGAGGACAGGGTAGATGAGGAGGAGGAGGAGGAGGAGGAGGAGGAGGACAGCATGTTCAGTCATCTTGTTGGTCAGGCTACTGAAGTCCTGGCTGTTAAGAGTCTGGCGCACATGGCTGACTTTATGGTAAGCTGCCTGTCTCGTGACCCTCGCGTTAAGAACATCTTGGCCGACAATCATTACTGGTTGGTAACACTGTTAGACCCACGCTACAAGGAGAACTTTTTGTCTCTTATTCCCGTGGAGGAGAGGTCAACCAAAATGCAGCAGTTTCGGAAGGCCATACTCACGGAAGTAGGCAAAGCATTCCCCTCACAAAACGCTAGCGGCATAGGTCATGAATCAGTGGACAACCGAGGCGTACAGCCGAGAGAGGCACAAGTCCAATCCGCCAGAGGTAGGGGAACAGTCTTTAAGATGTGGGACAGTTTTCTCAGCCCCTCACGTACCACAGCCCCTGAGGTGCGGGGTAGTGCCACAAGAAATCCTAAGTTTGCCCAGATGCTGAAGGAGTACCTTGCAGATCGAACAACAGTACTCCGACATTCCTCTGTGCCTTATAATTATTGGGTATCCAAGCTGGACACGTGGCATGAATTGGCTCTCTACGCCTTGGAAGTCCTGGCCTGCCCTGCTGCTAGCGTTTTGTCAGAGCGTGTTTTTAGTGCCGCAGGTGGAATCATTACAGATAAACGCACCCGCCTGTCAACTGAAAATGCTGACAGGCTGACTCTGATCAAGATGAACAAGGGTTGGATTGGGCCAGACTTCACCACACCACCAGCAAATGAGAGCGGAATTTAAAGTTTGCCATGTACCTCCACTCACCCATGGGTACACACTTCTGGACTTTGGATAATCGCTGGACTCCTCCTCCTTCTCCTCATGCGCCACCATGATGATGACCGTTACAAATTGCAATACTTAGGCCTTTGTTTCAGGTATACCCCCAGTGGTAAATTTTTTCGCCCATTCTTTGCAGAATGGACATTACAACGACAGGAGACCCGCTCCTTTGCAATGGGAACAATGTTTTGAGGCCCTCATGCACGTCTCTACCCAGGGACAACGTGGAGCCTCCCAATTTTTGGCTGCCCTGCCTAAGGGCTATACTATAATACACCCACTTCCTTAAAATGGAAAATTAATGTTTTGAGGCCCTCATGCACGTCTCTACCCAGGGACAACGTGGAGTCTCCCAATTTTTGGCTGCCCTGCCTAAGGGCTATACTATAATACACCCACTTCCTTAAAATGGACACTTAATGTTTTGAGGCCCTCATGCACGTCTCTACCCAGGGACAATGTGGAGCCTCCCAATTTTTGGCTGCCCTGGCAAAGGGCTATACTGAAATAGACCCACTTCCTTACAATGGGCACTTCAGGTTTACAGGCCATCATGCACGTCTCTACCCAGGGACAACGTGGAGCCTCCCAATTTTTGGCTGCCCTGCCTAAGGGCTATACTATAATACACCCACTTCCTTAAAATGGACACTTAATGTTTTGAGGCCCTCATGCACGTCTCTACCCAGGGACAACGTGGAGCCTCCCAATTTTTGGCTGCCCTGCCTAAGGGCTATACTATAATACACCCACTTCCTTAAAATGGACACTTAATGTTTTGAGGCCCTCATGCACGTCTCTACCCAGGGACAACGTGGAGCCTCCCAATTTTTGGCTGCCCTGCCTAAGGGCTATACTATAATACACCCACTTCCTTAAAATGGACACTTAATGTTTTGAGGCCCTCATGCACGTCTCTACCCAGGGACAACGTGGAGCCTCCCAATTTTTGGCTGCCCTGCCTAAGGGCTATACTATAATACACCCACTTCCTTAAAATGGACACTTAATGTTTTGAGGCCCTCATGCACGTCTCTACCCAGGGACAATGTGGAGCCTCCCAATTTTTGGCTGCCCTGGCAAAGGGCTATACTGAAATAGACCCACTTCCTTACAATGGGCACTTCAGGTTTACAGGCCATCATGCACGTCTCTACCCAGGGACAACGTGGAGCCTCCCAATTTTTGGCTGCCCTGCCTAAGGGCTATACTATAATACACCCACTTCCTTAAAATGGACACTTAATGTTTTGAGGCCCTCATGCACGTCTCTACCCAGGGACAACGTGGAGCCTCCCAATTTTTGGCTGCCCTGCCTAAGGGCTATACTATAATACACCCACTTCCTTAAAATGGACACTTAATGTTTTGAGGCCCTCATGCACGTCTCTACCCAGGGACAACGTGGAGCCTCCCAATTTTTGGCTGCCCTGCCTAAGGGCTATACTATAATACACCCACTTCCTTAAAATGGACACTTAATGTTTTGAGGCCCTCATGCACGTCTCTACCCAGGGACAACGTGGAGCCTCCCAATTTTTGGCTGCCCTGCCTAAGGGCTATACTATAATACACCCACTTCCTTAAAATGGACACTTAATGTTTTGAGGCCCTCATGCACGTCTCTACCCAGGGACAACGTGGAGCCTCCCAATTTTTGGCTGCCCTGCCTAAGGGCTATACTATAATACACCCACTTCCTTAAAATGGACACTTAATGTTTTGAGGCCCTCATGCACGTCTCTACCCAGGGACAATGTGGAGCCTCCCAATTTTTGGCTGCCCTGGCAAAGGGCTATACTGAAATAGACCCACTTCCTTACAATGGGCACTTCAGGTTTACAGGCCATCATGCACGTCTCTACCCAGGGACAACGTGGAGCCTCCCAATTTTTGGCTGCCCTGCCTAAGGGCTATACTATAATACACCCACTTCCTTAAAATGGACACTTAATGTTTTGAGGCCCTCATGCACGTCTCTACCCAGGGACAACGTGGAGCCTCCCAATTTTTGGCTGCCCTGCCTAAGGGCTATACTATAATACACCCACTTCCTTAAAATGGACACTTAATGTTTTGAGGCCCTCATGCACGTCTCTACCCAGGGACAACGTGGAGCCTCCCAATTTTTGGCTGCCCTGCCTAAGGGCTATACTATAATACACCCACTTCCTTAAAATGGACACTTAATGTTTTGAGGCCCTCATGCACGTCTCTACCCAGGGACAATGTGGAGCCTCCCAATTTTTGGCTGCCCTGGCAAAGGGCTATACTGAAATAGACCCACTTCCTTACAATGGGCACTTCAGGTTTAAAGGCCCTCATGCACGTCTCTACCCAGGGACAACGTGGAGCCTCCCAATTTTTGGCTGCCCTGCCTAAGGGCTATACTACAATAGACCCACTTCCTTCCAATGGGCACTTCAGGTTTACAGGCCCTCATGCACGTCTGTATGCAGGGGCATTGGTGAACCTCACAATTTTGGACTGCCCTGGCAAAGGAAAATACTACAAAGACTCACTTCCTCAAAATGGGCACATTAGACTCAAGAGGCCTTCATGTACGTCTCTTCTCAGGGACATCGGAGTGCCACACAATGTTTTCACGTAAAATCTTTCATGTATTAATCTCAAAAAGTAACATACACCAGCTCTATCTCACTATTGGGTATGTGCCCTTAACATTTCTGCCATGAAAAATCATTTTGGGGTCATTTTGGAAGGTTTTCTGGTGAGTCCGTAAAAATGGCGTAAAACGCGGACAAAATTGTTCACAGCTGTGACTTTTCAGTGATAAATGCTTCAAGGGGTCTTCCCCATGCTGTTGCCATGTCATTTGAGCACTCTTCTGAGACTTTTGTGACATTTTTAGGGTTTCTCCATGCTGCCGGGCGGTCATTTCACAAAAATACTCGGGTCTCCCATAGGATAACATTGGGCTCGTTGCTCGGCCCGAGTACACGAGTATCTTGGGATGCTCGGCCCGAGCTTCGAGCACCCGAGCTTTTTAGTACTCGCTCATCACTAGTGTTATCCCCTCTGGACCTCTTTGATAATTTTCTGGGTGCAGTGTTGCTATTAGGGAATATTGGTCTTTCAGGGCTATTGTGATCTTCATTCATATACCCTTGTTCCCTGTTTCTGTACTGGTATGATTGTATTTTGCCATTTGATTGTCTTGGCACTATAAGATTGGGTTCATGGGGTAACATCCTTGTTTCATATATTGCTATTGTACTGCTATATTTATAATATTATATCTTTAGCGTTTACATTTACGCACTGAGTCTATGGGACAGATGTCCTTGTTTTTAATTGGTTTTATGGTGTTTTGCACTCATATGTTTATAAATAAATTTTTGAATTAAAAATCCTTGTTATTATTGTTCTTATATGGTGAGTTGAGTGCTTCTTGCCTACTTCTTGTTTCTCTATACATAAAAAGGGAAACACTGTCCCTTATTTTATTCATAGGCTTTCATGCACTCTTACTTTTGATTGATTTTCGTTGCCATTCACCCAAATGTATCATTTCATTAAATATGTACATAGAGAACCAAGACCTAACACCTTTTATCACTTATATTGACCTTCTGACGAGTCTGAATAAGATATGTACCATAAAATGTGAATTATTCATAACCCATTTACAAAGAATTAAATTCTTAGGGCAGGTAATCCTACAAGAGAAGGCAAAATGTCAAAATGTAATTTATTATACACAACAGGTGGAAAAGTCTTTCATCTTCAACAGAAATGTCAAAAACTATCAAATCCACTATTGGTTACTTCTATATTTTTCTTTTAAAGACAATTAAAAATAAATTTAGTGAATATAGTTGTCAACTAAATTAAGGCTGTGAAAATATAGCATATTTACACATTATACCAACGTGGTATTATGACCCTTACAATCTAGCTAAATTAGTATTTTTTTAACAGATTCCAGTGATTCTGAGACTGTTTTTTTGTGACATATTGTTCTTCATGCTATTGGAAAATTTAAGATGATTTTTTTTTCAATATTTTAAAGATTTTGCAATTTATGTCCTTAAATCCGAGAGTTATGTGACACAAAATAGTTAATAAATAATATTTCCCACGTCTGATTTACATCGGGGCAATTTTGGAAAAATATATTTTTTTATGTTAGGTTAGAAGGGTTCAAAGTTTATCAGCAACTTCTCATTTTTCCAACAAAATTTTAAAAATCATTTTGTTAGGGACTGCATAACATTTGAAGTGACTTTCAGAAGTCTAGGTGACAGAAAATACCCAGAAATGACACCATTCTAAAACCTACACCCATCAAGCTGCTCAAAACCACATCCAAGAAGCTTACTAATCCTTTGGATGCTTCACAGGAACTAAAGCAATGTTGTTACGTCCCCATCGGAGTCTGCTCCAGCGACTTCTACTTTGATCACCAGGC